>NC_071643.1:4575728-5266561 GCF_014839835.1 Dryobates pubescens
GTGGCACATCTTCTGCTAAACACCTAAAACCCCAACCTCTTCCCCCAGTTCCAGGGTCCAGACAGGGTAATAGCAAAATACTTTGAAACTTCCAGTTCTCCAGAGGTCTACACAGGTCCTGGGTGCAAAGGAGGCACTGTCATCTCAATTGTACAGACAGGGTAGCTAGGCAGAAGGAGGTGTGGCAGACATCCACAACCTGAATGTCACAAGGAGCAGCTCTCTCTGCTTTCCCCTACACTTGGTAGAGATCAAGACATCAATGGAGTATAAGCTGTAGCTCAGCTTACCATACAGCAGATGCCTTTCACAAAGGAGCTCAGATGTACCCCAAGCTTTTCCAGTTCCTCTTCTCTGGCTGCAAGGCCAGTGGCAGAGATCTGCACAGAAGTGCAGCATCTTACCCCTCCCCCTACCATCTTACATCAACACAGAACCAGAGAGAAACATTCAGGTTGGAAAAGACCCTCAGGATCACCAAGTCTAGCCCAGAAGCCTACTCTACAAGGTTCACCCCTAAACCATAGCCCCAAGCACCACATCCAAACCACCTTTAAACATATCCAGGGATGGTGACTCCAGCACCTCCCTGGGCAGCCTGTGCCAAGGTCTGACCACTCTTACTGGTAAAATACTTTCCTACTGTCCAGTCTAAGCCTACCCAGTTGTATCATGAGGCCATTCCCTCTTGTTCTATCACTAATTACCTGTGAGAAAAGACCAGCACCAACCTCTTCACAACCTCCTTTCAGGTAGTTGTAGACAGTAATGAGGTCGTCCCTCAGCCTCCTCTTTCAAACTAACCATCCCCAGCTCCTTCAGTCTCTCTTCATCAGATTTATTCTCCAGGCCTTCACAGCTTCCTTGCCCTCCTCTGCACTGGCTCCAGCACCTCCACATCTCTCTTGCACTGAGGTGCCCAAAACTGAACACAAGCCTCAAGGTGTGGCCTCCCCAGAGCTGAGTACCAGGGGACAATGAGCTCCCTGTCCTGCTGGAAATGGAAATAGCTCCCCAGCTCTTGCTCTGGTCCATGGGCAGCCAACTGCCACTGCAGCTTGTCAGGAGTTAAAAGCATCCAAAAGATGATCCTCAAGGTTATCCTCCACGCTTCACTACACACAGAGCTTTTGGCACAGCCATCCTCATCTCTTGATGTGGCTAGATGGCTGGCTGAGGCTGTGTCCACACACTTGAAGTACCAGGCTTGCAGGGACTGACATCATCATTTGATCATAACCTGTTCACCAACCTGCTCTCTTCTCTGCACCCCACCTGACAACCACCATCTCCACAGCTGAACTGACCCCACTGTTCCTGAGCCCCTGGAAATGGCAGTAAGGTCCCATCCAGTCCATTTTGAGTAAAAGCAAAGCCAATGAAGGGCCTTGCCTTGTTTTTCTTGGTGCTCGAGGCAAGAGAAAGAACACAGGAGTGAGATGCCAGGCTGTGGCTTCAAGAAATAAATGGAAAAGCTGCCTTTATCAGCAGGCACTGCCAAGGGAGGGTGGGGAGTGCCACTCCATGTGGCATGCCATGAAGGCCAGCCTGGCTCAGGTCTTCCTGCTTTTCACTCCTCATCATGGAGGACACACTGAACACAGGCAATCATGGGGACTGGCATTTATCTGGGGTTTAGTTCTCCTCCATGCCAAACTGGTTGGCATGAGATGTCTACTTGGAACTGTAATGTGGAGATGGGCCATTTGACAGTGCAACCACTTTCCCTTTCAGCCCCAGTTCAGCCTCTGTTGGAGGGCTGGGTGTGCAGCCGACAGCCACAGAGACGGGAAAAGTCACAGGGAGGAGTCTGAACAGCAAACCTAAGCTGCCAGTAAACCCAGGAGGATTTCTCTTCCATGCACAGGGATCAGAAAACCATTTAAGGGAAAAAAATAAAAATAGAAAGAAGCCTAAGAGGAGGTTTCAATTAGCTTTTCCCAAACTATAGTTTGTGCAAGCACTTACTGGAACTAGGAGCGGCTCAGAGAACAGCAGTTTAGGGAACTGCTTGAAAGAGTCCAGCACAGAGCCACAAAAATGATTAAGGGAGTGGAACATCTCCTTTATGAGGAGAGACTGAGGGAGCTGAGGGCTCTTTAGCTTGGAGAAGAGACTAATGGGTGACCTCATTCATGGTGATAAAGATGTGCAGGGTGAGTGCCCAGAGGCTGGAGCCAGGCTCTGCTGGGTGATGCCCAATGCCAGCACAAGGGGCAGTGGTGGAAGCTGAGGCAGAGGAAGCGCCATGGGAACAGGAGGAAAAAAAATTTTCACTGTGAGGGTGACAGAACACTGGAACAGGCTGCCCAGGGGGGTGTAGAATCTTCCTCTCTGGAGATATTCAAAACCTGCCTGGATGCATATTCCAGTGTGACCTGCTCTAGGTGATCCTGCTCTGGCAAGGGGGATGGACTGGATGAGCTTTTGAGGTCACTTCCAGCCCTTAACATTCTGTGATTCTGTGTGTAAGAGAGAGACAGCTTAGCAGGGGTATACTTGAGGTGTCCATGAAGTCACAAGTAGCGTGAGAAGAGGATGGGATGTGTTAGAATGAATCATGGAGTGGGTCTGTGTTGAAATGGACCTCTGAAGGTCATCTAGTAAAACCCTCTCAGCAGTAAGCAGGGAGATCCTCAACTAGATCAGGTTGCCCAGAGCCCTGTCAAGCCTCACCTTGAATATCCCCAGGGATGGGGCCTCAACTACCTCCCTGGGCAGCCTGCTATTCACTCATTCATTCAGCACTATGTCTCAGGAAAGCATCAGTCCAAGCTAGCAGGAACCAAGTTCCAAACAAAGGAAAGGAGGGGATTCTTCATGCAACAGGTCTGGGCAAATCCTTTCCATATGCTGCTGGAAATGCACATGAACTCGGGGGGAGTCTGGTCAAGAACATGGAAGAGAAATCCACTGAAAATCTGGAAGTACATTGAACCATGTCTGACTCAGAACATTTTCTGAGCTGAAAATAGCTGGCAGCTGGGAGAGCGTTTGGGGGACACATCATATCGCTGTTTAATGTGGAAGGAGGAAAACTACTGGGCTGGATGGACATGTTATTCTGGCTCAGTTTAATTGCTCTCATATTTTTGTGTTAATATGCTGCCTCCATATGTTTTTCCTCTTGATGAGAGGCTTCTTTTTTGCCAACTAATGCTCTCCTGTCTCTAGTCAACCTAGTGAAGCGCTGGCTCTACACTGTGGATAGAATGTAGCTGACACAGTGGCTCTGGGTCTCAAGGCTTAAAGAGAGATAAGAGTGCTGAAACAGAAGACTTACCCCTTAGCAGTCAGTGGGGCAATGTGCTCCCTGGGTAGCAAGCACATTTTTCCTCTCCAACATTTTATCCCAGCAGTGCTTTACCAGCCAAATTAAAGTGCTCATAAATAATAGAGACTTTCTCTCCTCCCCAGCACTGTGGCTGCCTTCCCCTTCTACAGCCTGGGACAACAAAGCAGTGAGAAAAGGGAGGTTTGAGACTTGCACTGAGGACAGGGGAGAAAGAGAAATGACACCTCTAGGCTGAGCAAGGGGGATGCACCTAGCCCTTGCTCCTTGCTCTCCATGGAACTCAGACCTACACCTGCACACTTCAGGGAGTTGCATTTCTCTCTCTGCTCCCTGTCAGGCCTTTTTCTTATTAAAATCCTTTTCTCCCCCTCAGTGGACGTGTACCCAAGCAACAAGCTGTCCCTGCAGTGAGGAGCCACCTTGTGCTGGTGTAGTCCTTAGCAAAGTCCCCTTGGCTAACCCACAAAGCAGTGTGCCTAGCTGGATCTTTTTTTTCCTGGCTGTTTGCTTTTTTCTTCCCTCCACTACCAGAAGTCCCTGTTTTGGGTATTTTTGTATTTAGCAGACACTGTGCTTCCTGGCCTTCTCTGGGAGGTTGGAACATCCCTTGTGTGTTACACACAGAACTATCAACCCAAAGGGCATGGGCTGAAGAGGTACAAAGTCTCATGGGAGCACTCCCAGCAAGACCCACCACTTGTCAGGGACACAAAACAAGTGAAATTCATTCACTACAGTGTTTCCTCAGAAAAAGACATTCTCCCACAGAACTGTGCTGCTTATCCATGCTCCACACACCACCTGAAGAAATGTGCTTGTTCTAATGCACCTCTTCTAACCTAAAAGAAAGCCCCAAACCAATTCTGAAAACCAAAGTCACATCACCTTCTTGGCCAAGGTGCTGTGAATGAGCTGCAAGACAGTAAGCAGGTCTCCAACAAGCTGCTGTAAGATATGTGTCAGGCATTGACCAGGTCAGGCAGAGGCAGGGAAAGTGCATTTGACTAGCTGAGCAGCCTGCAAGGGGCTGGGAGACGAGTATGACAACCCCAGAAATGCCTCTTCAAGGGAAGGGTTAGAACAGCAAAGGACTCATCACAGAAAGCCCAGGGAATGCAGAAACAGAAGACAAAGCAAAGCAAGTGTCTTTGTCTTGCCCACAAAGGGTAAACCCCAATCCCAGTTATTAGAGAGGCATATCTGAGCACAGCTGCAGGATGTTAAGCCATACCTGAATACTCACATACAAATTTCTCTGATCAACCAACTGCATATTTACAAGGCTCATACCCCTGGCTTGCACAGAACAAACACCTGGGGAAATCAGCCTTTCAAAGCCAACACCCAAGAGCCCCTCCAGCCTTGCCACTACACCACCTAGAACACCCCTAAGCTACTTCTAAACTCAAGAAGCAAGTAAACCAAGGGCTTGGGCACACAGAGCTGGCAATAAAGCAGGCACCATGCACCAGGACATAGGAAGGTGTCCCCAGGCTGTCAGGGTCTGTGCTTGAACTTCATTGCTGCAATTCCACATAGGGTCAGATGCACTCAAGATGCTCTTGCCCTTGTATACAAAAGCTCCTGGCCTGCATGCTCCTGCAAGAGAGCAGAGCCTCTTGTGCCAGGGCTACCCAGACATAAAATGGAGATCTGCTGTCTCCACCAGCAAAAAAAAAAAACCATGGAAGAGGATAAGCAATGGCAACAGTAAGCCACAGGAGCTCACAAGCAGTGGCAGCACATTGGCTGCCCATTCCCACCAGCAGCCTGTATCATTATTATTTAGCTTGGTTTTCATTTCACATTGTGCCAAAAGAGCAAATGGAGAACATTACAGAAGCTGAGAAGGAATTTGCAGGACTTGGCAATGCATTCCCAGTGGTCATTTGGAGACACATCAACACCCTGCACTGTCACTCAGGGAGTGTCATAGACACTTCCAATCCTTGTGCTTTTCCAGTTTGGTTGCTCTGTTTAAGTATGTCCAGCTCCACCTCAAGCACCATAAGCCAACTGCTATGGCCTGACCCTCTCTCTTTGCATACCTTGGATCCTCTGAGCAGACCTTCTCATCCTGAAAACTCACTAGGCTAAGGCAGAGTAGGGAGCCCCACACTGGATACCCTGAGCCACAGAGCAAGCACAGCATGTCTCAATACATTTCTTAAGACAGTTTCATTAAGAGTTCCTCCTTCTCCATCCCTCTTCCTTGGTGCTCTCAGCTTCTTATTCCACTCCCACACTGTCCATGTCTTTTCCACCCACCCTGTGTCCAAGTTTTGCATTTAAAACACTTCTCTATGCTTCTGCATGCCCACATGCATACATTTTCCTGCTCCTGGACCTTCCTCTCCATCCTGCCCATGGTCCCTCCAGGTACACTTGCATGGTCACATACTTATAGACACACCCCAGGGAAATCTGCTCTAAGACACTCTGGAAGAAGAGGTAAAAATTGAGACCAAACTGACTAAATTTGTTCACAACCACAGCCCAAGGCAGGGGATTTTCCTCTTCTTTCAACCCCTTGTCCTATCTCTAGGAGGCCCAGCATCCTCAGTAACTGGGTATCAGGCCTACCACCCATCCTCAGATGAAAGTCTCCTGACCTACAGCAGCTGGATGCCCCAGCTGGTCCCATCCATGGCTGTGGTTTTATCAAAAGGCTCACTGAGAAAACAGCAGGACACATGCAAGAACAGAGAGCAGAAACAACCCATCTCAGCTCTGCCTGAGCCAGGCAATGATTTCAGTCAAGTCGCTCCAGCTCCCTGCACTTACTGCTGGCCCCCCCATCCCCTCAGTTGGACAAAGCAAGCTGATTAGGGCTGAGACAACAGGAGGGAGAGTTGTCAAGTGAACAACTGGCTGTGAATGCACATTACAGCAGGAAGAGGACACTGACAATGAAACAAATATTTAGTGGTTGGGGTTTTTTTTTAATCTTAGAGCAAATTTCTTCCTATTCTTTCCTCTTATCTGGAAGAAACGAAGCTACCAGGGAATCAATACAATTCCAGGGATAATCCACGCTCTGGATCCTGGAAGCATCAGTTGCCAACTTCTGGAAAACAAAACAATGATAATGAGTCACACTGGGCCTGTGGGTGGCTCACCACAAAATTAGCAGCAGCTTCCCTGCGCCCAGCTGAGCGCGGCTTTGCTGGGCTGCTCGCGCGGATCCCAGCGCCGCCGTTTAGCACATGCAAATAGGCTCGGCAGCCAATCGCAGCCACAATACTCCAAAGGCACAGACAGGCCAGTTGGAAAAATGCTTTGCTGTACAAAACATGATTACCTCCTTCCATGCCACTTCAGACTAGGGGAAGAAATGCTGTGTTTATTATTCAACACCTCTCCTTTCCCTCAAGGCGAAGAATCTATTTAAAGGCCTTTTAAGCAAACAGGAGAGAAGGCTCCGGGAAGACCTAATTGCCACCTTCCACTACCTGACAGGGGTCTGCAAGAAGGCTGGAGAGGGACTGTTTACAAAGGCCTGCAGTGATAGGACAAGGGGCAATGATTTGAAATTAGAGAAGAGCAGATTTAGATGGGGTGTTAGGCAAAAGTTCTTTACGATGAGGATGGTTGAGTGCTGGAGCAGGTTGCTCATAGCGGTGGTTGGGGTCCCATCCCTGGAGATATTCAAGGTGAGGCTCAACAGGGCTCTGGGTGACCTGATCTAGTTGAGGATGTTCCTGCTCACTGCAGGGTGGTTGGACTGGATGACCTTTAGAGACCCCTTCCAACCTGGGTGATTCTATGATCTCTTCACACCATTGCAAGTTTTGTGTAGCACTGTTGTGTACCACCATTTAGGGCAGTGGTCAGCCCTCTGTCCTCAGCACTGGTGAGGCTGCTCCTTGAATACTGGGTTCACTTCACTACAAGAAAGACATTGAGATGCTGGAGCAGGGCCAGAGAAGGGTCTAGAGCACAAGTCTTATGAGGAGTGGCTGAGTGAACTGGTGCTGTTTAGTCCAGAGAAAAGAAAGTTGAGGGGAGACCTTTTCACTCTCTACAACTCCCTGTAAGGAGACTGTAGCAAGGTGGGTGTCAGTCTCTTCTCCCATGTAACGAGTGATAGCATGAGAGGAGATGGCCTTAACTTGCATCAGGGGAGGTTTGAACTGGCTATTGGGAAAAATTCCACCACTGAAAGAGTTGTCAAGCACTGGAACAGGTTGCCCAGGGAAATGGTTGAGTCACCATCCCTGGAAGTATTTAAAAGACCTGCAGATGTGGTGCTTAGTGACATGGTGTAGTAGTGAACTGGGCAGTGCTAGGTTAATAGTTGGACCCAACGATCTTTAGCAGCCTAAATGATTCTATGATACCACAAGCAACCTCATCCACCTTTCAGAGCCTGCTGAACTTTTGATATCTGTACCACCTGGCTTAAAGTGTTTACAATTAGCATCAGCTTGGTTAAAAACAAACAAACAAGGGAAGTTCTGGAAAGCAGCAGAAAGAGCTGCAGGAAGAGAAGTGAGCTGGTTTGTAGACAAAGTCCAGTAAACCAGAAGCAGATCATTCTCACAAACAAAGTTTGAGTTTCTTTAATGAATAGAGTTTTTCAGCTGGGAACTGACCAGCTGTGAATACCTCCAGAGTGGTCTGCTGGAAAACAGGATTGCTGTTAGACAGGGAAAACAGGAAGAGGTTTAGGGATGATACATGTTTAAGATGGTTGAAAGCCACTATCTGGTAACTATCCATGCACATAGTCACCCTAAAATGGGCCTAGGTGTGTGCATAGAGTTAAACACGCACTTAGATGGTTTGGTGAACTGAGACCTACCTCTGCAAATACTCCTTGGTCTTTGAGTGGACCTGACCTAAAGATCTGCACACAACTCTTAAGCTGAAAGCATTTGCTTTGCAAGTCATCAGCTTTAAATACCTGCTTATGAAACTGGATTCTTCTGTTACTCTCCAACTGAAGGAAAAAACCCACAACCAAACAGAACCCAAGCCAACAGAAGGCAGCATTCAGTGTATGCAGCTACTCAGGAAAACCAAAGGAAAAGTTGGAGAAGTCTTTCATGACACCCTTAGTTTACATTTCCCACTCAGACTTAGTTTATAATGTGCCACAATTGCACACACGTGGTGGGTTGAAATTACCCCCCAACTAATCTGGGGAAACTACCCCCAAAATAAAATTGCCAGCCCGGCTCAGCTTGGGATGGAAGCAAATGAAGCTCTATTTTCAAGCAAACCACTGTCTAGCAATATGAAATGCAATGAATATGTGCATGATATACAATAGGTGTACTCTCTCTATATACAGACACACAATTTACAAACAACACAGAAGCTCCTCAGATCCCCCCTGCATGGATCCAGGGGATCCATTCACCTCCTCCTTCCCATTACCTCACACAGTAGTCAAAACAGAGATACCCCTGGCAAAGCCACAGGGGAGAGAGAGGGAGGAAAGTTCAAACAGAAGTGACAGAAGAAGAAAAGAGAGAAAGTACTGTTTATGCCTCTTCTCTAGATCCCATTAGCAATCCAATGAATTGTATAGACCTTATTCTTTTCCTTTTGTAGCCAATGGTAATTTATTTTACTTTCAGTCTTTGCAGTCAGGGACTAGGCTAAAGCTCCCCCTTCAAACTGTAACAACGTGGTATTTAAACTAAGCTCTTCCTCTGTCCTTGGTTTAGTTTGGGAAGTGAAACAAGTTAAACCTCATTCTTTGGCCAAAGCATCTAACACCTCCAGATGAGAAGTTGCACCAATAGAACAGAATTAACCAGGTTGGAAAATGCCTTTGAGATCATGGAGTCCAACCTATCACCCAACACCGTCTAATCAACTAAACCATGGCACCAAGCACCCCATCCAGTCTCTTCCTAAACACCTCCAGGGATGGTGACTCCACCACCTCCATGGGCAGCACATTCCAATGGCCAATATCTCCTTCTATGATGAACTTCTTCCTAACATCCAGCCTAAACCTGCCCTATCACAAACCAGCCAAGCTCTGCTTCAGAGTACTGTTTACCAGTCAGATTGCACCTACTTTGGAAACTCAGATAAACCTTATTCTGCCTCAATTTGTTCACTCACTGAAAGCAAAGCATTTCACAAGTATGATTCAAGGTCAGTCTGACAGGACTCAAAAGAAGTTTGAAGACTGGGTGAAGATCCAGCAATCCCAGCTGCCCAGCTGGGTAAGGCAAGACATCTGGCTGGACAACTCTTCATGGCCACACCACCTTGTGCCTGGGAAGTCCCCAGAACCATCTCTGCTTTTGAAGATTCATGAAATATTTTGATGAGAATTGAGCAGTAAAATCCTGCATAATACTAAACATGTTTCCTTCACATAAGTACACAGAACTGGCTGGATGCACATAGCTTAGCTATATAGCTCTGAGTTCATTATAATGTGTATCTCTGAACTTCTGTGTGATAGAAATCAAGCCATTTTGCCAAACAAAAACCTCTATCAAATCCACCACTTCTAGCTTAGCCCAGGCTTTACAAAGATGCAGAAGCACTATGAGCTTCCAAGAGAAATGCTTAGCATATGTCTACATGAGAGGGTTACTTCAGAGTAAAGGCAAGTGTGGATTTAAAATGCTATAGCTATTCTTGAATAATACCCTAGAGGAGTGCTCCTATTACAACAAAAAAAAGATTTTCCAGTGTTTTGCTTAATTCATTTCCCAGGAGAATGAAACTAAATCAGACAAAAGTATTCTTTCCACTAGCACATAAGTGTCAACAAGAGGCATCACCCTAAATCAGCATGGGGACTTAAATTTGCACTGCTCAGGCAACACTACTTAACCAAAGACACACAACAGGAAGAGAGAGCCTGAGAAAAATGTATGTGAACACCAACACACTCCACACAGTGGCAGAGAATGGCAGGGAAGGGATCTGGTGCAGGAATAGAAGAAGGCTGATGATCCCAGTGCAACACCACAGAATCAACCAGGTTGGAAAAGACCTCAGAGATCATCAAGTCCAACCTATTTACACCTCATGACAACTAAACCATGGCTTCAACTGCCACATCCAGTCCTTTTTTGAACACCTCCAGGGATGGGGACTCCACCACCTCCCTGGGCAGCACATTCCAATGGCCAATTACTCTTTCTGGGAAGAACTTTCTCCTCACCTCGAGCCTGGTGCAGCTTGAAACTGTGTCCTCTTCTTCTGTCACAGGTTGCCTGGGAGAAGAGACCAACCCCCACCTGGCTACAACCTCCTTTCATGCAGTTGTAGAGAGCAATAAGGTCTGCCCTGAGCCTCCTCTTCTCCAGGCTAAGCAACCCCAGCTCCCTCAGCCTCTCCTCACAGGGCTGTGCTCCAAACCGCTCCCCAGCCTCGTTGCCCTTCTCTGGACATGTTCAAGCAAGTCAACATCTTTCCTAAACTGAGGGGCCCAGAACTGGACACAGGACTCAAGGTGAGGCCCAACCAGTGCTTAGTACAGGGGCACAATGACTTCCCTGCTCCTGCTGGCCACACTATTCCTGATGCAGGCCAGGATGCCATTGGCCTTTTTGGCCACCTGGGCACACTGCTGGCTCATTTTCAGCTGGCTGTCAGCCCGTACCCCCAGGTGCCTTTCTGCTGGCCACCTTTCCAGCTCTCACCAGCAATGCGCTTACCATACTCTGAACTGCTCAGATCATAAGAGCTTTCTGTGCTCCCTAAACTCAGCAGGGAAAATTGTGAGCTTTACCTTCACTTACTACCTAGGCACACAGAGCTGCTGCTTCCATTCATTAGAAACTGACCGTAGAGCGCTTGCTGTAACCTGCTGCCTACCTGAACAAACAACAGTTAGAGTATGTTCCAGAATTAGGGTAAGAAAGGTGTACATGCATGCATAGATCACTGCACAAACAAAACAAAGAGAGTCTGTTCTGCTTGTAAGCCAAATACTACATCTTAAAGGTGCAATTGTACCTCTCGTGTGTGATTCCACTTACATGTGCAGATGGTGTCTTGCACGTGCAGCCACCACAGACTTGTGATGACAGTGCCCCAGTTAGCCTCAGGACAGATGCAAAGATGTGTATTGGCAGGAACAGACAGAGTAGAGCCACCATCTGACCCTGGCTGCCTAGACAGAATGCTTGCTCCTGTTGCCCCAGATATCAAAGTTAGTGCTGTGACGCCTAGTGAAATATGAAGACCTGCTGTGGCAGACATCATTTTTAACTTGCTATAAAGCCAGGCTCAATCACCATATTTCCAGGGGCATCTCCAAATTTTACCAGTGTGAGACTCCCAGGGAAGCCAAGTTCAGGGTGTGCTCAATGTGAGCTTAATTTCTACTGCAGGCATTAATTTGCAGAACAGGGTTTTAAACTGAGAAGTACTCTTACCTGAATGTTTGGGAACAGCTCAGTCTCTGGATACAACCAGATCTCTACTGAAAACAAAGCTCAAAATGTGTTGCTGCTGAGTGTTGTTGCTAGTTGATGCAATAATGTGAGAAATAGCTGTGGTATTAGCAATGATGCATCCCACAGGAGAGTCTGCACAGGAGCCAAGGGCAGAACAGGCATGAGACAGAACCACTCACACAGCCAAATAAGGGGTCATTATAGAGGAGGACTGAAACAGTCACTAGCAGAAATGGCCATGCTGCTGTTGATGTACTCTGTGGGCACAGAGTCTTTTTGCATCAAAGTGGCTACAAACCAGGTAAAGTCACCTGAAGTGTTTGGTGTTTTACAGCCCCATTCACAATTACATTGACATCATTACCTGGTGTTTACCTCAAACTTTACAGTGCAGTAGCTGTCTGTTTCATAGTGTTGACTAGGGAGCTAAAAGCCCAAACCAAAATCTTCTGGCCTGGCAAACTACACCTCCCAGGCAAAGCAGAAAGAAGTGTTAGCAAAGAAACTAAATAAATAAAGAGTACTTAACAAATGTAATTGTTACTGCACCACTGAGAAGGGAAATATCTCTGCATGTGCAATACAATCAGTCAGTTTACAAGCTCTGAAACCAAGATAACAAGTGGAGTACCTGGAAGATGATACAGGATGCTGCTAAAACACTTGCAAAGAAATACACAAGGGACTAAGAACAAACCTCTTGTGCTGCATTGCATTTTTGTGGTGCCTTGGAGACCTGTTAAGCCTCACGTGGCAAGCTGCTGTTCAAACAACCTGCTCCTGCACAGACTGAAGTGGCTGCAGACCTCAGATGTGAAGCATAGGAAAACAACTCTCATCTAAAGTTAGCTGAGAGTAAAAAGGTGGGACTTGTTAGCATGACAAAAATCTTGCTGCTATTTTTTCCTAGCATCACAACAGAGCTGCACAGTACTCCACAACTCTCCTCACTACTTCACTGTTTTAATTTGAAACATCATGCATTAGTTTCTGTCAGAATCAGGAGTGGTCTGAGGCTCTGAGTCAGCACAAGACAGGAGGATGAATCTGACTCCAAACATGTGCTTACATCCTTATGACTTGTTTGTTTTAAAGAAAAGACAGACAGGAGGAGGGCAAAGGGCTTGGTCAGCCTGTCATTCAACTTACATGCACAAAGTGGCACACAGTTTGGCATAAATCACTTACTACCAGAACTCTTCAGGTCAGAGGGTCAAAGGTATGTGAGCAGCTCCCAGCACTCTGTGCCACCACTGTTGTAGTCCATGTTTTCCTCTCCCTTCCTTTCCTGTAACTTCTTATCCTTTTGTTGCTTTACATCTCTGACTAGCATAGCCCCCCCAGGGGACACAGCACTGTACCTTTAGGGCTCTTGCAGGAGTATCCACTTATCACCTGGGGCACACTTACCTTTCAGAGAGATAGCAAGGAGATCTCTCCTCCAGTAGGCCCAGCCCACAGCAGCTCCTTTACAGGCAGAAGCTTTCATTTTTATTACACATTTTGCAAGACCACAAACCCCAGCCTTAATGGAAAATGAACAAAATCAGCCAAGAAGGGAGGAAAGTATTTTAGCAGCCTGAATCAAAGCAATAGGCCATCACAAGACTGAGCACTCCAGGTGTGGCCTAGGACTAGCATCTGGAAAACAAGGTCAGCTGGAAGTAATGATAGGAGATCATTCTCATGAAACACCTCCTTAAAGCAAAACATCATACAATATTAAGGCTATGCAACAATCAATATCACTCTATCAGAATGGGAGAGAGAAGGAAAGATTCAGTCACCACATACACAGCAAGCATTCCTCAGCACAGCATCCACCAGTAAAGCCAGACTAGTTCAGCAGGGCAGCTGCTAGGACACCACTAGCAGTTTCTGGTTCACTGATGTTACATGCCCCACAGGCTGAGCACCTCCCCACTGTTACCAGGGGGGTAACAGGTTTCCAAATAACACAAAACAAATGTTCACACACAGCACTATGAAGAGAACTCCAGCACAGTTTCTTACTGAAAAGAGAGCAATGTGTGTAATGCTTCCAAGCACTGCCACTATTTTTTTTCTGTTTATTCATCATATCATTCCTCAAAGCAGGGAAGAAAATGTTTTCAAGGGAGCCAAGCCTACTCTCTCAAGTTTCCAGCACACCCCCTATTGCCACCAGCCCATCACAGACAGCAACTTGAACACACAAGACTCATGCAAGGGGATACTGAGGCTTAAAGAGGTGGCTATAACCATTAACAAACTTTCCTTAGCAAGGCCAAAAGGGAAACCAGGCTGCCTCAGCAACAGTGGTCCCCCAAGAACAGCCTTTCTCTTCAGCCAACATCACCAAGTATCTCCACAGGAAGTGTGGAAAGTTCTCTCCTCTAGGACCAAGATCTCACATAAGGAAACAGCACAAGCATTAGCAAGCAATACTCTAGAAGATATCCTTCTAAGCACCTGGTGCCCAAAGACTGCAATGGTCAGGGTTCAATAAACAGATCTACTCAAAAAGACAAGGAGGAACTGAAAGCCACTTAAGCTCAAACCAGTTGAGTTAGTGCTGGAACTTCTGCAGAACTTACTCACGTGTTTGTTTCTCTCCATAAGACATTTACCCAGTGTTATAGAAAGGGAAGGTCAGACTCATGAAATACATGTAACACAAACTGCAGAGACATCACTTCAAAAACTTCAGCAAGGTCACCCCAAAACTCAAAGGCAGTGCCACACCAAACCAAGGCACTTGAGCACTTATTTCCTTCAGGGAAGTGCTCAGGTAGAGCTCAAGATCAAGGACACCCTTCAGGCCTTTGCCCCACTGCACTCCCCCATCCCAGCACAATAATTCCTCTCCAATAGGCTGGGAACAAAGAGAGGTGCTGGGAGTCTCCTGGGCCACCATCAGGAGCAGCTGGGGATTTCCCTTTGCTTGAAGGGGCACACCACTCAAAGATACATTCAACACCTTCCACCAGAAAAACGTTGCAATGCTGCTACTACAAACACAAGGCACAGGGAGCTCTTACAGCCAGCCCAGCCCTAGAGCTCCACAGGGCCATAGGCACTCTGGGGAAGATTAATCCTATCCTAATTGGGTAGGCAGTGGAACCAATAGTTAGGGGTCCCAGGTGGGAAGGGAGATAACAGGGGTCCCGTATGGAGAAAAACGACCTGTGCAGGTGTGGAATGCCGGTGGCTTGGGGACACTAGTGAGGGTCACCTGTCAGGCAGGAACTCGTAAGGGGAAGGAGGACCTGCTTGGGGGTTGTCTTTGGGTGGGAGCTGCAGAAGGGTTGCGGAACCTGCTTAAGCAGAGAGGAGACAGGTAGGGTGGAGGCCTCGGGTGGACGGGGTCGGGGGGGGGGGGGGAAATGGGGATGACGAGAGAGGTGGAGAAACCGGGGCGGACGGGATGCGGGCATGGGGGATCCCGGGTCGATGGAGAGCCGGGCCCGGGGGCTGCTCGGCAGGGTCAGCACCGCGGACAGCGCCTGGCCCATCCCGGCCACCTGCGCGCGGCGCCGGCAGGGGCGGAGGAGGAGGACGAGAAACGGGGCCAGCCCGGGCCGGGCGGCGGGGACAAGGACGCGCGATCCCCACCTGGGCTGTTGCTGGATCTCAGGCGCCTTCCACAGAGACACTGCAGCATATGCGAGCCTTTCTCCAGGAGAAGCCCGAGAATCCTCATGGATTTCACTTTGTGGCGCCGTCCCGCTCTTCGGAAAAGGGACCGGCCCCGAAGCGGCCGGCTCTCAGCGGCGGGGCGTCGGCCCCCCTCGCCGCCAAACTTCCCGGCCCATCGCCGCGGCCCCGCCGCGCCCGGGGGAGGCTGGCGGACCCCGCCGCCACTTCTCGGGACTTGGGGGCTGGGGGAGGGCAGGCTGTGCCGGGAAGCGCGGCGGGCTGGCTGAAAGGACGTCAAGCCCTAGAAACACAAGCGGCCGGCTCGCAGCCCTGCCCCCTGCCGGCACAGCCCCTGCCGGGGCGGGGAGCTGCCGCCGGGACGACCCCCGGCTGCCGGCAGGCTCGGCCGCGCCGCTCCGCTGCCGAGGATGCGGACGGAGGCTCCAACCGTTTCCCCCGCAGCTCCCGCCGCCGCAGGCAGACCGGTCCCGCCGCCCCGAAGTTGCCGGAGTCCCGGCGGCGGGGGAGGGAAGGAGGGACAAGGCGGCGGCCCCGAGGGCTGCTCTGATTCCCGGCACGGGCGGCTCCGTGCGCCGCGGGTGTTCCCGGCGAGAGAAGGCACGGCGTGCCGGGGGCACGGAACGCGGCCTTCCGGGGCTCCCTGCCCCGCAGAAACCACGGGACCTGCAACATGGCTGGGAAGAGGACACACCTCTCGTGTTAAATCACCAGTAGGAGCGGGTGCCTGGAAGCAGGGCTGTTCCTCTAAGCACACGCTTTAAACGGGCGAGGCTCCTTATGTACACTTACAGACCCCAAGGCAACAGCATCTTGCAAAGGTCACTCCAGTGAAACTGAAGGTTCGTCCTTTTTCACCCAGTTTTAAACTATCGAGGTTTTAGTGCTGCAGACAGTAAGCCCAGTCCCAGTTTTTGTGCTGCACAGGGATAGGCAGGGTCTGCGTTTCACATGCAAGGGAGGTCGGGGAAAGATGCTGCTCTTACAGCTCTCTTTGATTCATGAAATTATGCGGTGCAAAACCCACAATCCAAGACTGGAAAGCACAGGAACACAGAAAGCTCCTCAGAGGAAACAGTATGCAGAAACCCCCCACCAACTCTCAAATTAGCCCCTTCATACGAGTATCACCAACACTCCACTGAAAATCAGCTGCCCCTGGGACAAATCTGAACTTTGCAGTAGGGTGAATTTCTACCTGGATTACCTTGTGCTCAAGCAGAGCTACCTACTGATGCACCACCTTTCAAAGCCTTCTCTGCTGTTGTTTCCCCTGGCACCTGACAGGAGGGGCCATGCTTCTCTGACCAGCCCATCAGATGGAAGTTTTTCTAGGGAGCACACTCTAGGATGTAAGAGGCTTTTGGCCAGCACTCTGCAGGGGTGCAAGAGTGGGGATAGAGGCTTTGGTGTTAACACTTTCCAGGAGGTCTCTCAACTCCAAACAAAGAGAATGAGACACAGTCAGTATGAAATGGGATGCAACACGAGTTTGCTCACTGGGAATGCCACTAGGATGGAACAACAAAAGCAATGCAATATATGGAGATCAGAGTACCAAGGCACATAAAACTGGCATTACAAAGGAAATGCTGCCCTTGTGTGAGAGGCTACTGAGGATGTGTGGTGAAACTAGTATTTGTGAGAGCACCTGGTGTCATTCCTGCCCTCAGTAAACACCCCTCAGTTTCTGTTTTCCTCTAAAACAGGAAAAACAAACAAGCAAAACAAGGGGGGGGGGGGGGGGGGAACAACCAACACCAAACAAAGAAACCCAAATCAGACCCAAACCAAAGTGGGGGAAAAAACCCAAACAAACACAAACCCACCAGACAACAACAACAAACTTCAAATCCTAAATGCTTCCTGAATTGGAAGCTCTTATTTTCCAGTCAGCTCTACTTCATACACTCCAGGCAGCACTTAGCTAGAAGCAAAGCCAGAAGTGTACCAGAACCAAGAGGACACAGTCTCAAGCTGCACCAGGGGAGGTTTAAGCTGGATGTTAGGAGGAAGTTCTTCATAGAAAGAGAGTTTGGCCATTGGAATGTGCTGCCCAGGGAGGTGGTGGACTCACCATCACTGGAGGTGTTTAGGAAGAGACTGGATGGGGCACTTGGTGCCATGATTTAGTTGATTAGATGGTGTTGGATGATAGGTTGGACTCGATCTCAAAGGTCTCTTTCAACCTGGTTAATTCTATTCTATTCCAGTTCAGGACTGCAAGATCCATGCTAAACTCAAATTTTGTTGTCTGCTGTGACTGATGCTGAAAATCATCACTCTGCATGTCTTAATTCATAAGCCATTTTACACACAACTTTGCACATGCACCAAGTCACACCTAAAAGCTAAATGAAACTGCCCTTCTCCCTCCTCTCTGCAGGTCCTCAGGATGACTGTTCCAGCTACAGTCCTTAGCACTATCTGCTCTGGAAGACTACTGTGCCAAGTCAAGGCAAATTCCAGAGACTATGGCTGTCACCTCTTCCCTTCACCCACAGCTGTCCTTCAGTTCTCTGCTATACCAGGTCAGCAAGCAAGCTGCTAGCCCTTCTAGAACAAGGCCAGATGTGCATTGCACAGTGAAGCCCTACAACACAGCCAGTGGTTCTTAGGTGCCTCTGTATGAGCACAAAATGAGTCCTCTTCCTGCAAATGCATCAGCAGCATGTTTGAGATGAGCACAATTCTGGATCTGGCAGATCAAGGACAGTACAGTGAGATCTGAAGTCAAGGTGCCCTCCTTGCTTCGCAGCCAACATGGAGCTGTAAATGAGGGGGCTCTGATTTAGAGATGCCAGCACCGAAGTGCAGCACCAGCTACCAGGAGAGAAGTGCACTTAGTGGTTGCATGCATTAAGGTAGCATGGGAACAGGCAGGCATTATCACTTGGACACGTGAGGATAAGCTTATCAGACACAGATGTTTATAGAAAGGAAAAAAACAACAACAAAAGATGATGCAACAGGCAGCTGAATTTTGAGACCTCTGTTTATAAAGCTTCTATTGAGAATCTACTCAGAATAACCTACAAAACCTCCAATAAAATGAGCCCCTTTTCTTGGGGGTGGGGGGTGTGTTCCATCACAGAATCACCAAGGTTGGAAGAGACCTCAAAGATCATCAAGTCCAACCTGTCACCATAGACCTCATGACTAAGCCATGGCACCAAGTGCCATGTCCAATGCCCTCTTGAACACCTCCAGGGATGGTGACTCCACCACCTCCCTGGGCAGCACATTCCAATGGCTAACGACTCTCTCACCTTGCAGCAAAGCTGATGATCCAGGCTTAACCTGCCCTTGCGGGGCAGGCTCCAAGGAGTCAGCTCCCAGTTCACATCAGGGTAAAGGAGAGCAGTGAAAACAATGACTGTTCCTTGACATTTTCAAAGAAGGGCCATGTGGACTGCCACAAGCACATGCTCTTCCTTCAAACTGAGTAGGTTTAAGTTAAGTTTGAATGGCAAAATGATTCCTTAGGCACGATGATGTGTATGAGTCAAGTGTTTACATGCCACAAATTACTCAGTAATATCATGTACCCAATTAGGTAAATCTTAGCCTAGTAAACAAAGCTTATGGAACTTGGAAAGGAAAAATGGAACTGACATAAAGGAGTGCTAGGTGAGTTAACTTGTTTTAATCAAAAAAAAACACCACAAAACCAACAAGCCCAAGGCAAACCAAAATAGAATACAATAAACCAGGTTGGAAGAGACCTTTGAGATCATCACATCCAACCTATCATCCAACAACACCTAATCAACTAAACCATGGCACCAAGCATCCCATCAAGTCTCCTCCTGAACACCTCCAATGATGGTGACTCCACCACCTCCCCAGGCAGCCCATTCCAATGGGCAATCACTCTCTCTGTGTAGAACTTCTTCCTAGCCTCCAGCCTAAATGTGTTTCTCTGCAAAGGGACAACAGGTATCCAAACAATACTTCAATAGAACATGAGTGGCACATAAGCCTTGCTATTAGTGGAACACTGGAACAGGTTGCCCAGGGAGGCAGCTGGGGCCCCATCCCTGGAGATATTCAAGGTGAGGCTGGACAGGGCTCTGGACAACCTGATCGAGTTGAGGATGCCCCTGCTGACTGCAGAAGGGGTAGGATTAGATGGCCTCTGGAGGCGCCTTGCAATCCAAACCATTCTGTGATTGTGTGAGCCAATACATGCTTCTACACCACTAACTAATAATACAAATAACATCTCCCCAGTCACTGTGAAAATGCCACAGAGATGTAATTTTGCCCACTGGTAGGACATGGGTATTGGGAGAGACAATGTGCTTGAATAAAAGCAGAGACTGCATTTGCTGGAACACAAAGCAAGCTGTGAAAGACTCATTGAGGTCAGAAGACAGTTACAGGGAACACAGTGTCATGTGTGTTTCTCCCTTATTAAATTAAAATGCCATTGGCCTTCTGAAGCACAGAACAGAAATGAGAATATGTTTGGGATTATGGAATTTAAATTAATACCTTCTACTAAAAAGAGGAATGCACTGCGCTCTGATCAGAGAAAAATAAGGTGATTTAGCAGACAAGGCTCTTTGCTAGGTATTAAAATAGCATCATGTGCATGAGTTCATCAGTTACAAAAGCCAAAAAGGAAAGAAAATCTACAAAAGCCCAAAGAGGAGGCCAGTCAGGGAAGGCAATTTCCTTGTATTCATACACAAGCAGGCAATAACCTTTCAAGATGCTGGCTCCATGCAGTTGCTGGTTTCCCCCCCGTACTGGGCACCTGTAGTGCTTTGAACATTGTGACTGGTACACAGCTGAACAGCCTGTGCAGGTGGTTTGTGCTGGGGCTTTTCTGCAAGTCTCTGTCATTCTTGTGTTTTCTGGCCAAACACAGGAGGACCATTGGATGTTCAGGGTTGGAAGGGACCTTTGAAGATCATCAAGTGATCATGGTGAGAAGCGCCCCACTATCCTTCGCCCACAGTGTTGCTGAGGCAGACCCCTTGGCCCTCTCAGCCATGGTCTAGTCGTGAGGTCTACCGAGACAGGTTGGACTCGATGATCCTTGGGGTCTCTTCCAACCTTAGTTATACAGTGACACTGTGTAAATTAACAAAACTCCTTATGGGAGCACTTAGTGCTCATTCCCTCACACTCCGTGGATCCATTTGTGATCAGTGATGGCATATTCTTCAGGGATGGCAGACTACAACTTCTCAGCACCTTTCTTTGCAGGAGTATTTTAAGCAAAATCTACCCTGTAACAGGCCAAAAAGGAGAGTCCTTTTCAGTGCAGTACTTCCCACTGCCAGCACTGTGCTGTCTGAACATTCCTGCTTACTCTCCACCCCTCATCTTTATGAAGCAGAGCACAGCCAATGAAGGATGGCATGGTTTAGCTTCAGCGATACACTAACCACATCGAGCTCCTCCTGTGCCCAGCTCCACCAAAGCACAGGGCACTCACACCAGTGAGAGCTGCAGCACAAAGTTCAAGGGTTTGCTGAAGGTCACACAGTAAATTTGTGGCCAAGTAGGGAATCATCTGTCAGTCCTCATTCTGGTGATTTAATGAGAGGATTAGCCTCTTCCTGATCGGTATAAAATTGCACTCATTATAAGGCAAAGATTCTGCTGGAAACTGTGCCATGGACAAAGTACACCACACATCTTCTGACAGCAAGTGTAAGGTGAGGCAGGGGAGGAAAAATAGTGTTAAAAAAAAAGAAAAATAGCAGCTTATCTTGATTTTGTGCAGCAGGTGTGAAAGACTCAGCTCTTGGTTGCTTGCCTGTGGTCCCCATGCAACATTACCGTGCAATGCTACAGGCTGGGGACAGAGTGGCTGGAGACTAGCCAGGCACAAAGGGACCTGGGGGTAGTGGTTGACAGCTGGCTGAACATGAGCCAGCAGTGTGCCCAAGAAGGCCAATGGCATCCTGGCCTGCATCAAGAACAGTGTGGCCAGCAGGAGCAGGGAGGTCATTCTGCCCTGTGCTCAGCACTGGTTAGGACATACCTTGAGTGTCCAGATCTGGGCAATGAGGCTGGTGAGAGGTCTTGAGCACAGCCCTATGAGGAGAGTCTGAGGGAGCTGAGGTTGTTTAACCTGGAGAACAGGAAGCTCAGGGGAGACCTTCTTGCTGTCTACAACTACCTGAAAGGAGGTTGTGGCCAGGTTGGGGGTGGTCTCTTCTTCTAGGCAACCAGTGACAGAACAAGAGCACACAGTCTCAAGCTGCACCAGGCTGGAGGTGAGGAGAAAGTTCTTCCCAGAAAGAGTAACTGGCCATTGGAATGTGCTGCCCAGGGAGGTGGTAGAGTCACCATCCCTGGAGGTGCTCAAAAAAGGACTGGATGTGGCACTTGGAGCTATGCTTTAGTTGATTAGGTGTTAGGCATTAGGTTGGACTTGATGATCTCTGAAATCTTTGCCAACCTAGTTGATTCTATGATTCTATATGAACCAGAGGGAACAGAAACCATTGAGGCTCCAACTCCCAGTGAAGAGGCTGACTTGGTAAAATCTCAGCCTCCTCTCAGCTCACTAAGGCAGATTCAGAAGAAAAGGAGAAGATGTTCCATAGCCTTGAGTACTTAATAGGTTTATCCTCAGACATGTAAAAAGCTCACAGTAATGAGTACTTAGAGGCTGCATTTCCATACATTAAGAAATCTAAGATTCCATGTGAAGAGGGCTCTGTCTGTCAAATGTCTCCAATCTGAACTGGGGAGAAGTGGCTCTTCTATTTTTCAGCACAGTGACACTCCCTCAGAAGCTGGAACTTGTAGGCCTTCTCCACATGTCTTGATAGTAGTTTTGATAGCAGCTTGGAACAGATGTTCTGATAAAAGGGGCAGTCATTGCTCCTTCTCCACATCTCCAGTGCCCAGCAGCTTTGTGATTTCCCCCTCCACAGGGTGTCTCCTAATGTCTTTAAGGACCCTTGATGGATTTCTCTGGAACAAATTGTTATAATTGGTTTTGAAACCAGTAATACCAGTGGTCTTCTCACTGTCTTTTTGGCAAGAAGTTCTAGGGGTTAATGATGTGCCAGGAAAAAGCTTTTATTAGTTTAGGACTGCTTCTCAGTAGCTCCATTTAACGCTCACCTTAGTGATTACACTGTGAAACGGTAATTTGCTGTTCTCCAGGCCAGTCATGGGGTTTATACCCCTCTGTTGCATTGCCCTCCTCAACTGTTTTGTATCTGAAGACACCTGAAAGCACCTAATCTGTTCCATCACTCCCTGGGCAGCAGCTGTTCTGCACGCCCAGCTGACCTTGTTGCCGTTTCCTGTGCCTTCCCAGCTCTGTTGCAGCCTTTTTGGGAGAGGTTAACTAGAGCTGAGCTGCACACAGCACTCCAGGTGCAAGTGTAGCAGGGGTTTCTAGCACAGTGGGATGAGAGCACCCACTTGCTGTCTGTACCTTTCCCAATGATTTCTGTTTGCATCTGCACATTCAGAGGGTTCCACAGTCCCTGAGGTCTTTTTCTAGAGAGAAAATGGCCCCAGTAGCACCCCTTAGCACGAGTCACCACAAATGTTTGTGGTTTGTTCTTATCCAGTTCTGGGCCCCTCAGTTCAGGAAGGATGTTGACTTCCAGAGAAGGGCAACAAAGCTGGGGAGCGGTTTGGAGCAAAAGCCCTATGAGGAGAGGCTGAGGGAGCTGGGGTTGCTTAGCCTGGAGAAGAGGAGGCTCAGGGGAGACCTTCTTGCTCTCTACAACTACCTGAAGGGAGGTTGTAGACAGGCAGGGCTGGTCTCTTCTCCCAGGCAACCAGCACCAGAACAAGAGGACACAGTCTCAAGCTGTGCCAGGGGAGGTTCAGAGTGGGTGTTAGGAAGTAGTTCTTCACAGAGAGAGTGATTGCCCATTGGAATGGGCTGCCTGAGGAGGTGGTAGAGTCACCATCACTGGAGGTGTTCAGGAGGAGGCTGAATGGGATGCTTGGTTGTATGGTTTAGTTGATTAGGTGGTGTTGGGTGATAGGATGGACACAGTGATCTTGAAGGTCTCTTCCAACCTGGTTTATTCTATTCTATTTGAAATTAAGCTGCACTTCTCAGTTTATATTATTGTTAGTTCACCAGACACTATGTCAAGAGATTCTTCTGCAGTTCTTTCCTGTCCACTTCTGGTTAGCTAACTCCAAGTGATTTTGTTTGTATCCTTCCCGTCCCTTTGCTCTGCAGGATCATTTCATGGAATGCTGGACTGCACAGCCTGATCCCCCTCCACTGGCAATTTCCCAGTCTCACCCCCTCCACTGGCAACTTCCCCACTGATGAGACCTGACCTTTTTCCCTTCTTTATGGGAAGCATTTCAGAAGTCCACATGTGTGACTCCTGCATCACCTTAACCCAGATGCTCAGGGACCGCCAAGAGATTTCAGGGGCACGTTCCCCTTTGTAAGAGCTGTGCAGCCCCTTCCCCAGATGACCAAAGCTGACTGCCAGGCCTCACAGGGTGGAGGGCTGTGATATTTTGCAGATGCCTGAATTTCATTGCCAGCCCCCAGATGTTGCCACATTTGTCCTTTGCAATTGAGTGGCAGAAACACCTTTCAGAGGCATCTCCTTGGTGGGTACAATTTCCCTGCCATCTCTGCTTGCTCTTTCACATCAGATCAGTCTCTGCAGCCCCTCACCAGGGAAAATGCCCAGGAAAGCAGAAGATGTCTCTGCTGATCTCTCCAGGCTCAGAGGTCATGAGAGAGGAAAGCAGATTAAAAGGACTGTAATGCAGCCAGCACAGGGAAGATCTGACCCACAAGGCCACAGAAATTGTGGTTGTTATTCCATAGTAGGCAATGGTGGCTTTGCCTGGAGCATGGCCCAAGTGTAAAGGGCAACATCTCATAGGCAAGAAAGCTTGCTGGCCAGCAGAGCTGTTGGACTGCACCCCCCAAGGCAGCTTGGCTCCTGTGCTTTCAGCAGGTCACCACTAAGCCAAAGCCAGCACTGGAACAGGTGCATCTTCCAAAGTCAACCAGGGCACACTCTTCACTTTCCCCTGTTTCACTGCATGAAACATGAACAGCTGGCAGACCACTTTCCTCATCTAAGAATGCAACTAATCCATCCATCTCACGGGGAAAAGTTGGGAGGCTTAATAAAGGAGATTTTCTGAGGTCAAGTACAATAGACCACCTCTGCAAGAAGCCAACTCCCCTTCCCCCTGAGCAAACTCACTCCTAATGTTCAGGAGTGCATCTGAGGTTGGGAGCAGCATCCATGGAGGCATGAACACCTCTCCCCATCTGCCTGCTACCAGTGACACTTACAGAGCCTTTTACTACCATCCAGATCTGAAGTGGATTTATTCTGGCATGCTAATACAACATGTGTGGCACAGTTTAATCAGGATAAGCAAGTACTTGCCTGCCTAACTCCCTGCCTTGGGGACGCTGGTACAAGGAATGCTTTCTGCTCCAATTCACAGCCTCTGCAATCAAAGTAAAGCCACTGCTGGCAAACCATGGCTCAGACTCTCGCTCATAAAGTGGCCATCATGGCTGAAGAGCACATGAAGACACATTTGAAACACTGATTGCACTGGCAAGGCTGGAACAGGGAGCTCCCAGCTCCTCCAGTGTAGCATTGCTACGGCCGTGAGGTCTCTATCAGACCCCCACACAGCCATTTGTCTCTGCTGGTCCTGAGCAACAACACCACAGCCCCAAAAGACAGACATTAAATAACAATATTACTTAGCAATTATAATGTGGCTATAGATGTAGAAGAAAATCAGTGTTTCAAGACAATTGGAGACTGGATTTACAAGACCCTTATAAGAGCCAACCTTTAGATCCTGGTTTCTTAGGCCAGGACTTCCTACTGGCCACATTGGGGTTGTTTTCCCCCCAGGTGAACACAGCAAAAAGATCTAATGAGGCTTTTCCAAGCATTTCAACTTAGCTGAAATATTTTGACAACATTATGAAACTAAGTCTCAAGGAAAGCTTTGGACCTCCTCAAAAGGAAGCACTGCTCTGTGCTTCTCAAACCAAACTTGGCCATCGAGGAACACAAGAAGTGTTTGGCTGACACTGCTGTCAACAGGGAAGAACTTTACCTCCAGCCCCTCACACCACAAATTCCACACTACAGCTGCAACCACAGCTCCATGTGCAGTGCTCTGTGTGTGCCACAGGCTGTCTCCACAGCACACAGGAGGGGGTTTTGCTGTTTATCATTTGAGGTCTGTGGTGGGTTGAAATTACCTCCCCTGCCTCCAATTAATTTGGAGAAAACTACCCCCAAAATAAACTGCCAGACCAGCTCAGTTTGGGATGGAAGCAAATGAAGCTCTATTGACAAGAAAACTACAATCTAGAAACATGAAATGCAATGAATGTGTACAAAATAGATCTGGTTACAATTTATGAACAACACAGAAACTCCTCAGACCCCCCCTGGACAGATTCAGGGGGACTGTTCACCTTCTCCCCCACTCCCTCCCCTTACCTCACACAGTAGTCAAACCAGAGATACCCTGGCAAGGCCATGGGAGAGAGAGAGAAGTTTCAAGCATAAGCAACAGAAGAAGGAAAAAGAGAAAGAACTCTTTATGCCTCTGCTCTGTATCTCCATTAGCACTTGGTGCCATGGGTTAGATCTGTGGTGACAGGTTGGACTTGATGATCTTTGAGGTCTCTTCCAGCCTTGGTGATTCTGTGATTAGCAATCCAATGACTTACACAGACCTTAGCATTATTTTCTTTTCACATCCAATGGTAACTTATTCCACTTTTAATCTTTGCAGTCAGGGACTAGGCTAAAGTTCCCCCTTCAAACTGTAACACGGGCTTATGGTGAAGCAGTTGATATCACCCAGCTCAGATACTGGCAACTACAAGGCAGCCCCACTTTCTCCATCCCTTGTTATGAGAGTAAATCCTAGCCTGTAACAGGAACAGTGTGGCCAGCAGGAGCAAGGAGGTCATTCTGCCCCTGTACACTGCACTGGTTAGGCCACACCTTGAGTCCTGTGTCCACTTCTGGGCCCCTCAGTTTAGGAAAGATGTTGAGTTGTTGGAACATGTCTAGAGAAGGGCAACAAAGCTGGGGAGGGGGCTGGAGCACAGCCCTGTGAGGAGAGGCTGAGGGAGCTGGGGTTGCTTAGCCTGGAGAAGAGGAAGCTCAGGGGAGACCTTCTTGCTCTCTACAACTACCTGAAGGGAGGTTGTAGCCAGGAGGGAGTTGATCTCTGAAGCAACCAGCACCAGAACAAGAGGACACAGTGTCAAGCTGCACCAAGGGAAGTTTAGGCTGGAGGTGAGGAGAAATTTCTTCCCAGAGAGAGTTGTTAGCCATTGGAATGTGCTGCCCAGGGAGGTGGTGGAGTCCCCATCCCTGGAAGTGTTCAAGAGGGGATTGGATGTGGCACTTGGAGCCATGGTTTAGTCATGAGGTCTGTGGTGACAGGTTGAACTTGATGATCTTTGAGGTCTCTTCCAACCTGGTGATTCTGTGATACAGTGGAAGAGAAATTCCAGTGAATCTCCTTCCCAAATGTGTGTAATCTGGCAGAACTGGGGAGGAATGAAAGGTGTTCACCTGCAAGATGAAGCACCAGGCTATGAAGACTGCTGTGGAGCACAGGAAGAATGAGGAAATCATGAAAGATGAGTGATGAATGGGTGGAATTTCAAGAGGGAAAACAAAACACAGGAGCCAGCTACTTCTGTGTGCAAGCAGATAAATCAGCAAGACATTACTTTAGCAGCAGGCAAACATGCACAAGCCATTAGCATAAGCCTTGAAGGTCAACCACTGCAGTGGCTGTCCACTTCCCACCAGCAAGGTCCAAAACCTGGACCATACACGAGGCACATGTGATGGACCTGGCACAACACAAAATGCAGCTCAGCACAAGCTAAAGCTGTAACTGCAGCAGCCAAAAGGACTGAGGAAGGGCTGGAGAAGAGAGTGCTGGGTTCAGAGGACCTACCAATAATGGCAGAGAGCTGAGGTCAGATGCAGACCTGCTATAAACTGATACTGCTCTGTGAGGTCTGCATTTAGCCCATACATTTCAGGCACTGATTTGGGTTTGTTTATTTGTTTTTAACAAGCACTTTAGGGATTCAAAACTGGAATGCTACAGCTGAGCTGCTGCCCTCTCAGCATGTGCAAAGCTATTTCTGAGTCACTCAAACACACCTTTTCTACTTCTCACCTTAGCTTGGAATGGCATCTGGCCAATGCACCTTCTCCAGCTGCCCCAGAAAAGTCCCCACAGCATGTTAGCTGCTGAGGCTGTTGGCACAGCCACTGCATGAACTGTGCTGCAGGACATCTTTGACCTCCAGCCAGTCCTGCACTTGCCTTCTGCCTGTTTACATCAGGACAGCCACAGACACTGGCCAAACAAGTGCCATGTATCAGCAGTGCTAAGTTCCAAGAAATCTATCCAGTGTTTTACAAGCCTCAGATGAGAAAGCCTCTGCAGAACCAAAAAACCACCAGTGCAGACTTAAGTTGCCTCAAGTCCTGAGTGCTGCCTCTCTCCATGCACAAACCATGCCTGTCCCCATGCACTAGTGGTCCTGGGGTCATGAGTGAGTGGAACCACAGTCATCACTCTGCATTCCCAAAGAGCTGTGTCCTACAACCAGTAGTTATGACATGGAAAAATATCCAACTACAGCACAAATGCTCTGAGCAAGTTCTCATGTGTCACATTGCCATCCCTGTCACAATTATCTCCTTCCAACTGGCATTTGCTTAACCCCCCAACACAGAGGCAGTCCCAACTATGCAGTACTTGGGTTCACATAAACCCAGCTTAGATGTTACATCACTCCCTGGGAACAATGAGATCTCCCTCTGCTTTAGCTGGTTATTTGGAAGGCCACTCCCATGTTCAAACACTCAGAGGGTTAGAGATTTACAGAATGTTAGGGGCTGGAAGGGACCTTGAGAGATCATCCAGTCCAGCCCCCCTGCCAAAGCAGGATCTCCTATACCAGGTCATACGGGAAAGTAAAGAAGGGAGAACACAGCAGAGAAGCATCAGGAGATAGATACTGGTAACAGTGCTGGGAATTTGGGCACAAGGAAGCCACAAGAGTTCACCAAGCAGCACTGCAGATCTGTCCTGGGCTCAATTCTTCAGCAGGCACTCGCACCTGGCCCAGTTTGGGTACAGCAGCAGTCTGGGCTGGGATGGCTGCTCTCAGTTTGCAGCTAACTGCTTCCCTCTCCCCAGACTGCACTCCCCACTGGCCCTGTGGCCTTGAAAACACAGGCTGGCAGCTTTTCTGCTGAAAATAAAGCCTTGAGAGAGCTGTCCTGCACACAGCCCCTGCACAGACACCTGACAGACCCTGCAGCAGGGTGAGCGCTGCCCTGTGCCGGCAGCACAGGGACTCAACCAGCCATCCCAGCTGAGCAAGAAGACAGCCAATCCAGGACATATTCCCTCCCAAAAGAAATTTGCCAGCAGGTCAAGAGCTAAACCCAAAGCAGTGAGCTTGCTTCACACCCTCTTTGATGCCCTGAGGACCTTAAACTCTATCATTTTGTGGTCGGTGCAGCCAAGGCTGCCCTGAAGTTTCACATCACTCACCAGTCCTTCCCTGTTGGTGAAGACAAGGTCCAGCACAGCTCCTTTCCTTGGGGATTCCTTTACACGATCTGGAATCAGTAGGGACTTGCTGTAGAGAGGCTAAACCACTGTTAGGCTGCCAGGCCACCCCTGAAATGCCAGGCAGAGCCCCGGTGGGACAGAGGTTTGGGACTGCTCCTGATAAGCCCCAGCACACTGGAAGAGAGCTTGTGAGGAGCCCAGTGACCAACCAAGGGAGGGGTGGTGTTGAGGTGTAATCAGAGGCCAGGTGATGGCCACAGGTGAAGGCCATTCCATCAGATGAGTTTGTAATATAACAAGGGCCACCTGCTCACAGTTGAGCTGCAGGTCACCAGACCATGGCTGGAGCTCACACCCAGCACGAAACAAGTGCTGAGCCTAGAGAGATGCCCTGGGCCCTGGTGTTTGAGTAACTCCAGGTGTGGCAGATTAGAGCCATTAAGGCTGTTTATGGGACTCAGAGCCATGACACTGCTATCAAATAGCATGAGAAAGATTTGTACCCCTGAGAAGTGGAAAACTTCTGGTAAGGAAAGGAGGAATTCTGTCACCAATGCCAACCACCGGTTGACTCACCCTTTCTCCACCACTTCGCTTCCTTCCCTGTTATCCTGATCCCACAGGGGATTCTCCACTCCCCTTCTTACCCAGGTGCCCTGCACAAATTTAGCAGGATGACTCAGACCCAGGGAATGCTAGCTCAATGTTCTCCTGCTGTGGAGCACTCGCTGCCCATCTCCAGAAGATCCATGGGTCTGGACCCATGGCTGCTGTGCCAGGGACAGGGAAGCAATGCGTGGTGGGTTGGAATTCCCCCTCAGCATAAAATTGCCAGACCAGCTCAGCTGAAAGCAAATGAAGCTGTATTTACAAGCAAAACTACAATCTAAGATATGAGGTGCAATGATTATGTACAAAATATACAATACTTACATACATATACAATTTATAAACAACACAAGAATCCCCCTGGACAAAACCAGGGGGCTACCAATAGCTTCCCCGCTCCCTGCTCCCTTCCCTCCTGCTGTACATGGGACAAGGGAAAGAGCAGAGGGCTGCTGTTAGTACTTAAACACAACAAAGGACACAACCAAGGTCAGCAAAGCCAGCAGAAGCCAGAGCTGGTATCTACCAGAGCAAACTTTATGTTGGATGCCAGGCCAAAGGGATTACTTAGACCTTATCATTCTTTTCCTTTTGCATCCAATGTTGCTTTGTGAAGAGAACCAGACCCATAGCAGGAGACCTTCCACCCAAGCCACAGCTCCTGCTGCTTGCTTCTGTCATAGTCTCAGCCCATCCTTGCTCAACTCTAATGGGTGCAGCTTGTTGTAAAACACAAGTTTAGCTATTTGCTTGTCATGATGGCAGAGCCATAAGATCCTCAGGGCACTGTCAGGCACACTGTGCATCATTTGAGGGTGTGAGGAATGGAAAGGCAGGTTCCTAGGGAAGTGTTTTTCCTTTTCCCTATTGAGTCTTTCTTTTCCCCTGCAAGTGTCACAGTCACATCATCTGTATTTCACTCCCTTGTGCTCCATGTGAGGCCATAATGAAACCAGAACGCATTCAGCATCACTTAGCAGTGTCCAAAAGCACTCTGGTCCAGCTCTGCAGAGCCAGACTGCAGTGTGCAGTGTTGCAGGAAGGAGGAGAGTCTGTTACCAAGACCTAGTCACCCCATTTTTATTTGCTACACTCCCTGAACTGCAGTGATGGCAAGCAAGAGCTAGGCATGAAGGAAGAAAGTCTTGCTCCTCACCCTACTTAGAGCAATAGCTGTCAGGCAAGACCATAGATGTCCACGATGGTTAATGCCAACAGCATACTGCTGAAGGAAAGCAGGTAAAGGCAAAAGCAGAAGGCTCAGTCTCAGGAAGATGCTCTCAGGGTACAGACTGTCCCAGAAAACTTCTGAAAGAGTGCACAAGTTGGATGCTTAGGCCTCCACCCAGCTCTAGAAATTTGGCTGCCTTTCCCAAGTCCTAATCCATCACTGCCTTGGGCAGCAGGGGAGAAAAGTATTTGCTGCCAGAGTCTGTAGGTGCACGTGGGACACAGAATGGCCACGGGTCAGGCTGTCCGTGTGGAGAAGACATCATCCACAGGCACACGTGGGGATAACTCCTGGTGCTCTGTCACCTCCATGGTCACCATCCTGCCCTTTGGCAGAGCACCTCCAGGCTCAGGCAGCAACTACCTCTTGGCCTATTTATCAAGACCAAAACAAGCAGGGACATTTCTCCACCAGCACAGAAAACACGACAGCCCCTGCTCTCCACGTAAAACCTGCAGCTGCCTGTGGTGAGAGGCAGAGCAGATACCAGCTTTGCTTGCCCACCACTGGTGGAAATAGCTGATAATGAACCTACATTAAGACAGAGCAAATTAATGATCAGGAAAAACACCTCTGTGCTGATGTCTGCTCCAGCCTGTGGGATCATCTGAGAGCAGCTAAAGCTAGTAGAACAGAATGATTCTTGGGGAACAAGTCACAGGGAAAATGATGCACAGGTCTGTCAGGGATGCAGGCAGCAGTACCTTGGTAATCTCATTCCTATGGTTTCTTCCTTCTGCTCTTCCCCTACGAGGAGAGACTGAGGGAGCTGGGGTTGCTTAGCCTGGAGAAGAGGAGGCTCAGGGGAGACCTTCTTGCTGTCTACAACTACCTGAAGGGAGGTTGTAGACAGGGGGAGGTTGGTCTCTCCTCCCAGGCAACCAGCACCAGAACAAGAGGACACAGTCTCAAGCTGCACCAGGGGCAGGGGAGGTTTAGGCTGGAGGTTAGGAAGAAATTCTACACAGAGAGAGTGATTGCCCATGGAAATGTGCTGCCTGGGGAGGTGGTGGAGTCACCATCATTGGAGGTGTTTAGGAGGAGACTTGATAGGGTGCTTGGTTGCATGGTTTAGTTGATTAGGTGGTGTTGGATGATAGGTTGGACCCGATCTCAAAGGTCTCTTCCAACCTATTCTATTCTATTCTATTCTATTCTATTCTATTCTATTCTATTCTATTCTATCCTACTCTACTCTACTCTATTCTGCTCTGTTCTGTTCTCCAAGTTTGGTCCTTGCCTTGTTGGAACTGGAGGGTCATGTCCCTCATACCCCATGATTTCTTCCTTAGTACCATGCTCACCAAAGGATGTTTAATGCAGGATGCCCCATGAGGGCCAGTCTTCCTTTCTCTCAGAGGTGTTTCCACTGGCTGGGACTGATGGAGATGGGCAGGTGGTGGCTCAGCCAGCCTGCCACACAGCAGCTGTGTTTGTACTGCAACACACGGAAATCTTGCTATTTATACTCAATATTCCAGCTCTTCCAACTTCATTGTATTCCACACTGCACACTGCATATGCCCTCATGGTAGCTCTGTAATTCCATGTCTCTTTTTAAAGAACATATCCACCAGACAGATCATGCTGAAAGGACTGGAATTTAAGCAGGTGATGGTTCTGCCCCAGATCAGGGTAGGTAACACCGACACAAAATGCTGTCTGCAGACCACTGTTAGACTCTTCCTTTAATGGATCACAAGAAACTACAGAAGGCAGGGCAGCTGCCATCCAGCTGCACAAAAGCAGTAGCCTTGAATGACCTTTCATGCTAGTACTGCTGTCAGGATCTTCCCATCCTTCAATTGTGGTAGCTGGGACCAAGTACAAGCAACAAGGGCGAAGGGGGATGGGGGTGAGACCCCAGCAGGCTCTGCGGCCATCCAACAAGATCTGGACAGGCTGAGAGTTGGGTGCAGGCAAACCTCATGAAGTGCAATAAGGATAAGTGCAGGGTCCTGCATCTGGGAAGGAATAACAGCAGGCACCAGGACAGGTTAGGGGCTGCCCTGCTGGAAAGCAGCTCCATGGAGAAAGACCTCGGAGTACTGGTGGACAGCAAGTTCTGCATGGGACAGCAATGTGCCCTTGTGGCCAAGAGAGCCAGTGGGATCCTGAGGTGCAGCAAGAAACGTGTGGCCAGCAGGGCTGGGGAGGTTCTTCTCCCCCTCTACTCTGCCCTGCTGAGACCACAGCTGGAATACTGTGTCCAGTTTTGGGCTCCCCAGTTCAAGAGAGACAGAGACCTGCTGGAGAGAGTCCAGTGGAGAGCTGTAAGGGTGATTAGGGGATTTGAGCATCTCCCCTGTGAAGAGAGACTGAGAGCCCTGGGGCTGGTTAGTGTGGAGAAGAGAAGGCTGAGAGGAATCTGATCAATGTCTATCAATATCTGAGGGGTGGGTGTCAAGTGGAGGGGGCCAAGCTCTTTTTGGTGGTGCACAGTAATAAGACAAGGAGCAATAGGTACAAGCTTGAACATAGAAGGTTTCAGCTCAACATGAGGAGAAACTTCTTTCCAGTGAGGGTGACAGAGCCCTGGAGCAGGCTGCCCAGAGAGGTTGTGGAGTCTCCTTCCCTGGACACATTCAAAACCCACCTGGATGCATTCCTGTGTGGACTATCCTAGGTGATCCTGCTCTGGCAGGGGGTTGGACTCAATGATCTCTGGAGGTTCCTTTCAACCTCTGATGTACTGTGTTACTGTGTTTCTGCATGCAGGGCTGTAGAGCAGTTGTACAGGGGGTAGAGGTCCAACTGGTCAGCATGTCACCTCCAGTCTCATTTGGAAAAGGGAGAAAAGGTTTACTGTGAATGTTTTGGCTGATCCTCATACAGAATTCTACACAGGAACACTACAACCACAGTTCAAGCATCCCCAAGAGCTTACAGAACTTTTCTCCCTTGGTGATGTAAGGTTGAGTGACAGACTTTCTGCGCACTTCAGGGTTATAAATGAGACGACCTGTTTACAAAATTACTGGCAACGCTTTCCCCTAGCTCAGTAATTGCCCTGAGGTGGCACCTTGACTGCTGGCAGCAGCAGGGGTCACTGTAGCATGTGCTAAGGGGGAGAATTCAACTAAAAATACAAACTTCAGGGGAAAAAACCCAACGAGCTGAAGCATCTTGTGACTACTCAGCCCCAAAGCCCTGTCAGTCTGCCAGGACTGCCCTACCCAGGAGCTGGGAGTGAAGCAAAATGGTCCATTGTCTAATGCTCAGGAGCTCTTTAACCCACTCCATCTTCAGCTGCTTTCCCTTACTCACTGCTTTTAACCTAGTTTTCACCTTCCAGAACTCTTTGTGGCTGCAGCTTTCATTAGCAGAGAGATGCTCCCCACTCAGCTCCTGCTCCTTCCATAAATGTAAGCTACATCCCCAAAGGTTTCTTCTGGGGAAAGTTCTCTGATGCACTCACAGACTGAGGGTGCAGTGCCCTGCAAAACAGGGGGAAGCATAGCACTGAGGAGCAAAACCCCACTGGTGAAGCTTTTAGATGAGGTTGTTCTTTTCTAACCATTGTGAGTTTTGGTTTGAAAACTGATGGGAAAGTTTGGGGCTTTGTTTCCCTGTGTCTCTTTCCCTCTCCTTCTGGAGCAGCAGGTGAAGCAGTACTCTTTCTCTGCTTTTTCACACTTCCATTTTCATGACCTCTTAGAGAAACATAGAATTGTCAGGGTTGGAAGGGTCCTCAAGGATCCTCCCTGCCATGGGCAGGGACACCTCACACTACAGCAGGTTGCTCACAGCCACCTCCAGCCTGGCTGCAAACACCTCCAGGCATGAGGCTTCCACCACCTCCCTGGGCAACCTGTGCCAGTCTCTCACCACCCTCATGGGGAAGAACTTCTTCCTCACATCCAATCTGAATCTACTCATTTCTAGCTTTGCTCAATTCCCCCCAATCCTATTACTCCCTGATACCCTCAAAAGTCCCTCCCCAGCTTTCTTGTAGCCCCCTTCAGATACTGGAAGGCCACAGTAAGGTCTCCTCTGAGCCTTCTCCTCTCCAGACTCCAACTCTCTCAATCTGCCTTCACAGGAGAGGTGCTTCAGCCCTCTGATCGTTCTTGTGGCCCTTCTCTGAACACATTCCAGCACCAGCAGCTGGGCAGGAGGCTGCCTTACACAAAAAGGGGTCTGTGCACAGCAGTGCAGCAGCTTTCAGGAGCTCCCAGTGGTCACAGATAGACCCTCGTCCCCAGCTGCAAAAGCACTTTCCTGCTGATGCTGCAGGAACCCTGGTTTCCTGAAGGAAAATCTCCTGTAACTACACAGACTCCATCAGGGGGAGTGCAGCAGCCTGGGGTGCTTGCTGCAGAGGTGCTCACACATATCTCTGGCACCTTCCTTACTGCCTTACTTTGAGGATGCCTGTCCGTATCTTGCCTTCCTCCAGGACAAGCTTCAGTCTGACAGAGCTGAGGTGGAGATTGGAAGTAAAACTTTATTTTAAAGTATAAAATGCCTCAGCTGAAGCCTTCTCAGTTTCCCACTCTCCCCTCCACTTGGTCACTAAACCTAGAAGGGGTTTCAAAGGCTGGTGCTTGCGCTGTCTTTGCAGAAGGGTCTACACTCTCTTTTGTTTGCAGGTGAGAAGTTTCCCTGAGAGGGATGGCTGTAAACTGTCTTCAGTCCCAAAGCCTTGTAGCCATGTCAGCAAAGCACTGCACTTAGCTATTTAGGTCTTCTGGGAGACTGGATTTTTCAGCTCAGACATCCTGGCAATTACACAGCCTGCAGTCTTGAACCACACTGAGGCCAGCCACACCAAAACACAGCCCAAACAGGTTTGCAAAAGATCACATAAGACACAGCCAGGACTACTAGCATCAGCTGGGAACACTTCTTTGGTTTAGAAGGTGTCAGTGCCAGAAGATGGATTGGGGCTGCTACACATTCACAGCACAGCTGTTCCCACAACAGCGGCGTAGGTTAACAGATCCTTACAGCAAGCCTTGGCAGAAAGGCTGAGGTTGGCATTTCTGGACCCTCTTCACAAGCAGGGATACTGCAGCAGGACTGAAACAAGCACTCCCCAGAGCCTCACGCAAGCAGCCCACGAAGCCATGGAAGGAAGTGTCTTACAAGGGCCTTTGCACCCAGGACTGCCAGGCTCAGACACCCTGTCAAGAAGAGACAAGACTCTGAAACTTCCAAGCATGTCCCACACCTCCACACTGACTGCCTTTCCATCATCTACTGTGGCTTTTGAAAGAGCAGCTTTGGCCTGATGGAGGTCAAACCACCAGAAGAGCTGGGGCATCTGCTGCCACAGCATATTTGGTCTCTGAGATAACTCAAATCTACTCCATCCCTTCCCCTGCCGCAAAAACACCCCGCAAAACCCTGTGGGTTTTTTGTTAACTTTAGGGTGGCCTTCTAGCTGTGCTTACTGCCCTACCAGGCTTGCAGCCTTCCTCTCAGCACAAAAGGCACTGGCTGCTCTCTGCTCTGCCAGGTTGTGAAAAGGATGGAGCTGGTTTTAAAACACACCACGAACTGGCGCAGCGCAAGAAGCCAACGGCAATCATTCCGCTGAAGCTAGCAGCCTCCATCCCCCAGGGCCCAAGCACAGCTGCTTTACAAGCACACCCAAACCAAGAAATGCTTTCATTTGTCAAGCAGTCTCTTACAAAACTTAACCTCTGCAGGCCTCTTGCAATTAGATCTCACCTGAGAACCTGTGTAAATCCTCCCTTGCTGTTAAGTATGTGAACCCCAGAATTAGGGGAAGTGCACACCTCCTCCAGCAGTGCTTTTGTTTGTGTGCCTTCTGTGCAATGAGTTTGAGAATAGAATAGAATAGAATAGAATAGCATAGAACAGAACAGAACAGAACAGAATAGAATAGAATAGAATAGAATAGAATAGAATAGACCAGGTTGGAAGAGACCTTTGAGATCATCACATCCAACCTATCATCCAACATCACCTAATCAACTAAACCGTGGCTCCAAGATGTAAGCAGTCCAACATAGAATCAATAAGGTTGGAAGAGACCTCAGAGATCATCAAGTCTAACCCAAGCACCCCATCCAGTCTCCTCCTAAACACCTCCAGTGATGGCAACTCCACCACCTCCCCAGGCAGCACATTCCAAGGGGCAATCACGCTCTCTGTGAAGAATTTCTTCCTAACCTCCAGCCTAAACCTCCCCTGATGCAGCTTGAGACTATGTCCTCTTGTTCTGGTGCTGGTTGCCTGGGAGAAGAGACCAACCCCCACCTGGCTACAACCTCCCTTTAGGTAGTTGTAGACAGCAATAAGGTATCCCCTGAGCCTCCTCTTCCCCAGGCTAAGCAACCCCAGTTCCCTCAGCCTCTCCTCACAGGGCTGTGCTCCAAACCCCCCCACAGCTTTGTTGCCCTTCTCTGGACACCTTCCAGCAACTCAACATCTTTCCTAAACTCTTGCACTAAACCCCACAACTTGTCAGTCAGTAACATGAACAACTTTTCCTTTCTTACAACCAAGATCCCTCTCGGAGCTCCATCTGGCTGGCAAGCCAATCAAGCCCATGAGTCCCTACAGAGGACACTGTTTCAGCAACACATGGCTTCTCAAATGAGAAAATCCAAGGCTGGAAGCTAAAACCAAAGTAAAGTGCAGAAGTATTTAAGGTTGAAGGTGATAAAGCACTGGAACAGGTGAATCTCCCATCAGCTGAAAAACAATTAAACCAAGATGTGATGTTTTATGTATGCAGTACTGCACTTCAAGCAGGAGTCAGCTGAGGGCAGCCCTGTGACTTGCTCTCTGCATGAGGTCAGACTGAGAAGATCACAAGAGCCTCTCTGATCCCATAACCCAGGAATTAATGCCTGGGAGGACTTGCTTGTAAAATCTGTCAATCCACTGCCCTTTAAATCCCTACCTACAGCCCCTCTGCTAGGAAGCCACAGTGTAGAATCAATTAAAGAGCAGGGAAAATGGGAAAGAGAAAAAAACCAAGGAGTCACTGTATAATGGAGACCAAGGCATAGGGAAAGCATGACAGAGGTTTGAGCATTGCCCCTGCACCAGGCTGAATAAAACCTATTCTGGGCTCCTAGAGATCATGGGAGTTTTGCTATTATTGACTTCATTTTGTGTCCTCTGCAGTTAAGTAGAGGACACAGGTTTGCATTCTGCAGGGCTGCAAAGCCTGTGTCCTTCCCAAACATGGAGCAGCCCCATTACACAGCCAACCTCAGTACAAAGTTACTATTATTTCATCTTAACATCCCAACCAAAATGCCTTTGCAATTATAGTTCTAAACCAAAACAGCCTTCATATGAACAAAAGGAAAAAGAAAAAGGGGGAGAGGGGGCCAACGGCCTCAACAAACCAACACAAACCAACCAAAGCTGCCTTCCCTTTATTCCCATTCTGCTGCTTTGGAATCAGAGAAAACAGAAACCTCCACTGGCAGATCTGGGTTTCTCCCTGCATTTCAAAAGGTTGGCAGGGAACTGCACAAGGAATGAAAAGTGAGCTGCACAAATCCTCAGAAAGCCACCAGAGGGTAGCAAAACATTTTAGAGAGCAGCTAACAGAAGCCAGGGCGAAGCAGCGCAATCTGTGCCTGCCATCTCCCTCCTCCTGTTCTGCTGTGTGCTGTTTCAGTTCTTCGGGATTTGTATCCATCCCTATCCATTCTTTCACTGTAAATGATGCCTCGATTTCTTTGCAGCTGAGAAGGCAAATGTATATTCCACGTCATTCCTGCGCTGCTTCTCCTGAACAAATTTGGTTCGCCCCAATTTTCTTTAGCGTCTGCATCACCTCCCAGGCCAGCTCTCCCCTGCAGCAGTGGGCAGCATGCAGTATTGAACCGGGACGGCAGGGGAGATCCGAGGAGGGGAAGAGGGGCAGGAGGGCAGATAGCTGTCTCCAGTGGTTTAGGAAAAGCTGCCATGTGATTACCACCCTGTGTTAGGAGTTGGGCTTACCGGAACAGTCTTGTTCACACAGCATTCAAGTAACAGCCAGCCTGAGCTGCTGGTGGCCAGCCCTGAGGTTGTGACTTTCTCAGAGCTGTGAAAAGTTTACAGTGCTTTCCTCACCTCTCCAAAAGTCTCCATTCCCACCCCAGTTACATGGAAAGCCCACAGCTACACAAGCACCTTAAGAAGCCAGAGAGTGAACACCATCTTGATCCCTCTTGCATGCTAGGCTGGACGTGATCATCTTGAAGGTCTCTTCTGACCTGGTTTATTCTGTTCTATTCTTACTCTTTTCTTTTTTCTTTTCTTTTCTTTTCTTTTCTTTTCTTTTCTTTTCTTTTCTTTTCTTTTCTTTTCTTTTCTCTTTTCTTTTCTTTTCTCTTTTCTTTTCTTTTCTTTTCTTTTCTTTTCTTCTTTTCTTTTCTTTTCTTTTCTTTTCTTTTCTTTTCTTTTCTTTTCTTTTCTTTTCTTTTCTTTTCTTTTCTTTTCTTTTCTTTTCTTTTCTCCTTTCCTTTCCTTTCCTTTCCTTTCCTTTTTCTCTTCTCCCTTTCCTTTCCTTTCCTTTCCTTTCCTTTCCTTTCCTTTCCTTTCCTTTCCTTTCCTTTCCTTTCCTTTCCTTTCCTTTCCTTTCCTTTCCTTTCCTTTCCTTTCCTTTCCTTTCCTTTCCTTTCCTTTCCTTTCCTTTCCTTTCCTTTCCTTTCCTTTCCCTCTTTTCTTTTCTTCTCTTTTCTTTTCTTTCCTTTCCTTTTTCTCTTTTCTTTCCTTCCCTTCCCTTTCCTTTCCTTTCCTTTCCTTTCCTTTCCTTTCCTTTCCTTTCCTTTCCTTTCCTTTCCTTTCCTTTCCTTTCCTTTCCTTTCCTTTCCTTTCCTTTCCTTTCCTTTCCTTTCCTTTCCTTTCCTTTCCTTTCCTTTCCTTTCCTTTCCTTTCCTTTCCTTTCCTTCCCTTCCCTTCCCTTCCCTTCCCTTCCCTTCCCTTCCCTTCCCTTCCCTTCCCTTTTCTTTTCTTTCCTTCCCTTTTCTTTTCTTACATAGAATACATACATAGAATAAACCAGGTTGGAAGAGACCTTCAAGATCATCGCGTCCAACCCATCAACCAATCCAACACCGCCCAAGCAACTAACCCACAGCACCAAGCACCCTGTCAAGTCTTCTCCTAAAAACCTCCAGTGATGGCGACTCCACCACCTCCCCAGGCAGCCCATTCCAATGTGCAATCACTCTTTCTGTATAGAACTTTTTTCTAACATCCAGCCTGAACCTCCCCTGGCGCAGCCTGAGACTGTGTCCTCTTGTTCTGGTACTGCTTGCCTGGGAGAAGAGACCAACATCTGTCTGTCTACAACCTCCCTTCAGGTAGTTGTAGAGAGTAATAAGGTCACCCCTGAGTCTCCTCTTCTCCAGGCTAAGCAACCCCAGCTCCCTCAGCCTCTCCTCGTAGGGCTTATGTTCCTTTTCTTTTCTCTTTTCTTTTTCCTCTCCTCTCCAAACCTCCCCTTTCCTCTTTCCTTCCCCTATTCTATTCTATTCTTATTCTTATTCTATTCTATTCTATTCTATTCTATTCTATTCTATTCTATTCTATTCTTATTCTATTCTCTTCTTATTCTATTCTATTCTATTCTTTCTGCTGAATGAGAGGGTAGGGAAACTTGGCAATAACTTTTATTTGTTTAGTTGAGTCTAGTTCAGTTGAAAGTTCCTGTATGGTAAATTCCCAAGGCACAACACAGAGTCCCCATTGCCCTGTTTGGAGAAGCTTGTGTGGAGCAAGGAGACCAGCCAGCAGCTCAGAGGTGGGGAAAAAATAGTCTGGCTTTTAAATAGCCAACTTTTTCATGCACAGTCTGCAGGACCCAAAAATAGCTCCTGAATATTTCAGCAAATCATTTCCAATAATTAAAATTGTGATGTGTTTGCTGTCAATCCCAAGTGCAGTGAAAGCCATCAGATATATTATTCACTACACATTATTCATCCAGCTGCACTTGCAGAGCTGAAAATTTCCATTCACTCAGACCTAAGTTTAGAGAATCCCTTAAGCCTCTACATCCAAAGTTCTCTCCTCTCTGCCCATTGCTAAAAAATAAGCCAAGCCAACCTTCCCTTGTCAGTCCTGTTTACTGAACACAGGTCTGCCTCACTCAGCAGGCTGACACTGTAGTGCAGCTAACACTGCACTGATTCATGAGCTGTATCTGTTCAGAGCAGTTGCTTTCAATGACTGTTACAGAGGGATCAAAGTCATTGTGTAAGTTTTCCACTAACTGTCCCCCTAATTGGAGTCTCCTGCTTGTTCTGCCCTGGTGCTGTGCCACACCTGAGGATCAGTCCTTCAGGAAGCAATGGGAGGTAGAGGGACAGCTCTTGCAGACTTCCAGTTCACGGAATCACAGAACATTAGAGGTTGGAAGGGATCTCCAGAGATCATTTGGTCCAATCCCCCTGCCAGACGAGAGGACACAGTCTCAAGCTGCACCAGGGGAGGTTTAGGCTGGATGTTAGGAAGAAATTCTTCATAGAAAGAGAGATTGGCCATTGGAATGTGCTGCCCAGGGAGGTGGTGGAGTCACCATCACTGGAAGTGTTTAGGAAGAGCCTGGATGAGGCCCTTGGTGCCATGGTTTAGTTGATTAAATGGTGTTGGGTGCTAGGTTGGACTTGATGATCTCCAAGGTCTTTTCCAACCTGGTTAATTCTATTCTATTCTATTCTATTCTATTCTATTCTATTCTATTCTATTCTATTCTATTCTATTCTATTCTGCTCTGCTCTGCTCTGCTCTGCTCTGCTCTGCTCTATTCTATTCTAATCACTTAGGGTAGTCCACATAGGACTGCATCCAGGTGGGTTTTGAATGTGTCCAGAGAAGGAGAATCCACAACCTCTCTGGGCAGCCTGCTCTTGGGCTCTGTCACCCTCACTGTAAAGAAGTTTCCACTGTTCCTTGTCTTATTACTGTGCACCACCAAAAAGAGCTTGGCCCCCTCCACTTGACACCCATCCCCCCGATATTTATACACATTCATCAGATCCCCTTTCAGTCTTCTCTTCTCAGGACTATACAGCCCCAGGGCTCTCTGTCTCTCTTCATAGTTGTAGACAGCAAGAAGGTCTCCCCTGAGCCTCCTCTTCTCCAGGCTAAACAACCCCAGCTCCCTCAGCCTCTCTTCACAGGGCTTGTGCTCGAGTCCTCTCCCCAGCCTCATTGCCCTTCCCTGGACATGTTCAAGAGTCTCAATCTCTTATTACAAATCACTCAATCAAGTTCTCCCTGACCTTCAGTCTGAGACATTCTGGGGCAAGACAATGAGCTAACACCAGACCCTTCCCTCCATCTCCGTTCGGCATGCGTGGTTCCAACTACAAAATCTCTCCTTCTCTTTATTTTTGCCCAAGTAAGCTTTATGTATTCCTTAACACACATGAAAGCTGTGGATAGTCCCAAACAGAACAAATACTTGGCAAAGCACACTGCAGAACCCCTTTTACAAAGGAGGGCTGCATTTCACTGCTATACACTTGTACAAGAGGGGCACCACGTTGAGCTCACTGCCAGCATTCTTCTTATGGGCACTGCCCCTTCAGTGGGAAGCTGCAACCTCTCTTTTGCCAATCCAATTGAAGTAGATCTACAGTAGGTGATTAGACAGGACATTAGGGAAAAAAAAATTCCCAGCAAGAGTGGTCTCTGTGGCTGCCAGGGACAGTGGCATTGAGTGCACCCTCAGCAAGCTTGCTGATGACACCAAGCTGTGTGGTGCAGCAGACACACTGCAGGGAAGGGATGCCAGCCAGAGGGACCTGGACAGGCTGGAGAGGTGGGCACAAGCCAACCTCATGAGCTTCAACAAGACCAAGTGCAGGGTCCTGCAGCTGGGTGGAGGCAATCCCAGGCACAAATCCAGGCTGGGCAGGGACTGGCTGGAAAGCAGCCCTGAGGAGAGAGACTTGGGGGTGCTGGGGGAGGAGAAGCTCCCAGCCCAGAAAGCCAATCAGATCCTGGGCTGCAGCAAGAGAAGTGTGGCCAGCAGGTCAAGGGAGGTGATTCTCCCTGGAGGTGTTTAAGACCAGGCTGGATGAGGCTCTGGCCAGCCTGATCTAGTGTGGGGTGTCCCTGCCTATGGCAGGGGGGTTGGAACTAGGATCCTTGTGGTCCCTTCCAACCCTGACTGATTCTATGATTCTATGGTCAGGGATTGGAATGTGCTGCCCAGGTAGGTGGTGGAGTCACCACCCCTGGGTGTGTTTAAAGGTGGTTTGGATGTGGTGCTTGGGGATATGGTTTAGGGGTGATCCTTGTAGATTAGGGTTCTGGGCTGGACTTGGTGATCCTGAGGGTCTATTCCAACCTGAATGTTTCTGTGATTCTGTGCTTCTCTCCCTTCTCTAGCCTGCAAAAAAGCACAAACAAAACTTTTCATCTTCCTGAGAGATGGGCAAAAGGTATAATGGGCAGCCCTCCAAGTCCTCTCCTATCTACTGTCATCTCACTGCACCATCTGTAGTACTCCTGCCAGTGTGTCTAAACTTGAGTCTTCAGTGCCTGCTTTCCAGACCATGGTGAGCCCCATTACAGTGATTGTGTGAATACAGACAGCAGGTCTGTGCAGCTCTGGGAAGAATATTCTGACTTAGAAAACCAGGGGGGGTCGTTGAACTGGGCATTTCAACACAGGGGATTTGCAGCTACTACTTGACATCTTCAGGAGATGTGATCTGTACCTCTGTTTGGTGAGAGGAGAGAGCACAGAGAGAGAGATGCTGCCAGCCAACCAAAGCACAAGTGTCCATGTGCCATTCTCAGCCCCCCATCCACCCTCTTTGCAGTTTATTGACTCAGCTCAGGGTCCCTGGACTCTGGGAGCCTGAGACCAGTCATGCACCTCCAACAAGGAAACTGCAAATCACCCACTTTTACGGCTCCTCATGGAGTGGCTTAGCAGGATACAACTTCTCTTCACAATTCTGAGGATTGTTTTATGGGGAACAGAGGGAAAAACTGAAGTACCTCTAACCCCCCCCTTTAGAGAAGGCTGTGGCGGTATGGGGAAACGTCACGTCAGTGTCACAGTTCCCTGGTGAGCACCTCTGCTCCTCCTCATGAGGTGTTGCACTGTCACTCCTGAAATGTCACCTTGATGGAGAGAATGACTTCTTGGGAGGAGCTGTCATCTTGGAGCAACAAAAGCCACCTCCTTCAGAAATACGCCCACAGAGGTGTGCAAGGCCAGGACAATAACATCACATCGGGCCATAATTAAAACCTCTGGGTAGTTATAGCTCCTCACTGACAGCCTTTTATGTAACAGTTTAAAGCAATTAAGGTAACAACCTTCCCCATGCTGACATGTCTGCACAAACATAGAATTACAGCAGTGACGGGAAGGAGCTCGACAAACATTTAGCTCAGGGAACAAGCAGGCCGGTCAGGAGGTCAGGAGCCTTTCCCAGCCTTGCTGCTACTGACTTCTGCAGGACATTGTGTCAAGCCCTGAAGGCAAGGACAGGGGCCAAAAGGTGCTTGCACATTAATAAGTTCTTTTAGGCCAACAGATGCCCTCTCTTGGTAGAACACTCCCTTTCTGCAGGGCGTATGGAGAGTGCTGTTGCACAGTTGTGGCAATTTCATAGCTCCAGCTTGGACATACTGGCTTTGCAGGGCCACAGACTTCACAGTCTCACAGTATAACTAAGGTTGGAAGAGACCCCAAGGATCATTAAGTCCAACCTGTCTCAACAGACCTCACGACTAGACCATGGCACCAAGTGCCACATCCAATCTCCCCTTGAACACCTCCAGGGATGGGGACTCCACCACCTCCCTGGGCAGCACATCCCAATGACGAACGACTCGCTCAGTGAAGAACTTTCTCCTCACCTCGAGTCTAAACCTCCCCTGGCACAGCTTGAGACTGTGTCCCCTTGTTCTGGTGCTGGTTGCCTGGGAGAAGAGACCAACTCCTTCCTGTCTACAACCACCTTTCAGGTAGTTGTAGAGAGCAATGAGGTCACCCCTGAGCCTTCTCTTCTCCAGGCTAAGCAACCCCAGCTCCCTCAGCCTCTCCTCACAGGGCTGTGCTCAAGGCCTCTCCCCAGCCTTGTTGCCCTTCTCTGGACACCTTCAAGTGTCTCGATGTCCTTCTTAAACTGAGGGGCCCAGAACTGGACACAGGACTCAAGGTGTGGCCTAACCAATGCAGAGTACAGGGCACAATGCCCTCCCTGCTCCTGCTGGCCACACTATTCCTAATACAGGCCAGGATGCCATTGGCCCTCTTGGCCACCTGGGCACACTGCTGGCTCGTGTTTAGGCAGCTGTCAATCAGCACCCCCAGGTCCCTCTCTGTTTGGCAGCTCTCAGCCACTCTGACCCCAGCCTGTAGTTCTGCATGGGGTTGCCGTGGCCAAAGTGCAGCACCCGGCACTTGGACTTGTTAAATGCTTAGGACACTACCCTTTGCCTGGGATATTTGTGATGTCCCAATAAACACAGTGAGCTGTGGCTTCTCAGGAATCATCCAGGAGACCACTTTTTTCCTAAACTCCTTTTAGTTCTTGCAGAGTCAAAGTGGAGAATCAGTAGGAAGCAAATGCAGGTAAGGGAGTGCAGGGAAAGAGGATCCAATCAGCAGAAGGAGAGGAGTTAAACCCAGGCATGCATAGACAGGAGACACAGCAGTGCTGTGGGAAGACAAAGGCATTCATTTTCAGATCTGAATAAGTGAGAACTATATGAAATCAGGACCAAAGGCTAATAAAAGCAAAAGCTTGCTAACTGGTTAGATCACACACGTTCACAAGGAGCCTGCCTGGGTGGCTCAGGCTGCAGGACTTCAGATAAAGAGGCTTTAGAAGAAGCATTAGCATAGAAAAAATGACTGTGATAAAACACACAGCACTGCCTATACAACACTGTACCCTCCCCAGTCAGCCCTTAGGCCCCATCCTGGAAGCAGTGACACACAGAGCTAAATCCTGCAGCTCAGCCCATGCGGGCTAGCAGGTACAGACAAGTCCCAAGGACTACAGCCTTACCCTGTAAGCTCTTTAGGAAGACATGCATCCTCTCTTACAAAACTTCTGAGATCCCATCATTCTGGATCTTATCCTACCAGAAAAACCCTAGAGCACCACACAGCAAGAGTGCAGCCCATTCAGATTGGTCTTTGCACCTTTGCATCGCTGTATTAGTAAAGATTCTCTAAGTCAAACTCTTAGCACCGGCTTTGCATCTTGCTCCAGTTCAAGGCTGTTTTGATCCATGTTATTGCAGCCTGAGTTCAGACCCAGACATGCTGCAAGGCAAACTGAAACAAAGCTATGTGGTTTCAAGGAGCTTTTGTTTCATTGGATATTCAGTCCCAGAGAGCTCTCCAGGAAAGACAAGAGTTTGTTTCTTGCCTACCACTCAGAGTGGTGGTGCAGAGATTAGCTGCAAGTTGAGGCCAGGCAAGTGCCCTCCTCACCTGCAAGGTATTTTCCACTGCTAGCACTCAAAGACACACAGGGCCCTGCCTTGGGGTCCATGTAATGTAACCTTGTCAATGCCTCAAGGAACTGGTGAGTGTCATACATGGCTTACACTCTTTGGGGGAGGAGATGGTGCATAAGCCCAAACTACTGTGTTTACACCTCTTGGTCTGGATCCATTTGCCCCTGCCACTCCACTGCAGATTAACCACCACCACCACCACCATTCCCACTTCTCCACTTAGTGTGGTCACTCTTGCTCCTATCACATCTGTGTAGATGTTGCTGCTGGGCTTGCATGGTCAGGTACCAAATGCACCAGAGCTTGGAGATTTCAGTTTCACTCATTCAGCTCCTCAGCTCTGCTTCCTCTTGTGGCTGAGAGCCTTGCCAAGTATCACAAGTTGCTCTCCAAATCCCAGGAGAGATCACGTCAGGAAGCCAGTTTAGATGTACCCTCACACAGCAACACACACAGGGCAGCCAGTCACCTGTATCACCTAATGTCCAGTCTAAATCTCATGATGTCCAGTCTAAATCTCCCCTTCTCTAGCTTAAAACCATTGCCCCTTCTCAAATACATCAAATACAGTCTGTAATTGACATTATCAGTAGGTAGCCTCTCAATACTGTAAGTTACAGAAACCCAGACTGGAAATCATGAAACTCAGGGCGTGGGGGTGGTGTAATAAAAAATAAGGATAGACTAGACTAGACTAGACTAGAATAGACTAGAATAGAATAACCCAGGTTGGAAGAGACATTCAAGATCATCGAGTCCAACCTATCCTCTGACACCACCTAATCAACTAAACCATGGCACCAAGCACCCCATCAAGTCTCCTCCTGAAGAACTCCAGTGATGGGGACTCCACCACCTCCCTGGGCAGCACATTCCAATGGCTAACAACTCTCTCTGTAAAGAATTTCTTCCTAACCTCCAACCTCCCCTGGCACAGCTTGAGACTGTGTCCTCGTGTTCTGGTGCTGCTTGCCTGGGAGATGAGACCAGCCCCCACCTGGCTACAACCTCCCTTCAGGGAGTTGGAGAGAGCAAGGAGGTCTCTCCTGAGCCTCCTCTTCTCCAGGCTAAGCAACCCCAGCTCCCTCAGCCTCTCCTCACAGGGCTGTGCTCCAAACCCCTCCCCAGCTTTGTTGCCCTTCTCTGGACACCTTCCAGCAGCTCAACATCTTTCCTAAACTGAGGGGCACAGAACTGGACACAGGACTCGAGGTGCAGCCTAACCAGTGCTGAGCACAGGGCAGAATGACCTCCCTGCTCCTGCTGGCCACACTGTTCCTGATGCAGGCCAGGATGCCATTGGCCCTCTTGGCTGCCTGGGCACACTGCAGGCTCATGTCCAGCCTACCATCGACCAGCACCCCCAGGTCCCTCTCTGCCTGGCTGCTCTCAGCCACTCTGACCCCAGCCTGTAGCACTGCCTGGGGTTGCTGTGGCCAATGTGCAGAACCCGGCACTTGGATGTGTTCAATCTCCTGCCCTTGGCCTCTGCCCATCTGCCCAGCCTGTTGAGGTCCCTCTGCAGAGCCTCTCTACCCTCCAGCAGATCAACTCCTGCCCCCAGCTTGCTGTCATCTGCAAATTTACTGACACCAAATCAAACCCCAAAGAGCTCCTAAGTATTTTCAGGCTGTTAAAAGGACATTCAGCCTTCTGAATGTCTTTTAGTGCAGTTACCTGAACAGTCCCAGATGTTAAGAGGCATGTTTGTTCAATTAGCAGATTGCTGAATGAAACAACCTGCAATGGTCTTGCCCAGGGAGGTGGTGGAGTCGATGTCCCTGAAGGTCTTTAAGTAAAGACTGAATGAGGCATTTGTGCCATGGTCTAGTTGATTAGTTAGGGTTGGGTGACTGGTTGGACTTGATGATCTTGGAGGTCTCTTCCAACCTGGTTGCTCCTGTGATTCTGTGATATGTGTGTATCCAGTGCCACTTAAGGAGTTATAGGTTGTCCTGCCTGACCTGCAGGCTGTACTAGTTCTGCTTGCACTAATGTGGATATGTTTGGCTTCTTGGAGAGACTGAAATGGCACCAGGCACCAGAGCTTGGCAACTGCACCTCACCCATAAAGTCTTTCTGGCCAGGCCAGTTTTTGCCTCTTGTCAGACAAAATGCAGCTTAAGTGGTTCTGCCAGCTTTGTCAGCAAAGGCTTCTGCTCCTGCTAAAAGCCTTGTGTCAGGATGAACGCTAAATTGCTGTATCAGTTCTTAGCCCCAGCCCCAAACATCTTGAAGAGAAGCACATCAGAAATCTGTCACCCGTTCTCTGCCCCATCTATTCCACCACCTTCCCTGAAACAAGTCAGAGGCATGCCAGATGAGATGCTGTGGAGTAATGGCTGCCAGGCACTCCTCGAGACTCAGCACTTGCCCTAAAAGAGTGCAGCTCCCTCTCAGTTGTTCTTTAGGCACAAAAATAGCAACACTGCCAGCGACCTTGCAAGGTCTGAAATAGAGTTGCTCAGAGAGAGATCTCCTTTCCTTAATCATTAAGAGCCCAGCATCTCTAACATGGGCTGGCTGGCATCCACATAGAGAAGAACATAGCCTGTATCTCAGGGCTGGAGCTGCAGGATGCCCGTCTAGGGGCTGCAAAAGCTGAGGAATAAAGTCAGGTGCCTAATCTGCACTCTCCTATATGTGTGGGCAAGTGCAGGTTGAAGACTTTCTCCCTCTTGTTTTGCTATGACATTCCCCAGGGGGGGCAAAAAAAATGTCATTGGATTTCCTTTCTTTCTAGTTTTGAAGAAGTACACTAGTTTGGCAGGGTGGGGGAAAAAAGTTCACATTTCCCACTAAGGAAAACTGTGTGGGAAAAGAGCATTTGCAGAGCATGTGGCATAACAGGAAAGGATTGTCAGATTACCTGGAGAATTGATACTTGCCTCCACTAAAGCTCTATTTTTGCTCAAAGCCCTTCTTGCAGATTCTCAGGGAGGAGATAATGCAGCTTTTTCTCATGGTATTTCAGATTAACTGCTGCATAAGACATGGAGGATCCTCAAAATGTGGCATCTGTGAGCTTCTAATGCACACATTTGCCATTAGTGAAGACACAGAATATCATAGGGGGGAAAAAAAATCCAATCTATCCAATCATAGAATGGTCTGGGTTGGAAGGGACCTCCAAAGGTCATCCAGTCCAACCCCCTCTGCAGTCAGCAGGGACATCCTCAACGAGATCAGGTTGCCCAGAGCTCTGCTGAGCCTTACCTTGAATATCTCCAGGGATGGGGCAACTATCTCCCTGGGCAACCTGTTCTGCTACCCTGCATGGTAAAGAACTTGTTCCTAGCATCCAATCTAAATCTGCTTTTCTCTAGTAGCCATTGCCCCTGGTCCTGTCACTGCAGGCCTTTGCAAACAGTGTCTCTTCATCCTTCCTGTAGCCTACTTGAGGTACTGGAAGGCTGCTATTAGGTCTCCCCATAGCCTCCTCTCCTCCAGGCTGAAAACTCCCAGCTCCCTTAACCTGTTGTTCTTGTAGCAGAGGTGTTCCAACTCCCTGATCATTTTCATGGCCCTCTTCTGGACCTACTCCCATGAGGTCCATGTCCTTTCTGTACTGAGGGCTCCAGAGCTGGACACAGTACTCCAGGTAAGGTCTCACCAGAGCAAAGTGGCAGAACCACCTCTCTCCATCTCTGGCCACACTGCTTTTGATGAAGCCCAGGATGCCATTTGCCTTCTGGGCAGCAAGTGCACACTGTCTGCTCATGTCCAGCTTCTCACCCATCAGCACCCCCAAGTCCTTTTCTGCAGGGTTTCTATCTATCACCTCATCCCCTAGTATGTGTTGATAGTGAGGGTTGTTCCAAACCAGGTGCAGGACTCAGCACATGTTCTTGTTTAACCTCAGGAGGTTCACCCGGGCCACCTCTCCTGCTTGTATTGAGTGTAGTGTGCAATGACTCCAGGTCACCATGCTGCAGCTGTGCTTTCAACACTAGCCTTCAGAGCATTCACATCATGCAGTGGAGAATCATAGAATCAATGAGGTTGGAAAAGACCTCAAAGATCACCAAGTCCAACCTATCATCCAACACCTCATGACTACTAGACCATGGCACCAAGTGCCACAACCAATCCCCTCTTGAACACCTCCAGGGATGGGGACTCCACCACCTCCCTGGGCAGCACATTCCAATGGCTAACAACTCTCTCAGTGAAGAACTTTCTCCTCACCTCGAGTCTAAACTTCCCCTGGTGCAGCTTGAGACTGTGTCCTCTTGTTCTGGTGCTGATTGCCTGGGAGAAGAGATCAACTCCCTCCTGGCTACAGTCACCCTTCAGGTAATTGTAGAGAGCAAGAAGGTCTCTCCTGAGTCTCCTCTTCTCCAGGCTAAGCAACCCCAGCTCCCTCAGCCTCTCCTCACAGGGCTGTGCTCCAGACCTCTCCCCAGCCTCGTTGCCCTTCTCTGGACACATTCAAGAGTCTCAATGTCCTTCTCTAAATTGAGGAGCCCAGAACTGGACACAGGACTCAAGGTGTGGTCTAACCAGTGCTGAGCACAGGGCACAATGACTTCCCTGCTCCTGCTGGCCACACTATTCCTAATGCAGGCCAGGATGCCATTGGCCTTCTTGGCCACCTGGGCACACTGCTGGCTCATGTTCATCCAGCTGTCAATCAGCACCCCCAGGTCCCTTTCTGTTTGGCACTCCGACCCCAGCCTGCAGCGCTGAGCCACAGGCTGAGATGGATCACACCCAAAGAGTTCTTCTAATGCATTAAAAACCTCCCTGTCTTAAATTGATCAGTGTGTCTAGCATATCCCATCTCAGATGTGCTGAGTTCACAGGCTCTTCTTTTTCTAGCTGATTTTATTATAACTTTGCAAATGGTAAAAACTGTGCTAAGAAGGTTTCTAAATGAAGGTTTTTAAGGAGAAAAGGAGACAGGGGGGAAAAAAAATTAAAAATTGAGGATAAAACACACTGCCTACATACACATAGCTTAACAGACTCAATCACAGGCAAAAGGCTCTGCATCACCTAAAACCTGAGTTACAGTTTAACCTCTGACTGTGTAGGAATACCAAGCCCACACCAATGTGAATGTTCTGCCCTGCTAAGGCCACATCTGGAATACTGTGTCCAGTTCTGGGTCCCTCAGGCCAAGAAGGATCTCAGGGAGCTGCTTGGAAGAGTCCAGTGCTGAGCCACAGAGGTGATAAAGGCAGTGGAACATCTCCCTGCTGAGGAAAGGTTGAGGGAGCTGAGGGCTCTTTAGCTTGGAGAAGAGGAGCCTCAGGAGTGACCTCATTCATGCTTATAAATATGTGAAGAGGTGGCAGGAGGACAGAGCCAGGCTCTGCTCAGGGATGTCCAACGATAGCACAAGGGGCAGTGGGTGCAAGCTGGAGCAGAGGAGGTTCCATGGGAACAGAAGGGAAAACTTCTTCAGTGTGAGAGTGACAGAGCCCTGGAGCAGGCTGCCCAGAGAGGCTGTGGAGCCTCCTTCTCTGGAGACATTCAAAACCTGCCTGGATGCATTCCAGTCTGACCTGCTCTAGGTGATCCTGCTCCAGCAGGGGGGTTGGACTGGATGATCTTCCAAGGTCCCTTCTAAGCCCTAATGTTCTGTGATTTCATGTGAGAAGGTCCCTCCACAACTCTCACAGCCACTTCACCCCAGATTCCAGTTTCACCTCAGGAGGTTTTCCAGAATGTTATCTGTCCCCAGTATCTGCCTGTGGAAGCAGCAACTCTCTGACATTTTCTTATTCAATGGTGAACTTGAGTGAAGGCTGCCCTTTTGTAAGGCACCATCTTCACAAACAGATTCAACAAGGCCTCAATGAAAAACCACAAGCTTTTATTCATACCCATCGACCTACCCATAAATGCACAGAGAATAACCACAGAAGTAAGGAACTTGCCACCCCTGAAACCTTTCTGAGTGCCTCCTGGAGATGCAGCACAATCCCTTAGCACCAACACACCATCAGTGGTCTTCAAGACATGGCATATATTATTTGGCATGTGAGACAATGGGGATGACATCTTCAGCAATACAAGTTCAGTGATTACAAAAAGCTGATGAAACAGGACACCAAGCTGTGTGGTGCAGCAGACACACTGCAGGGAAGGGATGCCAGCCAGAGGGACCTGGACAGGCTGGAGAGGTGGGCACAAGCCGACCTCATGAGGTTCAACAAGACCAAGTGCAGGGTCCTGCATCTGGGTCGAGCCAATCCCAGGTACAAATCCAGGCTGGGCAGTGACTGGCTGGAAATCAGCCCTGAGGAGAGAGACTTGGGGGTGCTGGGGGAGGAGAAGCTCAACAGGAGCTCTCAGTGTGCACTTGCAGCCCGGAAAGCCAACCAGAACCTGGGCTGCAGCAAGAGAAGTGTGGCCAGCAGGGGAAGGGAGGTGATTCTCCCCCTCTATTCAGCTCTGCTGAGACCCCACCTGGAGCACTGCCTCCAGTTCTGGAGCCCCTATTACAAGAGGGATATGGAGATGCTGGAAGGTGTCCAGAGAAGGGCCACGAGGATGAGCAGAGGGCTGGAGCACCTCTCCTGTGAGGACAGATTGAAGGAGTTGGGGCTGTTCAGTCTGGAGAAGAGAGGGCTCCGAGGTGACCTCATTGTGGCCTTCCAGTATCTGAAGGGGGCTCCAAGAAGGCTGGGAAGGGACTTCTGAGGATCTCAGGTACTGACAGGACTAGGGGGAATGGAATGAAGCTGGAGGTGGGGAGATTCAGGCTGGAGGTGAGGAGGAAGTTCTTCCCCATGAGAGTGGTGAAGCCCTGGAATGGGTTGTCCAGGGAGGTGGCTGGGGCCTCGTCTCTGGAGGTGTTTAAGCCCAGGCTGGATGAGGCTCTGGCCAGGCTGATCTAGTGTGGGGTGTCCCTGCCCATGGCAGGGGGGTTGGAACTAGATGATCCTTGTGGTCCCTTCCAACCCTGACTGATACTATGATACTATGTCAGCAATGGAGATTTTCTTTCTACCTCTCCGTGCAGGACAGAATGAATTGGTTTAGTATAGTACCATAGCCAGTCCAGAACATTACACCTAGAAATGTGGGGTTTTATGCTGCATGCTGCTGATGTTGTATGCTTTGCAAACAGGAAGAGAGCAGAGAAGTAGCACTATGAAAGAAAGTTAATGATTTTATGGCCCCCAACCTCAACTCCCCCCCCCCCCCCCCCCCCCCCCCCCCCCGGCAGACGTTAAGCCTGCAAAGTGGGATCCCAATTTAACCAAGAGCCACTCTTGGCACCAAGCTAGTGCTGATACAACCATATGGCTAGAAAGATTTTTCTCTCCCTCTGCTTGCTACCACCTCACATCTTGTAAATGATGCATCTTATGACCATTATCAGCATTGATTATAAAAGGTATCTGCCTCCAGTGACAGAGAACTGGAACCAGCACGATGACGCAAGGAAGGTGCCAGGCTGTCTGTGCTTGCTGCAGTCTCCACTGCTGGCTGGTGAGAGGGCACCAGCACCTTTTAAAGCAGCCACTTATGCAACTAAGCTGCTAGCAATGAGGTGTGGGGTTGAGAGGTGGGACTGAGCTGCAAGAGGAAGGAGGGAAAGGGAAGTGACGGAGTATTTGGGAGCAGGAGAGGGAAAAGTGAGGGGAGATTAAGGTACTGGGAATATAGGGATTTGGGATGCAGAGACACCTCAGGCACTTTCCTGGCCTGCTTCACAGCCACTCCCTCAGTCCTGCCTGCCTAACATAGCCAAGAAGCATCTTGAAGCCAAACCTGCCCAGGTGTCTAGAGCACATAAGTAACCATCAGTGCAAACCCACAGATCTTAATGCTTCATGCTCACACAACCAGAAGTGGGATGTTGCCAGGTACAGAAGCATCTCCAAATGGCCATGCTTCCAGAGCACCAGGCTCTAGCCTTGCTGCTCTGCATAAGGCTACCACAGTGACTGCACCTGAGGCACAGCTGCTCTGCAAACTGGATAAAGTGATCACAGATCATCCAGATTAGTGACATTTCATCTCAGAAAGTAAGTGAAGCCATCAGAAATGTGATGCTGAGTGAGGCCAACAGACAACTGTTATGACCCTAAAACATCAGGTACCCTGTCCCACACACCCACTAGCATGGATCATCAACACTTAAACACCACCTGAAAACCAAAACCACACCAAATAGGTTACTACTCCCATGGGCAGCTGTTCCAGAATGTTGTCCTTTTCTTCACCACAATCTCTTTCACAAATTCAAGCCTACATGCATTAATGTAGCCCCAATACAAGGTCCCACATGCCCTACACATAAGCATTCAGACTGGTAAATAATTTACCAGAAACATGAGCATGCTGCCCTCTGCACACAAAGGAACCACTCTGCAGCATGCACGTTCATGCTGCTGCCTCTGGGGAAGGGAGAGGGTGAGGCAGGGCCAGCTGTAAAGTCAAGCAGAATAGCTGTCGCTGTGTGATGGCTCTTTGGTCACTTGGGTTTATGGCACCTGATTTAACCTCCCAAAGCAGTGGGTGCTAACAGCAATCCCTGCTAGCAGGCACTGCAGAGAGGACAAGCATCAGCAAACAGGTAGATTAAAGGTCTCAACCCATGAGATAGCCCAGAACAGAACAGAATAGAATAGAATAGAACAGAATAGAACAGAATAGAACAGAATAGAATAGAATAGAATAGAGCAGAATAGAATAGAATAGAATAGAATAGAATAGAATAGAATAGAATAGAATAGAATAGAATAGAACAGAACAGAATAGAACAGAATAGAATCGAACAGAATAGAACAGAATAGAATAGAATAGAATAGAACAGAATAGAATAGAATAGAATTAACCAGGTTGGAAGAGACCTTTGAGATCATCAAGTCCAACCTATCACCCAACACTATTTAATCAACTAAACCATGGCACCAAGCACCCCATCCAGTCTCCTCTTGAACACCTCCAGGGATGGTGACTCCACCACCTCCCTGGGCAGCACATCCCAATGGGCAATCACTCTTTCTATGAAGAATTTCTTCCTAACATCCAGTCTGAACCTCCCTTGGTGCAGCTTGAGACTGTGTCCTCTTGTTCTGGTGCTGGTTGCCTGGGAGAAGAGACCAACCCCCTCCTGGCTACAACCTCCCTTCAGGCAGTTGTAGACAGCAAGAAGGTCTCCCCTGAGCCTCCTCTTCTCCAGGCTAAGCAACCCCAGCTCCCTCAGCCTCTCCTCACAGGGCTGTGCTCCAAACCCCTCCCCAGCTTCGTTGCCTTTCTCTGGACACCTTCCAGCAACTCAACCTCTTTCCTAAACTGAGGGGCCCAGAACTGGACACAGGACTCGAGGTGTGGCCTAACCAGTGCTGAGCACAGGGCAGAATGACCTCCCTGCTCCTGCTGGCCACACTGTTCCTGATGCAGGCCAGGATGCCATTGGCCTTCTTGGCCTCCTGGGCACATGTCCAGCCAGCTGTCAATCAGCACCCCCAGGTCCCTTTCTGTTTCTGGCCTATATTTGCAGAATTGGTAGGTTTCCACCTGAAGTTTTTGTGCAGGTACTTTTTTTTCTCCCCCTTCCAACTCCAATAATTGATGTTTTTTAAACTATTTTCAGATGACCTGCTGCTTTGGCTGGGAGCACCACTTACAGGGCACACCACAGAATCACCCACTTTGGAAGGCAGCTCTAAAGGCCATCTAGTCCAACTGCCCTGCAGTGAGCAGAGACATCCTCAACTGGATCAGGTTGCCCAGAGCCCTGTTGAGCCTCACCTTGAATATCTCCAGGGATGGGGCCTCAGCTACCTCCCTGGGCAACCTCTTCCAGTGTTCCACTGCCCTCATGGTAAAGAACTTGTTCCTAATATCCAATGTAAATCTCCTCAAGCCTCACCATGAATATGTCCAGGGATGGGGCCTCAACCAGTTCTCTGGGCAACCTGTTCCAGTGCTCACCCACCCTCATTGTGTTCATCCTCTGAAGACTTTCTCTCCAAACAGGCTTCAAAAGGGACAAGGAGAAGAGTGACTAAAGGCTGCAAGAGCTCCTAGCAGCTATGCCATGCCAATCCTAGGCACAGCAGCACTACAGCAGGTAGAAGATTGAAGGGGGCAGAAGTTTTGAGACATATCCCAGGAGGCTCAAAAATTGCTTTGCCATTTCACAGTGCTAAGCAGAGAGAGGATAAAGAGATGACAGACTGAGGCAAACTTTGGTGCAAAGTGAGGCAGACCATTAAGAGCCATCACTAATTGCCATTCCTCAGATATGATCTTGGGTAGCCCTTCGCAACATCACAAGCAGCTTGAATTCCTTTATTGATATTTACTCTTCCTTCACCCTTGGTGATTTGCACAAACAAGAGATTAGAAGAAGGAAGGAAAGGCAGCAATAGCAGGAGGGAAGAGAAGGGTAATTAGCACTGTCAGGATTGAGAAGATCAATAGGGTCTTAGTGATGAGGAAAAAGACAAGAGGAAAGGGAAGGACTGACAGGCATTTAGTATTTCAAGCACAGAAAGGTTCTTGCAGCTAGGGGTGCCGACGCGAGACTTGCTTATTATGACTATGACAAAGCAGAAAAAACACCCAGAACACACACTGGTTAAGGCAGCAGGCATCTCCCTTGGATGCTGAGACTCAGCAAGGGGCCACAGCTTCCCAAGGAGGCAAGCATTTAGATTTCAGCTATTCCGAGACATGGGCCATATGCTGGGGCCATCTGGAGCCTGCTTTATGTGATGGATGTTAGATGCCTCCAAAGGCACCAGGGAAGAGAGCTGAAATACTGGTAACTGATTGATGCTGAGGGCACTTAGCTACAGATTACCCCACTGCTTTAAAATGCACACCTGCTCTACAGGAGAAGCTCAGAAATAGCCTTCCCAGTGGAGATGATTGCTCCTGTGGCAAACTCATGGCCAAGCGGTCAGCTCGTGGCTTGGACAGCAGCACTCTGTGCTGGGCTAGGAACTGGCTGGAGGGCTGAGCCCAGAGAGTGGTGGTGAATGGTGCCACATCCAGCTGGAGGCTAGTCACTAGTGATGTCCCCCAGGGAGCAGTGCTGGGCCCCATCCTGTTCAATATCTCTTCACTGATGATCTGGATGAGGAGATTGAGTCAGTCATCAGGAAATTTGCAGATGACACCAAGCTGGGAGCAGATGTTGATCTGTTAGAGGGCAGAAGGGCTCTCCAGAGGGACCTTGACTGGATGCACAGATGGACAGAGTCCAGCAGGATGGCATTCAACAAGTCCAAGTGCCAGGGGCTGCACTTTAGATACAACAACCCCATGCAGTGCTACAGGCTGGGGTCAGAGTGGCTGGAGAGCAGCCAGGCAGACAGGGACCTGGGAGTACTGACTGACAGCAGCTGAACATGAGCCTGCAGTGTGCCCAGGTGGCCAAGAAGGCCAAGGGCATCCTGGCCTGCATCAAGAATAGTGTGGCCAGCAGGAGCAGGGAAATCATTGTGCCCTGTACTCAGCACTGATTAGGCCACACTTTGAGTCCTGTGTCCAGTTCTGGGCCCTTCAATTTAAGAAGGACATTGAGACACTTGAATGTGTCCAGAGAAGGGCAACAAGGCTGGGGAGAGGCCTGGAGCACAGCCCTGTGAGGAGAGGCTGAGGGAGCTGGGGTTGCTCAGCCTGGAGAAGAGGAGGCTCAGGGGAGACCTTCTTGCTCTCTACAACTACCTGAAGAGATGTTGCAGCCAGGAGGAGATTGGTCTCTTCTCCCAGGCAACCAGCACCAGAACAAGAGGACACAGTCTCAAACTGTGCCAGGGGATGTTTAGGCTGGAGAGTTCACAGAGAGAGTTGTTAGCCTTTGGAATGTGCTGCCAATGGAGGTGGTGGAGTCCCCATCCCTGGAGGTGTTCAAGAGGGGATTGGACATGGCACTTGGTGCCATGGTTTAGTAGTCATGAGGTGTTGGGTGACAGGTTGGACTTGATGATCTTTGAGGTCTCTTCCAACCTTATTGATTCTATGATTCTATGACAAAGCAGTGGCTTCTGGTGAAGCATGCCATCATCATTCCATTGACACAGCTGGTGAGTTCAGTGAGGTGGCCTCAGCTGTGCTCACAACCAGCAGCCAACAGTTGACCTGAGGCACCAAGTGGAGCATCTCATTCAAGCCCAGACCTGAACTGTCACCACATGTGATCAAAAGGTGTATTGTGGCAGTAGATAAAGCCTATGACTCAAAGGGCCCTCCTTGTCTTCAGAAACATCCCAGCTCTTTCAACATCTCTCAAGAAGGCTTGCCAGGAAGAGAAGCTCCACTGGGGCACCATCACAGTGCAAAGAAGCAGAGAGGACGCCCATGCTGACAGCTCTGCAGCACAGCTCATGAAGGACATTTTTCCTTCATCTTCAAAAGACAGGATGCCAGGGCCCAGACATTGACAGGGCATACAGCAAAGGACATGTCACACCTCTGTGCAAATCCCCATTTTGCAGTCAAACCCCCAAACCAAACAAACAAGCAAAACTCCACAACAAACAAAGAAACAAACACCACAAACACACAAAGCCCCAAACACTCTTGAAGGCAGGTGGTGTCTGCCTGTGCCTACATCTAGTAGACACCAGAAGTATCTGAGTTGTGAAGATCAGCAGGGGGAAAGCCACCTGTCCAACCACAATTAGGCCTATTGCTGAGACCTGTACAGAGAATCAGGTTTTGTCTCGCACCAGCAAGGGGCGAAAGCAAGCACAGAGAGCTCTGGCTGTGTCTGCAAGCAAAGAGCAAGCAGAAGAGCCCAATAAACACAGCTCTAAGAGCAGCTTTCAGAAAGCAGCTCGATAGACCACCCTGAACTTTGCCACTGCCTGAATAAACAACAGTAAACACTTTTACTTCCCCAGCACTCAACAGCAGAGCTTGGGAAATCATCTGAATACAAATGCTTGCTACCCTTAGCATATGGAGAGCTCCATGACTCACAGCCAAGGACAGCGTGTAAAGCATGCTGCCTTCCCCTCAGCTCGCTGTGCTGTCTTCCTAGTCCCCAGGATTACGGTGCACGGAGCACTGAGCTGCTGGATGATAAGCCCCAGGGCTTGGTGATGCGATGCCATCCTGCTCTGTGCTCTGATTGTTAGGGAAAAGAGGAAAGCAGCTGTGAGGCTGTCAGCACCCTCACCGCTGCGGCCTGAGCCTCGGAGGCTGCGTGCTCTGCGCGCAGCCGGCCGTGCGGTGCCAGACGCCAGAGTTTCCCAGCGTGGCTTTGGAAACTGGGAGCTCACAAATCCCAGCTTCTCTCAGCTGTTCCTGAAGAGTGAGGCATGAACAGTGCCTGAAACCTCACACACAGTGAGGTTTGTGAGGGCAAACTGAATCAGGTGGCAGGAGCTGTGGCAATTAACAGTGGCTAAGAGCTGGTCTCTGCTTCACAGTGTCACAGGGATATCTATCTAGAGAGGATCTGAGAATGGAGGAATTTTCTTGGATGATTTTGCCACTTAGTGCTTGCCCACAGAGGACCTCAGCTAACTGTGCAGTGGAAGTCAAGCAGGTGTCTTGGAGCTGGATCAATTTGACTAAGTACAACTTACATCCCACTGGATGTCTTCATTAGCTGGCAGCGAATTCATGTCCCAGAACACATCTGGAGCTCGAAGTAGAACAGGGCAAAGGCAAAGCAAGAGAGTCCTTCCAGCCCTCAGGCTGCAGCTTTGTGCTTTCCATTGCTCAGACAATGACTGGGATTTGGTAAAGTCAAGTGACAAGAAAGTACAGAAGAAGGGTTATAAATATGCATCAGAATCTGAGGCTAGAGATCAAGGGCAATTTTATGAGAAAATAATTTTAGAATCAAAATGTGGTGGTGAGAGTGTAAGTGAATGTGTAGAGCTTCATAATGGCAGGCAAATGATCCTGTCCTGCCTCCAAGACAGGAGGAGTAGAGAGCACTGGAACTGTGACCTGACTTAAATCTCTCCGTCTTCTCCCACTCACAAAGCTTTAGGGAAGGAGGCTGCCTTTAGCATGCAGCTCTTCACCTGGCACAACCTCAAAGGCAGGTACCTATTGCAGTTACTCACTGACTGGAGCCACAGCTAAGGTTTGGAGGTAGCTGCTTTAACGTCCTTCAGGCAAACAGTCCCATGCTGCGTGTGGAGACCAAGCATCCATCAATCAGTCATCACTCCAGGGAAGCCCAGTGCTGGTACAGAGGAAACACAACCACACTGAAATCTGACCAACCTAGATATTCCAGGGGAGGGACTTCTTAATTGAGAGGATGTACCCTAGAAGTCCCCTCAGTCTTAAGCTTTGAAGTAAAATGCACAGTAAGAAGCCTTATGGGATACTTGACTTGGACAGAGCTTTGATGGGTCAGCAGATCCGAGGGTGATTTATTTTCCCTTGGCCTAGGACAAAAACTATAAGCTGATAGCAGTGCTTAGACTTCATCTGCTCACAGAAACACAGAGAAACGTTGCTCCACTTGCCAGAAATATTCCACTTGGTGACATCAGTTACCAGGGAATGCATCAGATAGACTTTACAGCATTGGCTTAGATTTTTGGAGGAGGGTCCCAGACCACTGCAAGGCACAGTAAGGAAAGCAGAGCAACAAGTGATGCTGCACTCATTTCCATGGTCCTGGAACCACTAACGTTTCTACCTCAGCATTATCACAGAATCACAGAAACATTCAGGTTGGAAAAGACCCTCAGGATCACCAAGTCCAACCCAGAACCCTGCTCTGCAAGGTTCACCCCTAAACTGTATCCCCAAGCACCACGTCCAAACCACCTTTAAACACATCCAGGGTTGGTGACTCCACCACCTCCCTGGACAGCACATCCCAATCCCTGACCACTCTGGATGGGAAAAAAATTCTCCTAGTGTCCAATCTAAACCTACTCAGCTGTAGCTTGAGTCCATTCTCTCTTGTTGTATCACTAATTACCTGTGAAAAGGGACCAGCACCAACCTCTCTACAACCTCCTTTCAGGTAGTTGTAGACAGCAATGAGGTCTCCCCTCAGCCTCCTCTTTTCCAAACTAAGCAGCCCCAGCTCCTCCAGTTGCTCCCCATCAGATTTACTCTCCAGGCCCTTCACCAGCTTTGTTGCCCTCCTCTGCACTTGCTCCAGCACCTCCCCATCTCTCTTGTATTGAGGTGCTCAAAACTGCACACATGGTAAGTCAGTATCAGCTTTATCTTTGCAAGTAGCTGTCCCTTCTCTGCATACTTCCTGGAGGGATGCATGGGCCACATTTTCTAATGAGCAAAGTAAGTCACAAGGCAGAGCCTTGCTCAGGCAGGAGCTCTCCACACATTGTATTTGCTCACTACAACCATGGATTAGCATTAAGGTGTAGCACTCCCTCGGCTCGGTGAATTATTGACAGATTTGGGTCTTGGATGTCTTACAAATCCACCCCTAAGCCTCCCAGTGCTCCAGCAGCTCTTGGGCCAGGTAGGACCACGTCAGCACACAGCAGCAGCAGCACAAGGAGGGTGGAGGCAGCTGATGTTCTCAAGACTGAATTGCTCTCCCTCGCTACCCAGATGAGCAACCGACCCTCAAGCATATGTGGCTATTACCTAGGCCCATATGCTGAAACAAACAATAGCTGTCTCACTTCTGCAACATCCTTTCATCCAGACACTCTACAAATGGTTCACCCAGCATCCTTCCCGTTGCAAGGAGAGCCATTAGCTTCAGCAGGTGCAGGAACAAAGTCCATTAAAGCTTGCTGCATGCCAGCACAATTATCTCCATTAGTGGGGAGGTAAACTGAGACACAGAGGACTCATATTTTCCTCCAAGGTCACACAGTACATGTACTGCAGAGCAGAAACAGAAATCAGTGCTTCTCATTTCCAGCCCAGGCTTTGACCATAATTACAAGTGAGAGATGAAATTTGGCTCCCATTCTAGAGGTTGGGGAAGTTCAAGACCTTGAATCTATTCTTGGCTTTTGCTTCCTGCTTTAACATGTGACTTTGGATAGGTCAAATTTTGATGACTTAGGTTCCCCATATATGCAAGATGTATCCATTAACAATGCCAGGCTGTTTGCATGCAAATATAAGCATTCTGTGCACAGGAGGTCTCCTTCTGATACTGTCATCTTCTGGTGACAGCTAATTCTTTGTCTGCTGCACCCCACCAAAGAGCAGTAACAGCGACATCCCTCACCCGGCAGATATCCTGATGGCAGAAATGAGTTCAGGCAAACCAAAGCAGCCTCAAGAACCCAAATCTCCTTTACCCCCTCACTGTGTGCTGCAGAAAATGCACACTAATGCAAGGAACAACCTTCCCATCCCTGCCTCAAACCACCTCCAGTGTGAGGCACTGTACTTTCAAGGGCTGTCCTTGGCCAGGAACCATTCTGTTGCTACAAAGATGTTGGTCAGGTGAAAATGCCACTGTTGGAAAGCACCAACTCATTCAAATGAAACTGTTCTGGTGGAACTGCTTTTAAAAATGGAGCTTACATTTTAGACAAAAGAAATAGTCCCCCAAACAACAACGAGGGGGGAAACAACAAACAATAAAACCCACAAACCCAACAAAACCCAGGGACATCTCATCACAACACCTCAGAAGCCCAGAATGCTCTGGATTTGAAGGGACCTCCGAAGGTCATCCAGTCCAATCCCCTCTGCACTCAGCAGGGGCATCCTCAAGTAGATCAGGTTGCACAGAACCCTGTTGAACTTCACTGACTATCTCCTCAACTACCTCCCTGGGCAACCTGTTCCACTACCTTCATGGTGCAAAACTCATTCCTAGCATTCAATCTTAATCTACTCTGCTCTAGTTTGAAGCCATTGCCCCTCATTCTGTCCCTGCAGGCCTTTGTAAACAGTGTCTCTCCAGCCTTCTTGCAGGTCCCCTTCAGGTACTGACAGGCTGCTGTTAGGTCTCCCCAGGGCCTTCTCTTCTGCAAAGCTGGGGAGGGGTTTGGAGCACAGCCTGATGAGGAGAGGCTGAGGGAGCTGGGGTTGCTTAGCCTGGAGAAGAGGAGGCTCAGGGGAGACCTTCTTGCTCTCTACAATTCCCTGAAGGGAGATTGTAGCCAGGTGGGGGTTGGTCTCTTCTCTCAGAACAGGAGAACACAGTCTCAAGCTGCGCCAGGGGAGGTTTAGGCTGGAGGTGAGGAAGTTCTTCATAGAAAGAGAGATTGGCCATTGGAATGTGCTGCCCAGGGAGGTGGTGGAGTCACCATCACTGGAGGTGTTTAAGAAGAGACTGGATGGGGTGCTTGGTTTAGTTGATTAGATGGTATTGGGTGATAGGTTGGTCTTGATGATCTCAAAGGTCTTTTCCAACCTGGTTAATCCTATTTCTAATTCTAATTTTAACACAGAGCAAAACATAGTCCTGAATCCATTTCTGTGAAAGTTGGAATGGAAAAAGCCTTCAGTCTTGCTTTTAACATCTCTAATGAGGAAGAGCTCATCATAATCCTCACTTCCAGAGACTGTTCCCATGGCTAATTACCTTCACAGTTAAACTTCTTTTTTCCTGGTCAGAAGGTGCCCACATTTCACTTCCAATCACTGGATCATGCTGTAGATTAAAGAGCTGTTCTTCATCTAGATATCAAACAAATCAAGCCACTCTGATGAATCAAATTCCCAGAGCCTCTCATTGTAAGTCAGAATTCTTGGCCATTCCCATGCTGTTCTCTGACTTACCTCTGCTGTTCCCTCCCCACACTGTTTATTTTGATTCTAGGGATCAGAAACTGCCTCAGGTAGCTTCTGAGAGATCACACAGTCCTAATTTCGGAGAAAATGTAATCACCTTACTATTTCTCCAACTTCCTGTGCTTGTTGTCTCACAGGCAGAACTTGCCTCTATTCAGTTACCAGCAGGAGCTCCCCTCGCTGGATCTTTGCTGCTGGGGAAGTAGTCACAGCCCCCTTGCACCTGTAAGCACAGGCAACAGGAATGGGAACAAGGAGTGCTCAGATCAAGTCCCAAGAGCTCTAGTTCAACTGACTAGTCAGTGGGTCTGCACCTTCTCAAACTTTCTTCTTAGAAACAGGCCACCCTCTCTACACCTGGCCTCTATTAGAAATGCTGTGTCCAGCAGGAGCAGGGAGGTGATTGTCCCTTTGCACTCAGCTCTGGAGAGGCCACACCTTGAGTGTTGTGTCCAGTTTTGGGCACCTCAGTACAAGAGAGATGTGGAGGTGCTGGAGCCAGTGCAGAGGAGGGCAAGGAAGATGGGGAAGGGCCTGGAGAATAAATCTGATGAAGAGTGACTGAAGGAGCTGGGGATGGTTAGTTTGGAAAAGAGGAGGCTGAGGGGAGACCTCATTGCTGTCTACAACTACCTGAAAGGAGGTTGTAGAGAGGTTGGTGTTGGTCTCTTCTCACAGATAGTGATAGAACAAGAGGGAATGGCCTCAAGCTACAACTGGGTAGGTTTAGACTGGACAGTAGGAAAAAAACATTCTCAGCAGGAGTGATCAGACCTTGGCACAGGCTGCCCAGGGAGGTGGTTGAGTCACCAACCCTGGATGCATTTAAAGGTGGTTTGGACATGCTGCTTGGGGATATGGTTTAGGGGTGAACCTTGCAGAGCAGGTTTCTGGGTTGGACTTGGTGATCCTGAGGGTCTTTTCCAACCTGAGTGTTTCTGTGATCCTCAATCCTCTGTACCCAAACACCTGCTTTTACAAGTCAAACTTTACATATCATTTGCTTGTGCTGATTCACTGAGCTACTTGATGGCTCTCCATGAAGCTGCTGTCCTCATCTTCCAGGATTTATGTCATTCCTCAGCAAACAGCCATGAGCTGACCTCAGACAGACCCCACTACCATGCCCCAAGAGCTGACCCCAGTGTCCTGAGTTGCAGCTTGTTACTCTTGCAGCCACATCATGATCCTGCTTGTCATTCTGGAGAATGGACTCAGAGCTTCATAGATTAAGTTATTACTTTTTCAAGACTGCCATAATAATGATACTTAACATTCCTGGAGCAATTTAAATTTCCAAAGCCCTGCAAAATGTTAATTAACAGCATGCTAACACCAGCTTTGGGAACCAGTCACCTCAAAACTGCTGTTCTGCTGCTTCATTCATAGCCACACTCATTCATAGCCACGGTGGGGGGAAGCTTCTATTCTGCCAATCATTTGAACTTAACTTAAGGTTCAGACAGTCAAACCTGGACAAGCAGGAGAGGTGGCCCAGGGGAACCTCATGAGGTTCAACAAGACCAAGAGCACCTGCACCTGGGCTAGAGCAATCCTCACTATGAATACAGGCTGGGGGATGAGGTGTTAGAAAGCTGCCCTGAGGAAAAGGACTTAGGGGTGCTGATGGGTGAGAAGCTGGAAAGGAGCAGGCAGTGTGAGCTTGCAGCACAGAAGGCAAATCACATCCTGGGCTGCATCAAAGGCAGTGCTGCTAGCAGATGTAGAGAGGTGATTCTGCCACTTTGCTCTGGTCAGACCTCACCTGCAGTACTGGTCTGGAGCCCTCAATACAGGAAGGACATGAATCTGATGAAGCAGGTCCAGAAGAGGGCCACAAAAATAATCAGGGGGTTGGAGCACCTCTGCTATGAGGACAGGCTGAAGGAGCTGGGGGTGTTCAGCTTGGAGAAGAGGAGGCTCCAGGGAGACCTAATAGCAGCCTGCCAGTACCTGAAGGGGGCCTAATGAAGGCTGGAGAGAGACTGTCTACAAAGGGCTGCAGCGACAGGATGAGGGACAATGGCTTCAAACTAGAGAAGAGCAGATTTAGATTGGATGCTAGGAACAAGTTCTTCACTATGAGGGTGGTGGCTCAGGTTGCCCAGGGAGGTGGCTGAGGCTCCATCCCTGGAGATACTCAAGGTGAGGCTCAATGAGCTGCTGGGCAGCCTGATCTAGCTGGGGATGTCCCTGCTGACTGCGGGGAGGTAGAACTGGATGACCTTTGGAGGTCCCTTCTGCCTGGACGATTCTATGAGAATCGATACAAGCCTTAATAAATTCATGTAATTCCTATCATCTATTAGAAGACCAGAGAAAAATTTGGATCACCTCAGCCTCCACTGAAAACATTACACAGCTTCCCATTCAATTCCTGAATGCCAAAATGCCTGACTTGCAACTGGAGCCCAGCATTCCCAAGCATCACAATATTTTCTCCTCACACAGTTCAGCTATAACAGCCTTTGAAACTCACTGTAACAGGGTCTTACATTGGAAGGGGCTGGCACAAATCCACAGAAGATCATGTATGAAAAAGCATCTAGAGGTACAGATTTTGCAAAGAATATAACACTCCATTCATTTGGCTTACTCCCTACAGCAGAGGTGGGAAGATGCTTTTCCTGCAGAAGCGTTGTGAGAGGTCCCTGTGAATCACTGGTCCTTGGACACTGTCGGAGAGATAATGGACAAAAGCAACCATAAATCTTAGTTAGTGTGATAGCTTCCAATAGCTGGTACTTGCCAGGCTCATAGCTGGAGCTGAACTTTGTGAACCTTTCAAGGTATTTGGATCCAAATGCTTCTACATTCCTTGGCCTCTCCGGGGGTTGGCAGAGCTCAACAGCCCCTTGAAGAAGTGCTGGCACAAGAGCTGAAAATGGGAGCACCAAAAAAATATCCCCTGCCATAGATCTCAATACACAACACCCAGAAGAAAGGTTGCCAGTGACTCTTGAAGCCTAATTTCATCCATCACTGAGAGCAATACACAACAGCAAGCAGCTTATAGAGTGCCCTGCTGAGCATCATCTGTTTGGTGTTGTGTACTGCGTTCTTTCAAACGTGTGAGGAATTAAAAACTATTTAAGTCCAAATGCTGAATCTGCAGACTTCCAGCCTTATGCCAGACAAGATGTTGATCTTTAAGCTTGTCAGCTCGAAAGACTTCTATAGTTAAAGCTTGCTTCACAGAGTTTGAGCCAGATGAAGCAGGAGCTGGAGCAGGTAGGGAGCAGGGTCAGCAGGATCGGCCAGCGGACAGAGCTGCGCACGGCAAAGTCTAAAGCAGCTTGGCCCATTTAAACCCAGCACAAGCAAAGGCAAGAGGGAATATGATCATCCCTGAGGTATTTATAGGACAGCATTGGAGCCCAGTGCAGATAAATATGGCCAAGAACACTCATAACCTAGAAATCCAAAAGGTTGGATCTGCACAGGGAGGCTCTGAAACAGTTTTCCCAGCAGGAAAAAATAAATGGCTTTTGAGAGGGCACTTCAAGTTCATGACTGTGGTGCACCATGTGGTTTACACGAGTGGGAGTAAGCCAGGTCAGCCGGCCAGGAAGGTCTTTGGCCCTCCTGGTCTGGGTACAATGGCTGGTTGCTAAAATGGAGAGGGATTTGAATCGGTTCCCTCTCTCCAACCATGCCTCAGTTACCCACCTATGGGCCAGCTGCTGTCTAAACATTTCCTCTCTGCTTTGAAACACAAACACCTTGAGGGAAAATTCACATCGATGTTTCTCTCAAGATAATAACAGCTGCTCCCTATTAGTGTTTCTTACAGATTTATTGTTGCTAAATGCCCATTCAGCTCAGTGGAGGTTTGACAGGAAAAAGAACAAACTAGGAACTGAGGAATTTGATTAATGGCGAGCTAGAGCCAAAACCTGCCAGCTCCGAGTAACAGAGGCAGCACTGGGGCTTGCGTGCATGCATGTAGGAGCAAGCTTCACTTATGTAAAAAGCTCAGCTGTCCTCAATTCTGTGCAGGAGGGAAAAACAAGCCACTCATCCCCTAGCACTGTTTGTAGGCTCTGGGCAAAATACAGGCAGCCAGCAGCACAGCAGCCAGGGCTAAGGAAGTCGTCTGCAGCAAGGAGAGCTGCACCAGCCTTTTGCTGCACGAGCGAGGCAAAAGTCTACCTATGATGCTATCCTTGCCCGTGGAGCACTTCAGCTCTAACTCAAGACAGAAGCTGAAGCACCACTTCAGTCTCCCAAGAACACCTCAAGAGAGAAGGGATCCCAGCTGCACAGCATGTGACTGATGTCTGGACATGTGCACAGCCAGATTTTCTACTTAAGTGGTTGGGAGATGAAGGATCTTCCGCTCGGAGGCATGTTTCACACTGCATTTATTCTCTGGGCTGCCTCAGGAAACAATTCCCGACACCTGGATCTCAAAATCCCAAATAGCTGTTGCCATTGATCTTGCTGCACTCATGGAGAGCATTGAAATCATCAGAGAGCTCTGTTGTGGTTCTACTTAGGAGAAGGCAAACTGAGACATAATTAGGTTAACCAGGGGATGAACAAACAGAGGAAGTTTACCCGACCACAGCCTGTAAGGACAGGGATCTACTCGAGAGAGTCCAACAGAGAGCCACCAGGATGGTTAAGAGACTGGGGCATGGAGAATGGAGCATGGAGCATGGAGGAGAGAAGACTTGAGAAGGGATTTAATAAATGTTTATAAATATCTGAGGGCTGGAGGTCAAGAGGGAGGGGACAGGCTCTGCTCAGTTGCACCCTGGGATAGGACAAGGGGTAGTGGATATAAACTACAGCACAGGAGGTTCCACCTCAACATGAGGAGAAACTCCTTCACTGTGAGTGTCACAGGGCACTGGAACAGGCTGCCCAGGGAGGTTGTGGAGTCTCCTTCTCTGGAGACTTTCCAGCCCCATCTGGATGTGTTCCTGTGTGACCTGTGCTGGATTCTATGCTCCTGGCAGGGGGGTTGGACTCGATGATCTTCAGAGGTCCCTTCCAACCCCTAACATCCTGTGATCCTCTGATCCTGTGAACTGAGGCATACCCTAATAAGTCCAGAGAGAGGTGTCTCTGAAAAAAACATCAGGGCAACATTATCTGACTACTTTCTTTACAACTAGCAGCTTGCTGCTGCTCCTTCCAGCACAGAGCCTGCCCCACTTCCCCAGCCAAGTTACAATACAGACACAAAGCTGACTTTTCTCGGTCACATCTACGATGACCTAAAGAAAGTGTGCTTGCCCCCAGGCAGTCTCACTTATTCATAAGGCAGTCTCATACCATGTAGCACAGCTGTGATTTATTTATAAAGCACACTTGGTCTGACATGTTTCCAAAATATGTTCCACTTGGCTCTGAAACATCTCTTCATCAGAAATCAATACATGTAATAACTGCCCTGTACATCCCTATGGATGTCCTGCTGCAACCAGCACCAGAACAAGAGGACACAGTCTCAAGCTGTGCCAGGGGAAGTTTAGGCTCAAGGTGAGGAGAAAGTTCTTCCCAGAGAGAGCTGTTAGCCTTTGGAATGTGCTGCCCAGGGAGGTGGTGGAGTCCCCATCCCTGGAGGTGTTCAAGAGGGGATTGGATGTGGCACTTGGTGCCATGGTTCAGTAGTCATGAGGTGTTGGGTGACAGGTTGGACTTGATGATCTTTGAGGTCTCTACCAACCTTATTGATTCTATGATTCTGCACTCATTGAGAGATGTGCAGGTCTATGGTAACTCTTGTACCATGGCCTAAGGAGGGAAGGAGTATCAACCACGGGCACACCAGCACCTGGTTTCTGCCACTTTGAGGACGTGATGCTTGTACCCCAGCAGGAGACCTGGGATGAGCTCACAAGATCAGTGGCTGGGCTGAATCACTATATATGCACTACTGGATCAGATCATTGCTCAGCTTGGGCCAATGGCATAAAAATTACATAAATTCTAACATTACTTTTACAAAACAAGTCTTTATGCTGTTAGCTTCACTGCCCCCTTGCTTTCTTCCAACCTTCTGTGCACAGGCTGTAGCTCTTGATTCTCCAGGAGCAATCAGGTCAGTGGAGATGGATACACAGCAAGCAAACAGCTTTTGGTTTTACATCACACTTGGGTAAATCCTCCACTAAACCAGTGAGATTGCCTAGGGCATGTGCCACCATGACTCAAAGGCAGTATCTGGCCCTGATAAGCTTCTGCAGGCACACTAAATGTGCCTGTCTGCCCCCCCACTTCCTCATCCTCTGACTCACCATCAGTGCTGGTCTTTGCTGCACTTCCTGACAATGAAGGACTGTCCCATGACCAGTGTCCAACAGCTGATTGCACAACCTCTGGTGATTTGGGGGTTTTGTGAAAGAGCTTGAGCAATGCTCAAATGCTTTTGTAAAAGGGGTAAGACAGAGGCTAGAGATCAGTTTTGGGGGTTGGATCAGATGACCTCTAAAGGCCCCTTCCAGCCTAAATCATTCAATGACTCTGTGACTTAAACAGGAAAACAGATACCTTCCAGCATTCTGCTGGAGAGCTACAGCAACCAGAGCTTCAGGGAAGTTCTCCATCCATTTCTCCTTTTACCTCTTGCAAGACAAAAGTCTCTTTGGCTGCATCCAGGAACTGACTCTTACTTCTCCTCTTCCCAGTCAACTGCCCTAGTCTCTAGCAGCCATCCCAAACTAAAGGCACCAGGCTCGAGGGTGAAAGCTGTGCTCACCAGCACTGGAAATGTAAAATTGCTCAGCATTGCCTGACCTTCACCTAAGTGCAGTCAGTACTGAAGCAATAGCCAAGTATATTCAGAGCCCCCTGCTAGATATTTGCAACAGCAATGGGGAAAAACTTCCACAGACTTCAACATCAGCAGGATGTGAGCAGGCAGTCCTGAGCTCAGAAGAAAGACTCTGAGGCTAAGAACACGTGTGCCACACAACCCAGAAGTGTCAGATACAACATTTAGGAAGACTGATGGTCAGGGCTCAAAATGTGCATGGAACTTGTACCAGGGCAAAGATGCTTTTGCCAAGATCAGACATGCATTCAGAGGTGCTGTGGGGAAGGGGGCAACATAGAATCATAGAATGGTCCAGGCTGGAAGGGACCTCCAAAGGTCATCCGGTCTGACCTTCCCGCAGTCATCAGGGGCATCCCCAACTAGCTCAGGCTGCCCAGGGCCTCGTTGAGCCTCACCTTGAATATCTCCAAGAATGGAGCCTGCAACCACCTCCCTGGGCAACCTGTTCCAGTCTTCCACCATGCTCATAATAAAGAACCTGTTCCTAACATCCAGACTAAATCTCCTCTTCTCCAGTCTGAAGCCATTGCCCCTGGTCCTGTCACTACAGCCCTTTGCAAAAGGTCTCTCTCCATCCTTCCTGTAGCCCCCTTCAGGTACTGGCAGGCTGCTATTAGGTCTCCCCAGAGCCTCCTCTTCTCCAAGCTGAACACCCCCAGCTCCCTCAGCCTGTCTTTGTAGCAGAGGAGCTCCAATCCCCTGATCATTGTGGCCCTCTTCTGGACCTGCTTCATCAGGTCCATGTCCTTCCTGTATTGAGGGCTCCAGAGCTGGACACAATACTGCAGGTGAGGTCTCACCAGAGCAAAGTGGCAGAATCACCTCTCTGAACCTGCTGGCAATGCATCTTTTGATGCAGCCCAGGATGCTTTCTTCCAGCAAGCTTGTGGCATGGCTGAGAGCTCTGGGAAAAGAATCACTCAGCTCCTTTGCTTGCTGGGGAAAAACATCATGACAATGAGACCTGCCAAGACCACAGAGAGAATACAGAAGAACCTGGGAAAGAAACAATTCGTATCATGCTTCTTTTTCACCAGGGTTGTTTCTGCAATGCAAAGAGCATCCAGCAATCAGTACAAGATGGGATGACAAGCAGGAGAGCAGCAGTTGATATCAGACAGGTTTAAACACTCAGATCTTTGCATTCAGAGCCAATCACACCTACAGCAAAGGATATTCAGCCAACCTGAGGTGCCAGCACACCTCCTCCTAGATGGGCTCAGGGTGCTGGCCTGACAGAGAAGCAAGCCAGGAGGCACAAAGCCCTTTCATCCTCAGCTGGTCACACAGCATAACAGGAACATGGTTTTGAGCCCTTCTCAGTCTCAAGTCTCTTGCCACAGACTTTCTCCACAGTCACACAAAATCAGGACCCACTACTGAACAAACAACTGGTCAGGAACTGTACATCCCAACTGAGTTACGGTGTCACCCATCAAGGACAGGACCAAGGGCTCAGGGCAGCTAATTGCTATTACACTGAAATAATCACAGTGCCTTAGCTTGGCTCCACATAGGGTCAGCCACAGAGACTTTTCTCTTGTATTTGCCCCTGTCCTCCTCAGGAAACAAAGTCTTTAAAATGATTAATTGTCCTCAGCGGTAATTAATTATCCCCAAGCAGTGAAGTGAAATGACAGACTGATATTTCTGCTTGAATCCTCAGGGGGAAATCGTGTTGTCTTGCTGTGCTCTCTAAACCTGACATAACGTTAAAAATAGGAGGTTTAATATGCAGCCTGTAGGACTTTTTCTGCCTGTAAGGCAATCCCAAGGGAGGGCTCGGTTTAACTGCAAGCTCACAAAGTCCTGCTGTCCTCGAGAAGGCAGTGACATTTATTTCCTTCTTGTGCAGCCCAGCCTCAGTGAAACAGCCTCACCAGGAATGAAAGAACTTTGTCCATTAACACAACTGAAGGTAAGTTACAGCCAAAGCTTTTCAACACGTACACCGCCAGTGAAGTCTGCTTAGAGCTATCTATGCACTAAAGCATGAGGAAGACCAGAGATCATAGAATCAATAAGGCTGGAAAAGACCTCAGAGATCAAGTCAAACCTATCACCCAAAACCTCATGACTAACTACACCATGGCACCAAGTGCCACGTCCAATCCCCTTGTGAACACCTCCAGGGACGGGGACTCCACCACCTCCCTGGGCAGCACATCCCAATGGCTAACAACTCTCTCTGGGAAGAACTTTCTCCTCACCTCCAGCCTACACTTCCCCTGGTGCAGCTTGAGACTGTGTCCTCTTGTTCTGCTGCTGGTTGCCTGGCAGAAGAGACCAACCCCCACCTGGCTACAACCTCCCTTCAGGTAGTTATAGAGAGCAATAAGGTCTCCCTTGAACCTCCTCTTCTCCAGGCTAAACAACCCCAGCTCCCTCAGCCTCTCCTCATGGGGCTTGTGCTTAGCTTACAGAGACTGTCTGGGAGCAGATGTCATACCTACAAACGAGAGGCAACTGGGTGGGAAGATACAAATACATATTCATGTCTCTGCCTTGGTGGGTTGAGAAGCTGCAACTCAGGGAACACACTGGGCTTGTTTCAAAGGTGGATTTCCAGCTCAGGTTTTCAGCCTTGAGATGAGAGGTCATATTCACTACCTTTCCCATACAGACCAAAAATCAAGGCTATGGAAAAAACATCGCTTCTTCATTCAAAATAAAGGCTGCTACCAGCTCAGTTTTGGCAGTGCTTTTGTAAAAGCCAGTCTGAAATCCACATTTTCATCTGTTTCATTAATAAAGCAAAATCTTAAGAGTAGAAATGGAGTAAAATTCCCAAGGGATTCGTCTAATTTATCTCCCTGAACTGACAGTGTGTTTCCCTAGCACCATTCTAATGAGAAAACAACTACTGAAAGCGAACCAAGCCTTCACTCAGCATTAAACCCCAGCCTGCTGCAAAAGCTAGGCTGGCTGTCAGGTGTTCTTTAAAGTACTGAGAGCTTGTTTAGGGAAGATCTATTTTAAGAAAAGAGGAAAAGTTTCTCTATTTTTTTTTCTAGATCACCTTAAGTAACAGTGCCTCTGACTCCCTGTTGTTTGTTACAGATACCCAGCCGCTGCCACAGGCTGCAGAGAGACAATACCAGCACCTCCAATTCCTCCTGGGAGGCTGCTTCAGGTCTGGAAGGGTTTGTCACAGCTCTCACGACTTTTACCCTCGCTTAACAGATCCAGGAAGATCTGACCTGTCTGGCAGACCTCCTGCAGCACTAAGCCCCCCCAGAACATGCAGCAACGAGGAGCATGGTGCAGGAGACACCCAAATGAAGTCTGGAAACTGAAATCCCTCTCTCAGCCAAGTTCTGGTGGTTTTATTCTATTTATTCACAGTATGCTAAATTCCTACTGCTCTAAACCATGGGTCGCAGTATCCTACATTCCTACTGCTCTAAACCACAGCGCAGAATTCTGTTCTTTGGGCTCATGATACAAATTGTTTGTTTCCCTTACTGTGTAAGTTTCTATCTGCAGCCACGTCTGGTAAAAATTCACCTCTGACTCCTTTAAGCAAAAGGGTTCCCTGGCCCAGGCTGGCAGGTATTTCTCCCATCCAGCTTTCCACAGCCCACTTGTAGCTGCAGCAAGAGGCAGGGGGCTGGGGGGGTGTTGCTGCAAGCTGTTTAGCACTGATCTTCTCTGTGGCACCTGCAACACCCCTGCTTTGTCAGAAATATTGCCACACTTTTTTGCTCCTGCCACAGGGCTTGGAGATGCTTGCTGGGGAAAGGCTCTCAGCACCGTCACGCATGCCCCTGCACAGCCTGGTGAAAGGCTTGAACACGGCAAACACAGGCTCGGCTCAAGCGCAGCATGCAGTGTGCACTGTTTATTCCCCAGGGAGGATGGGACCCCAGCCCAGCCACAGCACCCTGTGTGAGAGCATCCAACAACATGCTGTCCCATATGCCATTTCCCCTGGGCATGCTGGAGCAGCTCCAATGCCACAGCCGATCTGCTTGCCCATGGCCAGCCCAACACATGCCTTCAGTCAGGCTGCAAACACAATTGTGCAATGACAAAAGCAACCACGATGGAGCTGCTGCATAGCATGGATGGCTCCCTGTGGCACATCCAGCAATGCCTTCTCCCTTTTCCCTCACCTTGTTCAACTCCCAGCCCTGCACTTCTAGGGCCCAGACAGATTTCTCCAGATGCACTAGCTGGGAAGCCTACAAGATCATTGTGTCTGCAGCCCCTCCAAGCAGAAGAATGGAATGGAATGGAATGGAATGGAATGGAATGGAATGGAATGGAATGGAATGGAATGGAATGGAATGGAATGGAATGGAATGGAATAACCCAGGTTGGAAGAGACCTTCAAGATCATCACATCCAACCTATCATCCAACACCACCTAATCAACTAAACCATGCAACCAAGCACCCTATTAAGACTCTTCCTAAACACCTCCAGTGATGGTAACTCCACTACCTCCCCAGGCATGACCCCTCCTGCAGGCTGGAACCAGCCCTACTCTTTCACCTTGTGCTGTCCCATCCTCTGCATTCACACCTTTCTGGAAACATGAGGTTACAGACTTCAGTCATACTTTCAGGTTTTCATTTTTTGTCTGTCCCCTAAAATGAAAGCAGTACTGGGAGGCACAAGCCTTCTGGTGGAGTCTTGTGGGCTGCCTACAACATGATAAATTAATTGTCTGTGCATCCCCCAAGCTCATTTAGTTTCAAAATGGTGCTATGTTTGCTAGCAAATTCTGGTGGCTTTCTTTAAGCTGATTAATGAGCTGATGTGTAACAAAACTTCTGTGCCCACAGGCAAGTCAGGCTTTTCCCAAGCAAAAAGTGCCCCAAGCTTTTACTATACATGTGCCTCTCCAGGGGCATCATACTGCCACTACCAAAACCATTGCAAGTGACAAATAAGTGGCTTTGTTTCAGTTACACATTAAGGCAGAAAACACAAGAGCAAAAGAGGACTCTTGCAAAAGAAAGTGTCATTTGTTGTGCTGAAATAGTTCTGCTTGTGGTACAAACACCAGGTGCCTGCAAAAGCTGTGTCTCGGTGCAAACGGCACTTTGTTTCTCCAGCCAAATGATTTAAGCAACACCACACACATGCTAATAAATACACAGGGACACCTTTTGGTAACCTCCTGTGACAGAGGCAGAGAGGGGATCTCTATTGTACTTGTAGACACTCCATACCTTGAGCACATTCAACCAGAAACCTTAAAGAAATCATGAGAGTCTAGGTTTCAAACCCACTGATGCAGTGCTACAGGCTGGGGTTGGAGTGGCTGGTCTCTTCTCCCAGGCAACCAGCACCAGAACAAGAGGACACAGTCTCAAGCTGCACCAGGGGAAGTTTAGGCTGGAGGTGAGGAGAAAGTTCTTCACACAGAGAGTTGTTAGCCATTGGAATGTGCTGCCCAGGGAGGTGGTGGAGTCCCCATCCCTGGAAGTGTTCAAGAGGGGACTGGATGTGGCACTTGGTGCCATGGTTTAGTAGCCATGAGGTGTTGGGTGACAGGTTGGACTTGATGATCTTTGAGGTCTCTTCCAACCTTATCAATTCTATGAGTCTATGATTCTGTGATCACCCAGTAGCCCAAAGCCTCTGCATCTGGTGCTGGAGGCATCTTGCATTCACTGCCTGTTACAGGGAGATTGCAAACAAACCACTTACACAGCTAAAACCAGTGGTTACTTTGAAAACCTGTCTGCAAGACACTCATTGCAGGTCACTGCCCACACAGCTGCTGGGGCTTGGAAGAATTAAATCCTTGGACCAGCCAGAAGCTGCTCTTGCCCCTCATAAGCACAGTGGCAGCACTGCATCATTTACTACTTATCTCCTGCAGCCACTGCCAAATATGGCACTTTGGAGGCATTTATTTTAAGTATCATTGGGGTTTTTTGTGCATTAACATATGCTCCAGTCAAACCTTTATTCATCATTGTCAGATATGATGAGCCTTGTTACAGCCCAAATTAAAGAGTCTTGAAATCCCTGCCTTAATTTACAATCAGGAGAAGGAAAAGAGATTTTAATAAATTTAAGGAACTCAAATGCAGCCCAAATCACTTTTTTGATAGGCATAGCTGCCATGGCTCAGAGCTGAGAAACCTATTGTCCCTTGGGGGACTGAGCCAAGCAGCTGAGGTGGGACACAGATAATCTCCTCCTCGCTGCTCTTCCAGGAAGAGACACAAGGTCCCGACGGATTCACAGGTCACCCTCACCACTCCCCAGGTCTGCAAGGGAAAGATTTATCAAGGCAGCTTTTCTTGGTGGCAGATGAGCTTGCTGGTCTTTCAATGGTAGTCCATCCTCAACAGAAGTGACACAATTTCATGATGTCATTCAACAGCTCCAAGTGCTGGGTGCTGCACTTTGGCCACAACAACCCCATGCAGTGCTACAGGCTGGGGTCAGAGTGGCTGGAGAGCTGCCAAATAGAAAGAAACCTGGGGGTACTGATTGACAGCTGGATGAACATGAGCCAGCAGTGTGCCGAGGTGGCCAAGAAAGCCAATGGCATCCTGGCATGCCTCAAGAAAAGTGTGGCCAACAGGAGCAGGGAAATCATTGTGCCCTGTGCTCAGCACTGGTTAGGCCACACCTTCAGTCTTGTGTCCAGTTCTGGGCCCCTCAATTTAAGAAGGACATTGAGACTCTTGAACGTGTCTAGAGAAGGGCAACAAGGCTGGGGAGGGGTTTGGAGCACAGCACTGTGAGGAGAGGCTGAGGGAGCTGGGGTTGCTTAGCCTGGAGAAGAGGAGGCTCAGGGGAGACCTTCTTGCTCTCTCCAACTCCCTGAAGGGAGGTTGTAACCAGGAGGGGGTTGGTCTCTTCTCCCAGGCAACCAGCACCAGAACAAGAGGACACAGTCTCAAGCTGTGCCAGGGGAAGTTTAGGCTGGAGGTGAGGAGAAAGTTCTTCGTAGAGAGAGTTGTTAGCCATTGGGATGAGCTGCCCAGGGAGGTGGTGGAGTCCCCATCCCTGGAGGTGTTCAAGAGGGGATTGGATGTGGCACTTGGTGCCATGGTTTAGTCATGAGGTGTTGGGTGACAGGTTGGACTTGATGATCCTTGAGGTCTTTTCCAACCTTATTGATACTATGAGTCTATGAATTTCATTGCTATGACTATCTTGAAGCATCAAAGCTTCCAGATGATGTGAGTTGTTTTCTCACCTAGCTAAAATTACCAGAGGAAACTGAGGCACAGGAGATCTGCTTTTTCCCAGAGCAGCCTTTTTACATACACTTCAGCTCAACAATATGAAGTTTTTGCAGAAATGAGATTTGGAGGATCACAGAATCACAGAAAACATTCTGTTGGAAGAGACCTCAAAGATCATCTAGTCCAACCCTTGACCCAGTTTAGGGTCAATCCTAAGCCATGTCCTCCAGCACCAGGTCCATACACTGTTTAAACACCTCCAGGGATGGTGACTCCACCACTGCCCTGGGCAGATCATTCCAGTGTTTGAGAACCCTCTCTGTGAAGAAGTATTTCCTAGCACCCAGCCTGAACTTCCCCTGGTACAGCTTGAAACCATTTCCTCTGGTCCTGTCGCTTGACGCCAAGGCTGCCCCCTCCTTTCTCCAGCCTCCTTTCAGGTAGCTGTAGAGGGCAATGAGGTCTCCCCTCAGCCTCTTCTTCTCTAGACTGAACCACCCAAGATCCCTTAGCCTCTTCTCATAGGCCAGGTGCTCCAGGCCCTTCCAAGTGCCTCACCTCAGCAGCTGGCAAAGTTCACTGCAGGCCCTGGGAATCATGACCCTGAGGGACAGGACCAAGTTCCGCACCCAATTGCATTTGCATGCACGTGAAAAGCCCCGTGAACCACCACAGATAATGCCAAGCTAAATGAAGGAAATCTAGTTAATAGCACGTTAAGAAGTTAAATTTCATTATTAATGAAAATGTTTCCAGCAGAGCAATTATGCAGCACTCTCAGAGAAAGTTGCCAGGAGGCAGAGCATTAACGTGAGCAGAGCTGGTGAGAGGATGTTTGTATATGGCCTGGCTGAATCGCTGCCATCCTGCACCTATCACAACCTCCCCAGGTAAAAGAAAGAAAAATCTGATTGCAAACATCACTTGTGTAGCTAATTAGTGATCTACAGCAGCAGGCTAATAAAGGGCCATATGCAGGGGAAGAGACATTTGGTGTTTACAGAATTAAAATTCCCCACTCTGGGGGCTGTGGGATAAATAAACCAACTTCACGGAGAAGCCTAAGCACTGAGGAAGAAAAATTCCACAATGGAGGCTGAAAACCAATTTCAGTTTAATTAACATCCATGAGTCAAAGCCTGCCTGACAGCTTGAACAGAGAGAGATGAAGCAGCATCCCTGAGGTAAGTCAGAGCACAGTGTAGCAGCTCTCAGCCCTGGCTCTCTGCTACCTGCAAGGCTTCTCCAGCTTGCTGAAAAGCAGCTGGAAGCAGCACATACATTGAATTCCTAAGTAATTCTTTATTCAACATTCCTCTTTCAGAAACAGAAGCAAGCTAGGGGACATGCTCAGCTGACAACTTGGACACTATTTTGTATGCTCATTTCACGAGGTGCTTTCAGAATTGTCACCACCCTTCAGCAGGAACAAACGCTTCCCAGCGGTGACACCGCATAATGCCCTTTCTCTCCATCTTTCTTGGGTGTCCAGGCAAAACTCAAGCCTCCATCATCAGGTGCTAAAAGCACGAGTTCCCATTACTGGACTAGAAGCAAGCCATCACTTTTTTGATATGGGACAATGAATCATAGAATCAATAAGGTTGGAAGAGACCTCAAAGATCATCAAGTCCGACCTGTCACCCAACACCTCATGACTACTAAACTATGGCACCAAGTGCCACATCCAGTCCCCTCTTGAACACCTCCAGGGATGGGGACTCCACCACCTCCCCCAGGCAGCACATTCCAATGGCTAACAACACTCTCTGGGAAGAACTTTCTCCTCACCTCCAGCCTAAACCTCCCCTGGCACAGCTTGAGACTGTGTCCTCTTGTTCTGGTGCTGGTTGCCTGGCAGAAGAGACCAACCCCCTCCGGGCTACAACCTCCCTTCAGGGAGTTGTAGACAGCAATAAGGTCTCCCCTGAGACCTTACAGGCAGAGAAACAACTTGCATGAAGTAGCTGCAGCAAAACCATTCTCTGAGCAAGGTAAAGCTGCCTTTGCAGTTGCTTTATTTTCACCCTAATGAACAAGTTAAAGTTGATTTCTGTCATCTTTATCATTCGTAGTGGCATGCAGCTGAGGAAGCACTTGAGATTTCCATGTATCAGCTTATAGGCATGCATGCAGTTTTTGTGGCTAAGCATTATGTCTCCTGCTGTTACTTGTGATCCAGACCAAGTTCATGGGGTTTTTGTTGCCTCTCAGTGTGAAGAGTTTAGCTTTAAAGAGCTTTTGTCAAGCAGGTTATGAACAAAATTAAAATAACCACAGCAAATTAATTGGCAGAGACAGAGAGGCTCCCTGGGGTGCTACAAAATGATGAAAAGACTACAAAACTTCCTAGAGGATGAGAAAGATCACAGACTCCCAGGAACGTTCAGGTTGGAGAAGACCCTCAGGATCACCAAGTCCAACCCAGAACCCTACTCTACAAGGTTGTGATGGGTTAACGCCCATCCTGGAAGCAGGGCAGGGGGGGCTCATGAGAGCATTGCCCTCCCTGCAGGGGGTTTTTCCCCTGGGAAACTAAATTAGTCTGTTCCACTCCCCCTCCCTGCCCAGCAAGCCTATAAAAAGGAGGATACTGCAGCCATTAGGCCTCTTGGGCCCTGCCTTTGCTTGGACAAGGACTGCTGGTGGCTCCCTGCTTCTCTGCCACGTGGCCAGACCTGATCCTTCTCCCTGCTGCCTCCACCCCTCTTCAAAGAGACTGGTTTTGTACGCTTATTTTTTCTCCCATCTGTCCTTGTTCCTTACCCTTTGTGAACCCTACCTGTTATTGTCACATATATATATATTGTTTAAAGAAAATTCTTTACCTCTCTACTTCCAGGCCAACTGCAAATGATTTCTTGGTGGATTTGCTCCTTCCCTTTCTTTTTCTTCTCTATTGGGAAAGAGGAGGGGGGAGTGGGGGAGGGATTCTCAGCCTTGCCCCCATCTGAGCTCTTAAGTCCCAGTTAAGGCTCAAACCACCACAAAGGTTTACCCCTAAACCATATCCCCAAGCACCACATCCAAACCCCCTTTAAAGACGTACACACACACGCATGATCAGGTCATTCCTCAGCTTTCTATCCTCTAAAAGAGGTTGAGAAAGCTGCAGTCCTGCAGCTTTGCAGACTGACCTTAGCACGAGTCCAAACTAAAAGATGAGAACTGCCAGGGAGGAGGAGAGCCACCACCCCCCTGCTTGGATCACGACTTCCATGGCGCAGCAGCCCTTGCAGTCACCTGGCTCTCACTTTGCTGAGGTGCAAGCACCGGGCACTGACCTGGCAATCATTCCCTGCAGTGGCAACAGCAGAAGGAAGGCTGGACCAAGAGGGTTCAGGTCTCTGCTTCTTTCAAGATGACCCCTGGAGCGCTGAGCTCGCAATGTTAGCAGCAGCAGCAAGGGAGGAAGCCAGCCAAGAGCAGGCAGTGTTGTGTCTTCCTCTCAGTCATTGACGCGGGGCGGCATTCAGCAGCACGCTCTGCCAATATTTCTTCGAGCACCAAACGGGTCTGCAACTGTCAAACTCGAGCTGCAGGGCGAGCAGGCTGAAGGCTGCAGACTCTGGATTTCAGCTTCAAGCACTGCTCACAGAATCACAGAATGACCAAGGTTGGAAGAGACCTCAAAGATCACCAAGTCCAACCTGTCACCCAACACCTCATGACTAAACCATGGCACCAAGTGCGACGTCCAATCCCCTCGTGAACACCTGCAGGGATGGGGACTCCACCACCTCCCTGGGCAGCACATTCCAATGGCTAACAACTCTCTGTGTGAAGAACTTTCTCCTCACCTCCAGCCTAAACTTCCCGTGGTGCAGCTTGAGACTGTGTCCTCTTGTTCTGGTGTTGGTTGCCTGGGCTGCAAAGTGCTCACTGCTGGCTCATGTCCAGCTTCTCACCCACCAGCATCCCCAAGCCCTTTTCTGTAGGGCTGCTTTCTATCACCTCATCCCCCAGCCTGGACTGATAGCAGGACTGTTCTGCACAGATCCTGAGCAGCACTCCAGCACCCAAAGCAGGAGATATTCCCACCACAGCCACTGAGCACACAGATGTCCTCTGCCTGGCAGCCTGCATCAGCCTAGGCAGAGGGGCAGCATTTTCCATGCGTGTCAAAGGAGAAGCTGGAGAGTTCTCACTGGGATACATGCTCAAAGAAGCCTACCCAGGCAGCCCCCAGGCATTGCAAGCTCCAGCTACAATGAGCTTTAAACACACATCAGAAGTGCTGGTGCTCAGAAGCTCCAGTTCATGTATCATGCACTAAATGGCTAGTACCAGTTGTCTCAACACAACTGTCACCTCATGTTGCAAGAATGAGAGCACCAACTAATCCAAGACTTTGAGTGCTTGGAGTCTGCAATAAAGATCCATGTTTATGAACTAAAGATCCTCAAAACAAAAAAACAATCATAGTACAGGTTGGAAGGGACCTCAAGATACCATTTGGTCCAAGCCCCCTGCCACAGCAGGATCACCCAGGGTGGTCTGCACAGAAATGCATCCAGGTGGACTTTGAAAGAAGGAGACTCCACAACCTCACTGGACAGCCTGTTCCAGTGCTCTGTCACCCTCACTGGAAAGAAGTTTCTCCTCATGTTGAGGTGAAATCTTCTATGTTCAATCCTGACCCTGTTGTCTCTTGTATTATTAGTGCACAGCACTGAAAAGAGCTTGGCCCCCTCCACTTGACACCCACCTCTCAGATATTGATAGATAGACATTGATCAGATCCCCTCGCAGTCTTCTCAAGACTAAACAGCCCCAGGGCTCTCAGTCTCTCTTCACAGGGGAGATGCTCAAGTCCCCTCATCACCCTTGTGGCTCTCCACTGGACTCTCTCCAGCAGGTCTCTGTCTCTCTTGAACTGGAGAGCCCAAAACTGGACACAGTATTCCAGGCGTGGTCTCACCAGGGCAGAGTAAAGGGGGAGAAGAACCTCCTAAGACCTGCTGGCCACACTTTTCTTGATGCGCCTCAGGATCCCACTGGCTCTCTTGGCCACCAGGGCACACTGCTGTCCCATGCTGTGCTGGGTTGCACCCATCCTGGGGGGAGGGCTGCGACAGCACTGCTTCCCCCTGGGGGACAAAAGAAACCTGATCCAGGTGAACAGAGAGGGACTTGGTTTCCCCCTCCCAGGAGGAGGGGTCCCCTGGGTCAAAGGTGGTCTATTCCACTCCCCCTCGCTGTCCAGCAAGCCTATAGGAGGACACTGCTGCCACACTGCTGCCATTTGCCCCTCGTGGCTTCTGCCTCTCCTGCTCGAAAGGACCAACAGCCGCAGCCAGGCTGCTGATTCTTCCACGTGGTCAGGCCTGGCCTCTCCCTGCTGCATCCACACTTCTCTGAAGACTGAAATCCACATACAGCCAGGGAAATATAAGGCCACCCTAGCTTGGTTTTGTATATTTTCCTCTTCATTCTTATTCCTTAGCCTTCTAAACCCTCCCTGTTACTGCTATATATATATTGTGTTAAAAAATTTACTTCTCCTACTTCCAAACCGACTCCAGATTATTTTTGGTACGTTTACCTCCTTCTGTTTTCCCCTACCCCTTTTTTTTCTCCCCTTTCTCTCCTTTTTCCTTATGAGGGAAAAGGAGGGGGAGGTGGGGGAGGAATTCTCGATTTGCTACCATCTGAGCTCTTAAACTCCAGTTAAGGCTCAAACCACTACACATGCAGAACTTGCTGTCCACCAGCACTCCAAGGTCTTTCTCCACAGAGCTGCTTTCCAGCAGGGCAGCTCCTAACCTGTACTGGTGCCTGGGGTTATTATTCCTCCCCAGATGCAGGACCCTGCACTTGTCCCTGTTGAATGCCATCAGGTTTGCCTGCACCCAGCTCTCAGCCTGCCCAGATCTCACTGAATGGCTGCACAGCCTGACAGGTGTCAGCCACCCCCCAGTTTTGCATCATCAGTGAACTTGCTGAGGGTCCTCTCAACCCAACCTTCATCCAGGTCATTGATAAAGATATTGAACAAAACTGGAACCCAGTTTAATTAAACCCAGCCTAATTGTCCTGTCCCTTCCCAAAGTAAATCAAAGTGACTTTCATTTCTGCAAGAGCACCCCAGAGCTCTTCATTTGGGAGGGTTATTTTGTTTAGGAGAGTCTTTTTCTAGCTGCCCTTATTTCATTGTATTTTTTTTTCCCCTGGACTTCTCAGTTACAGTACATTTTTCTTTAATTAGTTTAGCTCAACCAGCAAAGAGCAGGAGTTGAGCAACAAGGGTCTGCACATAAAAGCATTTGAAATTGCTGGCTGGCTAATACAGTCTAAGTAGACACTGCAATCTGCCTGTCAGACTTATTAGGGGGTAGTATTGTGTTCTGTATATTACATTACTATTATTGTATTTTCCAGGAGAATGAATTATCCACTGGGAATGATTTCATGTGGGTAAATGAGGCTGCTAGGTTCGCTTCATTAGCATCTTTTCTGCAGCCACCAGCATTTAAATTAGAGATTCTCCTGGACCATACAAAGGAGCAAGTTTTTACTCAAGTGCTTTTGCAGCCTGCCAACACCAGCACTTCTGCATCCCACAGTTCCTGTCTCCACCAGGGCTTGCAGAAGCTACAGAAACAGGGAGGACCTGAGAACTGAGCAGCTTGAGACAGAGATGGGATTGGCTCCCCATGTGTGGTGTTATCTCCTGACTGCTAGAGGCAGAGACGTTGGCACTGAAAATGGCAGAGGAGTCAGAGAGGAGGTCAGAGGGTACCACCTTGCAGCTGCCTCTGCTTTGCCTTCCAAGCCCCTCCAGGCTAAGCTGAAACAACAGCTCCTGCCTTGAGTTAGTCCAGCCAACAGTTGGACATGAGCCCTCGGCCTCCTGGCCATGTACAACAGCAGATGGCCCCAGGCTGCACTTAGTTTCAATTTCCATCTCCACTGCTTGCCACAAACAGGCTGGACCTGAGTGGGAAATGGTGCTGGGAGGGCAGTGGTGGCCCTGATCTTCCCCTGGGTTGGAGCTGGAGCCCCTTCTCTGAAGCCTTCTTTGGGAGAATGACTGCTGAAAGCAGCAGGGAAGGGGCTATCAGCTGGTGTGGGAGAAAGTTGGACTTCATGATCTTAAAGGTCTCTTCCAACCAAAACAGTTCTGTGATTCTGTGACTGCATATGGTAAGGGATCTTCAGCCAGGACAGCATTGCTTTTAACATGGGTATCTCTTCAATAAGAAACACTCTCTGAGGTGGACCAAAGTCAATGCCAAGGGATTTCCCACCCATATTCTCATGTTCAAGCTCACCTCTGTGCTCAGACCCAGTCAAGTGGCAGGCAGAGCTGCTGCTGCCTGTGCCCTTGAATGATCAAGGTGGACACCACAGGACAATGGGAAATCCTTCTAGGCCCTGGGGAGCACAGTGCTGTATCAGCTCAGAGCTGATACTACCTTTCTGTTCTCTGGAAACCTTAGCCTTCCACAGCATGGAAGCACCCATGCCTCCCTCCAGCACCAAAGCTCAGTCATCTCCAGAGTCCCTAAACTCTGCACAGCAAACAGCACGAGGCAAGATGCAGGCAGTGCAGAACTGCCTGCTCAGGTGCACTCAAACACTGCAGGCAGACTCACAGCAAACAGCACGAGGCAAGATGCAGGCAGGGCAGAACTGCCTGCTCAGGTGCACTCAAACACTGCAGGCAGACTCACAGCAAACAGCACGAGGCAAGATGCAGGCAGGGCAGAACTGCCTGCTCAGGTGCACTCAAACACTGCAGGCAGACTCACAGCAAACAGCACGAGGCAAGATGCAGGCAGGGCAGAACTGCCTGCTCAGGTGCACTCAAACACTGCAGGCAGACTCACAGCACACAGCACGAGGCAAGATGCAGGCAGTGCAGAACTGCCTGCTCAGGTGCACTCAAACACTGCAGGCAGACTCACAGCAAACAGCACGAGGCAAGATGCAGGCAGTGCAGAACTGCCTGCTCAGGTGCACTCAAACACTGCAGGCAGACTCACAGCAAACAGCACGAGGCAAGATGCAGGCAGTGCAGAACTGCCTGCTCAGGTGCACTCAAACACTGCAGGCAGACTCACAGCAAAGAGAAGAGAAAAGAAAATGGTTGCATCTCTTCTAATGGATTGGCTGGCAATACCTGAGGAAAGGGGACATCTCTCTGTTCAGCCTTTGTCCCCATCTCCAAGACTTCCTCCATGTTGAGCCATTTACACTTGTATGAAGAATAAGCAACACTTAGATCAGTAACAGGCCCAGATAGAGAGAAGGGTCATACATTGTGACAGCATATGATGGGATGCAAAACCACACAGGCTGCTGCTAGGAAGGTGGGCATATGGCAAAATGCAGCTCCTGGAATGGCTTATCAGACAAAAATAATTTTAAAGGCTATTTTAAATTCCCTGCTTGAACTTCTTTCTGCTCCATTAGTGAGGTGGTTAGTTTGCTGTACCACTGGATTAGAAAATGGAAACCCTTTCCCATACTGAACATGCAAAACATGCTAGTTGTGACTAGCTAAGCCCCTTTTATGCTGTCTTTTAAAAGGCAATATGTGTTTGGCTAAGTAGCTGGTGTATTCCCAAGGCAATTTTATTTCACCAGCACTCACCATGTCATCAGATAATTACAGAGGCACTGCAGCTCTCTGTGATGTAGTGGTAATTGTAGCTGGTGTGCACAAAGCACAAAGGAGTGGTGGCCACAGAACTGCCCTTCACAGCCACTCCACAGGATAGATTCTGAACCAGCACTGAAGCTATCTGCACCTAGACTTGCACAGCTCCACAATTTACCAGTTATTTCACTGGCAGGGAAATCCAGGGAGAGATGAAGTGAGACTCAGGAGAACTCTCCTTATTCAGAGAGAGTTACTCTCCTTATTCAGAGAGAGTTTCTCTCCTGCTCAGATAGAGCACTAAGACAGCTCTCCAGCTCCCCCAGCCCTGAACAGAGCTGGGCTGCAAATTGCACAGGCAACTCTGTGGGTCTTTCATTCCCAATGAAAAGCCTTCATTAGCCAGAGGACCCCTATATTTAAAGGTCTGAGCTTCAGAAAACTTTGGGGCAGGAGAGGGAGACCCTGTATGACAGGTTCATATATATAGAGAGGCAACAGTCAAACATCTTATTTCCCAGTCATGCTTTTGATTTGGTGAGCAGTGGGTTAAAAGCACCTTCAAACCTATAGATGCAAAAATAAAACCAGCTCAGCATGGGGAACAACTCTTCAATTCCTGTCAGCAACAGTGAGGACAAGTGTCTCCCCTTTATCACCCTTCCAGCTCAAGGATCCACCTTCTCCAACAGATTTAGATCCCCTCCAAGAAGCCTTGGCTTCAGCTCCAACCTGAATCCCAAGTTTTCAGAAAACTGCAGCACTGATTAGATTGATGAGGTGATTAAGAGCCTTTCCAAGTCCAAGGTTCAGGTAGTTATGCTGTAACAGGCTGTTCCACTACCAAACCCTAAGGGCAAAGCCAGTTTCAGGTCTAGTTTCCAAGAACAGCACGTACTCTGGAAACATGCCGCACGCTGCAAAGTCTGTCTTCAACAGCACCTTCAAGGAGTCACACCTACAGTCACATGCAATCAGCTGTTATGGCTCTGATGGACTTGACCCTTAGAGCTCTCACTTGGCCTCAAAAACTGCAATATCTCTGAGCTTCAATCTCTAGACGTTATCTATGCAGTATCCAAAGCACAGCTTGGCCACAGCGTGCCAGCTCTGTGAGTGACAGGTTGAGAGCTCAATGACAACAGAGCACACACCTCTGAGGGTGAAGCAGGCTTGGTGGCACCACTATTGTCACTGCAAGCTGTATTGTACCACCACAACAAAGATATGCAGTCATAGAATCATAGAATGGCCTGGGTTGGAAGGGACCTCTAAAGGTCTTTGATGGCCAACCCCCTCTGCAGTCAGCAGCAGCATCCTCAACTAAGATTAGGCTGCCCAGAGCCCTGTTGAGCCTCCAGGGATGGGGCCCCAGCCACCTCCCTGGGCAGCAGCACAGAAATGGATTTGAGCAAAACAAGCTAGCTGCAAAGCACCAAGCTAGGGATGGACAGGAGGTTAGTTAGGACTTCTAAGAATTCAGCAGAGACCACAAGAAAGTAGCCTGAAAAGCCTGAGTATCCCTCAGACCTCTGTGGTGCTTAGGCTGAGCTGCCACGGCCACCAGAAGCAGCTCTGGTACAATAAATTGGGGCCTGACATCATCATGGCAAACGGCATTCTGGGCTGCATCAAAAGCAGTGTGGCCAGCAGATGGAGAGAGGTGATTCTGCCCTACTGCTCTGCTCTGCTGAGACCTCACCTGGAATACTGCACTGAGCTCTGGAGCCCTTAATACAGGAAGGAAATGGACCTGATGGAGGGGGTCCAGAAGAGGGCCATGAAAATGATCAGGGGATTGAAACACCTCTGCTATGAGGACAGGCTGAGGGAGCTGGGGGTGTTCAGCCTGGAAAAGAGAAGGCTCCAGAAAGACCTAACAGCAGCCTTCCAATACCTGAAGGGGGCTACAGGAAGGCTGGAGAGACTGTTTGCAAAGGCCTGCAGTGATAGGATGAGGGACAACGACTTCAAACTAGAGCAGAGCAGATTTAGATCGGATACTAGGAAGAAGTTCTCCACCATGAGGGTGGTGGAGCACGGGAACAGGTTGCCCAGCGAGGTAATTGAGGCCCCATCCCTGGAGAACAAAGAATCATAGAATCATCCAGGCTGGAAAGGACCTCCAAGATCATCAAGTCCAGCCACTTCTCCCACTCCACCAAGTCTGCCACTACACTGTATTCTCAAGCACCAGATCTATATGGTTTTTAAACACATCCAGGGACCTTGATTCAACCACCTTCCCTGGGCAGCCTCTACCAGTGCCTGACAACCCTTTCAGTGAGGAATGTTTTTCTTAATGTCCAATCTAAATCTCCCCTGGCTCAGCTCAGCAGAGCTCCGGGCAACCTGATCTAGTTGAGGATGTCCCTGCTGACTGCAGAGGGGGTTGGACAAGGATGAACTTTGAAGGCCCCTTCCAACCCAGACCGTTCTATGATTCTGTGATGATGCAGTGTAAAAGTACCCTGCAGACCTCAGCTGGGCCAGATAATAGCAAACTTCTTAGGCAGCAAACAGCCTTGGAGAGGTAATTCTTCTTCACTGAGTTATTAGGCAAGCAAGTAATCGTGTGTGCAGCTCCAACAGCGCTGTAGGCACCGCGCTCGGGCTGCGGGGAAGGCAAAGCTGAAGAGGGATTTGTTTGCAGTTGATAATTGTTCTGTGCCCCAACTTTGCTCAAGCAGTTACAGTTATTAATCTGTACATTTTGACATCAAAAGCAGAGATAACTAAACAGAGGCAAGGTCAGACCAAGGGGGGGAAAAAAATAGTCTAATTTTTTTACATTACATTAGGTTTGTGGTTTGTCGGTTGGCTTCTTTTCCTCCCCCAGCTGAGACAGTTTTCTTTTAGAGCTGATATTAAGAGCATACATATTTTAAATCAGTCCCACTGGCCACATGAGCCATCAGCAGAGTGCAGCATTGCAAAAAAAAACCAACAATAATTGAAGTAATTGTTTCTTAAGGACAAATTATACTCAGTGCAATTTTGCTAGGATAACAATTTGCACAGTGGAAAAGAAGTCAGATGTGAAACTCCACACTGAAATGTCCTTCCCAGCTGTGAGCAGTTGTTTGGATGATTCTCCATGAAGACAGAAGCTCCAGCAACTAAGGCAGGTGAGCCCTGGATATCATAACCTGTGTGTGGCTCAGTGTAGCACAGTGGAAGAATAGGATAGGATAGGATAGGATAGGATAGGATAGGATAGGATAGGATAGGATAGAATAGAATAGAATAGAATAGAATAGAATAGAATAGAATAGACTACACCACACCACACCACACCAGGTTGGAATAGACCTTCAAGATCATCACATCCAACCTATCATCCAACACCTAATCAACTAAACCATGCAACCAAGCACCCCATCAAGTCTCCTCCTAAACACCTCCAATGATGGTGACTCCACCACCTCCCCAGGCAGCCCATTCCAATGGGCAATCACTCTCTCTGTGCAGAACTTCCTCCAAACCTCCAGCCCTCTTGATGCTAAAGGGGAAAAGCTGAAAAACACAGGCTCAAAGACCTATCTGTGTTCATCCACAGTGATGAGGGCACAAGAATATTCTTAGACTGGAGACAAAAATTAATGAATGTATTATTGATGATCTGGGTGAGGGCATTGAGTCCATCATCAGTAAATTTGCTGATGACACCAAGCTGGGGGCAGGAGTTGATCTGCTGGAGGGTAGAGAGGCTCTGCAGAGGGACCTCGACAGGCTGGGCAGATGGGCAGGAGATTGAACACATCCAAGTGCCAGGTTCTGCACATTGGCCACAGCAACCCCATGCTGTGCTATAGGCTGGGGTCAGAATGGCTGGAGAGTGGCCAGGCAGAGAGGGACCTGGGGGTACTGGTTGATAGTAGGCTGAACATGAGCCTGCAGTGTGCCCAGGCAGCCAGGAGGGCCAATGGCATCCTGGCCTGCATCAGGAACAGTGTGGCCAGCAGGAGCAGGGAGGTCATTCTGCCCCTGTACACTGCACTGGTTAGGCCACACCTTGAGTCCTGTGTCCAGTTCTGGGCCCCTCAGTTTAGGAAAGATGTTGAGTTGCTGCAAGGTGTCCAGAGAAGGGCAACGAAGTTGGTGAGGGGTTTGGAACACAGCCCTGTGAGGAGAGGCTGAGGGAGCTGGGGTTGCTTAGCCTGAAGAACAGGAGGCTCAGGGGAGACATTCTTGCTGTCTACAACTACCTGAAGGGAGGTTGTAGCCAGGTGAGGGCTGGTCTCTTCTCCCAGGCACCCAGCACCAGAACAAGAGGACACAGTCTCAAGCTGCACCAGGGGAGGCTCAGACTGGATGTTAGGAAGAAATTCTACACAGAGAGAGTGATTGCCCATTGGAAAGTGCTGCCCAGGGAGGTGGTGGAGTCACCATCATTGGAGATGTTTAGGAGGAGACTTGATGGGGTGCTTGGTTGCATGGTTTAGTTGATTAGGTGGTGTTGGGTGATAGGTTGGATGTGATGATCTGGAAGGTCTCTTCCAACCTGGTTCATTCTATTCTATTCCATTCCACTCCACTCCATTCCACTCCACTCCAGTTCTTTTCTGTTCAATTCTATTCTAATTACTCCAAACACCACAAAAGCCTATTACCAAATGGGGGATTCGCCTCTCTCTCTCAGTTAAAGAGAAACAGTTTAGTGTCTCTTAGTCAAGTATAAAGTTAAAAGAATGGGGAACCTAGGTTAAAACATGTCACTTTTTCCCTTTCAAATCCTGAAAGTAGAAATGATTTCAGAGCATGAAAACATTATCACAGAGCACAGCATCTGGGACTGTTTCACATTGAGATCACATTAGCACATCTCTTTCATACCGCAGCCAGGTTGGTTCTCACCTCTCTAATAGCTAAGCTGCAAAGCCTTTTCTAGCCCCAAAATAAGCAAGTTTGTACTGTTACAGAAATATCACACTATAAGGACAAATCTGTCTTGTGATTAATGCTGTAGCAGCAGAATCCCACCAGGGATAAATTAGCCATCATCATTTTTCCACCTTTTCCAAAATGAGGACTCAGGTATTTTTGAAACCCATTCTCCATTCATCTCTGCTCACAGCATGTGTAGCTTGCACACACACAAAAAAAGTTCCCTTTATCATCTTCTGCAATTAATTGGCACTGAGCTGGACAGCCAAACCCAACACACCCATGAGGAACCTGTGCTCTGTCCACAGTGAGCTGCAGCATCACAGATCTGAGAAGTGGCCTTAGCACGTTCAGTGCCTTGCTGTACTGATTCATTGTCCTGTCACTGAGGGTAACTGGATGCCTACTGACAGTGAGGGCAAATAAATTTGCTTTCTCTTTTACAACAAGGACTGCCCTCCTGAACCAAACAGGAGAGGCACTAAGAAGAAACTGAGGTAGTGGTATGCTTGAAAATACAGAGCTGGCATCATGGTATGTGATTTAATAACTACCACAGGGAAAGTGAAGGTTAACAGAAAGTGTGAGCTGTCCAAAACACATCCAGTTTGCTCAGATTTCTCTATTCTCAGCATAAAGATGGGCTGCACAGACAAGTGTCCAGTTTCCTACAGGGTCCTAGCAGAGAGACAGGGAAAGGTATCTAGGTACATACCATAAATGTTAGCTACTTGCCCCTAATATTCTCATGGTCACCGATCAGTTTTCACTTTTCAGAGGTTCCTGAAACTATGATTCCTATTTAAAAACACTCAGGGGATTCAGGATTCCTTAACCCCATCCACATCTCCCTTGACAAGTGAATAGAATAGAACAGAATTAACCAGGTTGGAAAAGACCTTTGAGATCATCAAGTCCAACCTATCACTCAACACCATCTAATCAACTAAACCATGGCACCAAGTGCCTCATCCAGTCCCTTCCTAAACACCTCCAGTGATGGTGACTCCACCACCTCCCTGGGCAGCACTTTCCAATGGGCAATCTCTCTTTCTATGAAGAATATCTTCCTAACATCCAGTCTAAACCTTCCCTGGCACAGCTTGAGACTGTGTCCTCTTCTTCTGGTGCTGGTTGCTTGAGAGAAGAGACCAACCCCCACCTGGCTACAGCCTCCCTTCAGGGAGTTGTAGAGAGCAAGAAGGTCTCCCCTGAGCCTCCTCTTCTGCAGGCTAAGCAACCCCAGCTCCCTCAGCCTCTCCTCACAGGGCTGTGCTCCAGCCCCCTCCCCAGCTTTGTTGCCCTTCTCTGGACACCTTCCAGCAACTCAACATCTTTCCTAAGCTGAGTGGCCCAGGGGACAGCTGCCCTGGGACAGGTGCAGCCACTGCCATATCACCTCCCACATGTGAGCCCATATCTGTCTGTGGTGGAGCTCAGGGGTACACATGAATCTCCTTCCTGAGCCATTTTAGACCAGGATCTCAGCCCCAGCATAGCATTGCAGTATCACTGATTTAGAAGCACAGCAGAGATGTGGGACATGAAAATTTCCTGACTATAGTCAGCGAGGGTCTGCAGCAAGGGCTCTATCCATGCTCAGGCACCTGCTCTGCCCAGGGGATTATAAACCTGTGTCACCCCCACAGTCAACTTCTCTACTGACAGGACACATGTCCTTGGACCCGACAGCTGCTCCAGCAACAAAGTCCTCTGAACCTCACTGTTGGGCAGCTTTGCAACTTCAAGAACACAGCAGCACTGAGACCAAACCCCAGGAACAAAGAAATGTTCCTGCTCCCTGCTGGAGGCAGGCATCAGCCTTCTGCCCGGTGGGGCTGGCTGCCCCCTGAGCATGTCCTGTACACAGCATTCAGCCTCCACCCTGCCCACAGGGGCAGCTCTCTGCTCCACCGAGAAATATCCTAATAATCTAATCTCAAACACAGCATTAAGCATGACAAAAATACAGCTCTTGAAGGCAATCTTGAGTCAAGATCATTTATCATAAGTAATTTCTGAGCTGAATCAAATAACTTCAACCCTGCAAAGAATTCACACGCCACTGCCAAGAGGGTATTAGAGACAGACTTGCTCATTGGCACAGAGCACCTCCTCCCAAGTGGACATCAGCCATCTCTCAGAAATCATCATACACCAGAGGCAGCGTCTTCAAGAGCAAATGAGACCTCCAAGGCAACTTTAAAGTCTTGGGTCTGCTACATTAAGTTTAAAGCTTGTAGCTATGTCTGTGGCAGAAGGAAGGATTCCAACAGTACACTACTGTGCACAGAAAGCAGAGATCCTGCTACACTGCTTTCATTAATGAAGACTGCTTTCATTAATGAAGACTCTGGTTGACAGTAGGCTGAACATGAGCCTGCAGTGTGCCCAGACAGCCATGAGGGCCAATGGCATCCTGGCCTGGATCAGGAACAGTGTGGCCAGCAGGAGCAGGGAAGTCATTCTCCCCCTGTGCTCAGCACTGGTTAGGCCACACCTTGAGTCCTGTGTCCAGTTCTGGGCTCCTCAGTTTAGGAAAGATGTTGAGTTGCTGGAAGGTGTCCAGAGAAGGGCAACAAAGCTGGGGAGGGGTCTGGAGCACAGCCCTGTGAGGAGAGGCTGAGGGAGCTGGAGAAGAGGAGGCTCAGGGGAGACCTCATTGCTGTCTACAGCTACCTGAAGGGAGGTTGTAGCCAGGAGGGGGCTGGTCTCTTCTTCCAGGCAACCAGCACCAGAACAAGAGGACACAGTCTCAAGCTGTGCCAGGGGATGTCAGGAAGAAGTTCTTCACAGAGAGAGTTGTTAGCCATTGGAATGTGCTGCCCAGGGAGGTGGTGGAGTCCCCATCCCTGGAGGTGTTCAAGAGGAGATTGGACGTGGCACTTGGTGCCATGGTTTAGTAGTCATGAGGTGTTGGGTGACAGGTTGGACTTGATGATCTTTGAGGTCTTTTCCAACCTTCTATGATTCTATGACTTTGCACCATGCACCACACTAACTTATGCACACTGGTGAGCTCAAGCTACCCATTTGGAGCGGGCTACAGTATTCTGCCCTTGCCCAAGTGTTAAAGGGGCTGGGTATAGCTATCAACTAGGAATGGTGCTTCCATAATGCATGCATTTGGGAGGGTAGGTTGAGACTGGACATCAGGAAAAGTTGGGGTTTTTTTCACAGAAAGAGTGGTCAGACACTGGAAAAGGCTGCCCAGGGAGGTGGTTGAGTCACCAAACCCTGGATGTGTTCAAAGACGTGGTCCAACCTGAATGATTCTGTGATTTTCATCCTCACAAGCCCTCTACACTCACAGCTTTGAACCTTGAATGGAAAGTGTTCTTCAGGGAGGCAAGACAACAGCAGGCTAGCCTGCTGTCCTCCCAGATCCAAGGCAAGATGTAAATTTCAGGGCTTCTGAAGCTGGCTGTCAAGTATCCCCAGGGACTCATACAGTGCTTCACTGCCTCAGCCCCATCTGAACAATTCACTGCAAGAGAACTCCTCCCTATTCTTCAAAAGTATCTTTCTCAGGTTGGAAGTGCTCATCCAGGAAACCCTGTGGGGCACAGAGGATGTTGACTTTGTGCAGTAATGCTCCACCAGCTGTTAGAAGTAGGATGTTTGTCTTAGCAAAAGATAGATCTTTTCTTCAGAGTCTGGCCAGACAAGTAAGAAACCAACAGCAAAAAACAGATACCTGGGGGGGCAAAAGAAACGAAGCAAATAAACTTCAGGATTTGTTTTCTCTCTGCATGTCTCCTATTAGGTTAATTTGATTTATCTGTCTACACAGCAGAAGCAGGACTACAAACATCAGAGAAGCCAGGATTGCTCACTCCTGAAAAATCCAGGACCTGACACTACTGCATCCTGGCAGACAGTCACACCACAGGAATATGGAGAAATGAGTGGTTTGATCCTAGCTGGGAATGGTAAATCAAGAAGGATAGGATGGGATGGGATGGGATAGGATGGAATGGAATGGAATGGAATGGAATGGAATGGAATGGAATGGAATGGAATGGAATGGAATGGAATGGAATTAACCAGGTTGGAAAAGACCTTTAAGATCATCAAGTCCAACCTACCACCCATCACCATCTAATCAACTAAACCATGGCACCAAGCACCCCATCCAGTCTCTTCTCAGTATTTCCTGCCCTTGAGCCAATGATAGCTCAGAAAAAGATAAAGTTGAGATTTCACTCTTGCTCTTTAACCACCACCAAGAGTGGGTAAGAACAGGAACTGAGATACTGCAGTGGATTTCAGCATGGCAAAACGGGAGGTCCCACATGGCTGTTACTGAAATGCCCTCCAAACGTTAACACCTCCAGCCAGATGCCAACGTCCTAACTCAAAAGTGCTGTGTCCAACACTAAGCCACTTAGAAGCACAAGATTAAACACATATCACCCTGGAGAAAGGGAAAGGTGATGACAAGGAGCCAAAAGCTAGGAACTGGAAGCTTATAAATAAAGGCAGAGGGGTGACTGTAGCTTGCAAAATAAAGAACCAGACGGATGAGTTTTAAGGCAGTAAGTAAAGATGATTCCAGTGCTGTTTCAATCACTTCCATGTGGTAGGAGTCAAAAACTTTACACTAGATTAGCACTTTTCATTGCAGGGGTACAGTATATTTAGGTGCTATACACATACATTGTATCATCAGTTCTGTGCTCTTTACTCTGCTACAAACTAAGCAGAACCTCAGAGTGCAGCTCATTAAGCAGAACCTAAAATCAGCAGGTCTGAATGGCTTCAACCACAGCTTTAAAAGAACATCCTGAAATACTTTGGGATTGTTGATAGAAATGTTCAGATATAGCTTGGGCACATGGAAGTTGCAGTGGCTGGAACAAAACTTGCTGGTGTGCCAAGTATGGGCACAGATGGGCAGAGTGCAAGGGCAGGAGATTGAACACATCCAAGTGCCAGGTGCTGCACACTGGCCACAGCAACCCCATGCAGTGCTACAGGCTGGGGTCAGAGTGGCTGAGAGCAGCCAGGCAGAGAGGGACCTGGGGGTACAGGTTGATGGTAGGCTGAACATGAGCCTGCAGTGTGCCCAGGGGACCAAGAAGGCCAATGGCATCCTGGCCTGCATCAAAAATAGTGTGGCCAGCAGGAGCAGGGAGGTCATTCTGCCCCTGTGCTTAGCACTGTTTAGGCCACACCTTGAGACAGACAGACAGAAAGAAAGAGAGAAGGAAGGAAAGGGAGGAAGGGAGGAAGGGAGGAAGGGAGGAAGGGAGGAAGGGAGGAAGGGAGGAAGGGAGGAAGGGAGGAAGGGAGGAAGGGAGGGAGGAAGGGAGGAAGGGAGGAAGGGAGGAAGGGAGGAAGGGAGGAAGGGAGGGAGGGAGGAAGGGAGGGAGGAAGGGAGGGAGGAAGGGAGGGAGGAAGGGAGGGAGGAAGGGAGGGAGGAAGGGAGGGAGGAAGGGAGGGAGGAAGGGAGGAAAATGGAACGATAGAAGGATAGATAGAGGATAGATATAGATAGAAAGATAGAAGGATAGAAAGAAAGATAGAAATAAAGAAAGAAAGATATATAGAAAGATAGATAGATAGACAGATAGAAAGACAGATAGACAAATCAATCAATCAATCCATGTGTGGCATTTGACATTAACACTGTCCCAATCATGGTAAGTTTTAATGCTTTCAGCTTAAGAAGGATATTGCAAAATTGGATCCAGTGCAAAGAATCACCAAAAGGATGATTAAAGGACCAAAAGCTCAGCTTAGAGAAAGGCTGCAGGAGCACCATCTGTTCTCCCCAACGAAGGGAGAAGGTTAATAGGACAATCTGATCACAGTTTGCAAGGACCTACGTAAGGAACAGAAATTTGATCAAAGAGCTCTGTCCTTTAGCAAATCCTATCTAACACCAGGCAATAATAACAAAAAAAAGGCAGATAACCTGGGCCTAAATTGATTTATGATTGCAAACTCTATCACTTAATGCTGATGTTGACAAGATTACCAGGGCTGACACCAGTCAGTCAGGCTGCAAGCAGGACAGTGAAAGCTCCATCTTTATGAAAAACATGATGACTTTTTTTTCCCCTTTCTACTCAGATGCAACTTTCTGGCTAAAAGAGGCACTAATTCAGAGCAGCCAGGGAATTATTTTCACAGCACAGGCTTTGCATGAGCAGCTCTGTGTGTCCCATGAGGCCCCTACGGCAGGAGCGTTGCTCCAAGGTGGGGACTGTGGTGTGCTGCTGGGGACAGGCTCTGCCGCCCTGACAGCTTTCAGGCATGCAAGTTTCAAGACTGAAGTGTCCCTGCTGTACCATGGGCTGGCCAGCATTCTCCTGCCAAGGTGCCATTTATCACAGTACCTCATTCCTCAGCATCTCCCACAAGACATGACTGTTGGGGGCAAATATCCACACTCACATGGAGCCCAACCCCCCATAGCACTTCTGCTCAGCTCACATCCTGGACTGTGCAGCAAGGCAACAGCTATAACCAGGCACAAAGTGAAGAATCCAATCCTTCAACAAATCCTACTTTAAGATTAAATAGTCATTGTTTAGTAGGAAGATGGATAGTAGGCTGAACATGAGCCAGCAGTGTGCCCAGACAGCCAAGAGGGCCAATGGCATCCTGGACTGGATCAGGAACAGTGTGGCCAGCAGGAGCAGGGAGGTCATTCTGCCCCTGTGCTCAGCACTGGTTAGGCCACACCTTGAGTCCTGTGTCCAGTTCTGGGCCCCTCAGTTTAGGAAAGATGTTGAGTTGCTGGAAGGTGTCCAGAGAAGGGCAACAAAGCTGGCGAGGGGTTTGGAGCACAGCCCTGTGAGGAGAGGCTGAGGGAGCTGGGGTTGCTTAGCCTGGAGAAGAGGAGGCTCAGGGGAGACCTTCTTGCTCTCTGCAACTCCCTGAAGGGAGGTTGTAGCCAGGTGGGGGTTGGTCTCTTCTCCCAGGCAACCAGCACCAGAACAAGAGGACACAGTCTCAAGCTGTGCCAGAGGAGGTTTAGGCTGGAGGTGGGGAAGAAGTTCTTCATAGAGAATGATTTGCCACTGGGCTGTGCTGCCCAGGGAGGTGGTGGAGTCACCATCACTGGAGGTGTTTAAGAAGAGACTTGATGGGGTGCTTGGTGCCATGGCTTATAGAATTAGATAGTGTTGGATGATGGGTTGGACTTGATGATCTCAAAGGTCTCTTCCAACCTGGTTAATTCTATTCTATTCTATTCTATTCTATTCTATTCTATTCTATTCTATTCCTTAAGTTTTTTTTCTTTACAAGTATTGGAGGATATAGCTTGCCTTCAAATGCTCTTTGGCTCTCATAAGTGAGGGAGCAGAGCATCAGCTGCAGGACTCTCAAGAGCTGCCACTGGAGGCTAGTTGTGCTGAGAACAGCCCCTGGGGACAGCCTTTAGGATAAATGGACCCCAGTCATAGGCCTGGGCAACCTATTTAACAGTCATCTTGTTCATAAACCAGCAGGGTTAAGGAAAAGTAATTTAACCTCTTCAGCAGGTTTTCTTAACAAGCTTTTTGACTCCTGTGTAACAAATGTGGTGTTGGGTGACAGGTTGGACTTGATGATCTCTGAGGTCTTTTCCAACCTCATTGATTCTGTGATAGGTTTGTGGCAGGACATTTCCCCAGGGTCAGGAATAAGAGCACCAAAGCAAGTGGTGTTCTGCAGTGTGGTAACTTTGAGGGAGCCCAGAGGATGCATGAGCCACCTTGGGACTCCCCACCTCAAGCCCAGATTCTCTCACCACAGGCTATAAAGGCATTTGTGGCTTCAACCTTTCAGTACAGAGCCATTCCTCCTCTTCTGTCCCTCAATACTTACTGCAAGTCAGTGTTTCCTGCTCTACATCCTGCACATAGGCACTGTTTTAAAGGGAAATGAAAGCACAGAATAGAAGCTGATACCTCGAAGAAGCTGCTGGATTTCTAGAAATGGGGTCTGGGAGCAAATGGGAGAAGGAGTTTGGCTGGAGGCAGAAGCAGCCTGTAGAGCAGCCAGCAGCAGGCTGGCAGTGTGTACCCATTTATTAATTCAGTTTACAAAAGCCAGACCCCAAGAACTGCAGGGGGGAGTTGAACCTTGCACTGTGTGTGGATGCCTCACTCAGCAGCCTTCCCAGGGAAGCCTCTGCTGAAAAACTCCCAGCTCCATCCCTCTGCCCAGCCTGCTGCTCCACTCCTGCTGTTCCTGCAGGGAGCCACTGATGTTTTGGAGGGGGAGGAAGCCAGTCCTTTGCTGGCGGCGCAGGCACCTCATGCAAATTCATTTCTCTCAGCTGATCCATCCCCACGTGCACAGGCTGAAGCTGTGCCAGACCCTCAATGCAGCCAAATCTCCCACAGTTCATCACTCCTGAAGGTGAAACTGTTCATCATTCTTATCAGCATTTCCCCCTTCCCCTCTCCTGCCTTGTCCCCCTCCCAGCTGTCTTTCCTCAATTTCCTGGCCCTGCTTTCTCACAAGAGCTTTGCTCTGCACAAGTCAAAATGTAACCCAGGCAAAGCCTTGAAAAAGACCTTGGAGAGTAAAGGACTTTATAGATAAAGTTATTTTAAGCTGACAAAAACTGCATTTCCCTTAGAGGTTGACTTCAGTCTCTAGAGCCCTTGAATTTTTAGACTTACATCCATCTCCTTGATAAGGCCTCATAGTAGCTGAGCCCCACAAAGATGTTTCCAAAGCACCAGTAGACATAAATAACTAAACTGGAGCATCCTCACTGAACATTCACATGAGCTTCAGCTTCTGCACTCAGTCCACGTGAGCCTGTTAGTCATCTGAAGGAGCACAACCCTCAGCTCCTCATCAAAGATGGAGGCTGTGCTGGATCAGCTCCCTTTATTTTGGAGTACCTACCAACTCCTAGTCCTGACCTGATCTGAAGAAGTGACTCCCATGAAACATATGAGGGTCTGAATCAGTAGGGCTGCAGTCTGGAGTTAATTCCACTCTCTGCTGACTGATATCTGTGCAGCTTTGCAGTAATTCATCACATCCCACAGGGCTGGACAGAACATGAAACAGATCACCTTCCTTCAAGGAAAGCTTGTCACTTCTAGGTGCTGATCTGAGGAGAATCCTTCACACTGACCATGGAAATCCATCCAAGACATTCCCTGAAGAGGAGGATACTTTCCCTAGACGGTCACCTTTAGGCTCCTTTATATATCATAACTGCTAGTAGATCATTTCCAGCTCAGTAGTGCCCTGAAGGAATGACTGGAAACTGGACTGGAAGCACCAAGTACACAGACACAAAAAGTGACAATGCCTGTCAAGCATTTCCAGTCTCAACAGGTAAATCAAAACAGTCTGACTGCACATCATAAGCATAGCCAAGGAATAAGACTTGATTAAGGTCACAGAGCAAACAAGTGGAGAAGCAAGACTCTTACCAGAGGGTCCTGAAACCATCTCAGCAGCTTGTGCTTCCCTCCTCAGTTGCCAACCTGCTGAGCTTAACATTTAATTGTGACTTCTTTGCAGACCTTACTGATGCAAAACCATTAAGTGGAGCCTGCACCACAGCTGCAGTCATCATCAGATATTCTCCTCAGCAGCTATGGGATGATTTGTGGCTTCTGCATTCACATTCATTTGAGGTCCTCAGCTCCACAAATGGAACCCAAACATTAGTCACTCATTCACCATTGGATCCATAAATAGACTTGGGTTGGCAAAAAACAGGTCACCAGGAAAAGGCAGTTCAGCAGACAGAACCAGCACCTAGCACTAGCCTCAGGGAGTCAGAGGTATCCCTGGCAACTTTGAATCAATGGACCTACAAGTACCTCCTGTCCAGTTCCTGATGCTGACTTGTTCATCACAACTGCATTTCCACTCATCTCCTCTCCATTGTCAAGACCCAACTCAAAGTGACTGCACAAATCTTAAGTACAGATGGCAGAGCAGATGAATCCTAGCACATCTCAAAGAAGGTCCAACTTTGTCTCAGCTTCCAGGTGGGGCTGTTTTGCTCACACACACACACTCCAATGTCTGTGCTAGACCAAGAATCTGCGGCAATCTCAATCCTGAAGTGCTGATACAGATGCTTGCTTTGAACTTGCTAGGTGCTTTCTAAATGCCAGAGTCAGCTGGGAGAGACCTGGAGCTTTTTAGTCTGGAGAGAAGACTGAGAGGGGATCTAATAAAACTCCAGAGAAGGGCAACAAAGCTGCTGAGGGGTTTGGAGCACAGCCCTGTAAGGAGAGGCTGAGGGAGCTGGGGTTGATTAGCCTGGAGAAGAGGAAGCTCAGGGGAGACCTTCTTGCTGTCTACAACTACCTGAAGGGAGGTTGTAGCCAGGTGGGGGATGGTCTCTTCTCCCAGGCAACCAGCACCAGAACAAGAGGACACAGTCTCAAGCTGTGCCAGGGGATGTTTAGCCTGGATGTTAGGAAGAAATTCTTCACAGAAGGAGTGATTTGCCATTGGAATGTGCTGCCTGGGGAGGTGGTGGAGTCACCAGCACTGGAGGTGTTTAGGAAGAGACTGGATGAGGCTCTTGGTGCCATGGTTTAGTTGATTAGAGAGTGTTGGGTGATAGGTTGGACTCAATGATCTCCAAGGTATTTTTCAACCTGGTCTGGCCTATGCTATGCTATGCTATGCTATGCTATGCTATGCTATGCTATGCTATGCTATTCTATTCCCTAGTCACTGATAACAGAGAGCTGCTGTTTGGTTCTACCAGAGAAATTCTTATTTCCTAGCAGGATGAAATAAATCCAGACCTGGGGCAATCCAGGATACCTTCCACTAAAGCAGCTCTGTGTACTTCTGGTGCACTTCTGGCTCCTGACATCTGATGCAGCCAACAGCTGGAACTGTTTGCTCCCAAGAGCTCCTACAAAGAAAAGTGCTCCCAGCTGGCTCTTGCATTAAAAATCAGAAGAAAAGGGAAAAGAAAAGGAAAGGGGGAAGAGGGAAGAGGGAAGAGGGAAGAGGGAAGAGGGAAGAGGGAAGAGGGAAGAGGGAAGAGGGAAGAGGGAAGAGGGAAGAGGGAAGAGGGAAGAGGGAAGAGGGAAGAGGGAAGAGGGAAGAGGGAAGAGGGAAGAGGGAAGAGGGAAGAGGGAAGAGGGAAGGGAAGGGAAGGGAAGGGAAGGGAAGGGAAGGGAAGGGAAGGGAAGGGAAGGGAAGGGAAGGGAAGGGAAGGGAAGGGAAGGGAAGGGAAGGGAAGGGAAGGGAAGGGAAGGGAAGGGAAGGGAAGGGAAGGGAAGGGAAGGGAAGGGAAGGGAAGGGAAGGGAAGGGAAGGGAAAACTTGTGGAGTTTTTGTTGCTGCTTTGGGGTTTTTGGAGATTTTTGTTTGGGTTGGGGGGGGGTTGTTTGTTTTATTGATTTTTCATAAGAGCATTTTAATTGAAGCTCAACTAGAAGGAGAAATATTGATTAAATCTACTTGAGGAAAAGGTTCCTCAGGTGCTGGTTGGAAATAGTCTAGTACTGTGAACAGATGGGGATCCAGGTATCCTGCTCAAAGATCATTTCACTCTGTGTAAAGACAGAGTGGGAAAGCCTCCATAAAAGCTGGGGGGGGAGGTGGGGAGAACCCATTGATTCCTAACTGCCAGAAAAACAACCCACAGCAGTTGCTGTGTGTGTGGATGCAGAGAGGCAGGATCAGTTCCCCAAGATGCTGAATTTTGCAGATGAGACAGGCATTTGATTCCCTGCCCACCAAACACTCAAAGAGCCCAGAAAGCTAAAATCTGTTCCTGTGAAGCATATTGTTATTAGCAGGCTACACCTTGCATGCTGTGCTGGCCAGAGTCCCTGCTAGGAGGGTGAGTTTGGAGTAGTGGCTCTTTGATTTAGTCCATTCCTCTAACACTGCAGCAACTGACATGAAACCTCTCCTATTAGGCTGCTCTGAAGAAAGCAGAGATTTATGCTTCTCATGTCCACAAAGAAATTTGGACCCATCAGACAGAGTGGTGGCTCTGTGCTCAGATGCAGAGCATCCACAGCTATATTAAGCACACGTAGAAAGCAGCTCCCAAACAGCTTTTATTGCTCAGGCACTAATTTCAGCTGTGAATTTGACCACTTTTTACCTGCCACTCTCTTCCTATTCTTCACTATCTTCTTAATCTTCATGCTCACACCCTCCAGGTCAGATGAATGTTATAGGTTTGGTTTAGAAACAGCTTATTTTAACTTGTGGGAGCTTCCAGCATCTCTGTACACAGTATGCCAGCAAGATGCCAGTGGTTTCACGTGCCTGACCTGCCAAAGGAATTTGGGGGCCACTGTAAGTGCCTTCTACAGCAGGTACCACCCAGAATTTCAGAACATGTCATAAAGCATCCACAGTGAAACATTTTCACCTCCATTTCTAGGTGGACACACTGAAGTTTTGATTTGCCAGTGGACAAGGTTGCCTCTGCTTCTGCTCCTGCCTCCAGTTTGCAGAGTGCCTGGGCACAGATCACTGCACCAAACCCCTCCCTGGTGCAGGAAAGCACTTTGCCACACACTTCCTAAAGCCTGCACCAGGCTTGCTTCTGCATTTAACAGACACATGAGACTTGGCACTTTGGGAAAGGAGCACAGCTTTGCCAGCTCCTGCAACTCCTTTCTGAAAGGCTGGCAGCCTGCAAGGCTTCTCCTGGAAACCTAGAGTCCAGGGCTGTAACTGTGCTTTGCTTTTGTCACCCTTAGCTTTCAAAATCAAAGAGGAAAGTTTAAACTGCAGCTCATAGGAGATGCATGGATGTCTATGCAGAAAGGCAGCAAAGAGAACCCTCTTGAATTAGCTTTTAAGCTTCTTTTTAAAACACTTCTCCCCACTTTTCACAGAATCACCAAGGTTGGAAGAGACCTCAAAGATCACCAAGTCCAACCCATCACCACAGACCTCATGACTAAACCATGGCACCAAGTGCCACATCCAATCCCCTCTTGAACACCTCCAGGGATGGGGATTCCACCACCTCCCTGGGCAGCACATCCCAATGGCTAACAACTCACTCTGGGAAGAACTTTCTCCTCACCTCCAGCCTAAACTTCCCCTGGCGCAGCTTGAGACTGTGTCCTCTCATTCTGCTGCTGGTTGCCTAGGAGAAGAGACAAACCCCCTCCTGGCTACAACCTCCCTTCAGGTAGTTGTTTCTCCATGTTAACCATTCTGGTAACACTGCTGCCACCAAACTGGAGCCACGAGATGCTTATCATCAATCATTCTTCTAGTAACCAAACGGGGAGCTGGATGGAGACACGCAGCTACCAAAAAAGAGCCACTTACCACATCCCAAAGCTTCTTTTATGCTCACCAGTTTATACCCAGATTTCCTGCACTGCTACAAGCTGTTTAAAGGATTGCTAACTTAAAATGGAAAATGGCTCTTCTCAATGCATTGAAGTCACAACAGAGAGCTCCACATTCCCAGCCTGACAAGCCAACAGACAGAGCAAGAGAGCAGAATGCGGTATTTTCTTGTTCAGCTTTGTAACACTTTCCTACCTTCCTTCAGTCCCTACTTTTCTCCTGCTGCCTGTGATACCAGAAGCCCCTCAAGCATTATCTCAGCGTTGCTGCTTCATTCTGGTGGGCCTGCTGGAAATGCTCAAGGGTTTTAGCATCCCCAGAGGTACACACAACTAACCTGTAGCTCGCAGCCTTCCTTTTCCCAGGGAGACAGATGTTGAGTACAGCTGAAGCTATTAGGGAAGACAAACCAGGTTTCCATGGTTATGGGAGCCTGAGTTTCCCATCTCAGGAAAAATGCAATGCACAAACCACTGTTAGGAAGAAGCAGAAACAAGGGCAGACTTATGGGCAGCTGTGTACTACAGCTCCTCGATGTTTTACATGCAGGCACCAGCAGCTTTTCTTGACACCCTAGAGATCTGTGGGCTTCAACAGCAGCAGTGTTTCAGGCATGTTCTATTGCATTTGGTGCTGTGACAGTATCTGTAGTATGGATGGGCAGGGCTGTGCTTCTGGCCCTCGCTCACCTGGGTGAGGGGTTGGTGCTGCAGGGTGAGGCATTTCTTTTACCAGAGGGGGCAAACTGCCAGTTGCTGAGCTGCCTGTCTCACAGGCAAGATGAAGCAGGTGCAGGCTGCTCTCAGGGGCATGAATAAAAGAGCTTGTGTGCAAAAATCCTGGGAAGGCAGAATTTGCAGGTGTGAAATTGCAAATGTGTCCCATTAAGCTAGAAGGTTTGGGCTCACTGGGCTGCAAAACCAGGGAAAGCCACAGTCCTCTCCCTGCATAGTACACTTTCCTTCATGCTGTCCTAAAACTAAAATGGTTTATGATCAAAAGCCTGTGCCCTGCTTCAAACTGCACCACTGATGAGGCTGAGGATGCTGATACAATGTGGAAGACACAACTGCAGAGCCCCAGCAGATTTCTGAGGCAAAGACTTTCCAGGACACAGAACATCACAGCCTCAATCCCACTTCAAGTGCTGGAATAGTATCACAACCCTGTTAATTCCCAGGCAAGGAGAATATCCTTTCAGAAAAGAATAAAATAGATTTCAGGCTTATTTTGGGATGTCAAACCAGGGAATCAGTTGATCATCTTTTTCCCATCCCCCTCCCACATTCCTCTCTACAGCTACATGGTGCCCACCTGTCCCAACACCAGCAGCTGTTTAAATCAGAGCTGCACAAGCTTAGCAACACCTATCCCTGGTCATCAAATTTCTCTGAACAACACCCTGGAAAGGTGTGAATCCTGTGCTGGCAAAGCCTGTCTGAGCAGCAGCCATCCAAGACTGAAATCCATCCTCTTTCAGTAGGGCAGCAGCAACAGGCACTGCCCACACAGCCCTCCCAGCTTGCTCCGTTCCCTCAAGCCACTGTCTCACAGGGGTACCAGCTGCTAATGAATGCTGAAACAGAGACACTTGTCCAACATGCAATCAGATCAAGATAAGCCAACTCCTTTTCTACAGACAGTGTCTGACCCTGGTCTGCAATTAACAAATCAATTAAAATATGTTTTTCCCTTCTTCTGAACAAAAGCCAAGCTGTCACCATCAACACTGCTGCACCCTAGTCCCTGGGACTTCCTGGAAGAGCTCAAAACAAGGTTTGAAGGAAAGAAATCCAGAAGCATGCAAGAACAATGAGGACAGATTTCTCCTCTTTCAGGTCATCTTTCCTTGGTTCTGACCACTCAGGGAAGATTTCACTTTCCCAGGAGTCACCTGTGGTAAAGGAGAAACTGGGGGATGCAAAAGCAGAAACACAACTACAATGCCAAGACAGTGCTCAGATCCACACTCACAGAATCACCAGGGTTGGAAGAGACCTCAAAGATCATCAAGTCCAACCTCTCACCACAGCCCTCATGACTACTAAACCATGGCACCAAGTGCCACATCCAATCCCCTCTTGAACACCTCCAGGGATGGGGATTCCACCACCTCCCTGGGCAGCACATTCCAGTGGGCTAATCACTCTTTCAGTGGAAGAACTTCTTCCTAACATCCAGCCTAAACTTCCCCTGGCACAGCTTGAGACTGTGTCCTCTTGTTCTGGTGCTGGTTGCCTGGGAGAAGAGACCAATCCCCTCCTGGCTACAACCTTCCTTCAGGAAGTTGTAGAGAGCAAAAAGGTCTCCCCTGAGCCTCCTCTTCTCCAGGCTAAGCAACCCCAGCTCCCTCAGCCTCTCCTTGTAGGGCTTGTGCCCGAGGCCTCACCCCAGCCTCGTTGCCCTTCTCTGGACACATTCAAGTGTCTCAATATCCTTCTTAAACTGAGGGGCCCAGAACTGGACTGCACTCAAAGTCCAAAGCACAAGCTGGAGAATAAGCCTTCACAGATCCATATTTTGCAGGACTAACAATGATTTTGTAACTTCTTTGACTGTACCCTACTGCACATTGCAGCAGCCCTTTAGCAGTCTCATCCTATCCACACATAAGAATTACTGGAGCTCAGCACCTGCCCATCAGGGCATCTTAGGCACGTTGCTGACTGAGGCAGACATTTGAGACTCCACTCAAACCAGATTTGCCTTAGCAAGGGTTATTCCTAAACAACTGGCACCGCTCTCCTCAAGGCTGTACCTTATTCATTCAGCTGCCCTAAGGGCTCCTGAGGATTCAAGATGTGTGCACAGAAGACTTACAGGCAATACAAACTCGGGGTAGGGATTTGACCCTGTTCACTCTCTAGTTAACTCAAGAATGGGTAGAATGGTTCCACTGCTGGAACTCTGCTGGCCAAATGCACCTCAGAGACCAAGCTAAACAGCATCAAATAGATGGGGGTTTTAATTTGTCCAGTCTACCATTAACTACAATAACCTGTGTGCCATTAAAGCTCATCTGCTTGATTGTCTGTCTCACCCTCAAATCCCTGCAAGAAATAAAAGAAATGCAGTAATTCCTCTCCCTTGCAAGCAAACTTTGACCTCTCTTCCCTGTGCATTCAGACCCCAGCACATTTTAACAGCAACTCAGGGGAAATACCTCAGGACACACAGATGCATCTGATGGGGTTTCTTTTCTTCTCTTAGGCAGAGAGAGAGAAGGAAAGCAGCATAGACAGAAGGAAAGCAGCAGTGCTTATGAGCACTGCTGTTCTACAAGGGACTGCAGGTTCTCACTAAAAGGACATCTCTTCTCCTACAGGTTACAACCCTCAACTCAAAGCTGAGTTTGGTCAGCAACTTTCACCTCCCTCTGGAACATCCTAAGGCCTTTGGCTCTCCCCAAACAATCTAAGCTGTTCCCACACTGTGATAAAGCTTAAGCTGGGCAGAAATTGTCTTGGACTGGACAGATAGGGATATCAAATGCCTGTCTCTCCATCCTACTGGGCATCCCTGCTATTGCCTGGCATGCCAGCAAGCAGAATGGCCAACAGATGAGTGAAAGTTGAGGTTGCCATGCTTGTTTCCTCAAATGACTGTGCAAAGACTGAAAGGAGAGAACCTCCACATCTATCTGATGTACTTCTCTGATCTATCTACCTCCACATCTATCTGATGTACTTCTCTGATCTATCTACCTCCACATCTATCTGATGTACTTCTGAGGTACTTCTCAATATAATCCTTCCATGCAATATGCTAATAAGCAGTGGTTCAAAATAAATAAACCCAAGGAACCAACACAGGAAGGGATTTCTTGATGACAGAAACATCTATTAATGCCTTGTTGGATTAGCTTCAGCAAAGGCCTGGGAAGTCTACCAATAGCTCTGTGTAGTGCTTCACACTCACAAAGAAGCACAAGAATGAAGTGCAAAGGCAAGTTCATCTGTAATGCTGATGTGCCCAGTGGCTGGGAGTGCTGGCACCTTCTTTTCTGTCATTCACATTGGGCAGGAGATGAAGTCAATCCCTAGGTGGTTAAACAGCTTTCCAGAAGTAGTGCTGGCACAGGACAAGAGTGTAATAGAAGTGGGACTCCATGCTACCACAGCACACATCAGAGACAGCTTTTGACAGCTTTTCTGCCATTGCTCTGCACAGTTTGTCTCATGAGGGCTGCAGATCTGGGAAGGGACAAGCATGTCCCTGGATCCAGCTCTCAGCCAGCCAACATCCCAGTCTCCATCTGCATGCACCAACTTTTGCTAGAGATCCTCCCAACCAGGTACTGCCACGAGCAGCTGGGGTCTGCCAGAGTGCCACAACACACTTCCACAGCAGCTAAGCACAGACCACTGTTTCACAGCACTCCAGCCTTGCAAAAAGCAGGCACAAGCCTGGAAAAGAAGTGATGCACCAGCTTTGGGACCATGTCATACATATGACTAGTTTTGCAGCAGCAGCATCCTGGAGCTCTGCAATGACTCAGGTAGCTCAGCTTCTAGCTCTGGATAAACCTCATTGTCTTCATCTGTCCTTATGGAACAAGAACCATCCCCCACGCTCAGAGCAGACCACTAGCCTTTACAATGCCACCACAAAGAAAGCAGAATCAGAAACATTCAGGTTGGAAAAGACCCTCAGGATCACCAAATCCAATGATAACCCTACTCTATAGGGCTCGCCCCTAAACCATATCACCAAGCACTGCATCCAAAACACCTTAAAACACATCCAGGATAGGTGACTCAACCACCTCCCTGGGCAGCTCATTCCAATGCCTCACCACTCTTGCTATGAAGAAAATGTTTCCTAATCACAGTATTACCAAGGTTGGAAGAGACCTCAAAGATCATCGAGTCCAACCTGTCACCACAGACCTCACGATTAAACCATGGCACCAAGTGCCATGTCCAGTCCCCTCTTGAACACCTCCAGTGATGGTGACTCCACCACCTCCCCAGGCAGCACATTCCAATGGGCAATCACTCTTTCAGTGAAGAACTTCTTCCTAACATCCAGGCTAAACCTCCCCTGGCACAGCTTGTCTGGTGCTGGTTGCCTGGGAGAAGAGACCAACCCCCACCTGGCTGCAACCTCCCTTTAGGTAGTTGTAGAGAGCAAGGTGGTCTCCCCTGAGCCTCTTCTTCTGCAGGCTAAGCAACCCCAGCTCCCTCAGCCTCTCCTCACAGAACTTGTGCTGCAATCCCCTCCCCAGCTTTGTTGCCCTTCTCTGGACACCTTCCAGCAACTCAACTCTAACATATTAGGGAATTGCTACACTTCATAAATACTGGGAGGCCAGGACAGCTGCCTTATCTTCTCACAAAGGACATCCTTACATGTGTAGGCCAGAAACACTGTATCTTGACATATCTTTTCCCACAACAGACAGCAGAGTCAGCTCCATGCAGATACTTCTGTACACTTCCATTTCTATGAATTTTTGGGGACCTCAGGTGCTACCTACTGAAAGGCATCCTAAGGAAAATGCAGTCACCTCTAAACCACTGAGCAGCTCACACCCATCTCTGGGAATAATACTCATTTCAGTCTGTATTATGTAACTGTTCCCCTGGACTCCCTGATCTTCCAGCAGGAAACTTGGTTTTGAAGCAGCAGTTCAAAGCCTGACTCTGAAGGCTGGGTTGTGCCTCCAAGAGTACAACCCTCCCTCTTGCCACCCTGAACAAAGGCATTGCTCTGTCCTCAGCACACTCCTCTTCTGTGTCAGTGTTACTCCTTTGGGGAGGCTGATACCTGGAGGAAGTCAAAAGCCTTGCATGCAGGGCACTGAACTCCAGCCTACAAGGACCACAGTTGTCCTGAGAGGATGGTGGAGCAAAAATGTGGACACCTTTGAGACGCAGCTTTATCTTTACCATGGCACCAAGTGCCTCATCCAGTCTCTTTTTAAACACTTCCAGGGATGGGGACTCCACCACCTCCCTGGGCAGCACATTCCAGTGGCCAGTCACTCTTTCTGGGAAGAAATTTCTCCTAACATCCAGCCTAAACCTCCCCTGGCACAGCTTGGGACTGTGTCCTCTTGTTCTGGTGCTGGTTGCCAGGGAGAAGAGACCAACCCCCACCTGGCTACAACCTCCCTTCAGCTGCTGTCCCTGGAGGTGTTCAGAAAGGGACTGGACGTGGCACTTGAAGCCATGGTTTAGTTAGTCATGAGGTGTTTCCCTTCATTCCCTTCATTTTCAGCACTGAGACAGTCTCAGCAGGGTAACTGCAGTGAAGTATCATACAGGGCCAACTAAGAGTGTTCTGCCACCTTCAAATAACACAAAAGAGCTGAAGAATGTTTTTAATTAATTCAGCTGCCTTTCCCTACTAACACACTGCTTCAAACTTGTGGTTCATAGCACCATCCTGATATTGAGGGGAAGCCCCTGGAGAACCACATCTTTGACACTGCTATAAGGAGTTCCCCTGGTTTTCATTAGGGACATAAATCTTGTGATGTTCTACCTCAGAATATCATGGAAATGGTGTTCTATTGCTAGCTATGCTAGAATGAAAATTACCCTAGCACTTTGGAGGATGACCTTGAGCAAGTTGGTTCTACTCTGTGCCTCATTTTCACAGGCTCACAGGTTTAAAGGGACCTCTGGAGATCATCAAGTCCAACCCCCCTGCCAGAGCAGGACCAGAGAATCCAGCACAGGTCACACAGGAACACATCCAGATGGGTCTTGAAAGTCTCCAGAGAAGGAGACTCCACAACCTCTCTGGGCAGCCTGTTCCAGTGCTCTGGGACCCTCACAGTGAAGAACTTCCCCCTCATGGTGAAGTGGAACCTCCTGTGCTGTAGTTTATATCCATTGCCCCTTGTCCTATCCCAAGGCACAACTGAGCAGAGCCTGTCCCCTCCCTCCTGACCCCCAGCCCTCAGATATTTATAGACATTTATTAGATCCCCTCTCAGTTTTCTCTTCTCCAGACTAAACAGCCCCAGGGCTCTCAGCCTCTCCTCACCAGGCAGTGCTCCAGTCCCTTCAGCATCCTTGTCGCCCTCCGTTGGACTCTCTCCAGCAGATCCCTGTCCCTCCTGAACTAGGGACCCAGAACTGGATGCAATATTCCAGGTGAGGTCTCACTAGGGCAGAGCAGGAGGAGAACCTCCCTCAATCTGCTGGACACACTCCTCTGAATGTACCCCAGGATCCCATTGGCCTTCTTGGCCACCAGGGCACATTGCTGACCCATGCAGAACTTGCTGTCCACCTGGACTCCCAGGTCCTTCTCCACAGGGCTGCTCTCCAGCAGATCACCTCCTTGCCTGTACATGTACAGTTTATTCTTCCTTCCCAGGTGCAGGACTCTGCCCTTATCCTTGTTGAACCTCATTAGGTTCCTCTCTGCCCAGCTCTCAGCCTGTCCAAGTCTCGCTGAATGGCTGCACAGACTTCAGCTGTATCAGCCAAGCCTCCCAGTTTCCCTTGTAACACCAATAAAGTCCTTGTTTTTTGTAGCACTGATCCCCCTGGACACAAAGAGCTGGGCAACAGCTATGAGTTGTGTGTTACAAAGGTTGGAATTTCACCAGGCAGACTGGCTTGAGGGGAGGAAAGAGTGGAGTCCAGCTCTCAGACTCAGCTCCAGAAGTCATGTGTCAGCAGGAGCAAAATACTGAAGTCAGTGAGAATGAAGCTTTTGGGCTCCTTTGGCAAAACATTAAATATCATATGGACGTGTGTCACCTGGACATCCTTGAGGTGCTGAGCTGGTTTTGAACAGAAGTGCCAAACCAAAGCAATTTCACACTGCTGAGCTGCTTTCTTCCCTGTCCCCCAAAACTCCCATTCCAGTTTTTTCCCTCAGCCTGGGTAAAAGCTAACATTGAAACTTGACCTTTCCAGGCGATAGGTCTTCCAAAAGTTATCAAGTCCACAGCAGGTCTGAAAGGCTTTGCCCTTGCCAGTATTTCTAACCATCTCCTAGGACAATTTCTGAGCAGCCAACGTGATCCACGTCCCCCCGAAAGCGCTTTCACACCGTAAGGAGCTGGCAGCGCTTGCTCCTGGCTGGGCTTTGCAGAAGAACTCAATGGAATGTCTACAGGAAAGACTTGGTTCCCTGGTGCTCTACACTGTGTTGGTGAAGTGGTTACATTATTCAAGCACAAAATACCAGGTACAGGGCATTACAGGAGTCTTTGCTTAAGCACCAGCAGCATAAATCCAAATGCATGACAGCCCGAGTTGTTGGCTTGAGATGTGCCTGTTCAACTGACTGGCACAGGTAGAGTCATAGGTTGCAAAAGACCTCAGAGACCATCAAGTCCAACCTATTACCTAATACCTAACACCTCCTGACAACTAAACCATGGCTTCAAGTGCCACATCCAATCCCTTTTTGAACACCTCCAGGGATGGGGACTCCACCACCTCCCTGGGCAGCACATTCCAATGGCCAATTACTCTTTCTGGGAGGAACTTTCTCCTCACCTCCAGCCTAAACTTCCCCTGGCACAGCTTGAGACTGTGTCCTCTTGTTCTGGTATTGGTTACCTAGGAGAAGGTAGGTGTGCCAGGACAGGTTATGACAGCAGAAGTCAAAAGGAACATGACAAGGCAAACAGAAAGGAAGCACCCATGGATACAGATGCTTATTGACCTGCAGCCCTGGCTCCTCCATGATGGATGCACACTTTTACACGAGTATTTCCAGCTAGTGGTGTGCAGGATTTGATGAGATGGGCTCATTGATGTCTCTGAAACAGCCCCAAATGCCTCCACCACCCACAAAGCCAAGCCAAGTAGTAGCACATGAGAAACTTTAAACAACTCTGCTAAACCCTGTGATTCAAAATCCCCAGTGCCCTCCCCTCATAGAAAGGTGATTAAAACTAGTTAGAGACACACAGCTTCCCACAACACAGCCCTGGGTACTTTCTGCCAGTGAAGATCCACAAGGCAAAGAAAAACAAGAAACAATTATAGAAAGAATGATGTTCTCTGACACCATTCATCCATGTTGCCTTTTCTATTAGTGCAAATATTTGTCTTTGAGGATCTTTTCCTGCATGAAAAATGAGCTTTACTGTAAATTGAACCTGTGTAGATTATTACTCCAACTACACTTTTAAAAACTAAATAAAGCTGCTCTAATAATCTAATAATCTCTCACATCTGCAGATTTTAAGTGCAAGAGTCAGGTTGTATGTGAGATTTGCAGCATTCTCATGGCTCTGTAAAGATTAGCTGAGATCTGAAAGCAGGACCAAACTGGGAGGCTTGGCTGATACAGCTGAAGGCCGTGTGGCCATCCAACAAGACTTGGACAGACTGAGAGCTGGGCACAGAGGAACCCAATGGGGTTCAACATGGACAAGTGCAAAGTCCTGCACCTGGGGAGAAATAATAAACTGCAGCAGTACAGGCTGGGAGGTGATCTGCTGGAGAGCAGCCCTGTGGAGAAGGACCTGGGAGTCCTGGTGGACAGCAAGTTCTGCATGGGTCAGCAATGTGCCCTGGTGGCCAAGAAGGCCAACGGGGTCCTGGGGTGCATTCAGAGGAGTGTGTCCAGCAGATTGAGGGAGGTTCTCCTCCTGCTCTGCCCTAGTGAGACCTCACCTGGAATATTGCTCTCCAGTTCAAGAGGGACAAAGATCTACTGGAGAGAGTCCAAGGGAAGGCTGTAAGGATGCTGAAGAGTCTGGAGCACTGCCTGGTAAGGAGAGGCTGAGAGCCCTGGGCTGTTTATCTGGAGAAGAGAAGACTGAGAGGGGATCTAATAAATGTTTACAAGTATCTGAGGGCTGGGTGTCAGGAGGGAGGGGACAGGCTCTGCTCAGTTGTGCCCTGTGATAGGACAAGGAGCAAGGGATGTAAGCTGCAGCACAGGAGGTTCCACCTCAACGCAAGGGGGAACTTCTTTACGGTAAGGATCACAGACCACTGGAACAAGCTCCCCAGAGAGGTTGTGGAGTCTCCATCTCTGGAGACTTTCAAGGCCCACCTGGATGTGTTCCTGTGTGACCTGTGCTGGATTCTATGGTCCTGCTCTGGCAGGGGGGCTGAACTCAATGGCCTCTTTGGGTCCCTTGCAACCCCTAACATCCTGTGGTCCTGTGAAATGTTTTATGTAAGTGAAACACCTCCTTAGATCCCACCAGAAGGTGCATATCAATCAGGCCTTATCAGTAGGAAAACTATTAGGATTATCTCTTAGAGAGAAGCTTGGTGTACCTTGCAAAATGGTGCAAATGAATGAGCAAGTCCTTCAGTGAGAGCTACCAGAAACATTAGCCAGGCAGTACAAAATGTGAAGAGGGCAGTGACGCACACTAGCATTTGATCACACGCACTTGTAACTTCATTTACCATTCAAGGTAATTTCCATCTGCTGAGTCTCACAGCAAACCAGCTATAAAGCAGCCATGGGCTCCCAATCTTCTGCCATCCCAGTGAATAGGAGACTGCAAAGCAGGTATAGGAGCTGACAGCACAGGAGGAGAAAAAGCTGTTCCGAAATGCCAGCTGATTAGCAATTGTAAATTACCTGGTGTGAGTTAGGACAGAACTAATTCTGTTCAGTGGTTTTACTTTTCAGCTCAGTTTCTTCCAAATAACTGCACTTTCTGAAATTAGTGGCATGATTTTGCAGTGCCTTCTTCTAGTAGCAACAATTAGGTGTCCAGAGAAGGGCAATGAGGCTGGGGAGAGGCCTCGAGCACAAGCCCTACGAGGAGAGGCTGAGGGAGCTGGGGTTGCTTAGCCTGGAGAAGAGGAGGCTCAGGGGAGACCTCATTGCTCTCTACAGCTACCTGAAGGGTGGTTGTAGCCAGGAGGTGGTTGGTCTCTTCTCCTAGGCAACCAGCAGCAGAACAAGAGGACACAGTCTCAAGCTGTGCCAGGGGAAGGTTAGGCTGGAGGTGAGGAGAAAGTTCTTCCCAGAGAGAGTTGTTAGCCATTGGAATAGGCTGCCCAGGGAGGTGGTGGAGTCACCATCCCTGCAAGTGTTCAAGAGGGGACTGGACATGGTACTTGGTGCCATGGTTTAGTCAGGAGGTCTGTGGTGATGGGTTGGACTTGATGATCTTTAAGGTCTCTTCCAACCTTGGTGATTCTGTGATTCCGTCCCTTCATCTTTGTTTCAGCAAAGATGTCCCTCTGGGACACAGCACAAAGATCAGTCACTAGTATACAGCAGACTCAGAGCAACAACTGATAGAGCTGAAACTTTTTCAGTGCCTTCTGCATCACCATTGTTACTAGGGACAAGATTAGGGCCTTTATCTGAGGCACAGGAGGGACATTACTTTATCATACCCACATCACCTACAGGCCTGAAAATAGCTAAGAGGAAAACACACAGAACAAAGATATCACATTACAACAGCAACCACCTGGAAGAGAAATAAAACCACAGAAGTTTCCTGATGCCCTTGTCCATCCTGCCAAACACATCAGATGTGCTTTTATCCTTCTGCAATCTCTGACCAGCATTTAGGATGCAGCAACACTAACACATGCCTCCAGGCCTGACACTCTGCTCTTACCTTCTGTTAAAAACTACTAGGAGCCATCATCCAAAAAATAATCAGTCAACTTTAACTTTGCTGCTCATGATGGCAGCTGTCATAGGCTGCACCTCTGCAGTTCAACTCATCTGAGACATTTCAGAGAGCACCTTTGAGCTATGAACTTCATGGAAAGAGCTAACATCACTCAACTAGACTAGAAGGAACCAGATGTTTTAATAGCAAAATGCCTCAAAACCTTTTGCATTTGGAGGTGAAAACTAACCACCAGTGCTCATCAAGACCTGCATCCAACCACTCCCAAACTGCAAATGCTACATAAGCAATGTTCCAGATCAGCAGGGCATGACACTAAAACCACACTGGGCTGCTAACACAACTGCTCTATAAGGTGATAAAGACAACTCTCAGCCCCAGAGTGTACACAACCACACCAGCCAGTGCTGACATGCAGCCTCTGCGTGCAGCAGTCCCCTTAACCAGAGCTTTCTGCAGCCATTCTCCCACTGCAGGGAACAGACACAAGGGGCTGGCTGAGCCCAGGTGATTTACAAGCTGCTGCCATGGACTTGGCACAGATGCATGAAACTCTCCCACTCCATCCTCACCATTTTTTATTATATTTTTTTTTTGCCAGCAGGAGCTGAGAGCCAAGGAGGTTATTCTCTGAAGGAACAGGGTTTGATTTACTCCCTTATGGAGCTGCAACTGGCCCCTCCAGGAACACAACCAACAGTCAGTAGCTCTCTGGCGAAAATAGAGGATCCAACATCAAACCAATCCAGGTTTTTCTTATACCCAGAGAGCTCACTGCCCATGCTTTGCTATTTCTGGATTGCTCTATCATCATCTGGGGTCATAATTAGAGACCACCTCACTGCATTTTCCCCTCAAGGAGGTACGTGAGGTTTTCAGTTCATGAGACTCGGGGCGTTCAGCAGCCCCTGGCTAACAGCCACCTTGGTCACTATTTCTGGTACCCTGCAGCATCACTCTAAATGTATGCAGTTCATGGCTGCTTGTGCCAGCTGGGGCTATTCTGGGACATGGGGTTGAAACCCATGCAGTTTTCAGCTCAAGAAGATGCAATCTGGTCCGAGTGATGCTTTTTTGGGTAAAGCCAGAAGCCAATCCCTTCGGGTGAGGCCAGGTGAGCCATCCTCATCCAACACAGCCATTTTGCATGGCCTTGCAAGGCACTTGAGCCAGCAACCCTTGGCAAAGGATGAGCAGAACATCTGCAGCTGACATCTTCTGCAAAGAAATACTTGAAGCAGTCACATTATAACACTTGAAATGTCACGACTGGTTCTGTCAAACTGCCCTGGGGAATTCCATGCTTTATGGAAAGAGAGAAACTTCAGAAGCTTTAAATAAACCATTTCTGTTCCTTTTGTTTAAAATGGGGTTTGTTCTACAATTATTGGGGTTTTTTTCCCCCAAAAAGAAAGCAATTTGGAGACTTTCAAACTAAACCATGTTAGGTGAATAGGATAGGGGAGGATAGGATAGAGGAGGATAGGATAGGGGAGGATAGGATAGAGGAGGATAGGATAGGGGAGGATAGGATAGGGGAGGATAGGATAGGGGAGGATAGGATAGGGGAGGATAGGATAGGATGGGATGGGATAGGGTAGGGTAGGGTAGGGTAGGGTAGACCAGACCAGGTTGAAAGAGACCTTTGAGATCATCGCGTCCAACCCATCACCCAACACCACCTAATCAACTAAACCATGCAACCAAGCACCCTATCAAGTCACTTCCTAAACACCTCCAATGATGGTGACTCCCTGGAGGTGTTCAGAAAAGGATTACATGGGGCACTTGAAGCCATGGTTTAGTTAGAATAGAATGGAATTAACCAGGTTGAGATCATCGAGTCCAACCTATCATCCAATACTATCTAGTCAACTAAACCAAGGCACCAAGCATCCTGTCAAGTCTCTTCCCATCAAGTCTCTTCCTAAACACCTCCAGTGATGGTGACTCCACCACCTCCCTGGGCAGCCCATTCCAATGGGCAATCACTCTCTCTGTGAAGAATTTCTTCCTAGCATCCAGTCTAAACCTCCCCTGGTGCAGCTTGAGACTGTGTCCTCTTGTTCTGGTGCTGGTTGCCTGGGAGAAGAGACCTGCCCTCACCTGGCTACAAGCTCCCTTCAGGTAGTTACTTCCAACTGAAATGCAGTGTTCCTGAAGAGAGGAAAATACTGGCTTTCCTGACTGTGTGGTTCTCCTTCCCTATTTCTCTGTTACAAAGGAAGTTAAAATGCAAAGCCCTAAACAACCGTTTTCCCTTGGCAACTTAACCTCCATACTTCAACAGGTAGAAGAGTTGTAAGGTTGATGAAGGAAATAATCCAAGAACTGAAAACAATTGCAAAGCTTTATGGCCCATATGTACCTCCACCTGCAAAGCCCTAAAAATATCCCATGAAAGCCACAGTCCCTCAGCAATCACTGACTTTTGTGCTATCTCCTTACAAACAGAGCATGGAGCAAAATCCTTTATCTGGGAACATAAGCCTCTAATCTCACTTGTGCTGTTCATAATGCTACAGGTGTTGCCAAACTCTTGTGGTGTATTGGGTTAGTGTGGCAAGGTTTTGATAGCAGAAGGAGCTACTAGAAGCTTCCCCTGTGCTCAAAATCAATGCCAGACAGCTCCAACAGAGAGCCACCACTGGCCAAGGCCGAACCCATGGCCAACAGTGGTAGAGTTTCTGTGATAATGGATAATGTATTTAAGAAGGGGAAAAAAAATTACTGCACAAGAGCAATTGCAGCTGGAGATAAGAGTGGGAATGTGTGAGAGAAAATGCTGAAGATACCAAGGTCAGTGAAGGAGGAGAGGGAAGAAGTGCTCCAGGTGCCTGCAGCCCATGAAGGTTAATTATGGAGCTGGCACCCACCTGCAGCTCATGAAGCATCCTACACTGGAGCAGGTGGATGCCTGAAGGCTGTGACCTTGAGAGAAGCCCACACAGGAGCAGAATCCTGGGAGGACCTGTGGTTCCATGAAGAAAGAAGTCCCTGCTGGAGCATATTTGCTGGCAGGACTTGTGACCCCACAAGGGGATCCATGCAGAAGTTTGCTCCTGGAGCACTACACCCCATGGAAGAGACCCATGCTGGAGCAGTCTGTTCCCGAAGGACTGTACCTCATTGAAGGGACTTATGTTGGAGCAGTTCATAAAGAACTGTAGCATGTGCAAAGGACTCATATAGGAGGAGTTTGTGGAGGACTGTCTCCTGCAGGAGGAACCTCCCACTGGAGTAGAGAAAGAGCATGAAGAGTCCTCCCCGTGAAGAGGAACGAGCGGCAGAGACGTGATGAACTGACCACAACCCCCATTCCCCATCCTCCCTCTGCTGCTCAGAAAGGGAGGAGGGAGAGACATTGGGAATGAAGTTGAGCCCAGGAAGAAGAGAAGGGAGGGGAAAGAAGTTTTTAAGATTTGGTTTTATTTCTCTGATTTGATTGGTACTAAATTAAATGAATTTCACCAAGTCAGGTCTGTTTTGCCTATGACAGTAACTGATCTCTATCTGTCCTTATCTTGACCACAAGCCTTTCATTATGTATTCTCTGCCCTCTCCAGCTGAGGAGGGAAGTGATAGAGTGGCTTTGGTGGGCTCCTGGCACCCAGCTAGGGTAAACCCACCACACACAAATGCAAGGCAGCACCCATCAGTAAGTGCAGAATCCAGAAAGCCCTTGACAGGCCCAAATGGCAATACAAATCTTGAGTTCAAACCAGTTCAGCACAGAAACTTCAGGAAATTGGATTTTCTACAGAACAGGAGAGCTGAATTTCATAGAATCATAGAATCAGCCAAGTTGGAAAAGACCTCAGAGATCAAGTCCAACCTATCACCTAATACCTAACATCTTCTGACAACTAGAAGGGCAACAAAGCTGGTGAGGGGTTTGGAGCACAAGCCCTGTGAGGAGAGGCTGAGGGAGCTGGGGTTGCTTAGCCTGGAGAAGAGGAGGCTCAGGGGAGACCTTCTTGCTGGCTACAGCTACCTGAAGGGAGGTTGTAGCCAGGTAGGGGTTGGTCTATTCTCCCAGGCAACCAGCACCAGAACAAGAGGACACAGTCTCAAGCTGTGCCAGGGGACATTTAGCCTGGATGTTAGGAAGAAATTCTTCACAGGAGTGATTTGCCATTGGAATGTGCTGCCCAGGGAGGTGGTGGAGTCACCATCACTGGAGGTGTTTAGGAGGAGACTTGACAGGGTGCTTGGTGCCTTGGTTTAGTTGACTAGATAGTAATGGATGATAGGTTGGACTCAATGATCTCAACTTGGTTAATTCCATTCTATTCTAACTAAACCATGGCTTCAAGTGCCCTATGTAATCCTTTTTTGAACACCTCCAGGGACAGGGACTGGAGGCAGGCAGCTCTTTTACAAGCAAGGAGAAGAGGCAGAAGCTTACTTCAGTGTTCCTGACAGGCAGAAAAAAAACCATCCATGTCATATATTACTCTTTGATAGACCACTGAGGCCTCCTAAGGCTGCAAGAAGTCTCTTAACACTAAGAAGAGGGAACTGCCCACCAGCAGGGAAACAGCAGAGGATGGAAACCTGCATTCAGGTCATGCTCTTCTTGGTTTGGATGACCAAATAGCTGGTAGCTTCTGGGTAATAAAGTTGACTTCAGGAAGACAAGAGCATTAGAGTGCTGTATACACCAGTCTTGCCTTTGAGAACAGCAAGTATAAAGTCATGCTCCACATGAGCATGAACTGGTTTCAGCAGTAGTGATACCAGCTTCAACACTGCTGAGAGTCAGACTCATGCTCCACATGAGCATGAACTGGTTTCAGCAGTAGTGATACCAGCTTCAACACTGCTGAGAGTCAGACTCATGCTCCACATGAGCATGAACTGGTTTCAGCAGTAGTGATACCAGCTTCAACACTGCTGAGATTCAGACTCATGCTCCACATGAGCATGAACTGGTTTCAGCAGTAGTGATACCAGCTTCAACACTGCTGAGATTCAGACTCAAGCTCCACATCAGCATGAACTGGTTTCAGCAATAGTGATACCAGCTTCAACATTGCTGAGATTCAGACTCAAGCTCCACATCAGCATGAACTGGTTTCAGCAATAGTGATACCAGCTTCAACACTGCTGAGATTCAGACTCAAGCTCCACATCAGCATGAACTGGTTTCAGCAGTAGTGATACCAGCTTCAACACTGCTGAGATTCAGACTCAAGCTCCACATCAGCATGAACTGGTTTCAGCAATAGTGATACCAGCTTCAACACTGCTGAGATTCAGACTCAAGCTCCACATCAGCATGAACTGGTTTCAGCAGTAGTGATACCAGCTTCAACACTGCTGAGATTCAGACTCAAGCTCCACATCAGCATGAACTGGTTTCAGCAATAGTGATACCAGCTTCAACACTGCTGAGATTCAGACTCATGCTCCACATGAGCCTGAACTGGTTTCAGCAATAGTGATACCAGCTTCAACATTGCTGAGATTCAGACTCAAGCTCCACATGAGCCTGAACTGGTTTCAGCAGTAGTGATACCAGCTTCAACACTGCTGAGATTCAGACTCATGCTCCACATGAGCCTGAACTGGTTTCAGCAGTAATGATACCAGCTTCAACACTGCTGAGATTCAGCAAGAAGCTTCAACATTGCTGAGATTCAGCAAGACTTTTCAGGACTCAGTGTTCCTGGAAACCTTTAACTAAAATAGGAACTGCCTGTGTTTTCATATGTATAGCAGCATGTCTCTAATGGGCCATCAGTCAAAGAATTCCTACCATTTGAGGGACTTGCACAGCACAGAGCAGTGCTTGCCCTACAAGATCCCCACACATGCAAAGCTCAGCCTCAATACCTTGTTAGCAGTTTTACAGACAGCAGAACAGGGAGGTCAAATTCTGCACTCAGTTCTGCTGCCATCAGCTTTAGGGTGCTGCCACTGAAGGCACAATTTAATCAAACCCAGTATTTTCTCACTATAAATAATTAAGATTTTAAACACGCTCTGTTCTTTTGTGTACTGCCCACGGCTGCAAGTTTGCATTGCTTCAGTTTATCAGGCTTGTCCTCACTATTTCTGGGAGTATTCTAATCAAAGGAGGTGAAAAAGTCAACCTTAACTTCTTCTTTTGAAAACAAACACTCAAAAAGAATACAGAAAGCCCCAACTCCAGCGCCCCAAAGCCCTGCTGCTCCTGGATGTTGCTTTTTGAGGGGTAGGGGACTGCACTATAAATAACAGTTTAGGTAGGAAAGCCTGAAATGCATGTTACTGAGAGATGAATCATGCAAATAAAACTGACATGTAATTCTAGATATCTGGAACTATGTGCAGTGTTAATGGCAGAGGCAAGTTTCAGCACACAGTCCCTTGTTCTCAGTGTCATAGGAACTTTCAAGGTGGGGTGGATGGTCTGACTTTCGAACATGCTCCCTGGAATTTGGCTAGGAGCTGTTAACACAGAAGCCTCCAAGCTGTGTGAGAACAAGAGGACACAGTCTCAAGCTGCACCAGGGGAAGTTTAGGCTGGAGGTGAGGAGAAAGCTCTTCACAGAAAGAGTCATTCACCATTAGAATGTGCTGCCCGGGGAGGTGGTGGAGTCACCATCACTGGGGGTGTTTAAAAAGAGACTGGATGTGGCACTTGGTGCCATGGTTTAGTCATGAGGTCTGTGGTGACAGGTTGGACTTGATGATCTTTGAGGTCTCTTCCAACCTTGGTGATTCTGTGATTTGTACCAACAAAGTAAACTGCCTCCACTGTGGCAGGAAGAAAGTAAAAGGTAAATAAGCCCTAACTGTTTATTTTGCTAACACCCCCTCAAACTAACACAAAACGACTTCTTCAGACCTTTATTACTACTTAAGTAGCAAATAATTAAGGTCTAAAGACATTTAAACAGGTCCTACACCATGCAATCAGCATTACTGCCACTGTGTTTTCGGTCAGGTAAGGCATTAGAGCCCTGGCCTTTGCCTGCGGACCAAATGCTGCGTTCCCCTACACAGAGCAGCTACACAAACTTTGGATGGAAGAGGAGACTCAAGACAGCAACTTTTCAACTTCTCTGATGATTTCTTCCTCACTTCTCATATGGCAACAAAATGTCTACAATTTGCAGTATGCCATTTCTCCACTGGGACACACTGATAGGCACAAAAAGTTCAAAAGCAATTACTAGCTGGCTTGGTTGATGCAGCTCTCTGATAACGTACCCACACCAGTTAACAGGCTCGAGGTAGAATACCAGGAGCACTGGTCAATACTGGAAGGGAATATGAATTTAAGGCTAGAAAAATCTCTGAAAAGCTAAGATTCCCCCTTCAAAGAAATCAAATGAGCTGAAAAATATTATAGAAAGCAGGTCTTGCTGATGAAGCTTATGCTACTGTCAAGCCAGGTTTTTCCACACTGGCATGCTAGCATCAAATCAGGAAATGCAAATCATGGAACCATGGAATCATGGAGCCATGGAACCATGGAATCATGGAACCATGGAACCATAGAATCATGGAACCATGGAACCACAGAATCATGGAACCCTACAATCATACAATGGTTGGGGTTGGAAGGCACCTCCAAAGGTCATCCAGTCCAACCCCCTCTGCAGTCAGCAGGTACATCCTCAATTAGAACAGCTTGCCCAGAGCCCTGTTGAGCCTCACCTTGAATATCTGCCCTAACATTCTGTCATTTTGTTATCTCCAGGGCTAGGACCTCAACTATCTCCCTGAGCAACCTGTTCCAGCGTTCCACCTACCTCATGGTGCAGAACTTGTTCCTAACATCCAGTCCAAATCTACTCTTCTCTAATTTGAAGCCATTGTCCCTCCTCCTACCACCACAGGCCTTTGTAAACAGTCTCTCTCCATCCTTCTTGTAGGCCCCCTTCAGATACTGGAAGGTTGTTATTAGGTCTCCCCGGAGCCAATGTACATATAGTAGAAGGTGCTGGATTCTGTGCTTCCCCTGCTGTTTCTTTTCCCACACTACTTTGAAGCCACTAACAATGATAAGACTGAATCTGTGGTTATTCTGAAGTAGCAGTGCAATGGATACTTTGGCATCAAAGCAAGCACAAAAGGTGGTGCAAGGATTCTCTAGTAAAGAATTAATTCATGCTGTATATCTTTTCCCTGGCAGTTTCAGAAAACTAAGCTGAGTCTCAAAACAATACCACCTATGATGAAACAGTAATTCATAGAATTGGCAGGGCTGGAAAGGACCTCAAGGATCAGCCAGTTCCAACAACCCTGCCATGGGCAGGGACACCTCACACTACAGCAGGTTGCTCACAGCCACAGCCAGCCTGGCCTTCAAAACCTCCAGGGATGAGGCTTCCACCACCTCCCTGGGCAACCTGTGCCAGGCTCTCCCCACCCTCATGGGGAAGAATTTCTTCCTAACATCCAATCTGAATCTACCCACTTCTAGTTTTGCTCTATTCCCCCCAGTCCTATCACTCCCTGACACCCTCAAAAGTCCCTCCCCAGCATTCCTGTAACTCCCTTAAGATACTGGAAGGCCACAATAAGGTCTTCTCTGAGCCTTCTCTTCTGCAGACTGAACAGCTCCAACTCTCTGACACCATAGGAGAGGAGCTGCAGCCCTCTGATCATCCCTGTGGCCCTTCTCTGGACACATTCCAGCATGTCCATATCCTTCTTGTAATAAGGGCTTCAGAACTGGATGCAGTACTGCAGGAGGGGTGTCACCAGAGTGGAGCAGAGGGGGAGAATCTACTCCCTTGACCTTCTGGATAATATTTGGTGTTTTGTGTTTGTTTCTTATCATTCTAAAGCTACTGACATAAGACATTCTTAACTCAAGTTCAGACAAGTTCTATACTCAGTGAAGCCTGCCCCCAAAATACACATTCAGGACTGCACATCAATAGGGGATGAAGCTCTGCAGGCTTTCTTTCAAAGCAGAATGTCACACAAGTGTGATCTTTCCAACTGCACAGCTACCTGTAATTTCTAGGCTCCTCATAAATCACAGACAAATTCCAGCCACATCTGGATCCATGTCTTCCATATCCCAAGTAATGATAAACACTCAGGTATGAAGGGGGGGTACAGAGCAGAATGCAAATGGGAGGAGGAAGAGGCAGGATACAGAACTCAGAACCAGCTTTAGAGTTCAAGCTCCTCAGTAAGATCATCTCACAGACCAACATCATCTGGAAGAGACCTGGAAGTGTCTAGCCCATCATTTATTTTAGTAGGGGGTACCCTAAGCATGCCCATCCTGCCAAATAACCCTTGGCTGGCTAGACATGGGAGAGGAAATAAAAGTCCAACTCAACAACAGCAATGGCACTTCATGTTGGAACGAGCATGGCATAAGAGACTTAGTGACCAGCTAGGCTTCAGTCTTCCTGAAAAGGCCTCCTGGCTTGTCAGCCTCCTTTGGAGAGAGCTTCAAATTCAAGGAAAGTGTTTTTGCATTAATAATACATTGCCAAGGACTGCAAAGCAAGGCAACTTTCCCTCATTACACCAATAAAACATTCAGCACTTCTGGCTTTTCTTCATAAGCCCTCCGAGCAGCTCTGGTCAGTAAATAAAACCTTTCCCAGGGAAGGCTGATGGCAGAGAAAGCCAATGTCCAGCTGTGGGATGAAACACCAGAGGAAGAAAGGCAGCTCAGGAACAACAGCTCTCCAAATGAGAAATGCTGTTCCATACCTTCCTTATTGCTTGTTTGGCACGTGCCATTGAAAGCAGCAAGTCCCCTAACTCCTGGCAGCACACATAGAATCATAGAATTGTTAGGGTTGGAAGGGACCTCAAGCATCATCTAGTTCCAACAACCCTGCCATGGGCAGGGACACCTCACACTACAGCAGGTTGCTCACAGCCACAGCCAGCCTGGCTTAAAAAACCTCCAGGGATGAGGCTTCCACCACCTCCCTGGGCAACCTGTGCCAGTGTCTCACCATCCATATGGGGAAAAACTTCTTCCTAACATCCAATCTCAATCTACCCATTTTTAGTGCTTTCCATTGCCCCCAGTCCTACCACTCCCTGACACCTTAAAAAGTCCCTCTCCCACTTTCTTGGGAAAGTATCTTAAGATCCTGGAAGGCCACAAGAAGGTCTCCTGGGAGCCTTCTCTTCTGCAGACTGAACAGCCCCAGCCCTCTCAATCTGTCTCCATAGCAGAAGAGCTCCAGCCCTCTGCTCATCCTCATGGCCCTTCTCCAGACACACACCAGCACATCCAGCTCCTTGCTGTAATAGGGGCTGCAGAACTGGATGCAGCACTCAGTGCATCCTGATGCCCACAGAGCCCTCCCTCGCCATGTGGCTGGAGGCAGGCCGCAGCACTGCTCCTGCACTCCGCTGAGCAGCCATCACCTGAAGCCACAAGATCTCAACTGAAACATGATGACACCATAAATAGTTTAATTCAATCTGAAAAAGGAAAGCCATAGCTTTCAATGTGTCTCCTCCCTAAGTATCAAATCATATGCTTCATCCAAACCTAGGACCCAGGAGAAGAAACTCAATGAATTAGCCCAACGATTTGTGCTGTTACTGAGGATAAAGAGCGATTCAAAAGAGCAGGGTAGGGAAGCTATGGAAAAAAAGATCCTTTCCTGTATACAAGAAAGCTGAGGAGGGACTTTTTAGGGTGTCAGGGAGTGATAGGACTAGGGGGAATGGAATAAAACTAGAAATGGGTAGATTCAGGTTGGATGTTAGGAAGAAATTCTTCCCCATGAGGGTGGTGAGACACTGAAAAAGGTTACCCAGGGAGGTGGTAGAAGCCTCATCCTTGGAGGTTTTGAAGGCCAGGCTGGATGTGACTCTGAGCAACCTGATCTAGTGTGAGGCATCCCTGCCCATGGCAGGGTTGTTGGAAATGGATGATTGAGGTCCCTTCCAATCCTAACAATTCTATGATTAGAATAGAATAGAGTAGAGTAGAGTAGAGTAGAGTAGAGTAGAGTAGAATAGAATAGAATAGAATAGAATAGAATAGAATAGAATAGAATAGAATAGAATAGAATAGAATAAACCAGGTTTGAAGAGACCTTCAAGATCATTGCATCCAACCTATCATCCAACACCATCTAATCAACTAAACCATGCAACCAAGCACCCCATCAAGTCTCCTCCTGAACACTTCCAATGATGGTGACTCCACCATCTCCCTGGGCAGCACATTCCAATGGCCAATCACTCTCTCTATAAAGAACTTCTTCCTAACATCCAGTCTAAACCTCCCCTGGCACAGCTTGAGACTGTGTCCTCTTCTTCTGGTGCTGGTTGCCTGGGAGAAGAGACCAACCTCCACCTGGCTACAACCTCCCTTCAGGTAGTTGTAGAGAGCAATAAGGTCTCCCCTGAGCCTCCTCTTCTCCAGGCTAAGCAACCCCAGCTCCCTCAGCCTCTCCTCACAGGGCTGTGCTCCAAACCCCTCCCCAGCTTTGTTGCCCTACTCTGGACACGCTCCAGCTCTTTTCTGTCACTTTCAGGAAAACAGTAAACTGTTTCTCCAGTCTTGTCAGTATTACAACATTACTAAAATCTTCATCCTTTGAGTGCAAGTATTCATTATCATTATTATTATGATGCCTATCAGGAATATCTTTTCATTGTCAAATTGCCTTTCCCCACGCTAGCAAACACTGAAGCTTTGCATGCAAAAATTCATCATCTTCTCTCATTTATAGGTCAAAAGGCACAGACTGAAATAGTGCCTGTGATTTCTCCCTAAATAACCAGCTTTTTGCAGACCAAGTTTTATGGCACATTAGGAAGGCATGCAATTCAGTCAGGATTTGAATAGCTAAGTAGATAGAGAGGGGGAGATAAGAGCAGATAAGTAAAAACTTAGGGTAAGTTAAGCCTTTTGAAGAAACCTGTTTCCCTTTGGTGGTTTTCTTTTAATCCCTGGGCCCTAAATGAAACAGCTGTATGCAGGTCATTACTCAAAGTATCCACAGACTGCGCTTCCAGTGACAATCCCCACACATGGGACGTCAGAACAAGCCAATGCACGACACACAATCCATCATGTTTAATGACTCTCTCATTTCATTCAGGCGAAATGCAACTTCCCCGGCTCCCACATAACTTGTGGAAGAATTTATCTGCTTCTTGGGTATTTTAATAATAGCCAGATGACTAAGCCCTCCTCCCATTTTACAGGATCACAGTACATTAGAGGTTGGAAGGGACCTCCAGAGATCATCCAGTCCAAAGCAGGGTGACTTAGGGTAGTCTGCACAGGAATGAATCCAGGTGGGGCTTGAAAGTCTCCAGAGAAGGAGACTCCACAACCTCTGTGGGCAGCCTGTTCCAGGGCTCTGTCACCCTCACTGGAAAGAAGTTTCTCCTCATGTTGAGGTGAAACCTTTTGTATTCAAGCTTGTACCTGCTGTTCCTTGTCTTATTATTGTGCACCACCAAAAAGAGCTTGGCTCCCTCCACTTGACACCCACCCCTCAGATATTGATAGACATTGATCAGATCCCCTCTCAGTCTTCTCTTCTCCACACTAAACAGCCCCGGGGCTCTGAGTCTCTCTTCACAGGGGAGATGCTCAAGTCCCCTAATCATCCTCATGGCTCTCCCTTGGACTCTCAATGCCAGATCCCTGTCCTTCCTGAACTGGGGAGCCCAAAACTGGACACAGTATTCCAGGTGTGGTCTCACCAGGGCAGAGTAGAGGGGGAGGAGAACCTCCCTAGACCTTCTGGCCACACTTTTCTTGACGCACCCCAGGTGCACATTGCTGTCCCATGCAGAACTTGCTGTCCACCAGAACTCCCAGGTTCCTTCTCCACAGGGTGCTCTCCAGCAGATCACCTCCTGAAATGTACTGCTGCAGTTTATTCTTCCTCCCCAGATGCAGGACCCTGCACTTATCCTTATTGAACTTCATGAGGTTTGCCTGCACCTAGCTCTCAGCCTGTCCAGATCTCGTTGGATGGCTGCACAGCCTGGCAGGGTGTCAGCCACTACACACACACACCATTTCAACAGCATTTTGGCCTGTTACTAGGGTTGTCTCCCCCCCTGGGTTTTACTAACATGATGAGTTGGTAGGTCTGAAGGAATACAAGCATGGCCACTTACTTTTCCCTCTTCATTATAAGGTCTATTAGGGCACAGCTGCTTTCTGGGGTACAAAGCCTATTTCCCTCAGCATCAGGTAGGCTTGTATCCTCCTCTCATCCTGATGGTGCAGATGCCTACACACAGTATATCAGCACCTACCAACCTATGGTGAACAAAGATATTATACTGTTACCTGCTCTTCTAGGCAGCAGCATGGAGCCAAGATTAACTCATTTGCAAGTCCCACGCAGCAACCAGAGCTCCTACCATCTTTGAGTCCTCCCAGGACATAGTCATATTTGTGTTATGTTTAATGTGATTTCTAATGTAAGAGGAACAGACACTTCCCTTGCTCTCTGAAACACTTTAGAGCATGTATGTAGTGCTAGCTTAGTTCTGTAAGCTCTCCTCCTACACAGTTCAGCAGAGACTGAGGCTGAGGCACAGGAACAAAGCAATCTTCACAGCACCCCACTCCAGCCTCAGGGATAAGGTGTTAAGGTCAGGCAACCAGAGTGTTCCCCTACTATACAGAAAGCTGGTACCCACATGGATATGCACAGGTTGGAACACAGGGCAGATAGTTTAAAAATCCAGGCCATTTATTTACATCCCCAAACACACCTGCATGTGCCAAACTTCAAGCAGTTTGAGAACTGTTGGTCTCAGTAACATGTCCTGGACTTCACACAGCACATCACTACGAAAGGCAGAGGGCATGCAGCTACCTCTTCTATGGAACACAAGCTGCTCAGAGAAGCCTCTGACCATCTTGACAGAGATGCAAGTGTTCCCTCCACCCCCAAAAACAAAAAAGAAGAGTTTCATAACAAAAGTAACTCTGCCACTACCTGGCCTCCATTACAAGAAGTAATCAAGATGACTTGTGTGACCCAGCCTTTACCAAGCTGCGTTATCTCGATGCACGTGTTCCACAGTACGTCCTGCAGGCTCACCCCTGACAAATGATTCAATGAAATACACAGCATGCCAGGAAGATGCATGATCAGGTAGTTTTTGATGAGAGCACCTCAAACAGCCTCAGCACATGGGATCACTAAGATCTTTTCTTCCATCGCTGGAGAAAGCCACAAAGGTGGGAACAGTGCACAGCGATCTCCAGAACTGCGTGTTCCCTCTTGCCACACTCTCTCACCTTGCCCACAAAGCCCATCTGCAATCCTAACACTCATTTACTCTTCTTGGGTTCTGATCACAAGTTCTTCAAGGTGAAGATTCTGTCCTTTACAGGCACAGGGCACAGTTGTGCAGAGAATGCTGGCCCATGATGCTGAGGCTGGCCAAGGAAGCTTCAGTGTGGCCCTGGTGGGGAGAGAAGGATCAAACCACTCTCTCTACCCATTCACTTACTCACAGGACAGCAAGATGCAAAGAGCTCAGACCTGTTTGCCAGCCCTATGAAGGGCAGCTCTGTGCCCTAGGTAAACTGGATCCTACTGCTGTTTTACAGGACCTCATTTAAATGCCTGGATGCTGTGCCCATGAAAAGCATTGTGGCTTTTCTGCAAAAGCAAAAAGCTGCTTCCAGCCTTTGTGACTGGAAAGAGAACATGACTCAGATGGCACTACTGTGGCAGCAGCTGCCTGGGACAGTCACTCTGCAGAGATGTCCTCTGCAGACATCTCCTCAAAGCTCTGCTGCTTTGAGACTCTCCAGCAGAAAAGAGCTGTGAGGCCAGATCCCCTGGTTTCTGCCACACAACCTCCTGAGCACAAGAATGGTGCTCCTGAGGGAAGAGCCACTGCATGAAGAATGTCACTCCAAGCTGACATTACTATCCAACAGGGCAGGACCATGGCTTGGAGGACTGACAAGCGCACCTCCAGATCCCAGTGTGGTGGCCAACAGTGTGTTTTAGCTATGCTATCCCAGTAGACTAGCTGACAAGAACAAGTCCTGCTGCATTTCTCAGCTAACAGAATAGATCTTGTGCTGTCAGCAGCCTGCACTGCACCCAGGAGATAAAATCTCACCAGGGCCACCAGTGCCCAGCACTGGCCTCCAGAGAGAACAGAGAGCAAGAACTGTGCAAGGGCCCAGCAGGCAGCACATCCCTGTTTCCCATGCAACACTGACACAAGTCCCCAATCCTCACCTGAGACAAGATAAATGTTGTAATAGGTCTGTTCTCTCTCATTGCCAGAAACAAATTCCCCCACATCTTCAGAAGTACAGAAAAGGGTATAGCCCCTTCAGAGGAAGGGAGCCTTCCCTGCAGCAAGGTTAGCCTGCAGTCCCTCTCTGCTCCATCCAGAAGCCCAGGGATACATTCCACACCGTGCAGCTTGACTCTTGCTTGGCTAATTTCTTTCCCAGCCTCTGAGTCGGAACATCGCTGTGTGACGTTCCTTCCCCTGCTAAGCATCTTTCTGACTGTGACTGAAGAACCTGGCAAAAGACCAAGTATTCTTTAACCTCCACATTAACTATTGTTAGCTTTGGCAAAGCCCAGCTCTTGGGATGCCTGGCGTGGTATTGCTTACTGCTGCAGCCTACAGGAACTGCTGTAGTGGCGAGATTCAGGGATCAGGCAGCAGATGCAAAAACCAAGTCCTCACCCACAATGCACTCCCTTCCCCCCCCCCCCCCCCTTGCCTAATGAGCTTTGAGAGCAGCTACAACTTTTAAGCTTCTCACTGCTGGAAAAGGCTTGGAGAGAGCAAATGCGCAGAACAGAGTAAGTCAAAGCAGCTGTAGAACGAATCACAGAAGCATTTAGGTTGGAAGAGACCCTCAGGATCACCAAGTCCCAGTGCTACTTCTAGACCACCAAGATGTGTTGGTAACCCTGCAGATCCATACAGCACTGCGATTATTTCTCTTTTAGGAGTTAGCAGGAGAAAAAGATGCTCACCTCTAGCCAGGTCTGAATGTCAGAAGGAGGCACAGGCTGCACCACCACCCCCTCCCCAGCACACACCTGGACCCTCTTAATGCAACAATCCTAACGACAGCCCTGTGCCCCACTGCACAAAAGCTAGGATATGTCTGCCTTCTCTCATTCTCCTGAACAAGTCCAACCAGTGCCATCAGTTATGGCTGCTCTGAGCAGTGCCAGAGATGGGCCTTTAGCCTTTTTTTTTTTTTCCCCCAACAGAACACTGCAGGCTTTGCAAAGCATCAGCATCAGCCACACTCAGACAACCAAGTTTTCCTGGGATGGCAAATCCTAGGCAGTCACCAGAGACAGCTGAATTCAAAGACCAGAAGGTAGATTTTCTTAAACAGACTTTATGTTGCTTAATATAGCACAGACTCTTCCCCAGTATCTGCATAACGCTGAGTTTGAAATGTTCCAAGATTTGCACCGAGGAAGAGCTGGAGAGGTGGGAGAAGGGCTGCAGGAGGAAGCATTTAAAAAGCAAGAGATGACTTCAGAGAAACACCATTTACAAGCAGCAATCTTGAAACATAGGATTTGCGGTGCAGAGGCTTGGTTAGTAAGGGAAATAAACCGTAAACAAGTCCCTAGCAAGGCAATGCGGGAGCAAGTCCAGCTAGGACTAATCACAACAGCTGAAGATGTGAGGGGTTTAGGCTGGCTCATACCTCCTCTCAGGAGAGATGTCCTGTGTTGTGCCTAACTGTACACAAACGTAGGCTGTTAGATCTGTGCACCACACACCTTTTCACGCTGCTCTAACACTAAGAGAGTTTCAAGAATCGCTTCAGTGCCAACACAACTGGATCCCTGCCGTGAGCAGATGACTTCTTGCCTTCTCATTTCCCCACTGAAGTGCCAAAGTTGCTTGTGTGTTTCCTTTAAAGTGATCTCTACTTTGTCTGGACCTGTCCCATTCCAGCTCCCTTAATTTCTGCTGATTGCTCTGAACAGCTCTTTTTTTTCTACCCAGATAGAGGAAATCCAAAGAATATTTGTTCCCCACCTCTACCTCATCCCGAAAAACCGCCAGGAAGAGCACGCTGCTGAGAATGTTTTGCGAAATGTAACAGTGTAGTGCCTCTTGGGGTTGCCTCACTGCTTTATAACCCATTCCACCAAAGCCAAGAGCCTAGGAACATGGACTGCTGTGGAGCCCATCTTGCAACTAACCCCAGTACCAGCAGCCCAAGAAGCTCCCTTGCTCGGCTGCTCGTTGCCAACTCTGTCGCTGTGTGTTTGCACAAGACAGGAGCTGGGTGCCGCTTTTGCCACCGCTTAACTGGACCCTTTTTCTTTTGTTTTGTTGCTGGTACCTTTCCACCCCCTGTACAGCTCCTCCAGTTCTACCAGCTCCATCAGAAGCTCCAGGGAAAGCCTTACTCTTGCTTGTGTAGTGCGTGACAAGGCACACAGACTGTGACTTTAGTGTAACACTCTCTTTGTTTCGCATCGACGCGTACCAGCAGGGCATGCAAGAAAGGTAAGGTGCCACGTCTCACGGCATGGATAGCCAACCCCCCCCAAAAGTAGGTATCAAAGCTAACACAGCTGCTGTGAGCTTTTGATCTAAGCCAAGTCTTTGCAGGTGCACTTTCTTTTAAAAGGTACTTACCTGGCCTCAAGCCCTGGTCATTCTACTGCTCACTGCCCACAAGAAACTGTACTTTGTAGGACATACTGCCTCCATAGGATTGAAATAGCTTCCTTCCTTAATCAGCATAGAATCAGATATTCCCACACAGGAGAACTATAGCCCTGATTGACAAGAGAGTTACAAAAATAAACCTGAGGTTTAAATATAGCTTGCTCAGCTCCCTGGAAGGTATGTAGTATTGTGTTATACAAGTCTACCATCATTTTCCTTGAATTAATATAGTCCATATTCTCCCACTGCCTTGATCTCTATCAACTAAACAGCTACCAGATTTGTGTTCTACAGGAGAGCTGGCAGCTAGGGTTAGGTGGGAATGGCAACCAGCCCTTTCCACTGCATGGACTGATTCACCATCAGTATTTCATTGGCAATTAGCATTTAAAGATTTAGAGTTCACGTACCAGTTGAATGTACAATGTCTGCTGCAACTGTAGAAGCAGACAGATAAACAACACGAACAAGCAGGACTACAAAGCTATGCATAGAAACAAAACATATATGTGCCCAACACGAAGGAATACAGCTAGAATGGAGATATGTCACTTTGTATGCGAAGACACAAGCTAGGCAGGCAGTATTTAATTAGTTCCTCTTTCTACAGTGGCTAGTTCAATAGCAGCAAACTCATTGCATTTCTCCCAATTTATCAAGATCTTCCGATGTGTTGAATATGCAACGTAATGAGGGCAGAGCTCTACAGCCCTGCTCTTCTCGGTTCAGGGGAGGGGGAAAAAAAAACCCCAAACATTTAAAGCCATTCTAATTATGAAATGGTTTTCGTCTCTTAAAAATCTCCCCATCGCTGACTGACTAAAAATCATGGGACAGACCTCCTATTTATTATGCAAATCCTTAGCATTAAGAAAACAAATCACCAACTAACATCTGTCTCACTCTAAAGGAAAATAAATCAATTTCTTTCCCCCACCCCGCCCCCAAACAAGCAGCACCCTTCGCCAGACTCCCCTGCGCAGCTGAACCGAATACCACCCGCCGGCGCGGGCGGGCAAAGCGCCTCCCGAGCCCCGTCCCCCCCGCTGCTGCAATGGACCCACCACAGCGGCTGGGCTCGGCTGCTCCCGGCCCCGTGCCGCGCACCGGCCCGGCCACTGCGGTCCTTTCGCCGCCCGCCCAACCCCCCCCGCGCCCCGACCCACCTTTCCCTTCCATCGCGGAGCCTTGCGAGCGCCGGGAAGTTGCGGGGAAGTTGCCGGAAGACGCGCTCCCTCCTCAGCCAGAAAGCCCCGAGAGCCCGGCGAGCGAGAGCCGGCCGCCGCTGCCTGCTCCGCGGTGGGGACGGCGCCGTCACTGCTTCGGAGCTGCAAGCAAGCAACCACCGGGGGAGAGGGCGTGAGCCGCCGGGCCCCCCAGCCGGCCGCGGCGGGGAGCGCGGGGCGCAGCGAGGCCGCGGGGGGAGCGCGTTACCTGGGCGGCGGCGGGAGCTGTCCCTGGCCGAGCGGTGCTGCGGGGGCGAGTGGCTCCGCGGCCCGCCGCGCTGCCTGGCACCGCCCGCATGCGCGCCCCGCCCGCGCCCCGCCCCCGCGGCCCGCACCGCGGCACCGCCGGGCCCCCGGCTGCGGGCTGCGCGGGGGAGCGGCGCACGCCTCGGCCGGGCTGGCCCCGCTCCCCACGGGGAGCTGCGCCCCACAAGCGGCAGCGCCCGGTTACGCGTAACACGGGCACCAACGGCCGCCGCTTTACCGTGGGAGTCCTGCCCGAGCCCTTGTTCCCGAGCCGGGCGCAGAAATCGCCTCCCGGGTGCACGGAGACGGCAGCTGTGCAGCGCGACACGCGTCCCGGTTGCTGCAGCCGCGCCGGCCGGTGCCGCAGGTGATGCGTGCTCTGCACATGGCCTGACCGAGCCCCGCAGACCACAGCACTCGACCTGGGCAGCTCAGAGCCGCCACTCCCCTCACCCCAGCCCCCTGGTATCCTAGAAACCAGACCGAGCCCCCAACACCTGCAGACACGGAGAGGCACTCAGGAGATGCCCGGTCTCAGGTCCAGGCCTTCTCTGGCTACATTGTCTCACGATTAATTATGCTGATTCATAAAACATCCACTTCATGGCTAGTTTGGGCTTTGCTGGTTTTGCATCCAGCTGCTGGATTTTGTTCTCCCTTTGATTGCTTAATAAAATAAGCAGTCCCCTGCTAATGAGAAGCTGATAAAGCATTCATACCAGGATCAAGTCACAAGAAGATAGATTGAGCTCCTTAAATTCCTCCCTGTGAGGAAGTTTCTCCACAGTGGCATTAGCTCTGTAGCTCTTAAGTATTTCCAGATTTTTTTTTCAACTTTGGTATGATTGGGCTGGTAAAATCCAGTCCTGTGCCTATTTTTATGATTTGTGTTGCTGAAAAAGCAGCTCAAGGCATCCACGGTGCTGGGAGCTGGACATGAAGAGGATAGATGGCTCTGGCACCACATAAGGTTCTAAATACAGGAGCAGTAATTCCTCTCTCCTACTATTTCTTTATAGATCCTGGTGTTCATATTCACCTTCTCATCTATAGCCCAGTCCTGGCACACCAGCCAGGGGCTGTACAGAAGGCTTTTCGTGCTCCTCATTCTATGCTGCTGTGACCCATCCTGCAGCCAGTGCCTACAGGCTTCCTCATCCCAAAGCAGAGCCCTGAATTTGGTGAGGGAAGTGAACACTCTGAGCATGATCCCATTTTAGTGTACGATCCAGGCAGTTCTCAGCACTGCCTGCTCCCATCTCAGCTACCCCCCCATAAGGTGACAGGGCACTTAAGCTAGAGATGGTATATTAATGCATGAACATGCCCCTGAAAGTCAGCTCTAAACATCCCAGATGGAGGAAGATCCACCACATAAAATCCATCTATTACTGGCTTCTACTTATTTACTATGTCCTACATTACCATGAAGAAGATCAGATTTATTTGGGGGTTGACTATTGAGGCGAGCTTTGAGTTAGAAATGCTCACCTACTGACAGAGCAAACAGGCTTTTGTGATTTGACTAGCAGGTCAAATTAAGTTTCTACTGTCTCTTCAGTTTTCTTTCTGCAACTAGTGGGATCCTGATTCCCCATGTCTTCATTCACCAGGGGGAACCTTTCCTGCTTTTTCTGGAAAGCAATGAAACAGTTGCCCTCTCACGGTCTATTAGTCCTTACTAATATCCCAAAGTACCAGCAGAATATACACCAGAGTGCTCAACAAATCCTCAGACAGTTATTTTAAAACTCTTGGGCTCAAGTTATCAACTTCCACATACTAAAATCAAGGTAAACTCTCAGAGGACATGAGGGTTTCCCAGCATCTAAGTTCAAGAACAACTTTCAACAGGAAGCAGTGAGGGCGAGGAAACATCCTGACTTGCAACGCTACAGGCTTGGGGCAGTGTGGCTGGAAAGCTGCCTGGCAGAAAGGGACCTGAGGGTTCTAATGGACAAGCAGATGATTAGGAGCCAGCAGTGTGCCCAGGTGGCCAAGAAAGCCAGTGGCATCCTGGCTGGGATTAGAAATGCTGTGTCCAGCAGGAGCAGGGAGGGGATTGTCCCCTGGGACTCAGATCTGGGGAGGCCACGCCTTGAGTATTGTGTCCAGTTTTGGGCACCTCAAAGCAAGAGCAATGTGGAGATGCTGGAGACAGTGCAGAAGAGGGCAAGGAAGCTGGGGAAGGGCCTGAAGAATAAATCTGATTATGAGAGACTGAAGGAGCTGGGGATGGTTAGTTTGGGAAAAAGGAGGCTGAAGGGAGACCTCATCACTCTCTACAACTACCTGAAAGGAGGTTGTGGAGAGGTTGGTGCTGGTCTCTTCTCCCAGGTCATTAGGGATAGAACAAGAGGGAATGGCCTCAAGCTATGACTGGGTAGGTTTAGATTGGACATTAGAAAGATCTTTTTCCCAGCAAGAATGGTCAGGCATTGCAATGAGCTGCCCAGGGAAGTGGTTGAGTCACCAGCCCTGGATGTGCCTCTGAAAACAGCTGGCTTTAGAGCAACCCTGAGCAGACATCATAAAGCCAAGTGGCCATTTTGGCATTGCTGCAGACAGTAAGCCCACATGATGAGCATACATGGTCTCCCAGCTGCTGCTGCTCATGCCCATCTGCCACCCTGGCACAGTGCCTCCTTCTCTAGAGGGAGCCTCCATTCACGAGGGCAGAGACACCAGTCGGGCTGCAAGGTTATGCATATAGCCAGACACGTACTGCCATGTCTGCATGGGACACTTCTGCATGAGGCTGGGTATCCCAGCAGGGAGCAGATCACCAGTGGGGGCATTTCAGCTTCTCAATGCCCATTTCAAGTGATGACCGTATGAAGTGGCAACAAACCCAGGCAGAGAGGCACAATCACAATGTCCAGGGGACCTAGTTTCTGTACCAAGCCCTGCACTAAACTGACCGCGAGACAGCTTCAGTTCTTCACTTGAATTTCAAGTGAGCAGGAATCTAGGGACTGCCTCAGGGACAGCACCCCAAAGGCTTCCTCTGAAGGGTGCTGGGCAGAGGGGAGGTGGGCGGGGTGACGATGGGCGGGGTGACGATGGGCGGGGTGACGATGGGCGGGGTGACGATGGGCGGGGTGACGATGGGCGGGGCTGCTCACGGGGGCACATCACCCTGATGGCACAATGCCATCACCTGGCAACGGTAACGCGGCAGTGCCAGTGCCCCGGACAGTATAAAAGGGAGCGTCCTCCTGTGCCTGCTGCCAGACCCTGACCTGGGAGCAGCACAGAGACATCCCAGAGGAGGCCCTTGAGGAACCAGTGGAAGTAGTTGGTGAGGGCTGAGGGAGGAAGGCCAGAAGCTAGACTAGGCTGCTGAAGATGAGAAGAACTGCCAGTTTCTGGAGGTGCCTGAGGGAATCAGGATTTTTCAGCTTTGAGGAGCACTGCAGAGCATCCCTTCTGGAGCCAGCAGCTGTAAGAAATGGGATGCAGAGAAGTTGCCAGGGTATCCAGTGCTTTGGAGCACCCACTGGTGTCCTGCCAGGCACAGGAAAAGATTCCTGCCCCCGAGGTTAATCAGGCTGGGGGCATTTGGCCACTCTCAGAATGCCCTGAGATGGCTCCAGGGTGAGGGAGAGCAGGGCTTGGGCATCTCTTGGGAGGCGTGACCAGCCTGTGGGAGGAGGAAGCAGGTCCTGCTCACATGCTCAGGGAGTAGCCGATCGCCACTGCTGGGGTCAGGAAGGAATTTTTTCCCCCGGGGCAGATTGGCCCTGGTCCCCGGGGGTTTTTTGCCTTCCTCTGCAGCATTGAGCATGACCACTTGGCAAGGCTCCTCTGATTCCCCTTGGCTGGGTCACTGCCTGCTGCTCATGCACCACGAAGATGGCCTCTCGTGCCCTGCAGCTGGGGGGAGGAAGGCTTTTTTCCCCCGAGTGGGCTAGTAAATGCCTGTGGGGTTTTTTTGCCTTCCTCTGCAGCACAGAGCATGGTCCCTGGCCAGGCCTCCTTTGGGCCATTGTGGCCAGGAGCCTGCTTTGTGCTTCCACGAAGGTGGCCTCTCGTGCCCCGCATCCGGGGGGAGGAAAATGTCTTTACTCCCAGGACGGGGAAGCTTCTTGGGTTCCCCGGGAGCTGCTTCCTTTCCTCTGTAGCATTGAGCACATCCCCTTGTCAGCCTCCTCTGGTTCTTCTTGGCTAGGTTCATGCTGCTGCTCATGCACCACAGAGATGGCCTCTCGGGCCCCGCATCCGGGGAGAGGAAACTTTCCTGACTCCGCAGCCGGGGAAGCTCCTTGGGTTCCTCAGGAGTTGTTTCTCTTCCTCTGTAGCACTGAGCACAGCCCCTTGTCAGCGCTCCCCTGGGCCCTTTTGGCTCGGTTCTTTGCTGCTGCTGTGCTCAGGCACCGTGGAGATGGCCTCCTGTGCCCCGCATCCGGGGGGAGAAAGCTTTCTACGCTCCTAGGACAGGGAAGCCTCTTGGGTTCCCCTGGAGCTGCTTCCTTTCCTCTGTAGCATTGAGCGCAGTCTTTTGTCAGGGCTTCTCTGGGCACTTTAGGCTCAGTTCTTGCTGCTCCATGCACCATGAAGATGGCCTCTCGGGCCCCGCATCCGGGGAGAGGAAACTTTCTTGACTCCGCAGCCGGGGAAGCTCCTTGGGTTCCTCAGGGGTTGTTTCTCTTCCTCTGTAGCACTGAGCACAGCCCCTTGTCAGCGCTCCCCTGGGCCCTTTTGGCTCGGTTCTTTGCTGCTGCTGTGCTCAGGCACCGTGGAGATGGCCTCTCATGCCCTGCATCCGGGGGGAGAAAGCTTTCTACGCTCCTAGGACGGGGAAGCTTCTTGGGTTCCCCTGGAGCTGCTTCCTTTCCTCTGTAGCATTGAGCACAGTCTTTTGTCAGGGCTTCTCTGGGCACTTTAGGCTCAGTTCTTGCTGCTCCATGCACCACAGAGATGACCTCTCGGGCCCCGCATCCGGGGAGAGGAAGCTTTCTTGACTCCGCAGCCGGGGAAGCTCCTTGGGTTCCTCAGGGGTTGTTTCTCTTCCTCTGTAGCACTGAGCACAGCCCCTTGTCAGCGCTCCCCCGGGCCCTTTTGGCTCGGTTCTTTGCTGCTGCTGTGCTCAGGCACCGTGGAGATGGCCTCCTGTGCCCCGCATCCGGGGGGAGAAAGCTTTCTATGCTCCTAGGACGGGGAAGCTTCGTGAGTTCCCCTGGAGCTGCTTCCTTTCCTCTGTAGCATTGAGCACATCCTCTTGTCAAGGCCTTCTGGCTCAGTTCTAGCTGCTGCTCCCACACCTCCAAGGCAGCACTTGAACCCAGGCTCTCTCAGACTCTCAAGTTTTGGAAGACAGAAGTCTGCTGCTTGTCATCCTTGCATGTCTGTCTTTGGAAAATTAGTGAACATCAGCTCTGGAACAGGCTGACAAGAACGAAAATAAAATCCTCTTTCCACCTGTAACCTTTGTGTTGTGTGTCCTTGAAAGAGTTTTTGGAGCTGAACACCTCCTGTCATTTCAAGCAAATGGCAGTCTTGCTGTTGCCTGATTCATGGTGAGTGCAGGGAGTGGGATGGAGTGAGGAACTCTGACACAGCTCCAAGGGCTCCATCCAGGAGAGCAGCTCTCTGCAGGGCAGGTCCCAGCCCCATCCAGGAGACAGAGACAGGGACATGCACACCTACAACATCACTCAGGTATCAACAACATCACTGAAGGCCCCAGGCTGATCTGAGATGTACCCCCTGAGCCCTTAGCAGGAGATGGTGGGGGGTGGGGGTCCCAGGGGAGGCCATTCTCAGCCACTGAGACCTATGAGCACATCAGGACCCTAGCACAAGTAGACCTTCTTTGTTTATATGCTCTCCTCAAAACATTTATGGTTGTCTACTGTGGAGTGGAGGCAGAGTATTGGCTCAGATGGACCTTCTCTGATGGATTATTGTTCTCAGACTCTTTTGGTTTAGTATGTTTGTCCAGGGGAACAGCTCAGGAAATTCTAAAAATGAGTACAAGGAGGAGAAAAACCAAACAAATCTCCAGGTGGAAATGAGCAGGTACTGCTCACCTCTAAAAGATTGCAAGCATCTGGTGACAGAGCTCTGGAACAGGCTGCCCAGGGAGACTGTGGACTCTCCTTCTCTGGAGATATTCAAAACCCTCGTGGATGCATTCCTGTGTGATCTGGTATAGATGATCCTGCTCTGGCAGGGAGGTTGGACTGGATGATCTTTTGAGGTCCCTTCCAATCCCTAACATTCTGTGATTCTGTGAAATGTCTCAGCCTGTTCCTAGACTGCTCAGAAGCCAACTTCAGCATCCAGCTTAGGTTTAACAGCTAGAGACAGGGCTGCTTTCACTGTAGGTGACAGAAAGGTACTCATCCTGCCCAGAGCTTAAAGACAATTTTCCTTAAAGACAATTTTCCTTAAAGACAAAGAAAAGCCATCAAAAAGGACCTGCATTGAGTTCTGACCAAGGGGGAGGAATAACTACTAACCTTGATGTTCAGTGTAGGTCTCACCTTGAAACCACTGCACCCCTTGAAACCAGCTGCGATGGGGAGCAAGGGTGCAGCCAAGTGCTTCTGAAAGTCTATTTTTGGCCTCTGAAGCATCTATTCCCCAAAACTGATGGGCATCATTAACTAACTGCCATGATGAGCCAGCAGAACAGATTCCTTTAGGACAGAAAACAAAACAGCTCTGTACCGCACCACGCTCAGAAGATGTCCACGTGCCACGACAAAGCAGCAGGTTTCAAGAAAGTAGGCCACAGCACAGCAGCAGCAGGAAGGACCTCTACTGAAAAAGTAAAGAACACAGCAGGGGGGGGAAAGGGAGTAAACAGAGACTAGAAATTGTTAGTGCCACAGTTAGGCCAAAGTACAAAGAACATTCTACAGGCTGCAATCCATCACCCCGTGGATGACGGACATGGCTTCTGGTTATGGACAAGAAAAACAACCACTGCATCAGCAGCTGATGTCTCTTCCTACATCCTCCAAGCAGCTGCTAGAAGCAGAGTAGAAGTGCACTAGGAGGTGGTGTGTGGAATGAAGACCAAAGCAGGTCACAACCTTTGAGCAGGCAAAGTCAGTTTAATCACATGAAGGTACTGCTCACATGGGTTTGAGATTAATCAGGACTTTATCAATTAGGGCAAAAGCACTGACAAAGTCATAAAAGTACCAAACCAAGGGAACCAAGTTACTTGCAACTAAGTCAAAAATTACTATGGAAGAAAATCATGGATGGAGGTAGCCACCCTTGCACTGGCATAGAGGAATGTCCTTCTAAGCACCAACACTGGGCTGGTAGACTGCCACCATCTTTAGAATAGAATAGAATAGAATAGAATAGGAATAGAATAGGAACAGAATAGAACAGAACAGAATAGAATAAACCAGGTTGGAAGAGACCTTCAAGATCATCGTGTCCAACCTATCATCCAACACCACCTAATCAACTAAACCATGGAATCAAGCATCCTGTCAAGCCTCGCCCTGAACACCCCCAGCGACGGCGACCCCACCACCTCCTCGGGCAGCCCATCCCAATGGGCAATCACTCTCTCTGTGTAAAACTTCCTCCTAACCTCCAGCCTAAACCTCCCCTGGTGCAGCCTGAGACTGTTTCTTCTGCTAATATTCCTCATAACCCTCCATATGCACTCATTTACATTAACAAGACTCTCCACAGTTGGGTCTAACCCAAGCAGCAAAACCTCCCAGTTTTAGTTTTCTGTGAGGAAATGAGCATCATGAGCTCCTCAAAACCCAGAGAAGCTGGAGGAGGTTCTCAGTCCACGCAGCAAAGTGCTTCAGGACTAGCTTTCAGGTTCAATGAGCCCACACTACCACCTTCTAACTATTCAGTTTAGTAGATAACTGTCCTCTCCTCTGGCAGGTGGGGATAGAGTTTGAAGTCAGGTCACACAATATTAAGACTTTCCTGTAAACAAAGCAAACATGAAAATAAGGTGCAGAATGAAGCTACTTAAGCACTAGCCTCTTTTTGACTTGATTAAATAGGCAATGACATGCACTTGGAATGCCTTACACAAGGAAAAACCTTTACAGGGCAGAGGCAAGAAGGAGCTTCCCTGCTGACAGCTCAGCCTTCCTGAGAGCCAGCTCAGCCCTCTTAAGAGTCAGGTGCTCAAATGCTTGCAGAGAATGGACTTAAAATCCTATTTGTCTACACCTATTTCCTACATAAAAAGCTGTTAGCTCATCACTGCTCTGCAGCCATCAGGGCTGATTATCATTCATGTGCTTTATCTGCTGTTTCAAGAAATCATAGCAGGCTGGCCTCTGCCAAGCTTCAAGTACCAGGAGGCAATTGCTTCACTTTATTCCTACCACATAAGAGCCATTTCTTGAGCACTGAGCTCTCCCCTCAGAACCCACAGTCCTGCAAGATGCCCACTAAGAGTGAAATTCAATTCCAGCTGACACCCAGCAAAATCCCAGGCATATGCCAGACTGCTCCAGTGTCCCTGAAGTGGATGATGAGAAGGGCCTTGGGCACAAGGAGTCATCTCCTATCATAGAGTTGTTAGGGTTGGAAGGGACCTCAAGGATCATCCAGATCCAACCCCCCTGCCATGGACAGGGACACCTCACATCAGGTTGCTCAGGTTGCTCACAGCCACATCCAGCCTGGCTGCAAAAACCTCCAGGGATGAGGCTTCCACCACCTCCCTGGGCAACCTGTGCCAGGCTCTCACCACCCTCATGGGGAAGAACTTCTCCCTAACATCCAGTCTGAATCTAACCGCTTCTAGCTTTGCTCCATTCCCCCTAGTCCTATTAGTCCCTGACACCCTCAAAAGTCCCTCCCCAGCTTTCTTGTAGCCCCCTTCAGATACTGGAAGGCCACAATGAGGTCTTCTCAGAGCCTTCTTTTCTCTAGACTGAATAACCCCAACTCTCTCAAGTCATAGGAGAGGAGCTCCATCCCTCTGATCATCCTCATGGCCCTTCTCTGCACACACTCCAGCATTTCCAGATCCTTCCTGTAATAGTTCTTCCTATCCAGTTCTTGCATTTTTTTCCCACTTACCTATGTTTACCCTGTTCCTTTTAATGCTGTGTTTTCCATAATGTTAGCAGATAACAAATGCAATAAAAGCTGCATAGCCAAGGCCATTAGCATCCCTGTATTTGTGGTGTGGCCTTCCCATGCCTCAGGGAGTTGGATCTTTCTGTGATAATCCAAAACTCAGAGTTTGTCCAAATACAGGAGGCAGCTTGACACCAGCACCAGCTTGACTGGACCAGGTGAGAGCCTGAGCTCCTCTTGGCAAACATCATGAAGAGCATTGAGAACAGAAGTGAAATACAAATATAAAAGAGAGAGATGAAGCACAAAACCAGTGGGGAAGGAGTGAAGGAGGGAGAATGACAAAAGCAGCAAGCAATCCTACTGAAAGTAGCTCACCCTCAGCTGCAAAGATGCTGTGGCAGTTTAGAACCAGAGAATCACAGAGTTGTTTTGGTTGGAAGAGACCTTTCAGATCAAGTCCAACCCTTCACCCAGCACTGCCAGGTCACCGCTAAACCATGGCCCTCAGCATCAAATCTCTATGGCTTTGAAACCCCTCCAGAGATGAGGACTCCACCACTGTCCTGGGCCAGGCTTTGACAACACTTTTGGGGAAGAAATTGTTCCCCATGTCCAACCTAAACCTCCCCTGGGGCAACTTGAGTCCACTTCCTCCCATCCTATCACTCGTTCCTTGGGAGAAGATACCAACCCCCAGGTGGCTCCAACCTCCTTTTGAGGAGCTGTAAAGAGCTAACTGGGTGCCTCCTGCTGCTACCACATGGGGTGCACCTCCAGTGCCCCAAGTGTCCAGCCCAGTGGGTGGACACAGAAAGCTGTGTATTTCATTCTCATAATGTCCTGCTCCCTATAAATCCATCTGCAAGGTCTCACACTTCCTCTGTCTTCCCTCGCTGCTCCCACGGGAGATGCTCTCTATCTGGTAATGGAAGGGGAGTTATCTCAAGGCCTCTTGGGCCTGGCTAGACCTAATGCCAGGAGGAGAAGGGGGAAGGGCAATCTCAGCTCTGGCCAGCTGAGATCAGCCTAACAGGGGAAGGGGGGAAGAAAGAGCCCCGGGGGTTTTGGGTGTACCCTCAGGTAGGGAGAAGGGAAATGCTGGGAGGTTTCTGGGTATGCTGTAAGGGACTCTGTATGCTTTGGGATGTCTTTTGTCACTGTGCTTGTAGCTCTCTGTAAAACATTCACTGCTTTTCCATTTAAACTTTCCCTCACTTCTGCAATCCATTTGTCTCATCATTTTTCTGCCCCGATGGGAGGCAAGGGAGGATCTGCCTTCAAACTGCCTCAGATGGGAAGACCAACCCTTAGGTGTGAAGTTGCTTACCTTCACACTAGATGGTTACAACAGGCAGTGACATAAGCCTTAAGCACTTCATATTCATGCCAAAAAAATCACTCACATGCTTAACCTGAAGTACAAACTCATGCATTTTGCTGGGAGAAATTGAGGGAAAAAAAGCTTGGCTCAGTTCTCCTCCCCAAAAATCAAACCCATGGGAACAGGCAGCATCCATAGTGCACCTTCAGCCCTGACCTGTAAGGCTGCAAGCTAAGGAGATGGATTTTTGTGCTTGTAGGAGAAACTTGATCCCTGAAGTAAATATTTTAAGTTCTACCTTGCCTAGGTGAAACCTGGTCCCTAAAGCCATTTTAACTGACACCAGCTTCCAGCAGCTCTACAGTGCAAAGAGATACAGCTGCTCTCTGCTACAGTGCCTTTTAAGAGGGATATAAACTTGGTTGTGAGAATACTACCCCCTATAGCAACCTAGCCTGAGCTGCAAGGATGACAGAATACAGAACAAACCAGGTTGGAAAAGATCTTTGAGATCATCAAGTCCAACCTATCACCCAACACCATCTAATTAACTAAACCATGGCACTAAGTGCTTCATCCAGTCTTATTTTAAACACTTCCAGTGATGGTGACTCCACCACGTCCCTGGGCAGCACATTCCAAAGGCCAATCTGTCTTTCTGTGAATAATTTTTTCCTAACATCAGCCTAAGCCTCCCCTGGAGCTTCTCTTGGAAGTAGAGAGGTCTGGTGCTGACAGGAAAGCATCAGTCAGTCCCACCACACATGCTACTGGATGTAATTTAAAGCTCAGGGAAGCCTGGTTTCCAATCAGTGCAGTATCCACAAATGGACTTGACCTGCCACCTGTCCCCAGATCTGCTGGGCACAAGGCACAGGCAGTCTTCAATGGTTTGCTTAATAAACCTGCCAAGATACTGCCTGCCTCTGCTCTTCCCTGCTGAGGTTTTGCTTATAGAAAAGCTTGGTTGGTTTGTTTGCTTTCCTCATACACATAAATAGCAATTTCTTTACGCCTTGCTTTCCTTGACTGATAGAATCTCATTGAATCCATCCCAGCAATCTGGGCTGCAACCAACCCAAACAGTATGAAAACCAGCATGCCTGACCCTGAAGGAATGAGTATCATTTGGAGGCTCTTGCTTGCTTCTCTCTTGGCAGCTTTTGCCACAGCATGGCCAAGAGCTGCAGGGGAGTTCAGCTGCATCACCACAACCAAACTGCACACCTTTAACCCAAACCCTGCAACACTTAAAAGCTTAGAAGGAGCTGAGCTCTACCTGATGAGCACAGCCCTCCTTGCCACAGCTGGAGTAGATATAGCAACCTGCAGTACTTTCTAAACACTGCAGTGACATCTTCCAAGTGACAGTTAAATATAAATGTAGGAAATAGTGGAGGTTGAAGGAAGAATCTGGGATTGCACTCAGGGTAGCCAGCAAGTTACTTAACTCCTGTTCACTCTACAGCAGTTTCCCATCTCTGCTCTTGTTGCAGACCTTTTAGCAAAGGAGGAAGAGTGAGACCATAGCAGCATTTGTAACCTGCTGCCAGCTAGATGTTCCAGTGGACTGCAACAAGCATGGTGCCGAGTTGGAAGGACCACATGCTCCTGTGCAGATCCTCCCTTTGTTCTAGAGACCAACATGTGAAGTACAAAAGGTTGTCCAAGCTGTCCAAATCTATTTCAGCAGTCTTTTCAAAAACTAAGCCCAGAAAACACTCAACTCCCCACCTAGGCAGGACCAGACAGGCTAATTTTTCTTCCCACTGCCCAGCCTTGCCCTTGCATATCGTGCTTTGGCCCAGAAGCCCTGCAACAACAGAGGTTTTGAGCTGTGTCAGTGCTGCACACCTCTGTCAGGCACACCAGAGCTGGCCATGACAGCCAGCTGGGAGGGTATGTCAGGGAGCACAGTTCTGCCACTATCCATCCCAGCCATGCCCAAAGCTGATCTCCATGTGCCTCAGGCAGGCAGAACAGAATCACTATTGCCTTTTCCCAGGATCTCACTTTCTACTGCTCATAAAATTAGCCTTTCCTCCCCTGCATTTCCAGAGGCCTTTTTTTAGCTGTCTGATGAGGTAAAATGGTATTTCTGTTTCTAAGTCAAAGTGGTTATCTTTCAAAACTAAAATACCAGAACCAAGAGGCAGCTTTAGCACACAGTGCTAAGAGGACATTCCTCTCTTGTCAGAGGAGCAGCTGTGCAGAGAATGAATGGTGGTAAGGAGAAAAGTAGCTCTTGGAGCAAATTTTTATTTATTTATTTATTTATTTTTAACAGAATTTGCTGCATTAGTGATTGGCTTTACAGAAACACCAACTCCAAGAGGTATTTTCCTGACCTAGGGACAGGATCACCTTGGAAGTAACATTCAGCACCTCGGAAGCAACATTCAGCACCTCGGCAGCAACATTCAGCACCTCGGCAGCAACATTCAGCACATGCAGAAGGAGCCTGAGATCATTCCCATCAAGGGGAGAAAAACTGTGTCAGTAAAGGAAAAGATGCCAAGGAAGGGTTTGTGTGGTGTGGGAGAAGGAGCCTTACACTGTAGCATGCATTAAAGTAGCTGAGACCTCAGAATCCAGTGACATACCCAAGGCAAATGACATGCAGGTGGAGGTCCTGATGGCAATGGCTGTGGTCACTGGGAAAGCAGGCAGCAGGAATGGGCTGGAAGTAAGAGGAAACTTAAGAGCTCTGTTCTAGACAGATTGAAGCAAATTGCTGGATCTGCACAGAAGTCTTCAGGATAAATCTTTCTTCTCCTGTTCAGTCTGAGAAGAGGTGACAAGGCGTCCACAAAGGCAATTTGCTGCTTGGATGAGGTCAGTCAAGTAAGATGTATCAGGAGGAAATTAGGAGCCCAAGGACAGAGTGAGATGGGACACTTGCACAAATTTAGATTGGAAATGGCCAAAGCTAAGAACAGCTTCCTCCACTATGGAAGACAGTCTAGGGAGGGCAGGGAAGAAGAGAGGAAGAACATCCCAGATGATAAAAGTAAGGACAAGAGAGAAAAGAAGGGCTGGCTGATGAAGGCACTTTGCAAGTCCAGGTGCAGAGGTGGGCTGCATTTAGAGAAGCACATGGAGGCTTGAAGAGCAAGTTTGTTTTGTAAGGAAGAGCTGCCAGAAGAGAGGGTGGACTGAAGGGGAAGTATAACAGCAGGGATAGGAATAGATACACAGAGTCTGGGAGATGGGAGAAGGAGCCTGTGCTCACCTCCAAGAGACAAGGACAAGGCAAGAGAGCACATCATTTTGCATTTCTTTTTAAACTTAGAAGCAGAAGAGATTTTGGTCAGAAAAAGAAATGAAGGCCAAGGAGGAAGGTTAGGACTGACTCAAGGTGGCAAGAAGCCAGCTGTGACTGAATCCCATGCCAGCAAGAAAGCTAGAGAAGGAAAACTATTTAGTCAGCAAGGTGGCAAAACTGGGAAAGTTTAGCACAATCAGCATGGCAATAGGGTTTGGCTCCAAGTAACAGGAGTGGAGGAAACCAAGGCTGGCATGAAGCAGGACTGGGAATTAATAAGCTCCAGAGTGCAGTGGGAAAGCAAGGGGTTCAAAATGATGGGGAATCAGCAATCAAAAAGGACAGACAGCTAGGAAGCAAGAAGATGCAGTGGCAAGGCTGAGAGCAGCAGAAACACCAAGTGATGAGCTGTGCAGCCACTTGAGAGCAGCAAAAAAGAGGCAGTAGCAACAGCAAGTGGGGAAGATAATGGGGTGGTTTTTCCAGTGGGAAGATATTTCCCTGCCAGTACCAAGAAAGCAAACTGGCAAAGAGCTCCAAAATAAAAGCATTTACTGGAAACCACTTACCACTTGATCCTGAACATTCCTTATGTCGTGCTCAGCTATGCAACAAAATTGCATGCTCAGTGCAGTGCTCAGGATGCCATCTCTAAGGGGACAGCAGCAGGTAGGAGTCACATGGAACTGAAACACTGTGGGGCAGTGCACGCAGCCTCCTTCCCCAGGCAGCCCTCCAGCCTGCGAGCTCCGGCAAAGCCACCACCTCCCTCGCTGCCCGGCTGCAGCCCTCCTACACACACGGAGCATTGCAGTTCTGGCATCTGCACGCAGACACGAGCCACGTTTGCCACATGGAGGAAAGCTTTCCCCTTCCTGCCCAGCACCCCTGCTTGCCACTGCCACCCGCTAGTCCTCCCCTTTCTTTCTGCAGCACTCGTTCTCTCGCTTGGTTTTTTCACTCCTCCTTTCTTCTCATCCCTGCCGTGGGCTGACTCGTTCCTCAGATACAGCTGAGAATTGTTCTGTCTCACACCTGCTCCAGGATCACCATCTAGGAGGGGGTCACTATTCTCAGCTGCGACCCTTGGCGGTGACCACTGAAGGCTCTCTTTGGGTGTCAGCAGCATCCTCCCAAGGCCACTCGCGGTTGTGTTGCATGAACTTCTGCCCTCTCCTGGCTGCAAGGAGCGACGTGGAGCTCGGCTTTCCCCCACCCTCTTGCCTGTGCACAGCAAGAGCACTTCCCAAAAGTTGGTATTTCTACTCTAGAAACAGTCCTTGCAAAGCTGCAGGTCTGAACAGGGTACTTGATATGCAGGATGTTTTATACCCCTCAAGATATCAGTATCTCCCAAATGCCTTTCCAGTAGATCAGGGATGTGCACTGTGGTTAAAAGCCCAACAAATTCTAACACTCAGCTCTGCATGGAGCTGCTCCAAGTGCACCCATTATCTTCTTGCCTGTGTCTTGCAGCATGCATCCCAAGTCCTAAGGCATTACCAATCATCCTTGAATAATAAGACTCTGCTTAGCTACCAGGGTCAGGAGCACATGGAGAAAGCTGCCTTTTTATATTCCCTTCAGCAGTCTCTGTTCTCATGTACACATCTTTAGGGTGAGTCTCACAATAAGGTCTTCATCCATCTCAGGTCTGGGGAAGCTGGATCCCTTGGGTACTGCTTCTTCTGCCTTTTGGACTAAATTAGGGAACACAAACACAGCCCCCACTTTGTGCACTTCTGCAAACACACACACACACACACACATCCCCTTTGGGCATTTCTACAAACACATGCCCAAGCAGCTTTGTTCCCAACCCACACTGGGGGAACCTTTGCCAGAGATAGGATCAGGACATAGATCACTTCATCCAGCTCTCCCACAGTGGTATGAAAGGAGGTCTGCCTCTGACAGTCAGGTTGACACCATCTGTTCTTCCTACTGGTCTAGATCATTCTTTTGCCACCCCAATTTGTTTAAACAGCGTCACATTTCAGTTCCTTCACACCCCCCCTGAACAAACACCCACTCTGTGTCAGCCCAAGCCCCTCAATAACCAACTTCTCACCTACTAGCAGTGAGAAACAACAGGAGACTCCGTTTTCAATGCCAGTGGCAGTGCAGCACTACTGGGCACGTATTTATTTAAATGCATTACAAACACTGCCACGAGCAGGGAGCTCCAAGAGCCACAGATGTGCAAGGGGGCAACCACTCATTAGTTCTGCCTGATCCTGGCCTTGCAATCCCCATCCTGATTAAATTACTGAGGGTAGGATTATCAGCAAGATAATCAGATGCGGTGTCTAATCTGGATAACTCAGCATTACTGGGCCTCAGAACAGAGGATTTCACTGACCACCCAGCCAGGGCATTCCAGAGCATTACCTCTCATTCCCAACATTTAAAGGACTCAAACATCCAAGAGACTTGTGCAGAAGGGAAAACTGAGGAATATGCTCTTAATTTCAGTCAAGTGCAATAGTTTGCTTAACTGCTGTGGTTCACACCTCGAGTCCTGTGTCCAGTTCTGGGCCACTCTGCTTAGGAAAGATGTTGAGTTGCTGGAAGGTGTCCAGAGAAGGGCAACAAAGCCGGGGAGGGGTCTGGAGCACAGCCCTGTGAGGAGAGGCTGAGGGATATGGGGTTGCTTAGCCTGGAGAGGAGGAGGCTCAGGGGAGACCTTCTTGCTGTCTACAACTACCTGAAGCCAGGTTGTAGCCAGGTGAGGGTTGGTCTCTTCTCCCAGGCAACCTGTGACAGAACAAGAGGACAAAGTTTCAAGCTGTGCCAGGGGAGGCTCTTCACAGAAAGACAGATTGGCCATTGGAATGTGCTGCCCAGGGAGGTGGTGGAGTCACCAGCACTGGAGGTGTTCAGGAAGAGACTGGATGGGATGCTTGGTGCCATGGTTTAGTTGATTAGATGGTGTTGGTGATAGGTTGGACTCGATCTCAAAGGTCTCTCCCAACCTGCTTAATTCTATTCTATTCTATTCTGAGAGCCCCCAGACCCAGCACAATTAGGACTTCAGAACAATCACTTAGCTGAGCATCTCCTTGAGTATTTAAGAGGCTTCAGAATCTACACCTTTGGGTTTTTTTAATAAGGCCTCAAGATCTTCACCCATCTATCAGGAGCTGGCGGGTGCAGCTTCATCTGCCTCAATGCAATGGCATCAAATTGCTTCTTGTGGTTCTGGATGCCTCCCTTGACCCTCCTTCAAGCTTTCTATTGCCCTAGTCTTTCCAAACAATGTACAGGGCCATGAGGCCTCCTGAGAGGGAGATGTTGAGGGCAGAGATCTAGGAGCATTATTTTACACTTGGAGGACTTCAACATCTCAGCAAAAGAATTGCCAACGTTTCTTGCCCATCGCCTTGCTCACCCTCACTCATGCTTCCCCTCAGCTAAGACTTCCCATGTTTCCTCAAGTTTGTCATTTTGGAGCAGAAGGTAAGAGCTCAGTGATGCTCTGAAAAGAAAGTCTAGCTTTGGGAATCTGAGCCTTGGCTAGCTGCTGCCTTGCATGGTGAGCAGAGTTTTGTTCAGCACCAAAACGGCCTGGATAGGACACAAAGCCGGAAAAGGCACCTGGTCGTTCACCAAGCCTCCATTGTTCCCAGACAGCCTGAGAGGGTGCTTTAAAATCCCTGCACAGCCTGAACTCCTGTTCTTCTCAGAAAAAATGAATCACTTCGAGGCTTTCATCACCTTATCACAGTCCCTGGTGGCCCCTGCTTGCCCTCCCATGAAGACTTTGATCTCCTTTTAGGAAGAGGATAAAGCTGTCCTTGAGCAAAGCTGCTTTTCAGCGAAGCATTGTGCTGGTTTTGTGAGAACAGACACCTCCAGGTGTTCCCCTCAAACAGGTCTCTCTCAATAGTTGCAGCTCACATTTTTTACTATTTTTTTTCTTTTTATTCCAAGCAGCTCAGAGAAAACAGACTGCAGGCACCCAGCTTCCCTTTGAAGGGCATGTCAGAAATGTGCTTCACAAAGGAGATGCCTAGATTACATTTCTGATGCTGCATAACTATCTGGCTACGGCTTATCTCCAATTGCAAGGGTAAACAGGGAGAAGAGGACTGAGAAGGAAGAAGTTAAGATGAGAAGAGATGAAAATACTGCTGGCTCTTGCCAGTTCACTCTCTCTGCCAATAGCAAGGCTGGGCTATGCTACCTTTCTGCACTGTGGAAGATCTCAAAGGTAGAAGGGCACTGTTGTTTCAAGAATATAAATGGCTGCATGAAACGATCTTATCTCCCACCAGAGATGATGACTTGTTACTGAGGATAATCAAATTCTTCAGCAATTAAGAAACTCCACAAGCTCTGGAGCATGGCTGCTGCCGGTTTAGCTCATTTCCATATGGAAATCAACAGCCCTCATTCACTAAACACCATGGCTGAGAAACAGGAGCAGCAGCTGGCTGAGTCAAGACACTGAGAAGTGAGCACGTTTATAGGCTGTTCATCGTGCAATTTATACACACCAGGTAATACAAGAGCAGATTAGAGAAACAACATTCCCATTAGATGTCCAGATTCATCCAGACCTAAGAATCTAGAATAGAATAGTGAATAGAATAGAGAAGAGCATAGAATAGCATAGAGAATAGAAAACAGAACAGAACAGAATAGAACAGAACAGAATAGAACAGAACAGAATAGAACAGAACAGAATAGAACAGAACAGAATAGAACAGAACAGACCAGACCAGGTTGGAAGAGACCTTTGAGACCATCGAGTCCAACCTATCATCCAACACCATCTAATCAACTAAACCATGGCACCATGCACCCCATCCAGTCTCCTCCTAAACACCTCCAGTGATGGTGACTCCACCACCTCCCTGGGCAGCACATTCCAATGGCCAATCACTCTTTCTATGAAGAACTTCTTCCTAGCATCCAGCCTAAACCTGCCCTGGTGCAGCTTGAGACTGTGTCCTCTTGTTCTGGTGCTGGTTGCCTGGAAAAAGAGAAGCTCCCATTCTCCCAACTGTAGTAGCACCAAAAAATGCCTAGAGGCAGCTCTTAGAGCTTCATAGGAAGCAGGGGACAGAAGAAAGAAGACAGTGGCTTGTCTTTTCATACTCTATCATTAAAACTCTGAAGCTGACAGCTCTGACTTCTGCCCATGCCTACAGATGTTCTAATTCGGCTCTGCAGAGAGTAAGGACAGGGTAGCTACCACTTGTGGCTTAGAGATCTACCTGAAAAAGTCTTATACTTCAGGACCAACAGAACCAGTTTCTCCAGCACTTGGATTTACACCACTGGGATTTTGTTTGCTTTTTCAGTAGGTCATTTGCCCACGGGGAAGCTCTCCCTTTGGTTCACACACTCAAGACAGCTCACATGAAAGCTTAACTAAGAAACTAGGCAGCAGCAGCTCCTCTCATCTCCATGTTAAGGTCAGAGGAGATCACAGCCCTTAGCTATGATCACAGGTGAGCAGACTTTTAACAATATAACATGGGCTAGAAATCACAGAAACATTCAGGTTGGAAAAGACCCTCAGGACCACCAAGTCCAACCCAGAACCCTAATCTACAAGGGTCACCCCTAAACTATATCCCCAAGCACCACATCCAAACCACCTTTAAACACATCCAGGGCTGGTGACTCCACCACCTCCCTGGGCAGCACATCCCAGTCCCTGACCACTCTTGCTGGGAAAGAAAATTTCCTAATGTCCAGTCTAAAACTGTGGTCCTAGCAATAGACCTAGCTCAGAAGTGGGGTAGAAATCATGGTCTAAGCCATTCTCCTTCTCAAAAGCAGGACAGTGATATTCCAGGCTACACTTCTTGCTTTAGAAAAGTAGAGAAATGAGGTGGTGTGGCATGCCAAGGAACGACAACCTTTTGAGTACAAGAAGTCAAAACTCAGGCTGCACTGGGTAAGCACTTACTGGTGGGTGGTGGTACATTGGAGAGCTCCAGCAGGTTTATGTCTCTTGTGCAGGGGGCCCCAGAGTTGGACACAGTACTCCAGGTGAGGTCTCAGCAGAGCAGAGGGGCAGAATCACCTGTGCTGGCCACGCTGCTTTTGATGAAGCCCAAGATGCCATTTGCCTTCTGGGCTTCAAGCATGCACTGCTGGCTCCTGTCCAGTTTCTCACCCACCAGCACCCCCAAGGGGTTTTCTGCAGGGCTGCCCTCAATGTCATCACCCCCCCCAGCCTGTACTGATATCAAAGATTGCTCTGAGCGAGGTGCAGGACCTTGCCCCTTGCCTTATTGAACCTGATGAGATTCTCCTCAGCCCACCTCTCCAGCCTGTCCAAGTCCTGTCTCTGGATGACAACCATCCTTCAGTCTTCTCAACCACACCACTCAGCTTGGCTCTGTCCCTTCCCTACAGCCTGACCACAAACTTCCCCACAGACGAATGTGTGCAGGTACTGCTGGCTGAGGCAGTGTTACCACACAAGGAACCAGCAGCTTCAGACAGCATGAGCTGTTTCCAAGGCTCCTTCTCTTCAAGATTAAGCAGTTCCCTCCTGCCCAGCTTTTCCCAAAATAAACTCATCCAGACAGCACATCTGCAAAGCAATTACACTAACAACTGCTCTTTGTTTTATTACCTTGATTTTTTTCCTAGAGAAAGAACAGGCAGCAGGACATTTTCTGTAACATTGCCTTGGGCTCTGTAGGCACCCCAGCTCCCAATGCACACAAGTAAACCCTGGCCTTTCAGCTTGCTCAGCTCACAAGTTTGTTTGCAGCTTTGCTATTGATAAGAACAAATGGAAAGGTGTGTCCATACATCCCCCAGAATAAGGGATCCCTTTTTCCACCATGTCACAGCTCAGGATGTAGCCCACTCCTTACCACAGGGTCTGCCTGAAGCTCCTCAGGGGGCCAGACACAGCATATAGAGCTGCTTCTTACTTTGTGCACAGATTTGTACTAGTCCCACATAAAAGGTCACTTCTCAGTCCACCTCTGACTGCAGTCCCAAACCTCTGGGCACAGAGACTCACCAGCATGACCTTCCCAGGGGCTCCCTTCCCTTTCTTGTAACCTTGCTCTGCCACACAGTTGCTAACTCAGACGCCCCTGTCCTGGGATGCTGCAGTAGCCAGCCTTGCTGAGCAGTCAGCTGTGCTGGGGCCAGCTGGTGAGCATCAGCCTTCCCAGGCACAGCAATAGCCAGGTGTGCCCCCAAGGGCAGGGTTACTGTGCAGAAAGAAAGAAGAAAACCAAGGTCTTTTTCTCCTCCTATTCCACTTTCCTGTGTGTTAGAGGGAGAAGGAGGTCAGTACTGCTAGGAAGCTTGGTCATCACTGCAATTACTCCAGCTGGCAGATGGAATAAGAAAGGGGATCCCAGGCCCTCAGGGCCTGCCTGTCGTAACAGTGGTCTCCCTTCATGTATCACCTGGGTGTTCAGAGCAAATGAATTGGCTTTTAGCACGAGCAAATTTCAGGTCCAGCCGTTGGCAGGCCTGAGGATACACAGCTCCTGCTAATCTGGTGCGAGCAGCAGGTGCTCTGCTGCCTTGGCAATCAGGCCCAGCTTCAGGTGAGTGGCTGGTTGATGGATAACAATGTTGGGCAGAGCAAGGGGGTGCTCAGGAGCCATACAGAAGGATGTGACACCCATGCCTTAGTTCTGCCCGAGACCTGAGTCAGGAACACGTGTGCCTGCTTTGGTCCACATAAGGGTAGGAACTGGTGGGCACTAAGCAGACAAGGGGGGCAGATTCCAGCTAGCTGTGTCCTGACATGCTTGGAGACAGTCCAGGATAGCTCACCTGTCCTCCAATCTGTGGGCAACACAGTTTTGTCCCCAGAAGAGAAGTGTGCTCTTTTCTTAATGCTGCCTGTCACAGACTTCTGCAGTTTCAGCAGCTGTTCTCTTACAGGATATGCAAAGCACAGAAAAGTAACAGGAAATATTGGGAATCATTTAGCAAATAGATCAGTCAATCTTGTTTCTTGACTCATTTGAGCAGGCATGCTCTCTGGTGAGCATTAATGTTTGCATAAGGAACATCAGAGCTGCACTTTGCAGTTTCCCACTATTGATTGCTACCCTTCAAGCCCAGCTCTAATCCATGTCAGCAGATGTGAGCTAGGAGGCAGCTATGTCCCCACTGGGAGCAATGATATATTATCACTCTCTTCACATGAACCTGGAGAAATCCTGCAGATAGATTGGACAGAAATTCCTGGCTCTAACTGGCTGCAAAAGGAATTTCAGAAGTGCACAACCTCCCTGTGACTAGACTGAAAATCAGGTACTAAGAGTGAGTTACACACACAAGAGGCTCTTTCACAAATACAGTAATTTGTCTTGCTAATTCTATCCTCAAGCCACTGCCTTCACCTTTTGAATTCAGGCTGGCAAAGGTGGACATTTGCTGAAGTCCTGTGTGTCAGAATTGAGAACAGCAGACACCTTCCCCATCCTCCCCCTGACCCTCCAAATTATGTTTTGTCTTGCCAGACGTGCGAAGGGACAAGGCCACAGGCAGACAACACCAGAAGGTTACTTGCAGTAAGAACTGGGAGGCTGCAATTCTACTGTGAGCCATTATTTAGCTTCCTAAGCAGAGGGGCTATTTCCAAACTGGAAAATGCTATGCAGCTGAGAGATAGCTGAGCTGGCTCTAAAAGAGCTCTTCCCAGAAAGAGAAGCTTTATGTGGTCTAACCAGTGCCACGAAGGAAGCAGCAAATCATCTTGTGTGCAGAGCTGCCTGGCCTGCAAGCCCTGTACTGTGCAGGGCCATCAGTCATCACTAAAAACTCAGGGCTTATTTCCAAGCCACACACAGGGTGCTGGGGAGAGGGGCAAGATGCAGCCCCCTCTCCTCCTGGATGATGATGGCTCTCAGCTCCTGGTCAGAGCTCTTTGGGTTCACTTGGTGCACTCCTTCCGAGGGAAGAGCTCAGGGCCAGTGTCAGCTGCTGAGAGAGAAATGGCATTTGGATCTGAAGGATCTTTTTGCAGTCAGGTCAAAGGTTTACATGGGATCACCTGTGGACCCAGCCAGCCACTGCTGCATTATCTGACAATGGCATCATGCCACTAAATGGGCATTGGAGGGACCTGGTCTGTGCCAGCAAGCACCAGCAATGCAGGAGGGGCATTACTCAGAGATGTAACTCCCTGCTCCCTTAGACCTCGAGCCTGGTTGCACAAATAGTTAATTAACTCAGTTCCTTGTGACAAATTAACCCCACTCCCAGTCATAAGTGACAGGAATTCATGACCTCCCCAGCTGTGTGCAGAGATCCCTGTAAGGTAAGCAGTTAACAGGTCTTGGCCACTGGGACAGCTGGGCTTAACCCAGATCTACTGCTTGCTCTGCTGGGCTCAACTCAGAGCCCAGTCAGGGAGAGGGGAGCTGGAGGTCTTCCCAGCACCTCCAGATCACTCTTGAGACCCCTCCTGTGTGCACACAGCCTGAAGGCACAGAGGAGTAGAAAAGGCACACCAGGCACCACACCGCCATGGAAATCTCTTGGCACATTATATGGGAACTACTTAACACACCTTGTCCTTGCACTGTTGCACTGCACTGCCTGCCTTTGACTTTTAGACAGAAGTTAGCAAGGTGGGGAAACAACTCCTGGAGATCTTCACTGTTCAGGAGAACATCTCAGGCACTAATACAGCAAGACACTGAAAGGCTAGAACTTGAAGCCTCCAACATATGCAGGGGCACACAAACCACTGCTGCACTTGATGCTCACCATTGAGCTGGGGTGGTGGGACACAGGTTTGCTTTTGCTTCCAAGACTACATCTTTCCACAGTTACCAGGGCTTTATAGCTAGAGCAAAACCTCTTCCAGGAAGAGCCCAATACATTAAGGCTCTTTGTGAGTTGGCAGCTAGGCAGGAAATGCAAGTCTACCACAACATTAGAACTGACCTGAAGCAGAGGCTCACAGAATGGTTTGGGTTGCAAGGGACCTTAAAGATCATCTAGTTCCAATCTCCCTGCTATAGGCAGGGACACCTCCTGCTAGACCAGGCTGCTCAAGGCCCCATTCAACCTGGCTTTGAACACTTTCAGGGTCAGAGCCTCTACAACAGAGCAACCTGTTCCAGTGCCTCACCACCTTCACAGTGAAGTATTTCCTCCTGCAGTTTAATGTACATCCAGCTTCTTCCAGTCTGAAGCCATCACCCCCCATCCTGCCACTACATGGCTTTGTAAAAAGTCCCTCCAGCTATTCTGTAGGCCCCCTTCAAATACAAGAAGGCTGCTAAAAGGTCTCCCCAGAGCCTTCTCTTCTCCAGGCTGAATAACTTCAACTCTCTCAGTCTGTCTTCACAGGAGAGATGCTTCAGCCCTCTAATGGTCTCTTTGGCTTTTCTCTGGACCCATTCTAAGAAGGCCTTATCTTTCTTGTGTTGGAGGCTCCAGAGCTGAACACAGCTCTCCAGGTGGAGTCTCACAAGAGCTGAGCTGAGTAGAATCACCTCCCTCGACCTGCTGGCCACACTTCTTTTGTGCACCTTCAGATTCTTTAGGATTCTTCTCACTCTTGGTTCTAACCTGCATGCACAATGGTCTGCTTTCTAGGTGGATTTTGTTGTTTGGGTTTTTCCCCCCTTTATTTCTTGAGTTGTTATTCAGGACTGCCTCTCACACTCAAGCACCAGCTGTATCCAGTCAGTCCAGCTGCAGGTGCCTGTGTGCAGGATCAGCAGCAAGCCCTGCAGAGCTCACAGCTTGCTCACACTTACACTGCTCCTACACCTTGCAGCCTCGCTCCAGCCCTCCACACAGTCACACTGCTGAGTTTCCACCTGCTCAATAAGCTGGAAAGCTGATGGGCTGCAGGATTCACTCAGTTTTCTCCACAGGCTGCTTTTACTTGCACAAGCAAGACTTCTGTGCATGCTGACCAGTATGAGCCAGCAGCCTTGGGTAGTGCTGCGTAGCAGAACAAGCCAGTGCCTCTGAATTATTTATTCCAACTCACATGAACTTGCAATCCTCTTCCTTTTTGTTTTGCACAGTCACCACAATGCTTGCTGCTCCACGAGAAAGCTGGAGAGACAGATGACACAGAGGATGAAGTTGCTCTAGGTGATGATAACAAAATATGACAAGGCATAAATCCAGCTCCTTCCAACAGTACTTTACTTTAGTTCATGACTGTGCAGCAGAACACTTTGAGAGAGAGCTCATTTAAAGATACTTTAGAGAGGAGCATGGGGCAGGCAGGGCACAAGAGAGAAGCAGTCTGGAGGAGCCAACTTCCATGCCTCCTGGTGAGCTGTGTTTCACATGTGATGGTGAATAGAGCCATGCCTTGGGGAAAGCACAAGTGAGGAACTAGCTTTGTACTACTGACCTGATAACACACCTCAGTGGACTTCCCAGTCCTTAGTCACAAGGTGCTGCTGGGCTTGAGGACCATTGGGCTCAGTTTTCAGTTTCCTTTAACTTAAGGGCTCATGTGTTGTTGTTTTTTTCTAGGAGCTCTCTATAATGACTTCCCACCATCATTCCCTCCATTTTAAGTAGCAGCAGAGATGAAGTCTGTGCAATCAGTTCAAATATTTAGTGAGGTAACATCTAGATGTACTCACAGCAGTCCAGGAGTTAAAGACATTTGCCAATCCCAGGTTTGCCACCACTGTTAACAAAATAAGGTCATGAATGGTGTACATCAACCAAGACCACTCAGAACCACTAACAAACAGAGGCAACCTCTGAGGGAAGCGAAATGAAGGGTGCAGCTTTGAGCTTTACCTTGCTACCACCCTTTTCCCCTTCTATAAGGTGCTAAGGAGTGTGGGGCTAGAGGTGGACTAAACACTTTCTGGAGCCTAAACACCAAACCCAGCAGTGTCACTGTGAAGTCCTCTAGCAAAAATTAATAGCTGGAGAATATTTTGAGGGTCCTCCCAAGGACAATCACAGCTGAACACTCATGTACCAGATTCTGTGGGAGGCAGAAGTGGAAATGTCCTTCACAGAGACATTGTTACTGGCCCTTGCTCCTCACTACCCCAACTCTTCTGCATTAGTTTACATGGCTGCAAAGAAGGTGTAAGGCACAGTAAAGAGCCTTGCAGGCCCTGGGTGGTTCCCCAAGTAGAGAAGCACAGGGATCACTGAGCTCACTGCAGGCTTTCCCTCAGAGCCACCCTTGCCAGATAAGATCCAGCCTGCCTTCCAGACAGCTCCACCAACAGGATCTGGTCCAAGAAGCTGCAAACAGTTGCTGTAGCTATAGTGGTGTAGAGATTGGGGATCGGGGTGAGTAGACTGCCACTACTCCTCTGCTGTCCTTGCCAGAGCAGTCCTAAGAGTCCTGGTCTTCATCTCACATGGTGGCAGGAGACTGAAGAGCACCAGCACCTCTCAGGGACAGAATCTGCTGTATGCTACTCTTGAGCTCTTCAGCACAAGGGTGCCTCTGTGGTAGCACTGGTCATGGAGTCTCCTCCTGGTCACTACACAAGTCACAGTACTGTCCTGCAGGAAGGATTTTCTCTTCCACGCTGTTTCAGATCAGCCAGGTGGAGTTACCTCTTATATGTGACAGTTGTAGGAAGCTGTCCCTTGGCCTGCTGCCATCTGTGGCTGTAGATCTGACCTGGACCCTGCAAACACAACCAGCTCAAGTGCTGAATAGAATTCAGATAGGAGCAGATTCAGCCTGCAAGGGAAGGCTAGGAAGGGCAGGTGGCTGCTTTGCACAGAAGCACATTGGTCTTTATTCTGTGATCAAGCGAGGCCCTCAGAAGTGGTTATTGAGATACTGTGTGTGAGCCTCGGCACACAGGAGGAGAACACAAGGCTGCTAGCCCTCCATGAACAAAGCCCATTCCTTTCTTCCCAGAGTTCTGTTGTCAACTGGTCAAACAAATCACAAAAACCCCTCTCCCCATCCCACCAATGTCATGATAAGGCATAAAGCAATAGGGAGCCCTGGAGACAGAGCCATTAATGAGTGAAGTGTCCAACATCCTCAGCCAAAGCTATGATTTGTACCTACTGAAGTGGACAAAAGTACCTCAATCTCTCTTTTTTCTCCACCTCTCTAAAAGAACACTAAAACAAAGGGGTCAGGGGGGTTGAGAATCAGGGAGAAAAGTGGCTGCTTGGGTACAGTTTGCACTTTGCACTAGAGCTTGTTTGACTTCAGAATCATATATCGTGTCTCTTCTGTGCCTAGCAAGACATCAGTCATATCTTCCATGTTGATATTCCTAACACACACACACACAAAACCCCAAAACCTGAGAGAGAAAGACAGGGCTGAGTCAGTTTAAAGGGAGCCGGATGCCCCTAACATGCACCACATCTCTTTGCCCAGCAAATCAGGCTGTCTGGAGACTAAATGAATGTGTTCCTCTACCACAGAAGGTCAGCAAGATAAAAATAACCCCAAAAGCCTACATTGTTTGGAATCACAGTGCTGAGCCAGGGACAGTGATAATAGGAAAACACAAGAGTTCCTCAAAGCAGCCCTAAAATAATAGATTATAATGGGCCAAGAGGGAAGAGAATGGACGATGGGCTATTTTATCACTATTCTAGAAGCATTCAGAGGGAACAAATTGGGCTCCAAATGACAGTACTCAAAAGCCAAAATGTGCTAAATATAATGCTGAATTTCCCTGAACACAAAACATGTCAGCAAGAGCCCCTTGGCCAGCAACTTTTTAGCATCTGTGTTTTTTTTCCCCTCCACCTCCCCTTGCTCAGCCTTTGCCCTGTGATGGTTATTTGCCTTTCTGAAGGGCTTAATCAGGAGCTATTAGAGACGCTCACTCTTTAAGCTGTATAATGTTAAAAGTCCATTAGCTCACCCCAAGCAAGGCTGGCAGGAGGGAGATGATGTACTTGCTGAAGTTGAACGAGCTTATTTGTATGCTGAATATTTCTAATCACTGAGCAATGCCAGGAGAATCTAAACATCCCTGCACTCAGCTGCCCAGTGACCTTTCCAACACCGGCGCCTTAACACAAAGCACAGCGGCAAAACACACCCAGCACCGAAGCTGCACAAAGGTTCAGATGGGTATTTTTAACCAATTCTAGGCACCAACCATGATTGCTTTTTGAGAAATAACCATCAGAAAAAGCCTTTGCCATATTCCCTTGCATTATGCCTGGTTGCTTGTAGCATGCATGGGTTAATAAAATATGACAGACATCTGCTTACTGTTGGTCTGATCACAGTCGGCTTGATCCAGCAAAGCACACACACATACAACTCAGTTCCAAGCACAACGGCAAGTCCCAGTGGACATTAATAGGATTTGGGACCTATCTTGTGACCTCCCCAGCTCCTGCCACCACCTCCCAGACACTTTTTGGTCCAATCACCCAGCTGTCATGTGCATGTTTCACTACATAGCAAGCAGACTGAGGAGAGACCTGAATAAAACTTCTTCACAGAGATGCTTTCAGAGGCTGGAGCTCAGTGGAGCCAGCTTCCCAGTGGATATTAACGGGATTTGGGACCCATCCTGTGACCTCCCCAGCCCCTGCCACCACCTCCCAGGCACTTTTTGGTCCAATCACCCAGCTGTCATGTGCATGCTTCGCTATACAGCAAGCAGACTGGGGAGAGACCTGAATAAAACTTCTTTACAGAGATCTTTTCAGAGACTGCAGCTAAGTGGAGCCAGCTTCCCAACAGGAAGAGCACTGAGGTCTCTTTGAATCTTGAAAGGGGCAGTGAAAAATAATAGGTTGTTGGTGTCTAAACACACTGCTTTGAAATCTCACATACAGGCTTGGGTATTTTGCAAGCCTGCCCCAGCATATACTCAAAGACGAAAGGGGACAACAGGAGAGGAGGAATCACAGAGTGTTAGGGGCTGGAAGGGACCTCAAAAGATCATCCAGTCCAACCCCCCTGCCAGAGCAGGATCACCTATCCCTGATCATACAGGAATGCATTCAGGCAGGTCTTGAATATCTCCAAAGAAGGAGACTCCACAGCTCCCCTGGGCAGCCTTCTGGGCAGCCAGAGCCTTCTGTGTTCTCTAATGTACACATCACCACCCTGGGCTGGCAACCTGCTTCATTAAGTTGAGTTATAGCATATGGAAAGGAACAAATGCTGGACTGATTCAAAACCTGCTGGAGGTTAGGATTCCTGCCTCCCTGGAAGACAGAGCATCCAGGCAGAGGATGTAAGGTTCTCTCAGACTGACCTGGGAAATTTCTTTGCGGTCCAGTAAAAAGGCCAAACCTCCTCTCCCCTGCAAAAACAAACAAACATAGCAACAACCAAGACCCAGATCAAGAGAGACACACATTCTGCTCGCAACGCAGGAAGAACAAGGTGGGTACTTTTCAAAACGTTTCTTTCTTTTTAATTAAAAGCAGGGGTGGGGGGTGGGGAAGCAAAAAAAAGAAGGAGCACACACCAGAGCTTGACATGGGCTAGCCAAGCTGCTGGGCATCAGGACATCGGTCTGGCATGAGGAAGGCTGTGTTTCTGCATGACTCAGGAGCGCCGGCACGGCTCCTGGGCAAGTACTCTGCCCGCCAGGCTCCTGCTGCTTGGTTCTCAGCAGATCTCTTTCATGTGGCGATGGCAAACTTCATCCTGGAGACCAGACTCCTCCTCTTTTTGTTTGTTTTTATTTTGAAGACCATTTCACTGAAACTGCAGTTTCCAAGCACTTCTGGAGAAGAGTTCCCAGTTGTTTCTCCTGCCTCTCCCAGCAGGTTGCAGAGGATTGAATGGAGACTCATCTTTGGCAACAGCGACACTGGTAGGACCCAGTTCTGCTTCTGCTGAAGTCAATACACGTCCTTCCCTGGACCACAAATGCAGCTGCACCAGGTCTCATGATCACTAGCCAATTGTGCTTTCAAGTTAAATCCTCATACCCTCCATCTAGTCAACCATTTCTGAGAGCTTCTTCAGGCTCACGTTAAGCGTGTACCAGTAAACTCAGGTAGATGTGAACATCTTGGCTTACAGCAAGGGGGTGAAGTGTTTCCAACATGCCCAAGAGATGGAGGAGCCAACGTTTTAAAGACACAACTCAAGCACTAGATCAGTTGTTGAAACCTCCCTGCTGTCTAACAAAGCAGTTTCCAAAGCTGCTGGTGTGCTGCTCCACCAGCCTGGTTTCTTTACCAGAAAGGCTGGGCTGGGGAAAAAAAAAACCAAACCAAACCCCCAAAAGTGACACATTTTTTCATACACCATTTTTAGCTGTTAGAATTTACTAGATATGTGCCTCAGTTGTTGGGCAAATAGTTTAAAAAATACTTCAACCTGCTCTAATAATCACATTTCAAAACATGCATCAAGTTTGGATCAGAACAGCTTCTCTGGGATCATCAGTTAAGCCCAAATTGCTGATTTAAGGCCCACAGATCAGTCACTGGCCAGCCAGCCACAAAAAGCCACTCTGTCCTTGAACTCTTGGAATTCTTTTTGGCTCAGACTAACCCCTTTGTCACCCTGCATCTTATCCTACACACAAAAGGAAAGCGCATGTGTTTGTCAAGGCTACTGCTGCACCACAAGCTCACATGAAAACACAACTTCTGCACGCTTCAGACCAAAGGGAGATCCTCCCAGGTCCCAGGGGAAGTCAGAAAGTCCACAGGAGTCAAGGGGACGGTAACTGCCAGAAAGAATCAGGCCTAATACATGCAGCACAGAAGCAAGGTGGCTTCTTTGCTCGAGGTCTGCCCGATTCACTTTGCACATACCACTGCGTTAGCATTACATCCCTATCTAACGGGAAACCTGCTGCAACAACATGCAATACATATTACTGCAATATGCACTGCAACACACAAATACGCATCCAAAGAAATATGCCAAGGCAAACATCTGACTTCTCACACGTAGCAGGGCGAACAAGGCAGAGCCTTTCACAAAAGACAATCAAGAAATCACCTGAAACCATGATATACCCCCAGGGGGCCTCAAGCAGTCTGCGATACCGAGACCTAACAGCAGATGCTAATTCATGGAAGAAACACAAAACAGTGGGGCTTGAGGTAATGGCAGAGATTTCATTAGTGCAATTAACATTTATAATGGTATGTTCTTTAATAGAATTTAAATAAGGCTTTGAATAATTACACACACTAAAACTAACATTCCATAACCTTATTCCGCATGGGAAAGCAGCAGAAACAACCCTCTGGACTGTACAAGGTCCAATTGTGAAACAATTACATTCAAGAAGTAGATCACAACCAGAAACAGCTCTTTTCCTCCCAAAGCTGCATCATCAGCTTTAGAGTCAGCTTTCTCCCCTAGTGTGAGAAGTGTGAAGAACAGATGAACTGGGCTTCAGCCCAGTAGGTTTGGCCTCATCAAATTACCAGCAGTGCTTTCCAACCCAGAGTCTCTCCTCGTTTCTTTAGGGCGATGGAAGCTCTTGGAAAAAAAAAAAAGAAGTGGATTTCCAAAGGAACAGAAGGTGAGATGTCCCTTCACCAGGCCTAATGATGCACAGAAATTATGGAAGCTTTGAGGGGGGGGAAAAAATAAAACCCAACCAAAGAAAATCTACATTATACTGTGGCACGTGTGTTTATGGTGCTCGTTCTCCTTTAGAAACTACTCGCAGACAACAGGGCTGGGAGGGTGGAGGGGGCAGGGGGAGAAATCGAATCGAATCAAAGCAGCATATGGAAGAGTAATAGACTGTCTCAAAACCTGCACCGTCCTGCAGAACCAGGGGTTATAATTTATTCAGATTGTTCTCAACAGATCCAATCTAGGCTGGATATGTAATAACCAAGAGACTAGGGCGTCGAGGGAAACCAAAAGGAAACCAAAGCACAACAAAAGCCCCTGCACACTGCAAGGGTTTAAAAAAAAAACCCAACAAAAAAACATGAAGGGGAGGGGGGGAGGGGGGGAAAAAAAGGAGGCAAAAAAAACCCCAACCCCAAACATCCCAAGAACCATTGCTGAAAGCTCAGAAGAATTTGTCGTCGATTCTGAAGTGGGGCCTGGTGACATCGTCTGGGTTAATGAAGACGGAGATGGACTTGCCCGGGTTCTCAGTCACTAGCTGCTGCAGCTTTTTGGCTAAGCGGTCGTCGGGCTGGCTGGGGTCCCCGCCGTCCGACTGGGGCGAGGGGATGCTGGTGGCGCTGCCTCGCCGCTGGAGCTCCAGCGTCAGCCGGTTGGCCGCCTTGACGTGCTCGATGGCAGTCCGAAGGTGCTCGGCGGGGTCGGAGCGGACCGAGGACAGCTTCCGCGCGTGCAGCATGACGGTTTCTTCCGAGAGGTGCTCCAGCATGTTGCACTGGGGGATGAAATAGTTAGGGCACATCTTGTTGACCAAGCAGTGCTGCAGATCGTCGATGAGGCCCAGGAGGAAGTGGGCCGCGTAATCCTCCTGGGCCAAGTAGTTGGCCGGTAGCCTGTCACAAGCCCAAAGCATCATGCTCCGCAAGTGATACGGGCTGATGGCTTTGGGGCGGGACAGCAATTTGATGATGATAGCTTTGCAGGCCTGGTAGGCTTGCATGAGGCTGCTGGAGATGCACTTTTTCAGCTGCACTTCGCTTCTGGCAAACGACAGCCTCCATTCATTGTCCTTCTTCCCCTTGTAGGAACACGCAGGCACTAAATAAAACCCACTTATGACTTCCTCCTCTGTGATCTTCCCGTCCCAGAAGTGGTTCTCCATCAGCCAGCTCTGGGCCACAGCTGGCCAGCCTTTGAAGGACACCACTGGGACAATGTCGTACAGCATGCGGCTGCTGCCCACTCCTAAAATGATGGATATGATGGTCCCGTTTTTCTCTACCTTCTCCACCTTCGGCATCCCTCGCTGGGGCTTTTTCTGGATCTCGGAAAGGACAATGCTAATGGAGTCATAGAACCAGTCTGCCACTTTCGTGGGGGAGAAGAAATAATTGGTAGCTCCATTGATATGGTCCACGATCGTGCAGCAGTCCTTCCATTTGCTGATGGTTCCTTCGTCGAAGAGGCGCAGGCTGAGCCAGGAGTGGCAGAGCGCCGAGTGGCGCATGTCCAGCGTCACCGGTTGGTTGCGGTCGTGCAGCTTCAGCGCCGGCACGAGCAGGGTGAAGTCCATGTCGTAGTCTGTGCCCCGCGCATAAACATTCAGCTCATCGAGATCAATGTCCACCACGCCTTCCCGCACGCCCCCGGACAGCAGCAGGTACTCATTGGCGACAGGCAGCTTCTGGTCAAGCTTCTGAACCATGCCTGCAAAAGAGAGGAGGAGAAAACCCTTTTAAAAAGGGGCAAGCAGGCCTGGGAGAGAGGATTTCACCAGAACTGAAACCCCTCTGATATTCAGCAGGACACAAAGCAACTGCTTGCGTGGCACAAAGAATACATCAGCCCAGCACTCAGCCAACCTTTAGTCCCATCTGACTCAGGGCAGGGACTTCTCTGCATTCCCAGGAATGGGTGAAGTCCATCCTACATTATCACACTGGGAGCAACAGAAATAAGACACAAGTGCAGTGGAGTAGTGCACTGGTTAGGCCACACCTTGAGTATTGTGTCCAGTGCTGGGCCCCTCACTTTAGGAAGGAGGTTGACTTGCTGGAAGGTGTCCAGGGAAGGGCAACAAAGCTGGGGAGGGGTTTGGAACACAAACCCTATGAGGAGAGGCTGAGCTGGGGTTGCTTAGCCTGGAGAGGAGGCTTAGGGGAGACCTTGTTGCTGTCTACAACTATCTGAAGGGAGGTTGTAGCCAGGAGGGGGCTGGTCTCTTCTCCCAGACAACCAGCAACAGAACAAGAGGACACAGTTCCAAGCTGTGCCAGGGGAGGTTTAGGCTGGAGGTTAGGAGGAAATTCTACACAGAGAGAGTGGTTGCCCATTGGAATGTGCTGCCCAGGGAGGTGGTGGAGTCATCATCCCTGGAGGTGCTCAAGAGGGGATTGGACGTGGCACTTGGTGCCATGGTTTAGTCATGAGGTCTGTGGTGACAGGTTGGACTTGATGATCCTTGAGGTCTCTTCCACCCTTGGTGATTCTGTGAAGAAAACAGCTCTGGAGGAGTACTAAGAAATTTTCCCTGCAAAGTCCTGAGCTAATCCCATTATGTGACCTTGCCACAGGTTGCCCTGTTCATCTTTAAAGGGTAACAACCACAAAAAGCTTTTATCAACCTCAGAAGTACTTTCTGAGGCTTAAATCCTAAGATTCAAGAAAACTATGTTACCCTGGCTTGCCCAGGCTTCTCTGTCCCTGATGCCACGTCAGCAGCAGTAACCTCCTTGTGTTTAGATGAAAGATGATAGGAATGGTGCATAAATTCAAGTGACTTCTGGAGACACTATGACACACTGCTTCCCAACCCCGTCCTCAAACCAATGCAAGCAGCCTTAATGCTTTACTCCCCTGGATATAGAATTAACCAGGTTGGAAAAGACCTTAGAGATCATCAAGTCCAACCTATCACCCAACACCATCCAATCAACTAAACCATGGCACTGAAGTGCCTCATCCAGGCTCTTTTTAAACACCTCCACCTTCACTAACACAAAGCATGCCTTCACTGGACAAAGCCTGCACAGCATGCTCTAGTGCCAGGGAGGTAACAAAATGCCAGCTAGCAAAGAGAAGGCTTCTGCTCCTGGTGGATAGGCAGAACCACCCCACAGAGTCCGAAGCACAGCTCTCCAAGCAATGCCATGAACACACTCCCACAAGAACAGACATTCTCTTTCCTAGAGAAACAAAAAGAGAATGCCAGCTTCAAGCATCCTTGCAGTGGGAAATGCAGACCACTTTTAACACTTCCTCTGGAAAGCAAATGGTTCCTGTGCTCACCATTAAGCCTGATTTGCAAGGCTAAAGCCTTGTGAAAGGGAAAAGTGCTGTACACTGCCAATAAATCACTTGTTTTTTCCTCTGCAGAACTCTAGGCTTACCAGTGGAGTAGGAACATTTAAAAATAATCAGGCAATGGCTACAGGAAATGAGTCACTGCAGCATCAGTATTTCTCTACCTGATTGGCTTCAGAGTTTAAATTCCAATCCTTGAGCTTTGCCAGGCACAGAATTTCCCCTTCAAGGCCTGGCCCAGCAACATCTGCAGCTCTGCCACAGAGCTAGAGAAGGACTTTTTGCTAACAGATCACAGCAGCATTGCTGACCCCATTTAAGCTGTGGAGCAAAGGGTTGAGATGAGGTCCTTTTGAGGAAAATATATTTAGAATAGGCATGGAGTCTTCTCTGAACAATTGAGGTGGCCAAATTCAGGATTCACTAAGGCTTTAGGGGTGTGCAGTAGGTTCCAACTGGGCTCTTTGTTCACAAATCTGCTTGCAGTGTGAAGGGATTTCGAGGAATCCCATTAGTCAGCATGGTATGGCACACACTACCCTGGCACAAAACTTTCACCCCCAAAGTTCAGCAGCCCAAACAGAAGCTAAGAGAACCATATGTATGTAGAACAGAAGCAGGCACTGCAGCTCAGCAAGCATGCAAGTGCAAATGCAAAGAAGAAAACCACCAAGACTGGTACTTGACCTAAGTACTTAAGAGCACCAGAGTTCCCTTCTTCCCATCTCAGTATTAAGACCACCAAAAGAGGAGGAAGGAATAGGAGTTACAGATAACCCCATGAAATCTCTAGAAGTCCTGTGGAGTTGTCTATAAAGACCAAGCCCCAAACTTGTAGCTTATTTTAGCTGAAGGATCAGCTCTTGTGGCAGGGAAGGAAGTTCATTGATATTTAAGAAGCCACTTGCTGCTACCAGGCAAAACATAGAATTTGCAGTCATATCCTGTGTGACTTACTCCTTGAAAAGGTTGTTTGGCAAAGCTGATATTTTGCTAAAGTAATAGACTGCTGTGCAGCTCCACTCCTGCTTAAAGCACTTTAAAAGAGTTTTGTTTTCCTAGCTCTGTTAGAATAGAATAAACCAGGTTGGAAGAGACCTTCAAGATCATTGTGTCCAACCCATCAATCAACACCATCTAATCAGCTAAGCCATGGTAGCAAGCACCTCATCCAGTCTCTCCCTAAACACCTCCGGTGATGGTGACTCCACCACCTCCCTGGGCAGCTCATTCCAGTGGGTAATCACTCTCTCTATAAAGAATTTCTTCCTGACATCCAGCCTAAACCTCCCCTGGCACAGCTTGAGACTGTGTCCTCTTGTTCTGGTGCTGGTTGCCCGAGAGAAGAGACCAACCCCCTCCTGGCTACAACCTCTCTTCAGGTAGTTGTAGAGAGCAATAAGGTCTCCCCTGAGCCTTCTCTTCTCCAGGCTAAACAACCCCAGCTCCCTCAGCCTCTCCTCTCCAAACCCCTCCCCAGCTTTGTTGTCCTTCTCTGGACACCTCTTGAAGGTCTCTTCCAACTGACTCAATGCCTTTACCCACATCATCAATGAAGATGTTAAAGAGCATGAGGCCCAGCACTGATCCCTGGGGGACACCACTAGTGCCTGGCTGCCAGCTGGCTGTGGCACCATTCACCACCACTCTCTGGGCTCAGCCTCCAGCCAGTTCCTAACCTGGCTCAGAGAGCTGCTGTCCAAGCCAGGGGCTGAGAGCTTGGCCAGGAGTTTGCTGTGGGGGACAGTGTCAAAGGCCTTGCTGCAGTCCAGGTAGACCACATCCACAGCCTGCCCCAGTTCACCAGTTTAAGACCTTCCCAGGCTAAAAAAACTGGCATTGTAACAGGGCAGTATGCTCACAAGTATGAGAACAGCCAGGAATGGGAGAATCAGGAGCAGCATCTGTAGGGCAGTCTTGCTGCTCCACAGCAACACATGAGAAAAGGAGTTCTACAAAAAGAATTTCATTCCTTTGTTGTTCCTCCAGCGGCAGGAAAATAGGATTCATTTCTGCTTCAAGCGGTGTGACACAAGGAGAATAAAGACAGGGAAAAGGGATTTTACTTTTACATAACACCTACATTGGGGATACATCCTTGAATGAACTGGGACTCTGATGTACATGACACACAGACTATTCTTCCCACCTAAAAAGAAAGAAGAAAGCTGCTTTGCATCCACTGCAGTGTTTCACACGAACTGATTTCATGACCACTGCAGTGCCTGCTGGGTTCTGCTGCTACTTCATGACCATCTCTGTGCAAGCAAAGAGCAACACACAGGCTTTGCCCTTGAAGAAACTGACCCCAAGAATCAAAAAATAGATTGCACCACAACTTATTTCTGACAGAGGCATTTCCTAATTGTGGGTTTCTTCTTGAAGCTTCCCTTCCTGGTACATCAGCTGTGCAACCACTGCCATTGACAGGAAGTGGACCCAAAGAAAGATTCTATTCTGGTCTCCTCACACTGAATGGGGTGATCTTCAGAGCTCTTGCTGAATTAAGAGACACTTCTCTCCAGTAAGGGAACTGGAGAGAGGTCAAAAGAGCAGTGAGGTGCTCAGAAAGGCTCCCCAAAGGAGGATCTGCAGCAGAAGCTTGACTGCAGCAGAAGCTTCCAATGGGAGTTCTTCTGGGATCCAAGCCTGACCCAAGCACTAGGGGCTGCACTGCTCCTGTTCTCCACCTTAGATCCTGGAGTCTGCTGCAGCGTTGCTCTCACACACCAGCCTACTGGGGAGGAGACAACCCACACAGCACACAGCCTCGATTTTCTTCCTTGACCCCTGCATCACCCACTCCTGCTGACAGCCTGCTGGGACCATAAGCTGCTGCAACCTGTCTGTCCTTGCAGACTTTCTGTGTCACAAAGCATTTGCAAGCTGCTTTAGAAAGCTAACGTGGTCCTTCACAGATCACCAGCTTCTTCAGATCACAAACATATTCTATACATCACCAGCACAGGAGAATACTAAACCCTAAACATGCTGTGGCCAGGCTGCCAAAGAGTTTTAGGGGCACAGGTGATGTAAATGATGCCCATCACCTCATCTGCGGGGTATGCAGCCAGGAGCTTGCCCTTTCTGTCCAGAAGGCCCCAGGTCAGTGGAATTCAGCAAGTATAAGTGATGTTAGCTGCTGCTCCTCATTACCAAGCTTCCCTACTTGCCTCTTGACTTTGCCATCAAGTCTGATTTGAGAAGCAGCACAAGTCTGTGTAGCACCAGCTGTTAAAAATAGCTGCAGCATAGAATAAACATCTGGTATCTGCCCTTCAGCCCCACACTGGAGTCCAGAAGATGCCAGAGTACCCTCTCCTGACTTGCTCAAAGACCCAAAGCATTATGGATTCAGCCTAGGGACACTGATGTCTGCAAAGGATCAGAAGAACTGGGACACTAGGATGCTTTACACATCTCAACACATGCACACAGACAGAAGGGAGGGAAAGGAGAAATGGACAAAATTAGAAGTGCCCTTCTTCCATCTCCTCTCTCTCCCTCCCTCACACCAGGAGAAAGCCTACAGAATTGAGACTTCTTCTAGAGAAATCCAACACCTGAGCTGGCATTCTCATTGATACCTTCCTCCCCCTGGTCCTTCTTACTTTGCAAGTAACTTAATCTCCACAAAACAAGAGGTTTGGATGCTCATTTCCTCCATCAATAGCAATGATGTGATGTTCTGGCACTGATCAGTGCCTGACCTTACATTTAAGGTCTGTCTTCTCCCAACCATTTGCTTGTATTCTAGCAGAAGTCTCCTGCTACTTGCAGCCACTCTCAAACAGCTCTGACTATTGCCTTAGGCAACATCTTCCAGTAATCACACAGAAATAAAATGAGCATCATACTGGTGCTAGTGCAATTCCAACACCTGGGAAAACACAGAAGTCATTTCTTCACAAAGAAAGTCCCCACTGGCATCAACAGGGTTGTATGTTGAAATTCCTCCACAGACCCAGCTGAGGCCCTAGAGCAAGTGAGCTCCTAGGCAGAGAAGTCCTGCAGAGGGGTTCCAGGAAGCTATTCCATCTCTGAGGAGAGCAGAAACACTGGGAGTTGCTTTTGATCCAACAGATCTCATTTGCCCTCGCTGGTTCAGCACATCCAGCAAGAAGCAGAGCAGGGCCCTTGCAGGGAAGCTTACCCTGTGGCACTGCACGCCCCAGCTCCAGGCATGGTTTCTGGGATATGCAGGAGTGTGTCACTGGGAAACTAACCCACTTCAAAAATGCAGAGCCTGAGCCCAGGATTCAAAATGAGCCAAGCCCACCCAGGTCTGGAGAAAGCTGACATACCTGTGTTGAAGGCAGGGGTAGTGTCCATTTGTCTCATGAGGGTGGCCAAAGCCCACTATGCTGGGTGCACACCCCCCTCATACCTCCTGGCAGTCTAGGGAGAAGATGACTGAAGGAATCTCCTTGATGTACAATCATAGAATTGTTAGGGCTGGAAGGGACCACAAAGATCCCCTAGTTCCAACCCCCCTGCCATGGGCAGGGACACCTCACACTACAGCAGGTTGTTCACAGCCACATCCAGCCTGGCTGCAAAAACCTCCAGGGATGAGGCTTCCACCACCTTCTAGTTTTGCTCCAATCCCCCCAGTCCTATCATTCCCTGACACCCTCAAAAGTCCCTCCCCAGCTTTCTTGTAGCCCCCTTCAGGTACTGGAAGGCCACAAGAAGGTCTCCTCAGAGCCTTCTCTTCTCCAGACTGAACAACCCCAACTCTCTCAGTCTGTCTCCATAGCAGAGGAGCTCTAACCCTCTTGATCATCCTTGTGGCCCTACTCTGGACACATTCCAGCGCCTTCAGATCCTTCCTGTAATAGGGGCTCCAGAACCAGACACAATACTCCAGGTGTGGTCTCAGCAGAGCTGAGCAGAGGGGGAGAATCACCTCCCTGCCCCTGCTGGCTATGCTTCTCTTGCTGCAGCCCAGGCTCTGGTTGGCTTTCTGGGCTGCAAGTACTCCCTGCTGGCTCATATTGAGCTTCTCAGCCCCAGCACCCCCCAGTCCTTCTATTCAGGGCTGCTCTCAAACCAGTCCCTGCCCAGCCTCTATTCATGCTTGGGATTGCCCCAACCCAGATACAGGACCTTGCATTTGGTCTTGTTGAAGCTCATGAGGTTGGCTTGGGCTCACCTCTCCAGCCTGTCAAGGTCCCCCTGGATGGCATCCCTTCCCTCCAGTGTGTCTGCTGCACCACACAGCTTGGTGTCCTCAGCAAACCTGCTCATGTCTTCTATAGGGAAGGCTAAGGATCACTCACACCAGTGCCTTCCTCCTTTCTACTGCTTAACCTTTTCACAGGACCCAGAACAGTCAAAGCTTTTCCTTTTTTACCTAGATCTACCTGGTTTGATGCATAACCTTGGGCATTCTGCCTTTGTTTTCTGTATACAATCCTTACCCTCTTGTAAACCCCCAAATCTAGGGAAGTTTGACCTCCTCTGGATGCTTAGAAAGCGCTTGGAATTGCTCAGACAGCACTAACCACAGCCCAGATGTTATCAGAGAAACAACTTGCAAGCTCAGGATAAATCTCAGAACCCTCCCACTGCTATAAGAGACACATGAAACCCCAGGCCAGCCAAGAGACAAAAAAGCTTTAAAGGCACTAGACAGGCACTCTGCAGTTCCTTGACAATTCTGCTGCAAACAGCAGCTCCTGCACAGTAGGAATGTTGTTCAAAGGAATGATCCCTGCAGAGGTCTCCCAGCTATGGCCAAGTGATGTGTGTTGAATTTCAGGGGCTTCTTTAAGGCAAGATGGGAGGCTGGCTCTGGTGCAGCTGAGTTGCACTGCTTCCTCTGCTCCCCCTGGTAATTGCAGATCTATTTATGAGCAGCACAAGTTTTTTTGTTAGGCAGAAGAAGTGAAAGAGTCAGCTGTTTAGGAGAGTCTTTACTTACAAAGCACACTTTGAGAGGACTGTTGGCAGGGGGAGGCAGGGAGTGGGAGGGGAGCAGGGAAGAACAAACCACTATCAGTTTAGTCAAATACAGGAGGGGAGCAAAGGAAGCTGCTCCCTGCAGACTGGCACACCAGTGTCCTGCTGATTCTGCCTCTTTTAGAATCACAGAATTGTCAGGGTTGGAAGGGACCACAAGCATCAGCCAGTTCCAACAACCCTGCCAGGGGCAGGGACACCTCACACTGCATCAGGTTGCTCACAGCCACATCCAGCCTGGCCTTCAAAACCTCCAGGGATGAGGCTTCCACTATGTCCTGGGCAACCTGTGCCAGGCTCTCACCACCCTCATGGGGGAAGAACTTCTTCCTAACATCCAATCTGAATCTACCCAGTTCTAGTTTTGCTCCATTTCCCCCCCAGTCCTATCACTCCCTGACACCCTGTAAAGTCCCTCCCCAGCTTTCTTGTGACAGGGTAACAGAACTCAGAGCCAGCAGCCTCTCGTAAAAGAAACCAGCTTCTTTCTCCACAATCTTCATCAAAAACAAGCCTGAAAGGAGTCACCTTTTTCCCTTTTTATCACATTTCTCATGTGCCCTGGTGGAAGCCACCCAGCTAGCTGAAATCCTGCCTACCAGTGGAGAGGTGCAATGGGGAAAAATGGGGGGGTGTGTGGAAGGAAAGAACAAGTTGAGATTTAAAGGGTGCCTGTACAGCAATGGGCAGTGCTGCCACAGACACCCAAACCCAGCAGTGGTGCTTGGCTGAAACACTTGAGTCTCAGAGACCACAATGGAAGGGCTAGACTGCTTCCAGAGCTGCAATCAACATTCTCAGGGGGAGCCCCTGCATTGCTCTGCATCTCTGATTTGGGTAGTGAAGAGTTCAAGAGTCACGCTCCAGAATGATGCTGAGTTCCCAGCCTGCCAGTCTGCTTAGCCTGTGGACCAGGGGAGGTTTAGGCTGGATGTTAGGAAGAAGTTCTTCATAGAGAGAGTGATTGGCCATTGGAATGGAGCAGGGAGGTGGTGGAGTCACCATCACTGGAGGTGTTTAGGAAGAGAGTTGATGGGGTGCTTGGTGCCATGGTTTAGTTGATTAGATGGTGCTGGAGGATAGGTTGGACTCGATGATCTCAAAGGTCTCTTCCAACCTGGTCTGGTCTATTCTATTCTGGAGTGCAAACAGCCTAATCAAAGTAAGAGTGTCTGAAAGTTGAAAGCCTATGAAAAATGAGGTGCTTCAGGGTATGAACAACATGAGTGATGAGGTCTGAGGGTGCCTGGCAAGCAGAACAGAAGGAAGAGGGGGCAGACAGGGTACTTACAAGAACGGTTTGTTGCTACACTCTGCTATGTCCATACGGTGACCATCTTCTTAAGTGTGTGCAACATACAAAATTCCCCCTGGAGATGGCACAAGATGCCATCTATCCTGGAACTGCAATCCCAGAGATGCAATCTGCCAGGGCACAGATTGCTTTACCAGTTCCACCCTCTGGGACTGAGAGAGCACATTTGGCAAGGGCTACGCAGGGTCTAGATGAGCCGTTTCTGCTCACACCCTTACAAAGCACTGCTAAGCATTCAGCAAGATGCTACCCAGAGGGAGACCTACCAGGACTCATCTCCTGGATCTGCTTACAAAGTCACAACAGTAGGCACAAACCAGCTGGAGCTTCTTGAGCACTACTTGGAGAGGCTGTTCTGCCCTTGTTTTCCTACTCCCTTCACTGTTACTGTGCTCCTTACAGAAGTATAACAACCTCAGTGAGATACCTGACACGTCCATCTGTCCTACCCTCCTGGCTCAGGCAACTGCTGCTGACAGCTTTCAGGGGAAGAGCACAAGAGCAAGGAAAAGCAGAGCAGACTAAGTTTCCCTCTGCAACTTGGACGTGTCCAGAGAAGGGCAACGAGGCTGGGGAGAGGTCTGGAGCACAGCCCTGTGAGGAGAGGCTGAGGGAGCTGGGGTTGCTTAGCCTGGAGAAGAGGAGGCTCAGGGCAGACCTTATTGCTCTCTACATCTACCTGAAAGGAGGTTGAGACAGGTGGGGGTTGGTTTCTCCTCCCAGGCAACCAGCACCAGAACAAGAGGACACAGTCTCAAGCTGCACCAGGGGAAGTTTAGGCTGGAGGTGAGGAGAAAGTTCTTCCCAGAGAAAGTTGTTAGCCATTGGAATGTGCTGCCCAGGGAGGTGGTGGAGTCCCCATCCCTGGAGGTGTTCAAGAGGGGATTGGATGTAGCACTTGGAGCCATGGTTTAGTTGTCAGGAGGTGTTAGGTATTAGGTTGGACTTGATCACAGTATCACAGCATCACTAAAGTTGGAAGAGACCTCAAAGATCATTGAGTCCAACCTGTCACCACATACCTCATGACTAGACCTGAATGGGGCTACAAGAAAGCTGGGGAGGGACTTCTTAGGGTGTCAGGGAGGGATAGGACTGGGGGGGATGGAACAAAACTAGAAATGGGTAGATTCAGATTGGATGTTAGGAAGAAGTTGTTCCCCATGAGGGTGGTGAGAGCCTGGCACAGGTTGCCCAGGGAGGTGGTGGAAGCCTCATCCCTGGAGGTTTTGAATGCCAGGCTGGATGTGGCTGTGAGTAACCTGCTGTAGTGTGAGGTGTCCCTGCCATGGCATGCTCATCGTTGTCTTTCTCTGGATGAGATGTCCACAGAAGCTGGGAAATAGTCCAGCAGAAGCACTGCATGCAATCAGCTCTTCTGACAGCAGATGGCACGAATGTACCAGCCTGCCTGGGCTGCAGAGCTCAGCTGGCCCTGGGGATTTGTAAGCAAAGAGAAAAAGAACCGTTCAAAACAAAAGGCTCTAAGAGTTTTCACACTGCAGTATGGGCAAGGGAGGAAGCTCCACGCAGGCATGCAAACATCTTTCTGCACCACCTGCTAGGGTTTACACTGAAGAGGATGTCAGCTCTGGCACAATTACTGCTACAAGGGGAAAGAGACCTCCAGGACCAGATTTGGTACATCATTTTTATCGAGCATATGCCATTAAGTCCTCTGATAACATACAAGGTACAGGGTGGGAGCAAGATCCCACTTTAAGAGGGGATAAGCCAGAAGATAGCCACCAAACCTGTCTACAAATCCTACTTAATGCCAGATTTCCAGCTTGTGATGACTGAAGGGAAAGGCCAGCATTTTGCCCAAGCCATCTGCACAGGGCTCCTTTTGTGTCATTTCTCTTTTGAGCATTTCTGCCACTTTAGAGAGCAGCATTGCTGAGCAGCCCCTGTGCACCACGGCTTCAAAGCAGAACAATTGCTGTTTATAGAAGCCCTGTTCAGAAGTTATTGCTGATGCATTTTAATAAGCTGTGAAAAGGGCAGAGCTGGGGGGTGAATCACTGCAGGTAAATTTAGTTCAAAATGTAGGATTTTTCTGTCTCTTCATGACTGAAAAGCAAGCAAACATGCACCTGCACACACACACACTGAAGCAGTTCCTACATTCAGTGGAAGCAGATGCTTTGGTTTAAGGACAGAGCCTTCCAGAGCTCAAGGTGAAGGTGAAATCAACACCCAGCTAATCAGCTTCCCTTATTTGTTTTCATCCTCAGAAGGGAGCAAATGCAACAAAAGCAATCCAGGAGGATTCCTGTGGTGGTTTTAGAATAGAATAGAATAGAATAGACCAGAATAGAATAGAGTAGACCAGACCAGACCAGGTTAGAAGAGACCTTCAAGATCATCGAGTCCAACCTATCATCCAACACCATCTAATCAACTAAACCATGGCACCAAGCACCCCATCCAGTCTCTTCCTAAACACCTCCAGTGATGGTGACTCCACCACCACCCTGGGCAGCACATTCCAATGGCCAACCACTCTCTCTGTTAAAGTTTAGTTACAGATTTTGAGCAGAAAAGTAGAAAAAAAAAAGCTAAAGAAATCACTGTTGGGTGTAAAAAGGAAAACAAAAGTTAATGCCGGGGGGGGGAAACTTTAACAGTTGTGAACATTTGCCAAAGCATCTGGGGTGAGGGAGCATCAAAGGAACAAACCCAAGCACCCTGGGGCCCCTCGGTTTAGGAAAGATGTTGACTTGCTGGAATGCATCCAGAGGAAGGCAACAAAGCTGGGGAGGGGTCTGGAGCACAGCCCTGTGAGGAGAGGCTGAGGGAGCTGGGGTTGCTTAGCCTGGAGAAGAGGAGGCTCAGGGGAGACCTTCTTGCTGTCTACAACTACCTGAAGGGAGGTTGTAGCCAGGTGGGGGATGGTCTCTTCTCCCAGGCAACCAGCACCAGAACAAGAGGACACAGTCTCAAGCTGTGCCAGGGGAGGTGTAGACTGGATGTTAGGAAGAAGTTCTTCATAGAAAGAGAGACTGGCCATTGGAATGTGCTGCCCAGGGAGGTGGTGGAGTCACCATCACTGGAGGTGTTTAGGAAGAGACTGGATGGGGCACTTGGTGCCATGGTTTAGTTGATTAGATGGTGTTGGATGATAGGCTGGACTCGGTCTCAAAGGTCTCTTCCAACCTGGTTAATTCTATTCTGTTCTAAAGAAATAGCAAAGCAGCTATGGCAAGCACGGTGTTAGTAACGCTGCCACGGAACCCACTGTAGCACTGTGCCAAGCTAACAGCCATCAGCTCTCAGGGGGATGCTTGGCAGCTCCTCTGAACACTTCTGAAGCTGCATTTAAATAGCTATTGTCCCACCCACACCTCAGCTGTAAGCTAAAATAAAAATTAACTAGAAACCTTAATGGATGACAAAGATGTATTGCTCATTAGCAGATGTACCTCAGAACACCTCTCACCTTGGAGACACTGCTCAGAGGCTCTCATGGGAGATACTGCTGGAGTACCTCTCTTGATGGCTCAAGACAAATGCATAGGGACCTTGACTGACTGGACAGATGGGCAGAGTCCAACAAGATGACATTTAACAAGTCCAAGTGCTGGGTGCTGCACTTTGGCCACAGCAACCCCAAGCAGCGCTACAGGCTGGGGTCGGAGTGGCTGGAGAGCTGCCAAACAGAAAGGGACCTGGGGGTACTGGTTGACTGCCAGCTGATCATGAGCCAGCAGTGTGCCCAGGTGGCCAATGGCATCCTGGCCTGCATCAGGAACAGTGTGGCCAGCAGGAGCAGGGAAGTCATTGTGCCCTGTACTCAGCACTGGTTAGGCCACACCTTGAGTCCTGTGTCCAGTTCTGGGCCCCTCAGTTTAAGAAGGAAATCCTCCCCTTTGGGGAAGTCAGGGTAGCAGGGACACACCTGCAAAACGGCAGGGGAGCCAGGGAAAGTGAACTAAGTGGCAGAAGAGCCTTCACATGGCCACAAAGCTTGCAGATTCCCTGAGGAATAAGTACTGAATCCAACGGAGAGCGCTCTGGATTTAAAGCAAAACCGTGGCCGTTTCAAAGACACACGTGGGGTGTGAGCATCCAAGAGCAAGGCTCCCTGGCTCACTCCATTTGATGCTCACTCTACCAAGGGCAAGACGAGCTGGGCATGCAGCAGAGAGGAGCCAGGGACTGCAATGAAGAGCCATGCTTTTGGAAGCCCAGAGCATTTCGGCTCAGAGGCTGAGATTAGAGTTTGTGTAAACAGAAGAAACAAATGTGGAAACAAGCGAAGCAAAGACTGCTTAAGGCAGAGAGGAAATGCAGGAATTGGGCTTCAGGGAAGCCTGTGTTGCTAAAGGGCAATTGCTTGATTGCATTAAGGACAAGTGCTGGGAGATGGCTGCCTGCCTCTCTCACCTGCTCGAGATGCTTAGCATGTAAATGGCCATGGTTCAGTGAGCTCCCAAACCACAGCTGCATTCCTCACACCAAGGGTTTAAGTGACAGCAGTCTCTCTCACTTCCCCCTTCTGCTCAGCTAAGCCGACCTGAATATGTGGCCACCAGGAAAGCCTTGTAAACCTTGCCAGTCAAAGCACTCTTCCTGCTTTCCCAAACGTGTCAGCTAGAGCAGAGGCTGCTCTGCCAACTCTTGTCTTCAAAACCTGCCACGGTGGCTCATGGATGGGCATGGTCCACGGAAACACGGAAGGAACAAAGGGCCTATTGCTACCTCTGCCCCCAGGCTGCCAGACTGCATTTCTACACTTCCTTCCTCTGCTCAAAGCTGGGATCCTCACAGCATCATCTACTGGCCCCAGAAGCTAGAACTTTACTGAAAGTGTTGCTCTTGATTAAAACCAGAAAACAAACAAACACCCCCCACCTCCCCCCAAAAAACCAACCAAAAACCCAGAGCAATTATGAGCTAGCATCACTACAGAGCATTCAACTGGCATTTTACCCCCTGCAGTGGAGAATGGCAGGGGCACACCACAACATGCACCTGCTCAGGTGAAAAGCACCTTGGCCCCTGACTCCTGAGGGCAAAGATGGTGTGACAGGCATCCTGGCCTGTATCAGGAATAGTGTGGCCAGCAGGAGCACGGAGGTCATTGTGCCCCTGGACTCTGCATTGGTTAGGCCACACCTTGAGTCCTGTGTCCAGTTCTGGGCCCCTCAGTTTAAGAAGGACATTGAGACTCTTGAATGTGTCCAGAGAAGGGCAACAACGCTGGGGAGAGGCCTTGAGCACAGCCCTGTGAGGAGAGGCTGAGGGAGCTGGGGTTGCTTAGCCTGGAGAAGAGGAGGCTCAGGGGTGACCTCACTGCCCTCTACAACTACCTGAAAGGTGGTTGTAGCCAGGTGAGGGTTGGTCTCTTCTCCCAGGCAACCAGTACCAGAACAAGAGGACACAGTCTCAAGCTGCACCAGGGGAGGTTTAGACTCGAAGTGAGGAGAAAGTTCTTCACTGAGCGAGTCGTTCGTCATTGGGATGTGCTGCCCAGGGAGGTGGTGGAGTCACCGTCCCTGGAGGTGTTCAAGAGGGGATTGGACGTGGCACTTGGTGCCATGGTCTAGTCATGAGGTCTACCAAGACAAGTTGGACTCAATGATCCTTGGGGTCTCTTCCAACCTTAGTGATACTGTGATGGTGGAGAGCCAGCTCTGCTGCTGCCACCACAGCAGCACAGCATGCCAGCAGCCTCCAGTCAAACAGGGGAAGGGATGTTTTACCCCTTCTCTGTGGCTGCAGTGCCTGTCTCCACTGACCGCTCTGTGGTCACTGATGCAGAGCCTGCAAGGTCCCAGGCACCACCCAGGCGAGGGCTGGGGCAGCCAAGCTCCCCCCCGCCGTGGGCTGTGTGCATGCTCTTCTGCTGTTTTACTGTCTCTTAAAAGCTGCTGAGCCGAAGGGGGGAGAAGAAGAATCAATAGATAGAGGCGTTGCAATCTCTTGGGAGGATCTTAAGAGCCTGGCTTTCAGCTATTTTCAGCAAATTAGCGTGGGGCTCTTACAGCCTTACTCCTGCTCTCTGCGAGGTGAAAGCAGGACCACCGCCAGCTCCGTGACTCACACAAATACACTGAAGCAAACATAAACCAAGCTGCCTGCTTGCTCTTTCCCAGGGCTTATTCACACCCTTCATAACTATTTGATCTGCCTGCTCCAGCGCATCCCAAGCTGCTGAATGAGAACAAGCAGGGCTGGGGCTGGTCTTGGGCAGCTCCCACACAGAATCGCTGGCAGAGTTTGAGCCAGCTCTCAAACTTCCAAGTGCAGAGAGAGAGGGGAAAATGGAGACCTGTCTGCACTTCTGAGACAGCAGCTATCAACAGCCCCTGCCAGATGGGCAGCAGTGACTGTTGTGTTTTGTTATGAACCATTTTTGGCTATGACACAGGGGAAGATCCACTCCCATCCAGCACCTCCACATACAAACCTAACAGACACCCACAGACCTGTGCCTCTCCAAGCCTCCAAATCCTGAGCCTCTGACAAGAGTTTGCTTTGCATTCAGAGCCTGGCACTGAGCAAAGATACGCTGGAGGTGCTTGACAAGCGCTCCATGCTCAGCATTGGGCCACGCTGCCAATGCTTGCTTGTCCTCTGTGCCTTTTTGCTGAAGATCCCAGCTTCTGGAGCCTAGGCAAAAGTCTCAGCTTAAGTTTATGAAAGGAAATGAGCAATTCCCATCCATCACAGCTGCAAATAACCAAAAATACCCTGAAGGAGATTAGGCTCAGAAAGATTAAAAAAGCTGAAGAAAACAGAACAGGAATAAAAATACCCCAAGAGCTTTTATTTTTAGAGTCCAGCTCACAGCTCCTGAGTGCCTCAAGTTTAGCAAACCAGCTCGCTGCTCCTCCCCTCGAGGTTCCCCTTGCATGTCTGGCAGCAGCTTTCTTCAAACTTACCAGGTAAAACAACAGCAAAACAAAACTCATTTGAGCTCATATAGGGAGGTGGAGAGGTGGCTAAGAAAGGGATCAAAGGATCCTATGTATTGATCCCTAGGACACTGGTATCTTGAGGAAAACATTTCAGAGAGAGATCTATCTGCCTGCAGCCCTCAGGATGACAAGAGCAAAGCAGATTCTTCCCAGGCCATCCTTCCTCCCCTCTACAAAGCAAGGATGCAGTGCATCTTTTCCCACCACCTAATGGTGTGTGGCTCACTCTGATCTTCTAGGTTCCCACTTGCACAGCAGGATCTGCTGGATCTTCATAGAATCACAGAAAACATCCAGTTGGAAGAGACCTCAAAGATCATCCAGTCCGACCTTCGACCCAGTTTAGAGTCAATCCTAAACCCTGTCCCTAAGCACCAGGTCCACACTCTGCTTGAACACCTCCTGGTGCACAGAACAGCAGCAATGTGCACTTACACTGAGTTAGAAATGCCACAGGGAGCATGAGCAAAAGGCTCTGCTACAGGGACCACTGCCTGCCTGCCAGGGCTTGCAGAGCAGCACAATGAAAGCGTCCCTGCCAGGGATGCAGCAAGTGGCTCCTAACGGAGCCCTGGACAACACTCACTTGCTCACTAGCGTTACTGCTAGGCTCCTCACTTGCTTCCCTGCTCAGTGTGAGTCAGTCATTCCCACCAGAGTGCCCCACTCGCTCTCTGGGACGCCTGGGAAGAAGCAAAGTGGGACTGAAATGCCAGTTGAGCTCAGCTGGTATTCCGAGGCAACACACAGACCAGTGCAGCCAAACACCAGCTCTGGCAGCATACTGTCTTCCTCTCCAGCTGCTGCCACAGGTCTTACAACCCCTCTCCATGTTGGACAAGGCTCTCCCCACGCCTTTGCAAATCTCCAGCCTTCTCCATCTTCAGCTGGATGGCCCAGAACATGCCCTGGGACACTGACCAAAAGAAGGGGACGAGCTCATCCCCACTTCACCCAGCTTTCAGGGCTGGAAGACATTTGCTGATACCCAGAGTGCAGCAGGAAAAAACCTCTGCAATGCCATGCTCCAACACCAACAGCTGCAGCCCTCATTGCCGCTTGAGGATTATCCTCCTCTGACCCCCCTCCAGCTCTGTAATCTGCCCAACCCCACTCCACAGGCTGGCACAGGGCCAGACTCCTCTGCCTCCAATCTCCATTACTCCATCTGTCCAAGTCCTGGCCTTTTTCAGCACTCAGCTGATGCATCAGGGTAACAATCACTCAGCTCCAGACCCTCTCACAGAAGGCTCCCCTAGGGAACACAATGCTCCTTGAGACCACCCATTTCTCCTTTCTCCCCATCTATGCACACAAAAAGAGCCAAGAGCCTCACTGCCTCGCTATTTTTGCACCCAGGCTGACTGTCCTCTGCCTTTGCCATTGAAGATGCCTGACATAGCAGACAGTCCAGCTCCTGGCATTTGGTTACCTTCCAGGCTCTCTGCTTAGCTTCCATCCAGTGATAACAGCTCCCTGCCAAGAAACTTAGTTGTCAAGGAGACCTCTTTCAAACAACAGTTGGGCAAAAGCTATGTTATTATCTAGGGTAGCACATCTCCAAGGTAGAGCACTCAGGTTAACTGCCTGCTAGCTCTACCTCGGTTAAAATGCAGGCACAAAGAGAGAGGAGAAAGCCAAAATGGAGCTGGCAGCATAAGCAAGCCCCAGAGTTCATAATTTCAGATAAGTACAGGATGCTTTGGAGGCAGCACAGAGGTCACCAAAGAGGCTTGTGCTCCTCCTGGTGCTAGGGCTCAGCCTCCCCCTCGCTCTCCCACAATGATGTGATAATTCAAAGTCCATCTAAAACTCAAAAGAAACACATCCTAGCCATTCACTAACATTGGCTGTGCCTCCTCTGGGAGCTGCCTATTTCAAGTGGCAATATTTAACCTAGAAACAGATGAAAGAGGAAGCACCTCTATGGAGGGAGCACCAGACCAGACAGATGGGGCAGGACTGGTGCTCAGCAGAGGGCTGGCAAATGCTCCCTGTTGAAAGGTGGAGCCGAAGGGCATGCAAAGAGTTTCACCTTGTCAATACTATTCTCTAGCTCCTGCAGCATTTCTTCCCAGTTTTGGTGTAAGACAATGAAAACTGTTTGTTTTTCATGTGTCTCTGTGTGGTGTGGTGAAATTACCCCCCAACTAACTTGGGGAAAAACTAACCCCAGACCAAAAATTGCTCAGAAGGCTTGGGAAGCAAATGAAGCTCTCTTTACAAGCAAACTAAAACCTGGAAATAGGAAATGTAATTGATTATGTACAAGATAAACAATATATGTACAATATAGATATCTGTTTACAGTTTATAAGCACCACAGAAGCTCCTCAGACCCTCGTGGGACAGAGGATTTGTTCACCTCCTCCTCCACTCCCTCCCTCCATCCTGTTACCTTACACAGTAGTCAAAACAGAGATTTCCTTGGCAAGGCTATGAGAAAGAGAGGAAAGTTGCAAGCAGAAGCAACAGAGGATGAAAAGAGAGAGGAGAAAACTGTTTATACTACTACTCTATATCCCATTAACAAGCCAATGAATTCTATAGACCTTATCATTCTTTTCCTTTTGTATCTAATGGCAATTTATTTTACTTTGTCTTTAGTCAGGGACTGGGCTAAAGCTCCCCCTTCAAACTGTAACACTCTGTCTTTAGCAAGAGCAGCTTCTCTTTTCTCCATTTCCTTCACCAGAGACTGTGTTAACTGGGAGGAAGAAATTTGCCACTTCCACCCCTGCTTCCTTACAAACAAAGCTGCCCCACAGGGGCATTATTCGATGCCAGAAACCTCACCAAGATTGAAAGAGCAGCCAGAAACAAAGACTGCATGTGGGAAGAGTTACCCTGAACGTGATCTTCAAAACCAGCCTGAAATGAAGCAGTTGCAGGCAAGGAAGGTATTTGCAAAAGTACCAGGTGTCAGCTGATCTGTTTCTAATTGTCTGAAATGACAGCTCCTTGACAGCACAGAGAGCAGCTTTCATCTCTCCAGAGGAGTTGCAGAGGTAGGAGACATTTCCCAGCACGGGGGAAAAAGCTGAGCTGGGAAATCAGGTTGCACATCACAGAGTGGGAACCATTTTAAAGGCCACAAGCACTCCATACAAGACACAGCATTATGTGGTGCAGCCTCTTCCATGCAGAACACATAGGTGAGACAGGAAAATCAGAGACGGGGAACCTGTGCCAGAGGACTGGAAGGGAATGATGACCTGATGTTATGGCTTCAGCCAGTGATTGAAGACACCATAAATTAAGTATTTGCTCTACACTAGCCATGAGTGAGGGGGGAAGTACCAAGTGTTATAGCTCCATCCTCTAGGTAAAGCAAACCTGACCATAGAATCAATAAAGTTGGAAGAGACCTCAAAGATCATTAAGTCTAACCTGTCACCCAAGACCTCATGACTACTAAACCACTTGGTGCCACATCCAATCCCTTTCTGAACACCTCCAGGGATGGGGACTCCACCACCTCCCTGGGCAGCACATTCCAATGGCCAATTACTCTTTCTGGGAACATCTTTCTCCTTACCTCCAGCCTAAACTTCCCCTGAGACTGTGTCCTCTTGTTCTGGTGCTGATTGCCTGGGAGAAGAGAGAACCCCCACCTGGCTACAACCTCCCTTCAGGGAGTTGTGGATGTAAAGGAACAAAACTCAGCAAAGAACTCTGAAAATGAAGTTGAGAGTTCCATTCTCACACCACCTTTTGCTTAGTCTCCTACTATCACAAACACCTAGAGAATTAAGCTTCTCATGCAGTTCATCTGGTAGATGAAATTCAGCAGCAGTTTATCGCATGGACAATTCTTTCCTGAAGAACCTTTCACTAAAGGAGGAGAAAGCATTAGCAAGTAAATTGGAAAAGCCTTTTTACTGGATACATTTATTGAAATCCAAGGGCTGAATTCACAGGCTCACAGGATGTTAGGGGTTCCAAGGGACCTCTGGAGATCTTCAAGTCCAACCCCCCTGCCAGAGCAGGACCATAGAATCCAGCACAGGTCACACAGGAACACATCCAGACAGGCCTTGAAAGTCTCCAGAGAAAGAGGCTCCACAGCCTCTCTGGGCAGCCTGCTCCAGGGCTCTGGGACCCTCACAGGGAAGAAGTTCCTCCTCATGTTGAGGTGCAATCTCCTGTGCTGTAGTTTCCATCCATTGCCCCTTGTCCTATCACAGGCACAAGTGAGCAGAGGCTGTCCCTGTCCCTTCCTTCCTCATCCCCAGCCCTCAGATATTGATAGACATTGATCAGATCCCCTCTCAGTTTCCTCTTCAGACTAACCAGCCCCAGGGCTCTCAGCCTCTCCTTACCAGGCAGTGCTCCAGTCCCTCAATCATCCTTGTAGCCCTCTGTTGGACTCTCTCCAGTAGATCCCTGCCTCTCTTGAGCTGGGGAGCCCAGAACTGGATGCAATATTCCAGTCCAAGTGAAGTGTGCTGTTGTTGGTGCCTGGGGAATGCAGCTGAAAGAGCAGAAACTGTTTTCTATCATGTAATGGGGAAGTCTTAATCTGGACTGATTATCAGATCCCCCTCTCAGTCTTCTCCTCTTCAGACTAACCAGCCCCAGGTCTCTCAGCCTCTCCTCACAAAGGCAGTGCTCCAGTCCCTTCAGCATCGCTGTAGCCCTCTGCTGGACTCTCTCAAGTCCCTCCTGAACTGAATTCAGAGTACAAGGTGAAGCCACAGGAACATTTTAAGCCCAAAAAACCCCAAACCAAGCTATTTGTTTTTCCTTTTAGGAAAGATTGGTCACGACATCCTCAAGCTTCCCACCCACTAAGGTGCATTTAGGATCTCTGCCAAACTGTGCAAACTCCACAAGTTATCACACTGGGAGACACTTTGTGCTCTCAGCACCATGGTGAATGCATGGGGGGGTTCCTTCAACCCAGCTGGCATGCTCCTATCCTGGGAAAATGGGTTCATGACTCAGCACCAAAGAAAAAACCCCCATGTTTGCTCCAGTGGTGGGTGGCTGGAGGCCCCAGGATCAGTAATGAGTGGAGGGAGAAACTAACTTTAGTGGGGAGAAAGCAATTCCAGAAATGTGATCCAATAAAATCCTGGGTCTTAGGGGGGGGAAAAAAGTAAGTAAATGAACAGTCAAAAATTTGTCTTCCTCTGAGCTAAATTCTGTGCTCATTAAATATGAAGTGAATCCACAGAGCAGTACAGGTAGACATCCATTACAACCAGGATTCTGCACCTTCTGAAATGTGGCTTCCTTTTAAGTTGAAACCAAACATAAGCCTCTAAAATTATTCACAAGAGGAAGAGTCTAAAACTATTTTGGGTAGCTGGGTGCAGGAATGGCAAATAGGACAAACATCTGAAAACAAACAAACCAACCCCAAACAACAAACATCAGCAGGTGCTCTGTTCCAGAAAAGAAACATCAAATCTCGGTGGCTCTCCTTTACAATGGAAAACTGAGGCAAAGCAGTGTTGTGAGCTGCTTCCTTCAGACAGAAAAGGATCAAAGGGCTTTGCTTTATCAGGTGCTTGAACAGCCCAGCTCCTGGCCTCTGCATTCCAGAACAGGATGCTCTCTTGACTCAAAGGCCAAACTGTTGGCCCTGAGCAGCAGAGGCAAGCTTCTCCCCCTTGTAAAGCAGTGGAGCTTACATCCAAAACAAACACAAACCCCAAACAACAAACATCAGCAGGTGCTCTGTTCCAGAAAAGAAACATCAAATCTTGGTGGCTCTCCTTTACAATGGAAAAGTGAGGCAAAGCAGTGTTGTGAGCTGCTTCCTTCAGACAGAAAAGGATCAAAGGTTTTTGCAACAGCTTTGCTTTTTCAGGTGCTTGAACAGCCCAGCTCCTGGCCTCTGCATTCCAGAACAGGATGCTCTCTTGACTCAAAGGCCAAACTGTTGGCCATGAGCAGCAAAGACAAGCTTCTCCCCCTTGTAAAGCAGTGGAGCTTACATCCAAAACAAACACACACACAAACCCCAAACAACAAACATCAGCAGGTGCTCTGTTCCAGAAAAGAAACATCAAATCTCGGTGGCTCTCCTTTACAATGGAAAAGTGAGGCAAAGCAGTGTTGTGAGCTGCTTCCTTCAGACAGAAAAGGATCAAAGGTTTTTGCAACAGCTTTGCTTTACCAGGTGCTTGAACAGCCCAGCTCCTGGCCTCTGCATTCCAGAACAGGATGCTCTCTTGACTCAAAGGCCAAACTGTTGGCCATGAGCAGCAAAGACAAGCTTCTCCCCCTTGTAAAGCAGCAGAGCTACCTCTCCCTTTGCTTTTACACATGGGAGAGGTGGTGTCCATGCAGATGGACAGCAGTGGGATCCCATCCAGCAGGACCGGAAACCCACGGCCAGGCTTGGCTGCCCCAACACGCACGGCACAAAGGCGAACAAGCTGGAACCCAGCCTGCAGCACTCTGCCAAAGCTGTTTGCCAGGGGGAAATCCCAAAAGACTCTGGCCTGGAGCCAAGGACGTGAGGAGAGAGAATTAAGAGGTCCATCCGAAGCTGACCGAATTTCCTTCTCCTCCAGTTGCTATGCAGGGTCTTCAGGAGTGATGGGAAGTAGCTACAGGTCTTCCTGTGAAACAGGTATCAGAACAAGGATCACAGAATCTCACAATTATTGAGGCTGGGAAAGACCTCTGAGATCATCTAGTCCAGCCTATGACCTAACACCACCACACTAGCTAAACCATGCCCCCAAGTGCCACATCCAATCTTTTCTTAAACACTTCCAGTGATGGCGACTCCACCACCTCCCTGGGCAGCACATCCCAGTGCCCAATCAGCCTTTCTGTGAGGAAGTGCTTCCCAGTATCTAACCTAAGCCTCCCTGGCACAGCCTCACACCATGCCCTCTTGTCCTGTCACTAGTTGCCTGGGAGAACACAACTTAGTGGGACCTCCTTTGGAGAATGGAGCAGAAATATCTGGGAAGGTGTCTTAACCTCTTTGTTTTCATGCAGGAATGACCACATAAACCACCATGACATGCAAATTCATGAAGTGTTCCATATTTTTGCTGAGGGAGCTGGGGTTGTTTAGTCTGGAGAAGAGGAGGCTCAGGGGAGACCTTATTGCTCTCTACAACTACCTAAAAGGAGGTTGCAGCCAGATGGGGGTTGGTCTCTCCTCCCAGGCAACCAGCACCAGAACAAGAGGACACAGTCTCAAGCTGCACCAGGGGAAGTTTAGGCTGGAGGTGAGGAGAAAGTTTCTTCCCAGAGAGAGTTGTTAGCCATTGGAATGTGCTGCCCAGGGAGGTGGTGGAGTCACTGTGCCTGGAGGTGCACAAGAGGGGACTGGACGTGGCACTTGGTGCCATGGTTTAGCAGTCATGAGGTGTTGGGTGACAGGCTGGACTTGATGATCTCTGAGGTCTCTTCCAACCTTATTGATTCTATGATTTCCTTGTGAATAAACCTGACAGCTCCTGTGCACCTTAGCAACACACAACATGAACAGGCAGCACCACATAAGGACTTGCACAAAGATGTGGTACAGAGACAGACACAGGGCAGCTGGTGCAGGATTACAAAAGAAAAGGACTGGATTTCCCCCAGAGCAGGAAAGGATCCAGGCAATCTGAGTAATTCCTGATCCTGGGAAGTGCAACAAACCCAGAGTTTGCTATCCACAGCTCACACCAGGGTTTGGCCCCCTCTGCTCAAAAGGAAAAATAGCCCTCAGACAGGAAGAAATGAGGCAGGGACACCAAGCAAAACCAATTAGTACACTCCAGCCAGAAGGCAGAATTATCCTAGTCATTAGTGATGTGCTGAATTTCAGCTGCAGATGAAGGCTGCAAACTTTGACAGACAAGGAAGAGAAAAAGAAAAGGAAGAAAAATCAGCTTCAGGGTTTCCAATAGGCCAATCCCACACCACAAGGTTAGGTTTGTTTAACAAACACAACACACTACTAACAGCCTTTTCTCTTGTCACTCTTCACTGGGGATTGTCAGGGTTGAATTGCTTTCACTATTTGTGGTTTCCTAAAAAGATTCCAGGGGAGGCACCGACTTTCTTAGCCTTCAGTGAGCTTGCTTCTCCCAGCCACCTTTTACAAGCCCTGGAGGAGCTGAATGTTCTTCTTCTTTCAAGTTAATTGAGTTGGGCTGAATGAGCAAAAAGACAATCAGCAGAGCACCAGCATGTGCTCAGGGATCAAAGATCCAGAGGGGTAGGGGGCAGCAATGAAGAGCTGAAGAGGATGTGGCAGATGCATCCCCTGCGCTCAACACATCACTGTCATGAGATGCCTCCAGCCTCTCTTCACGGGGCCAGCTTTTCATGCCCAATGTTTGTGTGCAGGCAAACACCAGTCCTATTCCTTGGGATGCAGAGCAAGTAGAGCAAAATAGCTCTACTAACATCTATGAGATTTCTCCAGGAGTAAGGTACAACTCAGTGAGAGCAAGGACATCAAACACAGCCTATAGCAAGCCTGTAGCTCTCCTTCCCCAGATCAATTTATTAATTTCTCCTGTGCTGGTGATTATAAAGAGGATGAAGGGGATGGGGGAGACAGAGACAAGGCCCTTGTGTGCCATGAAATTAAATGCACAGCAGCAGCCATCATTAATGATGCATTATGGAGCAACAAAGGGAGCCTTGCTGATTGACAGTCCCTAACAAGTTGTGTATAATAAACACTTTCCTCTAGACAGAACGTTCCTGATTATGGGATATGTTCCCCCTCGTGTTACTGCTGGATCCATTGTGACAGACACACCCCACTTGAAAGGGGAGAGACACCCAAAACAAAAGGAGGATTGACTGGGAGATGCTTGACTGAAGGAGCCACGAGGCCACCTTGCTAGTCCTGTACGGAGCAAAACCCGCAAGTCGCAGAAGGCATGCAGGAAAACAGCTGCCAAAGAGTGAAGATAGGGCAAAACATCATCCAGTGATACCAAAACAAACTCTTCAGCTGCCAATATAGATGCTCTGAATTCAGCTTCCTCAGTACAGGATGGGAATCAAGGTCTCTAAATGGAAGGGTACTAGCATAGAGGCTTGGTTGCCTACATAGAATTGTTAGGGTTGGAAGGGGCCTCAAGGATCATTCAGTTCCAAACCTCCTGGCCATGGGCAGGGACACCTCACACTGCAGCAGGTTGCTCACAGCCACATCCAGCCTGGCCTTCAATACCTCCAGGGATGAGGCTTCCCCCACCTCCCTGGGCAACCTCTGCCAGGCTCTCACCACCCTCATGGGGAAGAACTTCTTCCTAACATCCAATCTGAATCTACCCGCTTCTAGTTTTTTACCCATTCCCCCCAAGTCCTATCACTCTTTGACACCCTAAAAAGTCCCTTCCCAGCTTTCTTGTAGGAAAGCATCATAAGACACTGGAAGGCCACAATTAGGTCTCCCCAGAGCCTTTTCTTCTCCAGACTGAACAGCCCCAACTCTCTCAGAGGAGAGGATCCCTAGCCCTCTGCTCATCCTTGTGACCCTTCTCTGGACACGCTCCAGCATGTCCAGATCATTCCTGTATCCATCACCAGCTTCTGCCTAAGGCAGCCTGCTCAGCTGCTGTAGCAGCTCTGCACAGCCACATGCTAAAAAGAGCATCCCAAGAGGGGAGACAGGCTCCTTGCCTTCTCACAGCACCAGCCTGGCTAAGGGCTTGATGAACCTGATCTGGAGCTTCAGCACTTAACCAAAACTGCTTGCTCTGAACTAGTTAGAAATCCAGCCAGCTCATGCTAACATTCCTGACCCACAGGAACTCACTTGCCCTAACAGTCTGAGTCCTTCTCTCCCCTGATGACTCATGCAATCACTGTTAGGTCCTTCTGTAGCCCACCAGCAGTACTCTCCTACGCTTCCTATTTGACTCCAGTGATTAGAGCCTGCATAAAACTCATGAAGGTCCATGAATGAGAGATGTCCTAGAAGTCACTACTGACAGGGCTCAAGCCACAGCCACTGAAGGAAGGTTTGAGCTGCACAGGCAGAATCTATCAGAAGTGCAGCTCAAGCAGAAGGCTGTAGAGTCCTTGCAGGACTAGGACAGAGCCCAGGCCCCTTGAGGCTATGCAGAATTGCCCCAATTCATACCTCCTGAACCCTGTCCAGAGACAGAAACAGGTTCATTAGTGATTCCTACATGAACTCCTAAGCTACAGCTGGAAAAATTACATTTCTGTAAAGGGGACAGAATTGCCTTGAAAAGAGCAGCAACATCACTATAGGTTTTAAACATCTCTTGCTCCTCAAGACTGAATGCAAAATGAAATGGGATGGAAGGGCACAAGCATTCCTAACCCAGAACTGTGACATTCAGAAAGGCACCTGAGCAAAAATCCCAATCAAGCCTACTTCCAGGCTTACAAGCCAAAGGTGTAGGGTGTGACAAGGAAGTTTGCAGGCAGATATTAACCAGAGGGTGCAAACTCTTCGTTTCCCAGAGAGCAATTGAAAGGGAAAGGCAGGAAATTTGCAGCTCTGTAATTAATGGCAGTGAGGAGTCAGAACAGAGGGTGACATCACCACAGCTAATTACAACTAGGGGGAAGGGCAGGACTAATCGTTTTCCTGACCCTGTGATCTATATCTGAGTTGCTCCAATTTTGCTCCTGGCCAGGCTTCCCAGGAAATGTGTGATTCCCATGCTCAGAGGCACATTTCTGGCTCTGTTCATGCCCAGCATGTGTGAAGCCAGACCCCCACATATTTCATGTGGATGTTACAAAAACACAAGGAGTAGTTAGGAGTGAGCCTGAGGACAGATCACAGCGCTGCCATGGGTGATGCAGCAGGACCCCCAGCTCCTTAAGGTTTCTACTGCAAGGAGATCCTGTAAGGCACTGAGGAGCAGCCAGGACTGACCCACTTCCCCACCCTGCTTTGAAATGGCCAAATCCCTTTTTCCACACCCACTCCAGGGCAGGCATTACTCCAGTAGCCAGAAATAAACAGACATCTGGCACCCTGTGGTGAGTGAAGCACTCCTGCACTCCTTGTGCCAAGACAACTGTCCCCAAGCTGTCGCCATCGGTGGTCTGGAAGCTGCTGTTTCCACATCCATGCACAGGATGGATGGCAGGGCTCTACAACTCACTGCCACTGCTGAGTAGATGGGTGTCTCAGAGCAACAGAAGCCAGAAAAAGCAGGAATTGATTAAAAAGGGTCTGTTCTCATCTGTCAGCAGGGCCTGGGAAGACACTGCTGACACGTCCTGTCCTAACGCTATCAGCGCGCTGGATAAGCCCGTGAAAGGAACTCTGTTCCACCATAGGAATGTGAGAGGTAGCGCTCCTTCTGAAATCAATTACTGTCTTGCACAAGGCTCCAGGGTGCCAAACCTTCAGCCAAGGGCTTCAGCTGCCCCATTCAGCCATTGCAGCTGATCCTTACAATCTGTTTTACCCTCTGACTGGGAGGCGCTTGGCTCTGCCACGGCCAGGCAGGAGGATACAAGTGGTCTGCAGAAATGCAGCGCTAGAGTCAAAATTCTTCTGAAACAGGAAGCAAACCAAAGCAGCCAGAATACTCTGCAGCTTGTGCCCTCCACCAGCCTGCAGGGACAGGCACCCACTCTGCCATGCAAAGGAAATGGGCTGCCAAGTCGTTTCTGAGAAACACTGTGTCAGTACTGGAAGCTGTCAGTTCCAAGGAAAACTAAGCAAGGTTAGAAGTTAACCAGCTTTGACCCACAGAGAAATGAAGAGCCACATCCCAGGGGGCAGGGAAAGGGAAGTTGCATAGTTTGGGTTTAGTAAGAAGATTGTTTGTTAGAGAAAATGTGACTTTAGGATCTGCAGCCACTGTTTCAGCACGGTCTGAAAGCAACAGGCTCAATACAGAAGCACAGAAAGCAGCCTGTTTCTGACCAGCTCTTCAGGATGAATCCAGTGCAGCAAGTTAAACCTGGCAGCATGAAGAAATAAATCTCACTGTATAGAATGGTGAAGCCCCCATTACAAGAAGGGTATGGATGTGCTGGAGCATGTCCAGAGCAGGGCCACAAGGATGAGCAGAGGGCTGGAGCTGCTCTGCTATGGAGACAGACTGAGGGAGTTGGGGTCGTTCAGAACAGAACAGAAGGCTCCAGGGAGACCTTCTTGTGGCCTTCCAGGATCTGCAGGGGGCTACAAGAAAGCTGGGGAGGGACTTCTTAGGGTGTCAGGGAGGGATAGGACTGGGGAGAATGGAACAAAACTAGAAGTGGGGAGATTCAGATTGGATGTTAGGAAGAAGTTGTTCCCCATGAGGGTGGTGAGAGCCTGGCACAGGTTGCCCAGGGAGGTGGTGGAAGCCTCATCCCTGGAGGTGTTGAAGGCCAGGTTGGATGTGGCTGTGAGCAACCTGCTGTAGTGTGAGGTGTCCCTGCCCATATCAGGGGCTTGGAACTAGATGCTCCTTGAGGTGCCTGCCAACCCTAACACTTCTGTGATATTATGACTCTGCTTTGTGTAGGAGGTGCTAGTAACACACAAAATTTACTTTTGAAGTCCTTTCTGAATCTCTGTGGCAGCATTTCTGCCAATAAATAAATAAATAACATTCAATATTATATTGAGAAACTGCCAGAGACCCCACACACCTGGGAGGCAGTGAAAAATTCTTGGCAACGCTTAGATGTGCTTCAATTATGCTACAAAGATCAAAACCAGGATGGAAATCTGCAGAGTGGCTTTAAAAGTAAGACATCAGTCAGTTTATACAGCAAACCACACTAACAGACCTCGAATGCCTAAGTGGTTATTTGCAAAGGTTCACAGTCTCACAGTGTCACTAAGGTTGGAAGAGACCTCGAGGATCATCGAGTCCAACCTGTCTCCACAGACCTCATGACTAGACCATGGCACCAAGTGCCACATCCAATCCCCTCTTGAACACCTCCAGGGACGGTGACTCCACCACCTCCCTGGGCAGCACATTCCAATGACGAATGACTCTCTTGGTGAAGAACTTTCTCCTCACCTCGAGTCTAAACCTCCCCTGGCACAGCTTGAGACTGTGTCCCCTTGTTCTGGTGCTGGGTGCCTGGGAGAAGAGACCAACCCCTTCCTGGCTACAACCACCTTTCAGGTAGTTGTAGAGGGCAATGAGGTCACCCCTGAGCCTCCTCTTCTCCAGGCTAAGCAACCCCAGCTCCCTCAGCCTCTCCTCACAGGGCTGTGCTCAAGGCCTCTCCCCAGCCTTGTTGCCCTTCTCTGGACACCTTCAAGAGTCTCAATGTCCTTCTTAAACTGAGGGGCCCAGAGCTGGACACAGGACTCAAGGTGTGGCCTAACCAATGCAGAGTCCAGGGGCACAATGACCTCCCTGCTCCTGCTGGCCACACTATTCCTAATGCAGGCCAGGATGCCACTGGCCTTCTCGGCCACCTGGGCACACTGCTGGCTCGTGTTTAGGCAGCTTTCAATCAGCACCCCCAGGTCCCTCTCTGTTTGGGAGCTCTGCAGCCACTCTGACCCCAGCCTGTAGCTCTGCATGGGGCTGCTGTGACCAAAGTGCAGCACCTGGCACTTGGGCAGAGTCCAATGGGATGGCATTTAATAAGTCCATCTGTCCAGTCGGTCATTACAAATTCCTTTGGCAAACAAACAAGCAAGCAACAAACCCCCCCAAAAAAAAAGCTTTTTCACATCCACCTGCCTTTGTCCTGTCCTGGTTTTCAAAAAGACTGTAGGAATCCCCTGGATTAAGGGGGAAACTCACAGTCCAGTAGCATGCAATATTCAATCAGTCCTAAGGCTATTACAGCACAGTGCCCCCATGCAGAGATAAGCAGCGGTTTAGAGAAGTATCTGAGCGGCTCCAAACATCAAGATGATTTCACACCCTGATGGAAAGCATGCAGGCTAATACTGCAGCAGTCATTATGGCATTCAGCAGACAGCCATGCTAAAACCCACGGAAGAATACAGCTACATTCCCTTCACAGGATGAGAAGGCTGATCCACACACCACTGCAACCACTAAGATACTTTCCATTAAGTAGGAACTGGATTGGGTCTTATAAAACATTTACTCTGTGAGCTTGCATGAGACAGGAAGGCGCTGAGCAGCCACAAAGTCAAGGCTGAGCTACAGGAGCAGGCTGAGCAGTTCTGTAACACCAGCTGCAGGATGTTAGAATCATAGAAGCAGTAAGGGTTGGAAGGGACCACAAGGGTCATCTAGTTCCAGCCCCCTTACCGTGGGCAGGGACATCTCACACTACATCAAGTTGCTCACAGCCACATCCAGCCTGGCATTCCAAACCTCCAGGGAGGAGGCTTCCACCACCTCCCTGGGCAACCTGTGCCAGGCTCTCACCACTCTCACGTGAGGGTGAGCTTCTTCCTCACATCCAATCTGAATCTACCCATTTCTAGTTTTGCTCCATCCCCCCCAGTCCTATCCCTCCCTGACACCCTAAAAAGTCCCTCCCCAGCTTTCTTGTAGCCCCCTTCAGATACTGGAAGGCCACAAGGAGGTCTCCTGGGAGCCTTCTCTTCTCCAGACTGAACAGCCCCAACTCTTTCAATCTGTCTCCATAGCAGAGCAGCTCCAGCCCTCTGATCATCCTCATGGCCCTTCTCTGGACACATTCCAGCACCTGCAGATCCTTCCTGGAACAGAGGCTCCAGAACTGGACACAGTCCTCCACTCTGGTGAGACCCCACCTGGAATAGAGGGGGAGAATCACCTCCCTTGACCTGCTGGCCACACTTCTCTTGCTACAGCCCAGTGCAGGCTAGAAGACATTCAACTGCAGCAGGCAACAGGTCACAGACTAGCATTTCCCATGTGGAAAGTCTCTCCCCACCTTGCAGTTTGGCACAATGGACTCCAAAGGCTGAACTTTTTGCTGCAAACTTCAGCAGAGATCCAAAGCATCCAATGAAGAGCTGACAACATCTGTGTCTACCACAGGTAAACCTGGTGAAAAGCAAATAGCAGGGTGCAGGAGGAGAAGGTAGCAAAACCCACAACCAATCGGGCTCACAAGCCAAGAGCTGCTCATGTTTGCTCATAACATTTGTGCCAGCAAGATAAGCTTTGTGAATTACACATTTTGCATTAAAATCCTTGAGAAAGGAAAGGAAAAGCACACCCCTGGCTGGACCCAGAGAGAAGACCTGTGGTGTACAAGCCACCCATCCAGACACTAGTCAAACAGCATCACCTTTGCAGTAGCAGAACCTGAGTTTTATATCCAGAGGGGCTGAAAAGGGGGTTGGATAATACAGTGCCGTGAGAGAGGGTAGTATAAGGTGCCAGAAAACTGATGCATTCATCTCTTTAACATACTTTGAGATCCTTCTCTTATCTCCAGCCTGATCTAGTTGGAGATGTCCCTGCTCACTACCAGAGGGCTGGACAAGATGACCTTTGAGAGTCCCTTCCAACCCGACGCATTGTGTGATGCTGTGGTCCTTGCAGTCAAAGGGCCAGAGATGAAGCATTAGCAAACAAAGGATGAATGAGGAGGTACCAAGCTGCACAACACAATGGTGGGCACTTCAGAGAAGCTCAGGCAGGTGAAGAAAGCAAACCAGCTGAACTGTCTGCCCAACTGAACTGCTGTGCCATTTATTTTTAAACACCCTCATTGCTCATGAACCTTGCGTCTGCTTTTCCTCACTCACCCACACTGGAGCAGCTGCCTTACTTGTGTGAAAAGGGAACTTCTGAAGCTCCAGCACTCATTAGGATGATGCCTCATGCAGGCAGGCTCCAACTGGGCTGCCTGCATGAGTAGTCTGTGCAAAAGGCAGAAATGACAGGGGTGGGAGAGGGATTGTGACAAAGCAACAGTCAGCGCTCAACACCAGTAGAAAAACAACCCTGGGTCAGTCAAGTCACCCACCACAGATTATCTGACAATGACAAGCAGCAGAAACTTCAAGGGGAAGTGTAAAAAGGCAGAGTAGCCTACAGCAACCCCCTCTCTGCTTCACCTTCCCCAGCTTTCAGCGCTGTGTGGATTAGAGGTGGACTTGTAAATGCTCGGCAGCCACTGGCAGTCAAACTCTCTCTGAATTTCCTTTCAAACCCATTTGTATTTTGGGCTTCACTTGTCACAGGGCAACCAGCTCCATGCTGTAGCTACAGGTCATGAGAAGTATTTGCACTTCAATAGCAACCTGTAAGTTTAGTTGTGCCACCTGTAATTCTTCTGCAGCATGGAAGGCAACCAGAATTCCTATCATCATCACCCTCTCCACCCCATCCCTGGTGACACGCAAGGTGAGGCTTGACAGGGTTCTGGGCAACCTGATTTAGTTGAGGATGTCCCTGCTGACTGCAGAAGGGGTTGGACTTAGATGACCCTTGGAGGTCCCTTCCACTCCAAACCATTCTATGATTCTCATCAGGGTGAAAAGGAGGTCTGCACAAACTGGAAGCTCCTCTTAAAGTGTAGGACCAAATGGCCATGGATCAGGAGTTCATCATCTTAAACTGCTTCTTTCCTGCAGCATTAGCTTAACAGTTTGGACCACTTAATGGCTGCTTATAAGGAAGAGAGATTATATTCTGTCCCAGGCCTCATGATCTAAAATAAACCTTCTCTACCAGCCAGCAGTCTGGGCAGAGTGCTGCTGCAAGTGGTATCAGTACTACCAGTCCAGCCCAATCTCACTGGCTGATGGAGAATTGGTCAGAGGAAAGCACCAAGGCACACACAACCCTTCTAGCACTGCTGGCTAGTAAATCCTGCTCTTTCCAGAGGAAGAGTTGACAAACTTAGCTGATAGATGGGAGATTAGTTGGGAAGAGCAGTAGTAGAAGAATGCTGTCAGGATGAAAGGGAAGAAATGCAGAGCTGTTAGCAAGCCCCACTTTCTCTGTCCATCCCACCCTGCAGATAGCTATGCATCAGCCAGACTAAAGCTACAACCACCTCAGAGCAAAAGCAACAGCCTGCAGAATCCACCATCCTGCCTGTAAAACCACTTGGCTGGCTGTTACACAGGAGGATGCAAGACCCTGAGTTCTCTTCTAACTGTACTACCCTGAGACACCAGACAAGGATTCTTCCTTGCAGCCTGTGGGGTGGCACTCCCCAGAACCTGCCTCTGTCCTGGATCCTAGGCAGCCTGACAGCACCACTGACCATCAACATCCTCCACAGCAGAGCCCAACAGCTCTGTGCTTCCCTATAGAACAGCTGGGAACTCATGCTCTGTGGGGAACAGCAGCTACTCACTTTCCTGAGCAAGCATCTGACATAGGTCTCACTGGGGATCTGGGTGCAGGCTCCCAAAGGTGAGCTCAGCTCCCAGCTAGAGGGAAATCTATTGCCAGCACTCTGCATCCTAATAGGACATTCATGGCACAGTCTTTCTTTTTGCTTTGTTGAAGCAGAAGCACAGATTTAAGATCCATCTCCCAGGGTTCATTTCCCTGGCTCCTGACTGGGTCCACCTGTGCTGTGGCACTTCCCTTGAACAGCTCAGGCCAAGCCAAGGGAAGTAATTCCAGAAACAACTCCAGACTCAATGCAACTCTCACACTGGAACAAACTCATCTTCTGCACAGAGCTAACCAAACAGCAGGCAAAACTCACACCTGACAGTACACTGAACCTTAATGAACAGCTTTCAGAACCCTGCCTTCAGCCTGCTGGACTGTGGCAAGGCCAGGCAGCGGCTCCCAGGACACTATTGCAGCCCTTTGTTAGCTCATCCTAGCAGAACCACCACAGGGATCTGTGCTAAACTGTCTTGAAAGGCAGAGTGAAGAAAGAGCAGTGTTGCACAGAGATTTTATTTCCATAAGGCCAATAGCAGTGTGGGTTGTTAGAAGCAACTTTTCCATCCAGGACATTTCAAGGCATTTCCAGAAGAGGATGAGGGAGAACAATACTTCACAGGATCCTTTCAAGTGTCCTCTAAGTTCCAGCAGAGAGTGGAGTCTACACTTAGTAGTGTTGCATACAAATCTTAATTGCTTATTCAGTACTGGCTAGGGATTGATAGAGGGTAGAGGAAAGGAAGAGCAAGCCTGGCTTGTTCCAAGACAAACTCTCACTCCAGGATGCGTTTCTGATGCTCTTCTCACATCCTGGGCTGCAGCAAGAGAAGCATAGGCAGCAGGGCCAGGGAGGCGATTCTCCCCCTCTACTCTGCTCTGGTGAGACCACACCTGGAGTACTGTGCCCAGTTATGGAGCCCTTACTACAGGAATGATCTAGAGGTGCTGGAAGGTGTCCAGAGAATATCAGGACACACCCTGGCAGGAGAGTAAAACTGTCTAGACTTTGCACGTCCATGGTCACATTTGCTCCAGATAAGCACTGTGTATCAAAGATGTGGAGAGCTCCTTTTGCTAGCACATACACAATCAGAGAATTGTCAGGGTTGGAAGTGACCTCAAGGATCAGCCAGTTCCAACCCTCCTGGCCATGGGCAGGGACACCTCACACTACAGCAGGTTGCTCACAGCCACATCCAGCCTGGCCTTCAAAACCTCCAGGGATGAGGCTTCCACCACCTCCCTGGGCAACCTGTGCCCGTCTCTCACCACCCTCATGGGGAAGAACTTCTTCTTAACATCCAATCTGAATCTACCCACTTCCAGTTTTGCTCCATTCCCCACAGTCCTATCACTCCCTGACACCCAGATAAAGTCTGTCAGCTTGAATTCCTGTTTGCTGGGGAGAGAGAGGAACCCTGGCTTGTGTTCTTGGCTCTGCTCTGTTTTATCTCTTTTTAAATTGAAACTAACCCAGCCTAGTGAATGTGCTGCAACCCATCACTGAGAGATTTGCCACTCCCCTTTAAGCACCTTAATGTATTGATTACAAAGGAACTAACTTTGACCTTCATTTCCTTTCTTCCTGCTGGTCGCTGCTGACAGCTTTGCACTGCAACTAAGCAAACATACTGCTAGAGTAGCCATCTACATAATCAGGTCAGCTTATGGCACCATCACGTACTTAATGACAGAGCAGCTCCATGCACAGCCTCATGGGGTTTCCTAGCAGCATCACTCTCCCACTCAGCTGCTCACTTCATCCACAGACTACTAGCACAGGATGTCAGGGGTTGGACCAAGAGACCCAAAGACATCACCGAGTCCACCCCCCCTGCCAAAGCAGGACCATACAATCCAGCACAGGTCACAGCAACACATCCAGACAGGCCTTGAATGTATCCAGAGAAGGAAACTCCACAACCTCTCTGGGCAGTCTGTTGCAGTGCTCTGGGACCCTTACAATAATGAAGTTTCCCCTTGAGTTGTGGTGGAACCTCCTGTGCTGCAGCTTACATCCATTGCTCCTTGTCCCATTATAGAGAGCAAGCGAGAAGAGCCTGTCCCTTCCCTCCTGAGCTCAGAAAGGAGGGGACAGGCTCTTCCCACTTGCTCCCTGTGCACTATGCACATCCCATTTTTAAAGGGCTGCTTCCCATCGGTTAGATCCCTGGCTTTTGTGTTTCGTTCCCTTGCTGAGCTCTTGCACATACTACATTTACTTGTGCTGGCATCAAGCAGTCTTCTGTTGTTTAGAGGCACTGGTGGCCTCATCTGGAGCTCAGCTATGTCTGGCTGCTAGGTTTTCCATCCTATTCCTCTTGATAAAGGTGAATCTGTCTCCAAAAGCTATTCCCAGCACATCAAGATGGTCCATGCCAGAAGACAGAGGACACTGCACTTAACACCTTCGTCTCCACAGCTTAATATTTCAAGTGATTACCTCTGGAACAAACTCACACTAATTCAGTATCAGTCTCTCCTCTTGCCTACTGCTTTACCAGTCTCACTTGCCTCTCTTCTGCCAATACCTGCCTCTTCCATTCGTTTTCCAGGCCGCTGCAGCAGCTTATCCCTGCAAGCTTGCTCAGCTTCATATGCCACACTGTAATACTGTAGTGCCAGCTCTTCCTTTCTTTTCCCCACATTATGTCACCCATTGCAGTTTAAGGAGGTGTCTGGGGGCTTCTGTATCTCTTTCTCACCTCTATAACATAATATCTATGTCCCTATGGTTTATAGCCACTAATTAAGAGAATCATTTTAAATCACATCATCGCACTCCAGTGCCACCTACAAAGTCCCTGTTTCTCCTCCAGTGTGTGGGTTGATCCATCTTGCACCTTGGGAGAAAAACTGAAAGGTCAGAGAGATTTCTCACTGCTTCTGTGATTAGTTATTTTATTTTTTAAGGGACAGTATCTGCAGCTTTCAGCTGTGCTGGAAAGCACAATCACCAGGCATGCATTCACAAAGAAGACATAGGCTGGTGAGAGGCCTCGAGCACAAGCCCTACGTGGAGAGGCTTGGGGAGCTGGGGTTGTTTAGCCTGGAGAAGAGGAGGCTCAGGGGAGACCTTCTTGCTGTCTACAACTACCTGAAGGGAGGCTGTAGCTAGGAGGGGGTTGGTCTCTTCTCCCAGGCAACCAGCACCAGAACAAGAGGACACAGTCTCAAGCTGTGCAAGTTTAGGCTCAAGGTGAGGAGAAAGTTCTTCACAGAGAGAGTTGTTAACCATTGGAATGTGCTGCCCAGGGAGGTGGAGTCACCACCCCTCGGGGTGTTCAAGAGGGGATTGGATTGATGGTTTAGTAGTCATGAGGTGTTGGGTGACAGGTTGGACTTGATGATCTTTGAGGTCTTTTCTAATCTTATTGATTCTATGGCTCTAAGACACTTGTAAGGGCCTGGGAAAACTCTCAAGTGACCACCTGCCCCCGCATGCTGTGGCTGAAGCTCACAAAACTGCTGTCAGCCACATCTTACTAGCCTGAGATCAATGCACTGCCCCCTTGGCATTTTTTTTAGCATGCTGGGTACTACCACAGCTTTTGTTTCCAGAGATGATACTTAAGAGGGAAACCCAATATTCATGCATGCACCTGCTGACACAACAGCAGGACTCTGAAGCAGTGGACGTGGGCAACCTGATCTCTTACTTACATCAACCATGCCGGCCTGAACATAAAGCACAAGGCAGCCAACCAGGAGCAGGGCCACTTAAACCCATTAGAGTGGTCTTTGCTGTGACTAAGCAGCACAATAAGATTAGGCAGGGAGGAGCAGGGGGGGGAGGGGAGGACCCCACAGCCCTGTGCTTACAGACACAAGATTCTGAGCGCTACCCATAACAAGAGCACAATGTGACTGGGAAGTAGAGCCTGCTTTGAGCCCAGGCAGTAAGATAATTTAGGTGGGGTTCTTTTTTTCCTGCAGGACTCCTGTTAAGCTTTGCTGCAGCCCAGGCTGTGGTCATAAGTGGGCCGTGGAAGGCTCATCAAGAGTAGCGCAGCTATCTGGATCTGTACAGCAGAGGCACCTAGCCCGAGGCAGAGAGGAGAGTGGCTACCACGGAGATTTGCCTCCTCTTTGAAAGGGGTACAAAAGGATTCCGAGTCTCCTGGATTTAAATCCTGGCAGAGGTCAATGCCAGCTTCTTTTCAAGATCCCCTAAGAAGGTCAACATGATAAAAGCTCACTCCTTCACAACTCAACAATCAGCAAACACTTGAATAGAAGCAAGAGGTTCTCCTCCTCTCCCCCAGTTTTTATTACCCAGCAAGTTTGTGAGTGGGTTCAAAGGAACAGATGTCTTCATTGTGCCTTCCTTCTCCTTTTGCTCACAGGAAGAGGTGGAGCAGAGAGAAAGCAATTTCCTCCAAATTATGTTTTTAGCCTACTGTATCCTCTCCACTATTCAACGGCCGCAGAGCTAGGGAGGGAGCTGCGAAGTTCTGATGCTGCAGCAACTCATTCAGAGTGCAAGTGATTAAAAACTTTTACACTTGAATACACAAACCAGCCTCTTTATCCAATTAAGCACCCACTCTTCCTTTCAAAAATCTCTCACAGAATGGTGAAAGTCAATGAAAGCTTCATAAATGCATTTCACATCATTTTTGCATCCACCTGGGCTTGGGTTTGCACTGACTGAGTGCCTTGTGCCCCACCAAGGCAAACCTCAGCCCACAGCATGCAGCATTTTACTGTTTAGCATGAAAGCATGCATGCAGTCCTGAGTGAAACTCCAGGGACCATAAAGTGCTCTGTCGTTAAAGGGATTATGGTAGCAACACAAAAGTGCTCTTAACCCAGCCTCCACTAGCAGGCTTTTCTGTCAGCACTGCCAGAAGTGCAGGAGATGCAATTGGTGATTAGCAAAGTGTTGCCATTGAAACCCTGCTGCCCAGGTTACTTGGCACTTGGTGCCACCTTTTGCTCAGACAGAGGCAAAGGTAGGAGCCAGCCTTCCAGGCAAAACACCACAATCAGCTTGGCAAGACTCAGCTGGCAGAGCCTGCCTCACTAACCTCAATGGACATCCAACCAGGGTTTGAAAGCACCAGCCCCCACATCTTGAGCTGCAGGAGAAACTTCAGTGGCTGGGCTGAAGGCACACCACCAAACACAAACAAAACCTGAGAGCCACAGCTGAGACCCTAACTGCCTCATTTAATAATTACACAGCAAGAGGCAGTGCAAACACTGCCTGCTCCCCAAGCAGCTGCACTCTGTAGGTACACATGGGGAGTCACACAGCATGTTAGGGGTTGGAAGGGACCTGCAGACCTGTCACACCTGAGCACCTCCCATTGTTGAAAGCATTACCATCACCCACAAAACACCAATATTATATGCAGTAGCCTCAAGCATGCCACACTTGACCTCCCCCAGATTACTAGGAGATGTACCAGGGGCATCAAGCAGAGTGCACTTTTTGGGCTGCTCCGCTCACTGGCACAGGGGATCTGGTTTATAGTCTTCAGTCCAGAATGAAGCAACAGCAGGGAGGTGTTCCTGTTTCCAGTGGAAGGTGAGTAGGGCTTCTGAGCCACAAGGAGAGCTCCTAGAGGACAGATACTCAGAGGAACTGTCGTGCCAAGGTGTGAACAGCTTTCCCATGGGAACAGAATGACAGCCCTGTGTTTCTCATCTCCACCCCCTCCTGACTCAGCAGTCACAGAAACAAAAACCACAGCTCTTCCTACAGCTAGTTCTCTTTATTAAGGCAGTACACAGTCTAGGTTTCAGAAGAAGGCTGACAAAGCTTAAGTTCTTCTGGGAACAGGGAAGGGAGAAAAATCACCACCACTACCACCTGTACTTTGGTGCATCCAGCACCCCATGTTCTGGCTGCTGGAGGCAGCTGGTGCCCTGCAATCATTTTGCATGGATGTGACTTCTGACAGTCACAAACACAACACTGTAGACTTCACACTGTCCAGTGCCAGGACCTGCTACTCTGTATTCACCATAAATGCCCTCTGTGCAGTAAAAAACCCATCTGGTTCAGCTGTTCATCAGTGCAGATTAAGACTTCCCCATTACATGATAGAAAACAGTTTCTGCTCTTTCAGCTGCATTCCCCAGGCACCACCAGCAGCACACTTCTCTTGGACTGGAATATTGCATCCAGTTCTGGGCTCCCCAGCTCTACTGGAGAGAGTCCAACAGAGGGCTACAAGGATGATTGAGGGACTGGAGCACTGTCTGGTAAGGAGAGGCTGAGAGCCCTGGGGCTGGTTAGTCTGAAGAGGAAACTGAGAGGGGATCTGATCAATGTCTATCAATATCTGAGGGCTGGGGATGAGGAAGGAAGGGACAGGGACAGCCTCTGCTCACTTGTGCCTGTGATAGGACAAGGGGCAATGGATGGAAACTACATCATAGGAGGTTGCACCTCAACATGAGGAGGAACTTCTTCCCTGTGAGGGTCCCAGAGCCCTGGAGCAGGCTGCCCAGAGAGGCTGTGGAGCCTCTTTCTCTGGAGACTTTCAAGGCCTGTCTGGATGTGTTCCTGTGTGAACTGTGCTGGATTCTCTGCTCCTGCTCTGGCAGGGGGGTTGGACTGAAAGATCTCCAGAGGTCTCTTCCAACCCCTAACATCCTGTGAGCCCTTGACTTCACCCATGTATGAAAGTTTAACCTGATTTAGGCTTAAAGTGCTCCAGTTAACAATGTCAACAGTAAAGTCCAAAGAGCTACCCCATTAAGACAACATTGACTGCATCTGAGCAAGCCCTTCTGCTCATTCTCTGCACTCCTCACTCCACATATAAGCAAGTTTTGAACAAACAAATGAGTACACACAGTGCAAGGCACTGAGCCAGCTGCCCAGTCCCATCTCTGGCATGACTCTCTGCATACATCTAGGCTCCATAAAGCTTATTCCAGTGGCTTTCTGGGAGACTGCCAAGTGTGACTGCAAAGGGGAGAAGAAAAATAGGTGAGCTAATCACATTCCTAATTATGAAAACATAATTTCCTCCATCTCAGCAGAGGGTGGAAGGAAACATAGTTGGCTAAGAAGATCCCAGTGATGGGTTACTGAAAAACTCAACATGAGCCAACGTTGTGAGCTTGCAGCCCAGAAGGCCAACTGTTTCCAGGGCTGCATCAAGAGAAGTGTGACCAGCAGGACAAGGGAGGTGATTCTCCCCCTCTGCCCTGTTCTCATGAAATCCCACCTGGAGTACTGTGTCCAGTTCTGGGGCCCCAGCGCAAGAAGCACATCAAACTGTTGGAAGGGGTTCAGAGGAGGGCTACAAAGATGATCAGAAGGCTGGAGCACCTCCTCTATGAGGGACAGGCTGCAAGAGTTGGGGCTGTAAAGCCTGGGGAAGAGAAGAGTCTGGGGAGACCTCATAGCAGCCTTCCAGTACCTGAAAGGGCACCTACAAGAAAGGTGAGACTTTTTCACAAGGGCTTGTAGTGACAGGCAATGGCTTTAAACTGGAAGAGGATAGATTTAGGCTAGCTATTAGGAAGAAATTCCTTCCAGTGAGGATGGTGGGACACTGGAACAGGTCACCCAGGGAAGCTGTGGATGCACCTAAAAATGTTCAAAGCCAGGATGGATGATGCCTTGGGCAATCTGGTGCCCATGACAGGGGGGGTGGGACTAGATGATCTTTAAGGCCCCTTCCAATGCAAGTGATTCTATGATGTCTCTGCTGACAGTCTCTAACAATGAAGAACACTTGCAGTGGGAGCAGCAGTGTGTGATTTGGGCACAGGATGTCTGGAGGCACCACCACCAAGTCTATCATGATCACATTGCTCTATTCATTTCATGCTCTCCAGCTGGCAGCACTCAGCTCTGGACACACATCTCCAGTGATTCCCTGGCCTCTCTCATCTTTCCCATCACTCTGTTAGACCTTCACTAAATCAAAGGGAACTGGACCTGACACAGCTGCAGTTACAGGCACAGAGAGCCAAGCTAGCCTAGCTTTGCTATCAAGCTACTCCTCAACTCAACTGAAGCTGAGAGCTCTGGAAGATACTCTGGCACTAGTTTTAGCTGAATCATCCAGTAATATGAGCCACATCTGTTCCACACACATGATCAGGAAAGGATCCTTCCTTTAGCAATTTCACAGGAGGAGAAGGTAACATTGATAGCAGGTTGCCTTGTGGCCTTGAGAGCACAGCAGACCAAGGGAGCCTGCTTTCCTAGTCCAGACTGTAAAAGGGGAAAATCAATCCAGTTTATTCTGCATAACTCACTAAACCAGTTCAATCCTTGCTTGAGACAGTGAGCAAACCTCTGCCAGGTTCCTCAGCAGGTGAGCTTCCAGAACAAACAGAGCAAACCCTGAAAGATCATCAGCAGAGATTTCTGCTGAGTTGCAGAGAGGAGCAATCAGAGCACCAAGGAACTGTAACCAGCCCAGACAATGGTCAACACAACCCAAAGAAAGTGAACCAAGTAGCAGAAGGCACAGGACTACTTCAACTGCTTCTGCTACTCCACTACTTGCACCCTGAAGACACCTTCAAAATGAAGATTGCAGTTTTCCATTGATCTTTGCACAGACTTCAGTAATTTAGAACAGAATTAACCAGGCTGGAAAAGACCTTTGAGATCATCTGAGTCCAACCTATCACCCAACACCATCTAATCAACTAAACCATGGCACCAAGCACCCCACCCAGCCTCCTCCTAAACACCTCCAGGGATGGTGACTCCACCACCTCCCTGGGCAGCACATTCCAATGGTCAATGACTCTTTCTATGAAGAATTTCTTCCTAACATCCAGCCTAAACCTCCCCTGGCACAGCTTGAGACTGTGTCCTCTTGTTTGGGTGCTTAGGGCTCTGTTCCCAACCAAAAACCCCTACAGGTACTAGGAATGTAACCCCAAAGCCTCTGTTTCAACATAAAATGTTAGTCTAAATATTACTTGGCTGGATGTCTATCAGATGAAACAGTGCTGCTGGTTCACCCCCTGCCCCAAGCCCTCACCAGGTGGTGTGGGTACCCCTCTGGCTGCAGCACCAGGAGCTGCATGAAAACATCTGGCAGCAGAACATGGTTCTGGAGTAGAAATCTTGGGTGGCCTTTTTGTTGTTCTTGGTGGTTGGTTGGTTTGTTTTTACTGAAGCCTGACATTTGGAAGTGTGGCATGCACAGCCTCACCTGTGGTAATCATAAGGTGTATGCATCTCCTAAGAGCCAGAACATAAGACTAAGTTGGAGGAAGCTGAGCTCCTAGCAGAGTGATTAGAATCATAGAATTGTCAGGGTTGGAAGGGAACTCAAGGATCAGCCAGCTCCAACCCCGCTGCCATGGGCAGGGACACCTCACACTACAGCAGGTTGCTCACAGCCACATCCAGCCTGGCTGCAAACACCTCCAGGGATGAGGCTTCCACCACCTCCCTGGGCAACCTCTTCCAGTGTCTCACCACTCTCATGGGGAAGAACTTCTTCCTAACATCCAATCTGAATCTACCTATTTCTAGTTTTGCTCCATTCCCCCCAGTCCTATCACTCCCTAACAGCCTAAAAAGTCCCTCCCCAGCTTTCTTGTAGCCCTCTTCAGGTACTGGAAGGCCACAAGAAGGTCTCCTCAGAGCCTTTTCTTCTTCAGACTGAACAGCCCCAACTCCTTCAGTCTGTCCTCATGGCAGAGCAGCTCCAGCCCTCTGCTCATCCTTGTGGCCCTTCTCTGGACACCTTCCAGCATGTCCAGATCCTTCCTGTAGTAGAGGCTTCAGAACTGGCAACAGCATTCCAGGTGTGGTCTCAGCAGAGCAGAGTAGAGGGGGAGAATCACCTCCCTGCCCCTGCTGGCTATGCTTCTCTTGCTGCAGCCCAGAAAGCCAACCAGAGCCTGGGCTACAAGTGCTCACTGCTGGCTCATGTTGAGCTTCTCATCCCCCAGCATCCCCCGAGTCCTTTTCTTCAGGGCTGCTCTCAAGCCAGTCACTGCCCAGCCTTTATTGGTGCTTGGGATTGCCCCGACCCAGATGCAGTTCTAGATTAAGTTCTACCAGGCATAGACCCATTTCAGAGCCAGGACTGAGCACTCAGCTCCTCAAAAGGCAGATTAAAACTCCTTGCTGCATTTGGGCAGACAGAAAACCAAAGGAAAAACTGAGAGATTGAATAGCTTTTGTCACTCACACTCCTCCTGACAGAAAAGCTGCAAAGAGTTAAGCACAGACTGACCACAGCTTAAGTTTTGTCCTCATCAACCTTGGCTGCATGCTTTCAATACCAATGAAGGCAAGAGTTAGAAGAAAAAGGAAGTGAGACCAGGCAGATAAGGGGATTTCACAACGAGCCAAGCCAAGCACTGTTGTCTTATGCTGCCCTTGAAAAGTGAGAGAGCTCCTCAGAGAGAGCACTAGGAGTACAGAAGTGGCATGTCTAGGAGCACTGGAGGCTGCAAAGGCCACAGCATGACCTGAATCATAAAAACTTTCTGCTTCATTGTCCCTTTGGGCACTAAAAACAACTAAGCAAACTTGCCAAAAAATAGTCAAACCTTCTGGTTAATAGGTTGAGAGAGGTTCCCTCCCCCTCTACTCTGCCCTGCTGACACCACATCTGGAATATTGCAGCCAGTTCTGAGCCCCCCCGGTTCAAGAAGGACCTCAGGGAACTGCACAAAAGAGTCCAGCACAGAGCCACAAAGATGCTGAAGGCAGTGGAACATCCCCCTGCTGAGGGCTCTTTAGCTTGGAGCAGAGGAGCCTGAGGGGTGACCTCATTCATGTTGATAAAGATGTGCAGGGCAGTGTGGGGAGGATGGAGCCAGGCTCTGCTCAGAGATGCCCAATGATAGGGCAAGGGGCAGTGGGTGCAAGCTGGAGCAGAGGAGGTTCCATGGGAACATAAGGAAAAACTTCTTCACTGTGAGGGTGACAGAGCCCTGGAGCAGGCTGCCCAGAGAGGCTGTGGAATCTCCTTCCCTAGAGACATTCAAACCCTGCCTGGATATGCCCCTGTGTGACCTGCTCTAGGTCCTGCTCGGGCAGGGGGGTTGGACTGGATGATCTTTTGAGGTCTCTTCCAACCCCTGATGTTCTGTGATACTGTGATTATTATCATTTTATTACTGGAAAGGGTAGAGCTTTGCTTATACAGAAACCAATCATCACCCACTTTGGAGAGGGAGCAACCACACCTCCGGATGGATGGAGGAAACAGAGGGAGGGAGGATGGGAAAGAGGGGAAAACCTGAGTGCAAACTCAGCCCTATGAGACAGAAACAACTGGTGTGTTTTCCCCATAGGCTGAGGCTGGACAAGTACATATGCATCTCCTTGTTCTGTGCAGACAGATGCCACCAGGAAAGATGAAGACCTCCCTGCGTGGCAGAACATGCCTGCGGTGTGCCTGTCTGCTGGCTCTGTCAGGTGTGAATGCAACACTTCAGCTGTTCACAGCACTTCACTACCAAAGCAGACCACAGTCTGGATTAGCACTTTGTGTGTACCTTCTTTAGTCAGTTTATAGGGAAAAGAAAATAGGGGTGCTGGGGAAAAAGACAAGTGGGGGGGGAAAAGATAATCAAGGCTATTCAGATAAAATGCAGCAAAGAGTTCTCTGTGGCCATAGTAGGTCCCTTAGGTACCATGAGAAACTTCCTGGCAGATCACTAGGATGCACAGACTATTTCTTCCTCCTTTAAACAGCTAGCACTTAAAATTCAATCCTGGAAGAGACTGCTGACTCCTCTGTGCATTGGAAGCAAGGGGAGAAGCGAACAAAGCTGCTTTACTTTCCTCTAATCTTTCTCCCTCGTGTGCCTGCGCCAGATGGTGCCGAGCTGCAGGTTGGAGGGAGATAATAAACCCGGGAGGGGGCTGGGGGGGAGAGGGAATGGTAATATTAGGTTATAAAACAGCTGACCTTCAAGTCTGACGTCAGCTCCTGTTTAATTGATGGGACAGGTCCAGACAGACAGATGCACGCACCCTGGGACGGCCACATTCAGCACTTTCCTTTCTAACACGGGAAGAAGCCAGACGGCAGCACCATTACAGAAGTCTGCTCAAAACTTCACAGGTGTGAGAGTAAGCAGAGGAGAAAGTCAGTCTCCATTTATCTTGAGACAGGCAGGTGACCCACTGGGGGGAGCAGGGAAAGCATTCCTCCTGAAAGCAGTTTTGCTTCAACCCCTGGCTCAGCTTCCCCAATCTCTGCTGATGATAGCCTGCTCCTCCCACTGTTGGGAGTTGGTCTCCTCTCCCGAGCAGCCAGCACCAGAACAAGAGGACACAGTCTCAAGCTGTACCAGGGGAGGCTTAGGCTGGATGTTAGGAAGAAGTTCTTCATAGAAAGAGTGATTTGCCACTGGAATGTGCTGCCCAGGGAGGTGGTGGAGTCACCATCCCTGGAGGTGTTTAGGAAGAGCCTGGATGGGGTGCTTGGTGCCATGGTTTGGTTGATCAGATGGTGTTGGGTGATAGGTTGGACTTGATGATCTCAAAGGTCTTTTCCAACCTGGTTAATTCTATTCAAAGTGAAATAACCCCAGAGTTAGAGAGGAACATCATCAAATAGAAAACAATTTTAAGCTCCTGGCCACTCTGATCCAGAGCTTTGCTTCCAGTTGCTGTCAGTGCCAACCCCACCAGGAACAATGGTTTTAAACACCATGTCAAGTACTGGGGCTATCCTCCTTCAGCCAAGAACAAGCTTTGGAATGCTACAACATCCTGTAGTGTTTTGCAGCCTTGCTCCAGCTATTCTGATCTCAAATATTTCTCACCAGCCTAGTGCTGGATGACTATTTTGTATGATGCCCAGCTTTGGGATAAAGAAAGCCAAACAAACTAAACACTACTCCTGCTGATGAAAAAGGAAGTCCCGTGCTAGGCTACTGTGATGAAGATGGAGTAGTATGAAATGCACAGGCCTGAGAATGGGAAGCCCTGGGTGGCTCTCTGCCACCCCTGCAAACACAGCACAGAAGGCAGCACCTCCCTCTCCTTGACAAAGAAGTCATCTACTGCCTACCTGCCACAGCTGTCTTTGCAAGCTGCTGAAAAAGGCTTTAAGGCTATTAAACGGTTTGAGAAACATTAGCTTCTGGTTTTGTGCTTTTAAGTGCTCTCCAGGCAAAGGTGACAGACAACAGTTTCAGCTAGAAGAGTGTGCATGTCCTGTCCCCCTCAAGGAAGCAGCCTGCATTGCACACTGAGTCACAGGACTTAATGGCTGTGTTTCATCAGTCTCAAGAGAAATCACAGAATTGTTTTGGCTGCAAAAGACCTCTAAGATCACGGAATCCAACCATACAGAGGCTCCCAGCAGCATGGCACAAAGCCACACTGAGTGACCACTCAAAACAGTTGAGCATTTATTAGACATGGACAACAAAAATAGCTTGTTGTAAGGAGCTGAGGACTGAAACACTGAACTCCAGTTTTCTTGCTGCTTCAAAGACACTGCAATCAGGGAGGAGCAATGCCAAGAGCAGAGCCACTCAATCACTGTGTCCTGGTAGACACCAATACAAACATCCCTAGTTCACATCACAGCTACAGTATCACTAAGGTTGGAAGAGACCTCAAGGATCATAGAGTCCAGCCTGTCACCACAGACCTCATGACTAGACCATGGCACCAAGTGCCACATCCAGTCCCCTCTTGAACACCTCCAGGGATGGGGACTCCACCACCTCCCTGGGCAGCACATTCCAATGCCGAACGACTCGCTCGGTGAAGAACTTTCTCCTCATCTCGAGTCTAAACCTCCCCTGGCACAGCTTGAGACTGTGTCCCCTTGTTCTGGTGCTGGTTGCCTGGGAGAAAAGACCAACCCCTTCCTAGCTACAACCTCCCTTCAGGTAGTTGTAGAGAGCAATGAGGTCACTCCTGTGCCTCCTCTTCTCCAGGCTGAACAACCCCAGCTCCCTCAGCCTCTCCTCACAGGGCTGTGCTCAAGGCCTCTCCCCAGCCTCATTGCCCTTCTCTGGACATGTTCAAGAGCCTCAATGTCCTTCTTAAACTGAGGGGCCCAGAACTGGACACAGGACTCAAGGTGTGGCCTAACCAATGCAGAGTACAGGGGCACAATGACCTCCCTGCTCCTGCTGGCCACACTATTCCTAATGCAGGCCACGATGCCATTGGCCCTCTTGGCCCCCTGGGCACACTGCTGGCTCATGTTTAGGCGGCTGTCAATCAGCACCCCCAGGTCCCTCTCTGTTTGGGAGCCGTACCAGGTCTGCCTGGCTCTGCTCTCTAGATGCCTGGAAGCTGGCCAGGTCCCTCTCCCTACTACTGCTTCCTTGTCCTGTGAACAGCTTTGTAACTTGCTGTTGTCCTCCTCAGAAACCAAAGGTCGCTGGCAGGAGAAATGCCTTCCTAAGGACTCGGGAATCTGGCAGGCAGCTCCGAACTCAGACAGCAGTGATTTAACATCTACCATTAAAAGTAGTTTAAAATTTAATGGTCAGAGCACAGTAAATCCTCTCCAGGCGTTTTCAGATTGCAAACCAACCATCGGCAGGGCAGAAATATATTTGCCGCAAGGTGACCAGCAATGATTTTAAGTGTGTCTTGTAGAGAACACAAGCCCTGAATTGTCTCAAGCACCAGCTTTGCCCAGCACCTAGATAAGAAGACATGCAGTCAGGGAAAGAAACACTCAAGCAACCAATATTTGCCAGTTAAAGCAGACAGGACCAAGAAGAGAAGAGTAAGGCACAACAACGATGAACTGTAGTGCAAAAGTGGAGCATGATCCTCCTTGGTGCAGAACAGTATAGCAACAACCCTAAAAATAACCTCACATTTCCCTCAAGAATCACACTTGGTGCTCATTTGGGTCCAGGCTGCTTGCTACATGGCACTTGGTATCTCAAATAGCTTGAATCACTGCCTAGTTATCAAGTGTGGTGCTGAACGCCTGCCTGTGTAGGAACTCAGTGCTAACAGAGCTTGGATAGGACTCCAAGATCACAGAATCAGCCAGGTTGGAAAAGACTTCAGAGATCATCAAGTCCAACCTATTACCTAATACCTAACACCTCCTGACAACTAAACCATAGCTCCAAGTGCCACATCCAATCCTTTCTTGAACACCTCCAGTGATGGTGACTCTACCACCTCCCTGGGCAGCACATTCCAGTGACCAATTACTCTTTCTGGGAAGAACTTTCTCCTCACCTCAAGCCTAAATCTCCCCTGGCACAGCTAGAGACTGTGTCCTCTTGTTCTGGTGCTGGTTGCCTGGGAGAAGAGACCAACCCCCACTGTCTACAACCTCCCTTCAGGTAGTTGCAGACAGCAATAACATCTCCCTTGAGCCTCCTCTTCTACAGGCTAAACAACCCCAGGTCTCTCAGCCTCTCCTCATAAGGCTTGTGCTCCAGACCTCTCATTGCCCTTCTCTGGGCACTATTCACATCAGATGCTGGTCACATGGTTGCCCTGCTGTTCTGAGGACACAAATTTCCTTGCCTTCAGCAGCAGGTTTAAAAAGCAAACACAAGGACCCTTTACTATCCACCAGAAGCAGACAGGGACTAAGGAGTGCATTATTGTTACCGTAGCTGCTATGAAACCAGCCCACAGACCCAGGTTGCCTTGCTGTTCAAGACACACAGGACACAGAGCTGTGGACAATGCCAAGCAGGTTGTATGACCAAGTCTCTCTCCTGTGGGTCAACAGGAGACCTCCCACAGCCTCCAACAGAAACGGTTCAAGTAGGTGGAGGCTGCTGATGAGGTTGCTTCAGCATGGAGAGGATACCAAAAGTGAAAGGGCTGCATCAGCAACACCAGCTCCATCCTCCCACAGAATTTCTCCTCTTACCTCCCTAGATCAATAGCTCCCAAACACCACTAACTGCAGTCTCTTCAACATCCCAGTCACTGAAGTTCTGGTGTTTCAAAAACAAAGGGCCTGGGAGAGGGGATGCTGAAAGGAGAGAGGTGAAGCTGTGCTACGCCAGGGAAGGGAAGAGCAAAGGCCTTTCTCCAGCTTGCTCCTGTTGTTCTAATGGAACCTTAGGAAAACAAATCTTCAGTTAAAGTTAAAGCCACAGTGGGGCCTTATCATGGGAATAAGTCCACTGCAGCTTCTAAAGCTCTTCTGGTTGAACAGAGGGTGAGCAACAGCAACCCCACGAGGTGCTGAAGTCTGCATTCCTGAAATTCCCCAGTGCATGCAGGCATGCTCAGAGAAGGTGGCTTAGTCACTCGGGGGTTATTAGCTCAGAGGTCAGGTTCAGATGTGCCCTGGGATGGAAGTAAGGGCATGGATATGGCTCTTTTTCACTCTTGGACTTTCATTTGAAGCATTCTCAGTGTCTGAGACCCAGCATTGCACCGAGCAGGTTTTGGTTGCATTTCTCCGGTTGTTACAGCCTGAGTTAAGCGGTGCAAGGTCTTGGGGGCTGGAGTGCGAGACATCCACACTGCAGCAGCCACCTCGGAGGTCTCATGAAAACAGCAGCTAGCAGCTTCCACCCTACCCACCCTGATAAGCACTACATCAGAGAGGGAGGAGGATAGTGGTAATGCAGCAGGAATCAACAAGCCTGCTTGTTTCTTACTCCGAAGCAAAGACAAAGGTGGGGTTTGTTCAGCGAGGCAGCAGAGCCAAGCCTTGCAAGGAAGGCAGGAAAAAGATGTGGGTGTTTTGGATCCTGGCTTCAATGGAGGCCCTTGAAAAAGGATTGCTATAGGAGCAAAGACATTGAAATGCAGAATTAAGATACTTTTAAGTAGTTTATACCTGTCCACTAACGCTGTACCTCTGGAGAGGCAGGACTAGGAAGAGAGGGGCAAAATGGGTCAGGGGGTGGGGTGGGGAGGAATCCAATTCTTCAGCTTATTTTATCTTAACTTCATAGCAAGGAGTTACTAAACCTTTCCAAGTTTCACAGCAGAAGAGAAATGGGAACATTTGGCCTGGAGAAGAGGAGGCTCAGGGCAGACCTTCTTGCTGTCTACAGCTACCTGAAGGGAGGTTTTAGACAGGTGGGGGTTGGTCTCTTCTCCCAGGCAACCAGCACCAGAACAAGAGGACACAGTCTCAAGCTGCACCAGGGGTGGTTTAGGTTGGAGGTTAGGAAGAAATTCTTCATAGAGAGAGTTATTGGCCACTGGGCTGTGCTGCCCAGGGAGGTGGTGGAGTCACCATCACTGGAGGTGTTTAGGAGGAGACTGGATGGGGTGCTTGGTGCTGTAGTTTAGGTGATATTGTTGGATGATAGGTTTGACACGATGATCTCAAAGGTCTCTTCCAACCTGGTTAATTCTAGTCCAACATTTGTATATTTAAGACAAAAATGTGTATATTTAAGACAAAACTGTGGCACCCTAACAGTAAAAAAAAGCAGAGCTGAAAGGCAGCAGAAAGTCTGGACACAAACCAGCTTAATACAGAAGCCAAAGAAGCTCCCTGCAGGAGCACATATAGCAGCTGGACAAAAGAAGCTGTGAAGGTAGAAATTTCATTCCTGCTGTTTGGTAGAAGTTCTCTGACAAATCAGTCTGCTAATCAAACCAAACAAATCTTTCTCCTTTTTGGAAAGCTGTTTAACAGAAACATTTTCAGCCTTCAGCTCTGAGCTGTATTTGGCAGCTACGGTGCTAATAATAAACTGTTCGGATACCTCGGCCCCTTCAGCTGACCAGCTCCCTTCAAATGGCTTGTGGCAGAAGCCAATGTGCTATTTGACCAGGAAATTAGTTGTCTTGGAGACATCTTCACATGCAGCAGCAGCTCAGTCAGTCAATTTGAGTGACACTGCCTAGCAATCTGCACATTAACTTCAAATAGAAAATGAGGCTATCAAAGCCACAGAAAGAGGAATCGCCACCTGCAAGAAGCATGCTGCTCTTCTTCCATGCACTGTCAGCTGAAGGGAAAGGTGTAGCAAGGTGGAGTTTTGATCTCAAAGTGCACTGCTACCTCCTTGTGTAATTAGGTCACTCAGAGTCTAATGGTGCTCCTGTTCACACAGCCATCTATATGAAAACGATAATCTCTGCTGCTCTTTCAGTATCAGCTTCAGGTCAAACCTGCAGGCATCACTTGTGAGGAAAAAAATACAGTAAGTTACCAAAAGGTTAGACAAAGAGGCAGTCCACAAGTGCTACCACCTAGTTGTAACTAAACATCCCAGGCAATAGTTGATAGGAGGCTGAACATGAGCCAGCAGTGTGCCCAGGCAGCCAAAAGGGCCAATGGCATCCTGGCCTGTATCAGGATCAGTGTGGCAAGCAGGAGCAGGGAGGTCATTCTGCCCCTGTGCACTGCACTGGTTAGGTCACACCGTGAGTCCTGTGTCCAGTTCTGTGCCCCTCAGTTTAGGAAAGATGTTGAGTTGCTGGAGGGTGTCCAGAGAAGGGCAACAAAGCTGGGGAGGGGTCTGGAGCACAGCCCTGCAAGGAGAGGCTGAGGGAGCTGGGGTTGCTTAGCCTGGAGAAGAGGAGGCTCAGGGGAGACCTTATTGCTGTCTATAGCTACCTCAATGGAGGTTGTAGCCAGGTGAGGGTTGGTCTCTTCTCCCAGGCACCCAGCACCAGAACAAGAGGACACAGTCTCAAGCTGCGCCAGGGGAGGTTTAGGCTGGAGGTGAGGAAGAAATTCTTCATAGAGAGAGAGATTGCCCATTGGAATGAGCTGCTCAGGGAGATGGTGGAGTCACCATCACTGGAGGAGTCTTGATAGGGTGCTTGGTTGCATGGCTAAGTTGATTAGGTGGTGGATAGGTTGGACGTGATGATCTTGAAGGTCTCTTCCAACCTGGTCTATTCTATCACAGATTAGTGAGAGACTTGTAACTACAAGGTATGGAGGCAGTTCAGCAGCACCAGGCATCAGTTTATAGACTATGAAATAGTTATTTCCAAGACAGAATCATGGAATTGTCAGGGTTGGAAGGGACCTCAAGGAGCATCCAGTTCCAACCCCCTTGCCATGGGCAGGGACACCTCACACTACAGCAGGTTGCTCACAGCCACATCCAGCCTGGCCTTCAAAACCTCCAGGGAGGAGGCTTCCACCACCTCCCTGGGCAACCTGTGCCAGGCTCTCACCACCCTCATGGGGAAGAACTTCTTCCTAACATCCAATCTGAATCAACCCACTTCTATTTTGCTCCATTCCCCCCAGTCCTATCCCTCCCTGACACCCTAAAAAGTCCCTCCCCAGCTTTGTTGTAGCCCCCTTCAGATACTGGGAGGCCACAAGAAGGTCTCCTGGAAGCCTTCTCTTCTCCAGACTGAACAGCCCCAACTCCCTCAGCCTGTCCTCAAAGGAGAAGAGCTCCAGTCCTCTGCCCACTAAAAACCAAGTTATGTGGCCTGACAAAAAAGAAAAGATGATGCTCATCTTCTAGTCACCCTAATGCAGTGCTAAAAAGGGATGCTGTGCTGACAAATTACAAAGTAGAATCAATCCCACCCAGCTCAGAAATACAGAGACACATCAAACTCCCTCTCACCAGCTTTACACACACAGAGAAGATGCCAAAGCAGAAAGTGAGTCAAATGCCAGACTAACTAGATTCATGCCAGTGCATGTATTACTCCATGTTTGGGATTCAGGATTACAAATAATAGGACTTGTCTTCAATCACCCTCAAAAGGTGTCTCTTGCCTGGCAACAGGGCTTCAGCTGGGCTTTCTCCTGTCCCAAAGAAGAGATTAGTGCTCTAGCAGGTGCAAGATACAGTCAAACAGAATCAGCCAGGTTGGAAAAGACTTCAGAGATCATCAAGTCCAACCTACTGCCCAATACCTAACACCTCCTGACTACTAAACCATGGCTCCAAGTGCCACATCCAAGCCTTTTTTGAACACCTCCAGGGATGGGGACTCCACCACCTCCCTGGGCAGCACAATTACTCTTTCTGGGAAGAACTTTCTCCCCACCTCAAGCCTAAACCTCCCCTGGCACAGCTAGAGACTGTGTCCTCTTGTTCTGGTGCTGGTTGCCTGGGAGAAGAGACCAACCCCCACCTGGCTACAACCTCCCTTCAGGTAGTTGTAGACAGCAAGAAGGTCTCCCCTGAGCCTCCTCTTCTCCAGGCTAAGCCTCTCCTCACAGGGCTTGTGCTCAAGACCTCTCACTAGACTTGGTACCCTTCTCCAGACCAAAGTTATCCACCAAGCATCCTCAATTCTCCTCAGCACACAGTCTAATGATCCAGCAGAGTCAGAAGTGAGATATTTATTCCCTTCCTGTGCCTTGAGGTCCACTGGAGATGGTGTTCCCCCAAAGCCCTATGCAAGCACAGAATGATGCATTCAATACATCATCAGGTTTGCTAACTCAGTAGCTTCTGTAACCACAAATCTGTTAGGTGTGGGTCTGCATATTTGTGGCACAGAACCTACAGGCAAGCCTCCTGCATACTTTTCTTAATAGCACCAGACATGGTTTGGGAGTAACTTAGTTCCTGTGCAAGCAAAGGCTTGAAAGCTTCAGGAAGAAAGGCACTGTCCTTGGATAGAACATTCCTGCCAACAGATCCAGTTAAGGGGAAAAAGAAAAGCCTTGTCCCATCTGTAATGAAAGCCTCCTCTGGGTGGCAAGAAGAGTAGCTTTACTCACAGAATATTTGCATCTCAGCTGAATTAGTTAATGTGTGTGGAACACTCTGAAGATTGTGAATTGGTATATAAACACTAAGGATTGTTATTTGTTATTGTCTTGGTGCACAAGGCGGAAACTAGAGCCATTTACAGATGTGAATTAAGAACAACAGGAGGTCTATCAACATGCCGTGGGGCTGGAGACTTGCTTCATTTGTCTCCCTGGCTCCTGTCTCCCTTAGCCACAAAAAAAAAACCCCTCTTCCACAGGACTCCTACAATCCTTGCCGAGCAGGGCTGGCCTTGGCCCAGGGAAGCCTGGCACAGGGGAACAGCTCTGCTAGGAAGGGATGAGACATCCACCTGCAAACCTAGGTTAGGCTGCTTCTCAACAGCACTCTCCTACACTCCAAAGCACTCTCAGCACTGCCCTTGCCACCTAAATTATTTTCTGGGGGTAAAGTAAGGCAGATGCTAGGACAAAATAAAGGCACATACATGTCTCAAGGTAAAGAAGAGGTCAGTTCAAGTAGTTGAGAACTCAGAGTGACAAACACTGCTAGCACAGCAGAGTGATTCATATACACAAGGATGCCTTGCAAGTCCAGTCTCACCATAAGAGCAGATGTTTAGACACCAATTTCTTTACCTGCAACTGTTAAGAAGCAACTTTGATAAAAAAGTGATTCTAAACCTCCTGTCCCCAGCTTGGGTGAAGGAGTGAGAGGTACTGTCTAGTTTTTAAAGCAAATCAGGAGTCTCCTGTGCTTCCAGAAAGAGAATTTAGGTTTAAGGAGATCAAAATGTTTTTGCTGTTTATTCTGTCTTAACTTTGATATTTCCAGCCCAACTCTGCAGCTCTGACAATGTGCCAATAGTTCTACTAAGTGCATACACAGCACACATGAATCCCTCCCCAAGATAATTGTAACAACTGCACAGAGATAATCATTCTTTGATGTTGCATGCCTGTGTCAAGGTGGTTCAGTATAACCTTGCTGCCTTAAATGCATGCTTGGCATATTCACAAAATTCAGAGGATGTTGGGAGGGGGAAAAAATGGGCTCAAGCTTTCACAGTCAACTCAGGATGTAAAAGAAGCCTCTGAGAGATGCTCAGTCAAATTGTAATAGCTTCTCTTCCTGGGTAATGCACTTAGACATGCATTGCAGCCTGCACACTGGGGGTGGAAAAAAAAACCCCAAACCACCTATGCATTTGTTTCAGAACTTGCAGCATGTCCAGAGACAAGCTGCACATGCAGGAGATTTGTACTCCTCTTACTTCCCACTAGTCACTGGCTGCTTAGCACATGGGGGCCCTGACATGCAGGCATTTCAGCAACCTGGGCTTTGAGTGCCTAATATCAAGGGGGCAATACCAATACCTCCTCTGCCATTCAGCAGCGTATGCAACTTTCAAGTGGCAAATTTCAGAGGTAGAAGGCAACAGAGCCCCCGAAGTGCTGTTACAGTGATGTTCCTTCCTCTCTTTGCAGGCTTGCAAATTGTTTTATGAACACCATTCTGCCAGAAGTTTAAAAGGACCAGCAATTCACTGTGCGTGCTGGATGAGAAACACGCTCTGCTGGTTGGATCACAAGGACTAACCGCTGGAGAGCAGCTGCACAGCCAGCCGGCTCTGGGGGCAGATCTGCATCCCTACCCAGGCCTCAGAAGCAAGCAGCGGGTTCAGGCACCTCTGAATCAACATCTGCACACCGCTCTGAGTGCTGGCAAAGGAAGAAGCGTATTTAGAAGGAGATTAGGGTACTTCCCCCCTGCTCCCAGGACAAGCCTTATTTAATTTGAATGCAATCAGTCAGCGCCTTTGTTTGCACTCAACTCCAGATTCCTCAGGGCACCAGGCAATCCTGCACAATCACACTCAAGAGCGGCAACGCAACAAGTAAGCTTACACGACCTGGTCACAAAGTACCTACAAGAGCTTGCAAGCTCCTGCAAAACGCCCTCTAGAACAGGTTCCTGTCACACTGAGCTAGAGACAGAGATTAGAGTTATCAGCTTTGACACTCAGCAGGAATGTGTCAGAGAGGATTAAATCATTACATCATGAAGTGTCAGCAAATGCAGCTTTCCTGCTGTTCTACCACGAAGTTATACATTAATTAGTGAGGTACAAAACAAACATGAACTATCTCAAGCGTGTCTGTGGATCAGGCCCAGCCAGAGCTATTAGCACAGGATTCCTTTCCAAAAGGAGTCACCCAAAGCATCAGCAGCTCAAGAGAGCCATTAAAATGGGAACAGTAGAAGCGTGAAAGAGAAAAGCACAGAAGCTAATTGCAGCGTTTGTCTTGGCACTTTTGATAGCTGTTTAACACAACCCTTCCTCACCACCTCAGCACCTGACTTTCTAAACAAGGTCATCCACACGCCACTGAAGAGTGGTGTAGTGTCAACACGAACAAGGGAGCTAAAGACATTTTAGACCAGCAGCAGCGCATGGCCTGACAGACTACGCAGTAAGGCAAGAACCAACTATTATATCTAGATGCAGCTGCAAGTGTTCCCTAGCTGCTCAGCAGTTCTGGACCAAAGAATTTATGAACTCACTCCATCAGTGGGTGGAAGAAACCCCACATGGTCTGACTGCAAGCCATGATAGACAAGATGTAAGCAGTGCAACAGCACAGAATCAATAAGGTTGGAAGAGACCTCAGAGATCATCAAGTCCGACCTGTCACCCAAGACCTCATGACTACTAAAGCATGGCACCATGTGCCACATCCAATCTCCTCTTGAATACCTCCACCACCTCCCTGGGCAGCCCATTCCAACATCCCACACAGAAACCTCTACTTTTAATTTAAACCATGTTTTGTCATTGGACAAAGCAAACAAAACCACCACCAAATTATTCTCTGCCAGTTCCTTATGGCTAGCCCAGCAGGACTTCCAGCTTTGGCCATGCTTTGTAGCTCTTCCCTTGCTTTCTGTCCCAAGCTGCTTGCCTTCTACTGCTTGGCATTGCCTGACTGCCAAATTACATCAGCATGCAGACTGTGGCCAGGATGCAGTCTTTAAACTAATTTGCCCTAGTTTTGCTTTGGGATCACTTCAGTATAAAATAAGATTACTTGCTAGAACTGCCCAGCTGGGCCAGGTTGTAATCCCTCTCGCAGAGCAAGGCTGAACTGGGCTTGATCTTGAAGCCATTCTATCAACACCCAATGACAAAGCAACTATTTACCCTCACTAGTCAAATACTTTCTGAGCCTGGACTCTCAGAAACATACTTCCTCTTCCAGCTTCAGTCTTGAAGGGTTGCATGATTAAAACAGCCTAGCATGAAGAAGAGCAACATGATGCTGTTCCACTATTCTGGTACCAACCCACTTTTGCAGGTTGTTGAAGCACAGGAGATGAGAAAAAGCCTCTGGTGGTGCCAGGATCCTACTACCTACCATTATACTCAGAAACTTGCACAGGTCTGTGTAAATCTGGGGGCACCTCAGAATGGAACACGGGCCTAAGGTGTCCTGACTCAGTGTTTTACTTTCAGAGTGATTTTGGTTTGGGTGAAACGGATGCCACCCTCCTCCTGCTGTACAAGCTGAAGCTACCCAGTGCTGTGCAAACTTCTCCCCACAGCCCTAAATGTGAGTGGGTGGGAAGTAGCTGCTTCAAAGACACAGATGTTATGGACCTTAAAGTAATTCATCTCCCCCAGCCAGTGGGATGCAAATTGTACTTCTGACACTAGCATGCTCACAATGGAATGCATTGAACATCTTCTCATTAAATGCTTTAAATTAGATTAAAATCATACTGGCAGGTGAAAGATAAGGCACAACCAGGATTGTTGTAACCTCCTTAGCATCAAGTGGTTATCAAAAGATCAAATATGGTGGGGAGAAGGGAACCTATCTATCTTAAACCGAACTCCATAGCACACGTTGATTGCATTGCAAACAAAAAGTCACTGAAGTGGTGCTTTGAAAGAACTGCAGGAAGTTCATCAAGGCAGAAGTAAGTGATTCAGGGACTTGTCAGGTTGGCTGAAAGACTAAGGTGCAGATTAATCTACTCAGTCCAGGACAATTCCTATTTGCACTAAAAGGGAATGCAACAGAGTGGTAGGGATGAAAGCAGAGTAGTGTCTTGTTTACTAGCGAGAGCACCATCCAGAGCAGCATCTGGAACATCAGCTGCTGCTGAAAGACTTATTTCTAATGTCTCACAAGCTGCCTTCCAGTTGTATTGGGGGGGAAAAGAGGCAATCTTCAAATTGTTATTAGTCAGACCATAAAACAGGTTTCACCTTCACTGGATATAAAAATCCAGCGCTGGATGGAGAGCTACAGTTCAGTCCCTTGAACTTGCTTCACACTACTAATAATCAGAACGTGACTTGGTCAAATAACTTGAGACATCCACCTAAAGGTCATTTTTAAGCTCTCTCATCCTTGCTCCCAAGAAAGCACACTCCTTTTTTTCCTCCCCCCTCAATAAGGGATGTTCTGCAAGTACAACATCCCAAGCTGCCTTCTGCTGTAGCCCCTACAATAGGCCTTCTGCTTTCCCAAAGGCAAACGCACGCTTCCTTGCTTCCTCAGCACTCCATCTACTCTACTGCTCCTTTCATACCCCAAGACAGCCAAATTAAACACAGCTTAAACATATCATTATAGTATATTGTGCAGATGAATGGACAGTTACACTCAAGGAATTTTATCTCCTCATTCAGAGGACAGCAAGCAAAGCTACCTATAGGCAGGAATAACAGTTTTCCTTTATGATATCAAACTTAACCCACCTCAGCTGCAAGCTGGTAAGGGAAAACCTGGCTCAGGAGGTATGTCACCCTACATAATGCATGCAACTCTTCCACCTTTCTTTTCACAGGAAATGAGCTACTGCTCCTGCTTCTCAAGTTAGATTCACAGAATCACAGAATTGTCAGGGTTGGAAGGGACCTCAAGGAGCATCCAGTTCCAACCCCCCTGCCATGGGCAGGGACACCTCACACTACAGCAGGTTGCTCACAGCCACATCCAGCCTGGCCTTCAAAACCTCCAGGGATGTTTTTTTACCCTTCTACCACCTCCCTGGGCAAGCTGTTCCAGTGTCTCACCACCCTCATGGTGAAGAGCTTCTTCCTAACATCTGATCTGAATCTATCCACTTCCAGTTTTGCTTCATTCCCCCTGGTTCTATCACTACCCAACATTCATACACTAGATTGACCAACTCACAGGGAACAGACTCAATAGAGAGGCATTTATCTTAACCTCAAATAGAGTGGAGAGGTCTATGCCAGAGCCTTCACCTGCAACTGCCACCACAGTGTCTCACCCACATGCCAGGAGGTGCAGCTGTCACTTCAATCACTCTTCACTGCGTCATGCTTAAGCAGCCTTTGCAACTGAAGCCCCTTTGACTGGAGATGGGAGCTAATGTCTTGGCCTTAACCACATTTCTTCCTGACACTTTCTCACCTAGCCAATCTTGCAGAGTACAAATGTCTAGTGTCTGACCTGTACAGAGAAAGGGAGGTGTTTCAGAGGTGTGCCTGGCAAAACAATCTATGAAGCAAAAGGGCTGGGACATGCACAGAGGCAAAAGCCTACACGTTGAGGCCCAAGAGAAGATGCAAACATTGTAGCTGTACAGGAGATGATTAAAACCTACAGGAAATAAAAAGCAAGGACAACCTCAGCTAGCAAAAAAACCTCACACAGCTTAGAGATTGCCTTTGAGAAGTCCAAGCAGGACTACCACATCCTGGTCCCCTCTAGACTGGCATCTGCCTACGGGCTGCTTTGGGTCTCCAAGTACACATCCCCTTTATAAATTCCCAAAGCTGTAATAAAACGTGTCCTCCAGCCTTCCTGAGCTGTGCTGGATTTGCCTCGAATATAGTTTCACCCAGAAGAACAGGCAGCTGCCTAAAAGGAAAGCTGAACAACTGGTTTCTGCCTAGAATCGCTTGGAACGCTTCAGCGTTCATGCAAAGCCATGTGGAAGAAAGAAAGGAAAGTCAAAACCCCAACAGCTCATGTATCCTGGTTACCATCCTCCACTATAATTATTAAATTGCCCTTAAAACATAATTGCATAATTGGGCCTTGGCAAGTATTCACCCAAATCTTTTGCAAATATTTCCACAGAGTGAAGGAGCAGGCAGTGGGCAGCCTGACAAGCCTGCCTGCCACCAGAATTTGTGCCCTCAGGGCACGTTCCTAGCTATTACACTAAATACCCTGCATCACAGCCTCATGTTTCACAACAGTAGTTGAGCAAGTGAAGTACCAGCACCTTCAAACAAATTGAGAGAAAGAGTTTTCGAGCTGTTTTCCCTGCCCACGTACGCGGAGTGGCAATCCCTTTAAACAAAGGGACAGAAGAGGCTACCAATCCTTTCGAACTAGTTACACAGAAAGAAGCCCCACTCAGGTGAACCTGGGTAGCTATAACCAAAGAGAAGATGCCACTGCCTTGCTAGGGTTACTTTACCAGCCTAGCACCTTGTCCCTTAAGAAAAAGAAGCAGAACAATACAAACAACCTCCCCACAATATCAAATGCAAAGGCAGAAACATGTGGCCTGCAGGGAGAGGAGATCCAACAGAAGCCAGAAATGAAATTTGCAATATAGTAAGGTTGTTTTTTAACAGCTGTGCATTATGCATTCAGCAGCAGAGGGAATGCCAGCAGGGAGCCTTTATTAACATAGGCCTCAGAGTACAGTGTGCTCCTATCATGATTGGCCTCTCTTGAGAAAAGGCACAGACACACAAAAGACTTAACCCTAGAGAGATCACTCCAATCCTGTTGCTATTTCACCAGCTCCACGCTACAACAGAAACCAGAGAACTTCCACGATGGTTCACAGACTAAAAGGTAACCATTCCAACAATGCCTGGAATCTAACCTTCAATAGGTTTCATCAGCAAGTTATGACAGGCACGAAAAGGGAGAAGAAACGCTGCAAAACCCCCCACCCCCCAGCAGTCACACTGCCAACGTCGTTCTGCTACACACCTTGGGTACAGCAGCAGAACACAAAACACTTCCCTTGGAGAGAAGATGCTAATCAATGCAAGACGTTGTCAGGACACCTGTGTTCTCATCAGGGCAATCTGCACCTCCACTGCACACAGTTCAGGGGCACAGCAGGCCAAGAAACCGCTGGAAGAGCTGCTACTGATGCAGGGGCCCGGCAGGGTAATTCCCTCCACTAGGGAAGCTGGTACATGCCAGCAGAAAGCCTTCCCCGGTGCCAGCTCTGGCTCCACTGCGAGACTTACCTCTATCATAAACACTTGCCAGCACACCCAGCTCGGCACCAGGCAGTCACCAGAGGAAAGAGACATGCTCTCAGAACAGGGATGCTGCCTTTTCTGTATCAGGTGCTGATAAAAAGCTCTCTAGAGGTCTTGTCAACAGTTATAAGTTGCAGCTGTCTGCAGCTCCTCAAAAGTGTGGCCTGTATGGATGCACAGCTCCCACTGAAGGGGGGAAAAAAAGTTACACTACAGGCATGAAACATCCTGACCATCCCCTTTCTGGCTCTGTCAGAGAGGATACAGCCTTAGAAAAGGGAAAGGGAATTGGAAGGGACCTTGAAAGATTATCTAGACCAAACCCCCCCCGCCAGAGCAGGATCACCTATACCAGATCACACAGGAATGCCAGTATATGCCTGGAGTGAAGGAAATAGCTCTGTATAGTCTGCATTTCTTTATATCTCCTTGCCCTTTTGGGGTGTTGGGAAGTAAATAATCACACGAGCTGGTTTGAGGAAGCAATAGCACTAGAAATTTCAAGGGGTTGTTTAATATGCAATGTTCTAGTTTCCTGGAGCATAATATATGTTTGCCTTTCTCTAAGCTTAGCACATCTGTGCATTACAAGCCTTTTGCTTAGGTGCCGAACAGAAAGCGACAGGTAGTGTTCACAAAAGAAGTACTTGTAACTGCAGGAGCAACACACACTTTAGGTCAGGTACCCCTGAAAGGCTTTTAATGAGCGCTAAGCACCTCTCATCAAAATAGCACCGAGTGCTTTAAAAATCAAACTGTCATTGACCATAATATTATCACTTGGTAAAAACATTCCTTTATCGCTCTTTAAGCACACAAAAAAAACCCTCAACCCAAAACCAAACCGCAACAACCCAAAATCACAGGGAGAGTAATTAGCTCCTTCCACAACTGGCAGGCAGAAACTTCCTCTCTCGGTCTTTCCCAGCCAGCTTGCTGCCCAGAGCACAACTGTCTTTTCTCCACTCTTTTTCTTGATCGATATAGCCTTCTCCTCCTTTGAAGCTCAGTTACATCCGTGTCAAAGAGGCAGGTAGTTTTCAGGCACAGTTCAATGTGAGCAAAGGAAGTTACCCAGCACCAAAGTCACCTATTGGTTTCAGTGTAGGGTGTTAGCAAGACCGTATGAGGTCCTGGTGGCTATGAATGGCATGCCCAGGAACCGCCCAACACTCACTCCCCCCACCAGATAGGCAGGTCGTTTGCAGTTCTAACCTAATGCCCCCACCAGATAGGCAGGTCGTTTGCAGTTCTAACCTAATGCCCCCACCAGATAGGCAGGTCGTTTGCAGTGCTAACCTAATGCCCCCACCAGATAGGCAGGTCGTTTGCAGTTCTAACCTAATACCCCCACCAGATAGGCAGGTCGTTTGCAGTTCTAACCTAATACCCCCACCAGATAGGCAGGTCGTTAGCAGTTCTAACCTAATGCCCCCACCAGATAGGCAGGTCGTTTGCAGTTCTAACCTAATACCCCCACCAGATAGGTAGGTCGTTTGCAGTTCTAACCTACTGCCCCCCACCAGATAGGCAGGTCGTTTGCAGTTCTAACCTAATACCCCCACCAGATAGGCAGGTCGTTTGCAGTTCTAACCTAATACCCCCACCAGATAGGCAGGTCGTTTGCAGTGCTAACCTAATGCCCCCACCAGATAGGCAGGTCGTTTGCAGTTCTAACCTAATGCCCCCACCAGATAGGTAGGTCGTTTGCAGTTCTAACCTAATACCCCCACCAGATAGGTAGGTCGTTTGCAGTTCTAACCTAATGCCCCACCAGATAGGCAGGTCGTTTGCAGTTCTAACCTAATGCCCAGGGCACAAGATTTTGGCCAAAGGTGAGACAAGCTGTGCCTCTTCCTCATTTTAGCCCAGCTCTTGAGTACTCCCGGAGTCCAGCCTCTAATAGCCAGGGCAAGACAATGCGGACAAAAAAGAGTTAATATAAATAGAAAGCAACGATCTGACCTAGAGGGCAAGCCATGCAGAGTACAAACATCTGAGAATCTGCACAAAGTCTCCCCGTCTATCATTCATCCACCAATTACACACCGATGTAATTAAATCAGGAAAGCTACGTTTAATTTTCCTGTCATCACCCGATGAGATAAGAGCAGTACATGCGGGAAGGATCAGGCACAGGGGAGAAAGATATTTATTAATAAGTGAAATCCTTTTAGATTTAAGAGCTTCTCTGGCTGTGAAGGGTCTGATCCACACACACAACTTCGGGGTCTAATGTAGGCAAATCAGACACACTCCATCTCCATCTTTGTCCTGGGCTTAGTTCCCCAGGTCTCCTCTTTTATTCAGAAACAAGTCCCACTGAAAATTGCCAGGCAGAGCTTAAACAGAAAGGCGGCTGTTCTTTAAACCCCGGGTTCAGACTATGCATTTAAAAATGAAGAATGCTCAGCTCCCAGTCATGATAGTAACAAAGACAGCCACACGAATTTATGTTGTTTGTAAACAGCCCAAGACTCCCTGTTTTCACAAGAGCAAGGCATTCGGGTGCATTTGCAGAAATACAAGGCATGCTCCAGCTTGTTCTTCTCTCTCTCTCTTCTATTGCCTTCTCCCACATGAGGCAGGGAGAAATGCTGCGATCTCTGTCCCCTGTAAAGGCTAGTAATGCTTAAACAGCATTATATAAAGCTTTTTCTACTTGATAGCCCCACATTCAGAATTGCTGCTTTGGCTGTTTTCTCTCCACTCTTCTCTGCTTCATCCCATCCAGCCCTGCTTCCTGAGCCAGTTATTTAAAGCCTTGATTGAAAATGTATCAGGATCATAATAGTGGATGACACCCACAGGATCAGCTTTTCAATAACAAAAATCCTACAGGCTTTGATGCAACCACGGCCTCACCACAACTTTTTGTTGGTTTTGAAAACAGGAAGGGAAAAATATTTATAACAGCGACCATAAATATACACACCACTGACTTTTCAACTTGTTGTCCTTGTTCTTAAGCTAAATTTAGTCTGCTATATCCTGTCCAGCCCTCGGAGAAGAAGAAATATACAGACAAAACTGTGCAAATCCCACACCAGGCAGTTATTCAGGTACTTTACAAGATAACCAGCTGGACAGGTAATATTCTCATGCAGTGAGTATGAGTTTCATTCATGGTTACAGAGGTCTATTTTAGTCCCCAGTACAGAAAATAATTACTGTTGCAATAGCGTAGCTCTGTGCTTCTGGAGGAGAAAACTGATGTAGGTTATTCAGTGTGCAGGCAGACCACACACTTGGCTTGTGCCAGAGATGCTTTGAGGGTGTATGTGCAGCTCTCAGCTACAAAGAACCATTGACTGGCCACACCTGCTGTTTACCCTTCTTCTTTTATGTGTAAAAATGTCTGAGATACTGATTCAAACTTGGATAACTGATTTCAAGGTCCAACCTGCATGTTAAAGAGCATCCTCCTTTTGTACCCCGAGGGCTCTCATTCATGCGAGTGATTTCTGAGTCAAAACAAGGTAAATATTTATCAGGAACTGCCTACCTAGGGAATCAGAGTTGTTAGTCATTCCACTGTTAAATCTTAGGAAGCCTTAGTCATGCCAGAACCCAGGTGATTTCTGCGAAGGCCAACACGATTCACCCTGGTTCAAGGATTCCTGCCCGCGACTCAAAGTTTCCCGCAGACGAGGACTCCCTCGCCACAATCTGACTTGCTCCACTCGCAGCAAGTTTTGCAAGCTAAGCAAGAAATGCAGTTCAGAGGATGCTGCTTGCAGTCCTCATCTGGTCATTATAAAAACCAAGATAAGCGGTCCAGGAATCAAAAAAAGTCCTTGTTTCCTACAGCCTTGATAGTTGAGGGGAAACACAATAAAGGGTCGAGCTAGCGTCGCCTCCAGCCCGCCGGCTTGGCGTGTTTCTCGGGCACCGGCCAGCCCTGCGAGCCAGCCTTTCCCCTGTGCTTACAAACACATCTCCGCTAAAGGCTAGGTGAAGAGGACAGAGGGAAAAAACAACCAACAAACAGTTTCCTGGGAGTGAGACCCGCCCTGCAGCCCTCGACTCCCCGGCCGGGCGCTCCCGCGGCGCTGGGAAAGGGTCTGCCGGTGCCGCACCGTCGGGGAGCCCTGCCCGGGGTCCCCGGCCGGCCCCGCCGCTGCCCCCGCCCCGCCCGGTCCCTGCCCTACCCAGCATGGAGAAGATGAAGTCCTTCGCCGTGTGGATCTCCAGGGCTCGTTGGTCGTCGTATTCCCTCTGGTCATGTTTGGTGAATTCCTGGATGAGTTTATTCAATTCCTCCACCCTGGCTCCCGATCGGAAATCCAGCTCCGGGAAGGGAGGCTTGCTGGCGGTGCCGGCGGACCCTGCCTTGCTGGCGAGCGGCGCCGCCATCTTCATGCAAAAAAAAAAAAAAAAAAAAAAAAAAAAAAAAAAAAAAAGGGAAAAAAAAAAGGGAAAGAAAGGGAGAGGGAGGGAGGGGGACGGGGACCGGGGGGGAAGGAGGGGTTTGCAACGTTGCAATGGAAGAATGTGAGCGGCGCCGCGGCGCAGCGGCGAGCCCAGGCGGAGCACGGCGGAGCGGCGCCGGCCGCCGCGATCAACAAGCGGCCGTGAGGGCTCAGCCCCCGCCCGCCCGCTCGCGGCAGCGCCGAGCCGCCGCCGCCGCCGCCGCCGCCGCGCTGGAGCGGGGAGGGGGGGGCCGGGCCGGAGCTCGGCCGAGCCCAGCGGAGCCGAGCGGGGCGGGGGCCGCCCAGCTGCCGGGGCCGCCTTGGGGCTGGCTGCTCGGCCGGCGGCGCGGCGGGCGGCTGCTGAGGCTGGGGACAGGACCTTCGGTGCGGATAAAATTAGATATATATTTATTTCCCCCCCCCCACACACACCTTCCTCCTTTTTTTTTTTTTTCTCTTTTTAAACATCAATTTAATTTTAAACTTCAGGGAAAGCCTTGTCCTGCGAGTGGATTAATTACTGCCTGGGAACTCTGTTCCCAAGGCATTCTGCGTGTATTTTTTTAACCCTGAAGATTGTTTTGTGTATGTATGTGTGTACATATAGATATATACACATACAGATATATATATACACGCAATATTTTTCTCATGAGCCTTAGAAGAGGTGACCAACTGATGCACTTGAGTCCAGCCCTGCCCAGAAAAGCTCCTGGGAGCTACACAAAGCGCAGGAAGGGATCTCAGAAGACTTCCCTAAGGCCAAGCAGCCTGTGGCAAGAAGCCTAGACCTCTGATTGCCGTCCGTTCCCCCATCATCAAGATGACATGCTTTGCTTCTGTATGTATTTTTCACGTCTTCTAACTTTTCAACCTGGAGTGGTTTTCTCCCTTTAGCCTGATCTGCTGTGCCTTGTCCCATCAGTGAACATACCTAGCACAATCCATTATTTACCTTACTGCACCCACTGGAAGAGCTGCCTGTCTTCCTGCCCAGGGAGCATACAGATAAATATATTGTGCTAGCCTTCTACAGGGCATTTCAGATGCAATAGCACTGATGCAAACTGCCTGGATATGTATTATCCTCTCAAGATTCTTGGCAGGAAACAAAGCTTTCAGCTCAGTCCCAGACTACAGTGAAATGTGTCTACCAAAATTAGGTGTGAGACATGCCGAGAAAAAAACAGGGAAATGAAACTAAGCTCAGTGTGAAGGGGTTGCAGGCTGTTTTCCCTAGTGCATAATAAACACAAATGCTAGTGTTTAGACCTGAGCTCGGGGATGTGGCTTAGTTCCTCTGGACCAGAAATGGGAGTTCAGCACCTCTTGCAGTGGGATCTTATCTGAAACGAGAGTGCGAATCAAAGGGAGGCTTGGACCCTGTAACAGAAGCCACAGCCTGTTCAAAGGAGAATGGCTGATGCCTCTGTCTTTGTCCTGTAGTTACAGAGCTTTTGAGGACACTAATACGGTCATTATCTATGAAATGGTGTCCCAGAGGTAAAGGTAGGAGGCTGTGCATGTGCATGCACATGCCCTCTGCTGGGTCCACAGGCCCTATTGTCTTCAGATGCCACTCTCCGCTGGCTGACACGTATCGACTTCCTTCACCTTCTGAGCCGTGGAGATCAGCTGCATTGTCAGATGAACCTCTGACCTGCACCGTGGTTTGACTTTGGCCAAGCACCTTTCCTTCATCTCCCTGCTCAGGAAAGCCTGCAAATGAAAACAACTGATCGCGTTAGCATAATGCGGGATGTGACCTGCAGGAGAGCAATTAGCAGTGTTCAGTGTCGGTGGCCTGCCCTGCAGGATTAGTTCTGGTAGCCCGGCCCAGCCCATGCCCTCCCATGCCAGCCTACCGTGGCCACTGCTCGTCTGAGCACTCGGGACCTCCTGCCTGTCTCCGGTTTTGCGAGCCCTGTTGCTCTCCTCCATGCGTTTTTGTCTGGGGTGACAATCTCCTACAGGCGGACAGCTCCCTCTTGTGATTACGCCGCTCCCACAGAAGTCATAGTAGCTCCTGAGCCCCAAACCACTTCAAGACCTTCTGTTTTGCCCTGCCCATCTCTGAACACCTGTAAATCTCCTGTGTGCCAGCTGCAGCCATTTCTAGTTGTGTAAGTATCTTTGTTTCGCTTTTGCATGGCAAACTCCTAACAACTAGGATGTATACCTCCATGGCACCACTTGGCAATGTATCTGGACCTGTTGATGCCAGCTACACTTCATCCCCAACACTCTTCTCTCATCTTTTTGAAGCTGGTGCTCTCCAGAGGCTTCATGGACTAGGCAGCTTTCATTCCTAACTATATCATAGAATCATTGAATAGTTAGGGTTGGAAGGGACCTCAAGGATCATCCAGTTTCAACCCCTCTGCCACAGGCAGGGACACCTCACACTAGATCAGGCTGCTCAGAGCCACATCCAGCCTGGCCTTAAAAACCTCCAGGGATGAGGCTTCCACCATGTCCCTGGGCAACCTGTTTCAGTGTCTGTATCTTATTTGCTGCACCACATTTCAATACTGGGACTTCCAATAGTTTCTTCAAGTGCATTTTGCCTCAGATTGGGTCTCCAAATGGTCACAGTGACTCTCCACCCACATCAGTCACGGACTTACATTACCATTCCCCCCCCTCTTCATTTGCAATGTTTAAATCCCCTTTGGTAACACCTTCATAGCTAGCTTTGATTGCCTGAATCCACTAAGGAGCTATTGGAAACAAAGTGCTTGAGAAGCAGGTAACACCAGAAGGAATGGGAATTTCAGTTCAGTTGCCCTTTTTTTAGCTGCACCTCTGCTTGAAATTTTAGTCACCTTCATATTTGCAGAAAGTTCCCTTCAGATCAGGGTGCAACTTCTCCATGCTCCTTGCTCAGCTGGAGTTTGTTTTATTGCTAGTACCGTGCAATATTCAGCAAGTGCCCAGAAAGAACGTGCTGCCTTTAGTGTCTGAGCTCAAACCAGCACTGCTCACCAAGAACAGCTCTGAGCAGGCAGTTTTAGTTTCCTTCAGGAGCCTTTGACATGTGCCACACCTCTCTGCCCCACCTCAGGGCAAAGAGAAATCCTCCTTCACGAAATGCAGCCTTTATACAACCTTCTCTGCAAACCTGTCAATGAGCTTGGGTCTCTCAGTGACAAGTGGGATCTGCTGCACTGTCATGTGCTTATTAATACCCTTGAAACTGCATCACTTTGCAATTTTACCTCATCACATCCGTGCAGTTTAAGATCTCTGAATAAATACACGGTTAATTCAAGCCTTACATAAATCAAGCACTGGGGATTACTTGAGCAAATAAATGAGAATGAGATTGCATGTGCAGCTGGCCAGGAGTTTTTCTACCAGATCTTTTCCCTTTCCACAACGACACTCTGTGGAAATGGTGCAGCATCCTGAAAGCTCCTCCTGTGAGCATTATTTGGGGCCCAGGAGGAATCTATGGCCTCTGTCATAACGAGCCCAGGGCTTAGCAGTTCACTTCATCCAGGATAGGGATTGAACACCCTGGCTACTAAACTGTTCCTCACCTGTGCTGGGAGCTGTTCTCTCCCTCTCACGTGCACTCCTCCTTTCTCCCATGTGTTTTCACTTTCCTTCAAAGAACCTTCCTCTTTTTCTCCTGCAAAATGCATTTCCTCTTCTTTTTCCCCTGCAGAGCAGGTAGTACCCTTTCTGCTCAGTGCAGCTTCCAGCATTCAGAAATAGAACAAGCCACAGAGAAATGAAGTGAAAGAAAGGAAATAACTGTTCTCACTTCTGTATCATGACCTGAGACTTCAAAAAATGCTTTTCACACTTGAATAGGCCATACCAGAAACTGCTGGAGAGCAAGTGAGTATTCGTACTACCATCCTAAGGCTGGTGAAGCAGTTCTGCAGGAGCTATGAAGAGCAATTGGCCTGGCATACCAAGGGAGGAAGACCAGGCAACCTAGGGGCTGAGGCTCAGCATCTCATTTAGGTGATGCAGAGTGGTAAAGGGGGAATTATTTGGAGCACTGTCCAGAAATAAGATGGGGCCTCAGATAAATCATCTTAGGATATTTCACTGGGGCTGGTAATTAGGGTGCGATGCAGAATGAGCTTGATTTGCACAGCATTTCATAGAAATTGCACCCAAATTGTCTGAGGTTAAAAGTAGACTCAAGAAACATCTTCCCTTTCTGTACTTAACAGCTGTAGCTGAAAGCATGATGTGGCAAGAGGCTTCCCCGGGAACAAAATTACCCACTAGAAGTGCTCTGCTTTTCCAATCCGGTGGTTGCAATTTCAGCTTCATATTATTGCAGTACTTTCTAAGCTGTTCAAGGGTCTTTTGTGCCTTATGATGCAAAAACCTGGTCCTGGCCTCTAGAAGGTCCGGGCTGTCTTTGCAGGTAAGAATTGTGACACAGGGCAGGCAAGTGAGCCATGAAGAAGGCAACACACCAAGGATGCTGCTGCACCATCCTCTTCCCTCTCAACTGGTTCTTCACCCAGCTCCACTCTTCTTGCTGACAGCTGAACCCCAGCTGAGATTCCCCTCTTTTCCCTTTTCTCCTTGCACACTTCCCCTGTGTGGCCTTAATTCCCATATTTGCTACAGTCTTGGGAGGAAGGAGCCCTGAGCTGCACCAAACCTAGTCTCACATTTATTAGGACCTCACTTTCATTAGCCTGCCCTGGTGACAGCCTTATGCACTTCAGCTGCTTTACTGCTCCTCAGGTCTTTCCTCCTGCTAGCTGTCCCTAGTCTGGAGTGAGGTATTTAGGGTTTCCTGGACAGGATATGAATGCCACAGCATGCTATGAAGTCTCCAAGCACTCCTTGTGCTTCTCTGCACCAGGAACTTCCCTCTTTGTGGTTCCAGAAACTCTGCCTCTATCCTGTATACCCCCAAAATGTCTCCAAAGCAGCATTTTCAGGTAGCAATTTTCAAGCTCCATAATGCTGGGATCAGCAGAGCCTGAGAGAGTCTTTCAGATTGGACTCATGATCTCTCCCTGGCTATTCAAGTTACATCAAGGCATGAATTGGAAGGAACCTGTAGTGAGCATGAAGTCACACAGCCCCATCAGGGCACTGCCAGACTATGGAGATCTGGAGCTGGCAAGAAATTCAGCTCAGCTGAGCTCCTGGGAGCTCCTAGGGCTCCCCCTTGCCTTCCTCAATTTATAGAGGAAAGCTAGTCCCATTTTGACCCACGGACCACATTAATTTAACCATTTGGAGCTATTTCCACGTAGGGATGTGTGGTACCAGGTGCAAAAATTGCCACCAAAGCAGCGTAGCTTGTACTCAACTCTGTCCCTCCCCAAACACCTATTGTGTTTCCCAGAGATCATGAGAAGCTCTGCCTGCCCTTGCTCATCACAGACATCACAGACTTTGTGTCTGTAAGTAAAAATCTGGATTTATAGGCACAGTTTCTATATGCAAAGGATTGTGACAGATCACAGTCTCGAGGCAGGTTTTAAAAGGGGTGTGTTGGTTTGTTGAGAAGAGAGGTTTGTGTGATTACCTTGAGTCCTGTGCCCAGTTCTGAGCCCCTCAGTTTAAGAAGGACATTGAGACACTTGAATAGAATAGAATAGAATAGAATAGAATAGAATAGAATAGAATAGAATAGAATAGAATAGAATAGAATAGAATAGAATAGAATAGGTTGGAAGAGACCTTCAAGGTCATTGCATCCAACCCATCATCCAACACCACCTAATCAACTAAACCATGCAACCAAGCACCCTATCAAGTCTCTTCCTGAACACCTCCAGTGATGGTGACTCCACCACCTCCCTGGGCAGCCCATTCCAATGGGCAAGCACTCTCTCTGTGTAGAATTTCTTCCTCACCTCCAGCCTAAACCTCCTCCGGCACAGCTTGAGACTGTGTCCTCTTGTTCTGGTGCTGCTTGCCTGGGAGAAGAGACCAACCTCCGCCTGTCTTGCCTGCTTGACAGACTTAAACTTTTCCTGCAGAGTGTAAAAGCCCCATGTGCCTCCCTCTGTGAAGAGCTGTGATCTCCTACATCCTGTCAGCAGAACACAGCATCGAGCTGTCCACATGGCAGTGGAGCTGTGCTCATTAAAATCTTTTGAAACAATGGCACAGGATCTGTCACAGCCAGCCTCGATGTGCCTGTACTCAGGGTGCTTAAAATGTCTCCTAAAAGAATGGCAGATTCTTAGTGCTCATCCCCAGCCAGGAATCTGCCTTGTGTATCCACCAAGGCTTTTGAAGTAAGGTTCTAAGAAGCAAGCTCCTGATTCTCAACTGCCCTCAAAAACACAGGATAATAGGGAATGGAAGGGATGTCTGGGCCCAAGCCAACCTCATGAAGTTCAACAAGACCAGGTGCAGGGTGCTGCATCTGGGTTGGGGCAATCCCAAGCACCAATACAGGCTGGGCAGCAACTGGCTTGAGAGCAGCAGTGAAGAAAAGGACTCGGGGGTGCTGGGGGGTGAGAAGCTCAGCATGAGCCAGCAGTGAGCACTTGCAGCCCAGAGAGCCAATCCCATCCTGGGCTGCATCAAGAGAAGCACAGCCAGCAGGGCCAGGGAGGTTGTTCTCCCTCTCTGCTCTGCTCTGGTGAGACCACACCTGGAGTACTGCATCCAGTACTATTACAGGAAGGATCTGGAGGTGCTGGAATGTGTTCAGAGAAGGGTCATGAGGATGATCAGAGGGCTGGAGCACCTCTGCTCTGAGGACAGACTGAGAGAGCTGGGGCTGTTCAGTCTGGAGAGAAGGCTCTAAGGAGACCTTCTTGTGGCCTTCCAGTATCTGAAGGAGCCTACAAGAAAGCTGGGGAGGGACTATCGAGGGTGTCAGGGAGTGATAGAACTGGGGGGAATGGAACAAAACTAGAGATGGGTAGATTCAGATTGGATGTTAGGAAGAAGTTCTTCCCCATGAGGGTGGTGAGACACTGGCACAGGTTGTCCAGGGAGGTGGTGGAAGCCTCATCCCTGGAGGTTTCTAAGGCCAGGATGGATGTGGCTGTGAGCAACCTGCTGTAGTGTGAGGTGTCCCTGCCCATGGTGGGGGGTTGGAACTGGATGCTCCTTGTGGTGCCTTCCAACCCTGACAATTCTATGATCATCTAGTCCAACCCCCCAGCACTAGAGCAAGTTCACCTACAGCAGGTTGCACAGGGCTAACTATTGAAAGTCTCCAGCCAGATCATTCAACATTCTTGCCTCAGTGTCCTTTTATTTTTTTTCCTGGCACAAATACACTGCAGATCTGTTTATCTCCTTGGTAAGTGTAATTAGATTGCACACAGACACCTTTGAAGTTGATCTGATAAACTTCATAGCCTGTAAGTGGGTTGGCTCAGGGCCTCTATACAGCAATGTTTGGAAATATTTCTGCTGCTCATTTCCTGGTCTCATGTCAATTATCTGTAATTTGGTTTATTTTTAAGTTGGGATTATCTCAAGTAGTAACATTTGGATTCAGATCTGAGCAGTGCTGATGGTTGCAGTGCTGCACTGGAGCTAATCACAGTATCACAGAATCACCAAGGCTGGAAGAGACCTCAAAGATCATCAAGTCCAACCTGTCACCACAGACCTCATGACTACTAAACCATGGCACCAAGTGCCACGTCCAAACTCCTCTTTGAATACCTCCAGGGACGGTGACTCCACCACCTCCCTGGGCAGCACATTCCAATGGCTAACAACTCTCTCTGGGAAGAACTTTCTCCTCACCTCCAGCCTAAACTTCCCCTGGTGCAGCTTGAGACTGTGTCCTCTTGTTCTGGTGCTGCTTGCTTGAGAGAAGAGACCAGCTCCCTCCTGGCTACAATCTCCCTTCAGGTAGTTGTAGAGAGCAATGAGGTCTCCCCTGAGCTGCCTCCCCTCCAGGCAAAACAATCCCAGCTCCCTCAGCCTCTCCTCGTAGGGCTTGCTCTGATACAGGGATATGGCCAGAACAAGAAATCCCTGATCTACAAGCCAATTCCTGAGCAGTTTTGGTGTCTCACATTTGGTTCCATATATAATAAATAAATTCTGGTGGGGCAGAATGCATTATGGATGGCTTAAGTAACTCATTGTTGTTCCTTTGTAGCTAATTACTTGTATTACAGCACTATCAAAAGCCACAAATGAGAATCAGGGCCCTATTGTACTGGAAAGCAACTATAAACATAATGAAGAACTGGTCATTAGCACTTCTGTGTCGTTTCACTGCATGCTCAGAGACCTCAGTCAGCAATTCTCTTCCTAACTAGGAGCTTAGAAAAGTTACCAGCAAGTCTGTGCCTGCAGTGATGTGTAGATCTAGGGTGAGAAGAACCAATTACATCATTTCTCCTGTGCTAAACCTCTGCTCACAAGGTGACTACCAGCAGCAGCTTAACCCTTACATTGTATTCTGCAGCTCTTGAGCAGATTTCATGGCACTTTTCCCACAGACCCTGTGAAATAGCAACCATCCCTGTGATTTATTTAGACATACCTGCTGGCTTCTTTGGAGTCTCACCATGCACCAATCCCAGCCATCATTTGTTAATTAAAGCCCCAGATTGATCTTGCAGGTGACTCTATTCTCCAGGCAATTGGGTAGTGGTTGTCACTGTTAAGAGATGGATATTTTCCCAAGTCTGAAAACAAGGAAGGCTCCAACCCCCAGACTCTTTCCTGCGTCCCTGGGGAACACACTTCTAACAAATTGTCATAAAGCAGTGGAAGAGAGGAGGTTTGCAGGAAATGCTGCAATTCCCTGTGGCATCATCCACACAATGAGAAAACATAGTCCCTTGGTGATGTGATGTGTTAGGAACAGGTTCTTTACCATGAGGGTGGTGGAGCACTGGAACAGGTTGCCCAGAGAGGTGGTTGAGGCCCCTTCCCTGGACTATTCAAGGTGAGGCTTGACAGGGCTCTGGGTAACCTGATCTAGAATCATAGAATCACAGAATCAACAAGGTAGGAAAAGACCTCAAAGATCATCAAGTCCAACCTGTCACCCAACACCTCATGACTATAAACCATGGCACCAAGTGCCACATCCAATCTCCTCTTGAACATCTCCACGGACAGTGACTCCACCACCTCCCTGGGCAGCACATTCCAATGGCTAACAACTCTCTCCATGAAGAACTTTCTCCTAGCCTCCAGCCTAAACTTCCCCTGGCACAGCTTGAGACTGTGTCCTCTTGTTCTGGTGCTGGTTGCCTGGGAGAAGAGACCAACCCCCTCCTGGCTACAGCCTCCCTTCAGGTAGTTGTAGAGAGCAAGGAGGTCTCCCCTGAGGCTCCTCTTCTCCAGGCTAAGCAACCCCAGCTCCCTCAGCCTCTCCTCACAGGGCTGTGCTCAAGGCCTCTCCCCAGCTTTGTTGCCCTTCTCTGGACACCTTCAGGTCTCTCAATGTCCTTCTTAAGCTGAGGAGCCCAGAACTGGACACAGGACTCCAGGTGTGGCCTAACCAGTGCTGAGCACAGGGCACAATGACCTCCCTGCTCCTGCTGGCCACACTATTCTTGATGCATGCCAGGATGCCATTGGCCTTCTTGGCCACCTGGGCACACTGCTGGCTCATGTTCATCCAGCTGTCAATCAGTACCCCCAGGTCCCTTTCTGTTTGGCAGTCGAGGATGCCTGTACTCACTGCAGGGGGGTTGGACTGAATGACCTTTAGAGGTCCCTTCCAACCTGGGGTGATTGTATGATTCTATGTGTTGGAAGCCAACAGTCCTTTTCTTTTGCCTTTCCCTACCTTGTGCTTCCTGTTAGCCCACCCCAGCCTGCAACTGAGTGTCACACCACGGACTTCCATACCATGATTTCCCTTTCATTAGAATGAAGACTTTTGAGCTTTCTGCCTGTCTTTCTATTAAAAAAATTACATTACTATAAAATGAAATCCACCAGGCCTGAGCTCTGTGCTGTATTTAACTGCCCTACTTCACTGAAAACCTTTCTGCATTTGGCCACTGCAGACAGATTGTTTTTTGTTAACAGCTTGGGGTTATTTTTTTGTGTGTGTGTTGCCGAGAAGCAGCATTCAGCACAGCTCTGTCTGGTAGATGGGTTCGTATCTGAGGGAGGGAAAACTTGAGATGGGTAAACAAAAGGCACCAAAAATCTATAATGAAAAAAAGAAAAAAAAAGGCTCTCCTGCAATGCTTGTGACAGACTGCAAATGTGTCAGATAAAACATTTTAGTGGCCTATAATAAGGAGTAGGAGTTGTCTGTCTGCCAAGGCAGACAATTGCAAATGAAAAATAATGACAAATGGGAGGCAAAGGGGGGGAGGAAAGTTAGGGAAAATCAAGGGAATTGTGCATTTCATAAAAGAAGGACTCCAGTGAGCTAGAGCTTGGCCAGAACATGCACAAATGTGGGGTTTTTTCCCCCTGTCTTTAGTGCAAAGTATAAATCTAATCACTACAATAATTTCTTTTCTGCTTCCAATATTGGACAGGCTGCGTTCTGCTTGCTGGAAATATCTGTGAAGTGGTTTGTGCTGGCAGCTGGCATACTAATACCTGAAATAAGTCCCTGAGAGGGTACAGAGTAAGACAGGCTGAGGGAGCTGAGGGCTCTTCAGCTTGGAGCAGAGGAGCCTGAGGGGTGACCTCATGCATGTTGGTAAAGATGTGCAGGGCAGTGTCGGGAGGACAGAGCCAGGCTCTGCTTAGTGATGTGCAATGATAGGACAGATTTGGGCAGTGACTGGCTGGAAAGCAGCCCTGAGGAGAGAGCCTTGGGGGTGCTGGGGGAGGAGAAGCTCAACAGGAGCTCTCAGTGTGCACTTGCAGCCCTGAAAGCCAAGCAGAGCCTGGGCTGCAGCAAGAGAAGTGTGGCCAGCAGGGCAAGGGAGGGGATTCTCCCCCTCTACTCAGCTCTGCTGAGACCCCACCTGGAGTACTGCCTCCAGTTCTGGAGCCCCTATTACAAGAGGGATCTGGAGGTGCTGGAAGGTGTCCAGAGAAGGGCCACGAGGATGAGCAGAGGGCTGGAGCACCTCTCCTGTGAGGACTGAAGGAGTTGGGGCTGTTCAGTCTGGAGAGGAGAAGGCTCCGAGGTGACCTAATTGTGGCCTTCCAGTATCTGAAGTAGGCTACTAGAAGGCTGGGGAGGGACTGCTCAGGGCATCAGGTAGTGATAGGACTAGGGGGAATGGAATGAAGCTGGAGGTGGGGAGATTCAGGCTGGAGGTGAGGAGGAAGTTCTTCCCCATGAGAGTGGTGAAGCCCTGGAATGGGTTGTCCAGGGAGATGGTTGAGGCCCCATCCCTGGAGGTGTTTAAGCCCAGGCTGGATGAGGCTCTGGCCAGGCTGATCTAGTGTGGGGTGTCCCTGCCCATGGCAGGGGGGTTGGAACTAGATGATCCTTGTGGTCCCTTCCAACCCTGACTGATACTATGATGCTATGATACTATGACAAGGGGCAGTGGGTACAAGCTGGAGCAGAGGAGGTTCCATGGGAACATAAAGGAAAAATTTTCACTGTGAGGGTGACAGAGCCCTGGAGCAGGCTGCCCAGAGAGGCTGTGGAGTCTCCTTCTCTGGAGACATTCAAAACCAGCCTGGACATGTTCCTGTGTTGTCTGCTGGGGAAGGACTTTTTAGGGTGTCAGAGAGTGATAGGACTGGGGGGAATGGAGCAAAACTAGAAGTGGGTAGATTAAGATTGGATGTTAGGAAGAAGTTCTTCATCATGAGGGTGGTCAGAGACTGGAACAGGTTGCCCAGGGAGGTGGTAGGTGGAGGCTCCATCCCTGGAGGTTTTTAAGGCTAGGCTGGATGTGGCTTTGAGCAATGATGTAGTGTGAGGTGTCCCTGCCCATGGCAGGGGGGACTGGAGTTGGATGACCCTTGAGGTCCCTTCCAACCCTGACAATTCTATAATTCTGTGATACTATGATTCTACTCTAGGTGATTCTGCTCTGGCAGAGGGGTTGGACTGGGTGATCTTTCAAGGACCCTTCCAACTCCTAATGTTTTGTGACTCTATGATTCAGGGACTCCTACTCTGTTAGTGTAACAAGTACTAGGGGAGAAAGATACAGGCTGTACACAGAGCAATTAGCTCAGGAGAAATCTGTAATGGCAGTTGAAAGCCCAGTTTGCTCAGCTGAAGAACTAAACAAGTAATTGATCAACTATTGCTGCATTATGCATGCAGTCATGGGTTCTTGTGTGCAAGCTTCCAGGAAATGTCAAACTCCATTATCAATTTACAGGTTTAGTCTGCAAAGCTGTAATCCAAAGTAGAGAATCACAGAATGGTCTGGGTTGGAAGGGACCTCCAAAGGTCATCCAGTCCAACCCCCTCTGCAGCCAGCAGGGACATCCTCAACTAGATCAGGTTGCCCAGAGCCCTCTTGAGCCTCACCTTGAATATCTCCAGGGATGGGGCTTCAACCATCTGCCTGGGCAACCTGTTCCACTACCCTCATGGTAAAGAACATCGAACCCCCAGGCTGCAGGACTGGGATTTGGGTTGATGGATTCACCATGACTGAGGATCACACTCTCTTCTAACACCCTGGGAGGAACTGAGCAGAGCTCTTTGAACCTCCCTAGAGCTGGAGAGTTTAGGTGGGAACAGTCTGCCAGCAGTAACTTTGTGCAGGAACAAAACCATAGCTTTGTTTTTCTTTCTGCCTTTCTTGGCTCTGTGGTTCATTTTCATGGGGTTATGACCATGGTCTCCTGTGATTTCATAGAATCATAGCATCAACAAGGTTGGAAAAGACCTCAGAGATCATCAAGTCCAACCTGTCACCCAACACCTCATGACTGCTAAACCATGGCAGCAAGTGCCACATCCAATCTCCTCTTGAACACCTCCAGGGATGGGGACTCCACCACCTCCCTGGGCAGCACATTCCAATGGCTAACAACTCTCTCTGTGAAGAGCTTTCTCCTCACCTCCAGCCTAAATTTCATCTGGCACAGCTTGAGACTGTGTCCTCTTGTTCTGGTGCTGCTTGCCTGGGAGAAGAGACCAACCCCCACCTGGCTACAACCTCCCTTCAGGCAGTTTTAGACAGCAAGAAGGTCTCCCCTGAGCCTCCTCTTCTCCAGGCTAAACAACCCCAGCTCCCTCAGCCTCTCCTCACAGGGCTGTGCTCAAGGCCTCTCCCCAGCCTTGTTGCCCTTCTCTGGACGTGTTCAAGAGTCTCAATGTCCTTCTTAAACTGAGGGACCCATACTGTCCTTTACCCTAGAAACCAGATCACAGGTCTCTGCCCTATTCTCCCTGCCTTTACTCCAGTGAGTGTGCATTATAAACAGAGGTGCACAGCACAATGCAGCCCCCTGGCAATGTTTGTAAGTAAAAGCCTTGCAGAGAATTTTTCTAGGGAAGCCCTGTAGACATTCACAGATAATGAACACTTTTCTATAGGTATTGTTTTTCCACTGGTCTATACAATTCCACAGTGAATTATATTCCTGCTATCAAATCCCGAAGGATGGCTCAGAGAAACCATTAGAAAGGATCTAATTCCACATAATTAAGATAAAAGCCTTTCAGGGTCTCCTCCATTACAGTTCATGGGATATTTGTTTTTTTTTTTTTCCCCAGGAAAACAAATGCTCAGTTTAAATTCTCTGTGACTGCTTTAGTGAAGCAAAGCCTGTACATTCTGGAGGCTTGCTCAGCTACAATTCCCTTTAATTTCTGTGGGAGATTCCCTTCATTTCAGGAGGCAGTGAGGGGCAAGGCTTAGGCTCCCTGATGAGTGGTTTTTAGAACAGGGCATCGAACTCCACCTTCTGCTGGAGTGAAAGAATTTCAGCGGTTTTGCCACTTCTCCCCTCCGGGCTGGCAGGGCCCCGGCGCTTTGTGGAGGCGCTGCGCACAGCAGCGGGTCCCACTCCATTAACGCACGGAGGCTTCGTGCTGCAGGGAGCTCCGGGCTCTGACAACTCTGGCACGTCTGGAGAGCTGCGCGGCGCTAATTGAAACACCCGTGGTGGGTTTTACCATCGTGTGCTTGGGAAGCTGCCTGAGGACCAGCTCAGCTCTGTCCTGTCCAGGAAGCAGAGACAACGTTGTGCTGAGCTCCTGCGAAGCCCAAACGTTTCTTTGCCGCTCCTCTCCATGTTTGCTGCCCCAAGAGAGGCGCTGATAATCTCTGCAGGGAACTCACCGCAGAGCCTTGGGAAGAGGTCACAGGTAATGAGAGAATGGGTCAGAAAGTCCCTAGTGGCATATCAAAGACTTAAAGGCAAAAATCACTCCTATGCCTTGCTTTGTTGGAGCTTCCCTTGTGAGGCTGTGACTTATACTTTGGACTACATAAAGCTGAGGGTCAGGCCCCTCTGAAATCCTGACCTTGCTGACAACTGCAAGAGCTTTTTCACTGACTGCCCTGGGTTTCTGGGGAGAGATGTCTTCTTAGCCCTGTCATAAGCCCACTCCAGGTAGTGCCCTTTCTGCTCATCCTAATGGTTTTTCCTTCATCCTCTTCCACTCCACCCTTCTCCTCCACCGCTCTTTGAGGCTGACAGAGAACTTCACACAGTAAAATGACAACAGTAATAGCTTCTACTGTGTGGCATTTCTCATTCCCAGATCTCTTCAGCTCCAGGTGTTTCAGTATCAATGACCTTTTACATCCAGCTTATAACTAGCTCTTCGCTGGAGAAGCTAGAGCCAATGCTGTATACTCTGCCCTAGTGAGACCACATCTGGAGTATTATGTCCAGTTCTATGCTCTCCAGTTCAAGGGGGACAAGAAACTGGTGGAGAGAGTGTAGAGGAAAGATATAGAGACAGTTAGGGAACTGCAGCATCTCTCTGACAAGGAATAGCTGAGAGACCTGGGGCTGTTTAGCCTGGAGAGGAGAAGACTGAGAGGGGATCTTCCTTATGCTAATAACTATCTAAAGGGCAAGGATCAAGAGCATGGAACCAGACTCTCTTCAGTAGTGCCCAGTAATAGAACAAGGGACAATGGACACAAACTAGAACACAGGAAATTCCACCTGAACATGAGGAAAAACTTCATCACTTTAAGGGTGACAGAGCACATGAACAGGGTGCCCAGAGGGCCTCTGGAGTCTGTTTCTCTGGAGACCTTCAAAACCTACCTGGATGTGTTCCTGTGCAGCCTGCTCTGGCTGAACCTGCTTTTAGCAGGTGGGTTAGACTAGATGATCTCCAAAAGTCCCTTCCAACCCTTACCATTCTGCAGTTCTGTGACAACACAGCACTTTGGATTTCGTTGTCTTCAAGCTTTCCATCTGTCTTTCCCTATCTCATTATCTGCCTCCTACACTCAGTATGACAGGAAGCTATTCTTATTTCCAGGAGATCTATAGGGCAGACCCCAGCTGATACTACATGAAGGTAGTGGCTAGGAAGGCTGTGAGAAGTTGTCCCTTGCCTTAGCAAAGAATGGAAACCCACAAAAAAATGGCTTATCAAAGAGGTTCATCACCCCTGCTTCCCAGGGAGGGGTTCAGAGGTGTTGAATGCACTCATCGGTTACAAGACTTCCTGCTGGAATTACTGCATCAATTAGCCACCTGAAATTGTCATCCTGTTCTCTCCACTTCAAAAAGATCCTTCCTCTCAGTGCCTGGTGCCCTCTTCAGCTTTATTCCTGAGTGATTTCTTTTATCTGGTGGGGGTGCACTGCAAAATTTCCTAGCCTAGCACTGATACTAATGACCTCTTTTGCCTCCATGTGCCACAGTGTGACTTTGCTTACATCACTGTTCCAGCCACTCTAAATCCCAGCCACTTAGCAGCAAACTTAAAGTAGGTCACAATCAGTTCAAACCCAAATGGCTTACAAAGCTAAATCTTCACTCCAACATGTCAATGCCAGCACTGTACAAGTGAGTAAACCACATATCCTCCCAGCAGCGCTCCAGAACGTGATCGTAATACTCCAGAGATCAAAGCAGAACAGAGCACTCTCTGAGTACTCTCTTTCTGCTTTTATTAATTAATGCCTTTTGCCTGGTGCTTTATGAAATTACCATAGCTCATGAATGGTGCTCCCTCACCATTTGATACTGGAAAGCTGGAGGAAAGGACATGACTCAAGGGGTTTTCATTTTACTTCAGACTAAATTGTTCCATGGCCTCAGGCAAGCTCCCACACTGCGTGCCTGTTTCTCCACTTGCCAAGCTGAAACATTGCTTGCAGTGCAGGTGAGCTGAATGCTGCTGACCCTAATTCATCACTGGAGGTGTTTAGGAAGAGACTGGATGGGGTGCTTGGTGCCATGGTTTTGTTGATTAGATGGTGTTGGGTGATAGGCTGGATTCAATGATCTCGAAGGTCTCTTCCAACCTGGTTTGTTCTGTTCTATTCTATTCTATTCTATTCCATTCCATTCCATTCCATTCCATTCCATTCCATTCTATTCTATTCTATTCTATTCTATTCTATTCTATTCTATTCTATTCTATTCTATTCTATTCTATTCTATTCTATTCTATTCTATTCTATATTCTATTCTATTCTATTCTATTCTAGCCTAGCCTAGCCTATCCTAGCCTATCCTAGCCTATGCTATCCTATTCATCAAGTCCCTTAACAGTATGTTCTCCTTTGAGCCCTTGGGAACCTCGATGCAATTGTTGACCAGAGTGGACTCGATAATGCTTTGGGGTACTCTGCCAAACTGGAGGATTCAGAGCATCAGAAAAGTTCTCTGTGGTGAGGAGAAAGTTCTTCAGAGTGAGTCATTATCCACTTGAATGTGCTGTCCAGGGAGGTGGTGGAGTCACTGTCCCTGGAGGTGTTCAAAAAGGGATTGGACGTGGCACTTGGTGCCATGGTTTAGTAGTCATGAGGTGCTGGGTGACAGGCTGGACTTGGTGATCTTTGAGGTCTTTTCCAACCTTACTGATTCTATGAACCACCACCAGAAATGTTTTCTTTGTATTCTTTTTGATTAGGAGGTTTGTGCATGGCTACAAAGCCCTCATTTCACAATGAATCTTTTTCAGAGCAACAGAAGAAGTCAGACTGTGCCAGTGTTTCCCCCCCCCCCGCCCCCCAGAGTTTCCAGGGGGCTTGTTTTAGCTAGCTGTACAAATATCCACTCAGCTGTAGTCCAGCCATCATAAATCATTCCCTGCTATTTTTACAGGCAGGTATTTTGTTCCTATGTGACAGCGAGCCCTCACATTTTCCAGAGCCTTCTGCCCAAAGGTGGTGTTTTCCTCAGTGCACATTGCAAGCATGCAAGAGCTCCCACACTGCTTTTTGATGAGATTTTTGCTGCACACAAATCTTTCAGCAGCTCCTTTACATGAATGAATTCAATGCACACCAGAAAAACAACACCCCACCCTGGTGTCAAGATTTTGAAGCACTGTGTAAATGCCTAGGGTTGTTTACCATGAGGATGGTGGAACACTGGAACAGGTTACCTAGGGAGGTAGTTGAAGCCCCATCCCTGGAGATATTCAAGGTGAGGCTTGACAGGGCTCTGGGCAACCTGATCCAGTTGAGGATGTCCCTGCTGACTGCAGAGAGGTTGGACTGGATGACCTTTGGAGGTGCCTTCCAACCCAGACCGTTCTATGATTCTATTTTCAATTAACAATATCTAATTCCATGCACACTAAGAGTCTCATTTTTCTTCTCTCTTTACAGCCAACATATTAATCCTCTGAAACAAAAAAAAACCCCACCCCAAATGGCTGCATTTTAATGAGAGTTTTAAAGGGTGAAAGTTCTTCTCTCGTACACCGAGCATAATAGATTACTTTGCTGTGATGTATATCTCCCATCCTCTCACTCTAATGTTCAGAATAATGTCTGGAGAGCAGCCTGTTTTATCTCTGCTCTCTTCCCTTTCACTCCACTTGGCTTTCACTGTGTGCATCACAGTTAATTTGAAGCTGATTATTTGTCATTCCTTGCGGGCCAGGCTTTACAATGGCACCAAAAAGATCTTGGTATTGTTCTCTCTGGGTTGGTTTGCACACTGTGTCTCAGGGAAGTAGTTGTTTTAATTGTGTTTCTTCCACATTGCTTCCTGGCACTAGAACAGAAAGACTCCTTTGTTGGATGACATCCTCAGGCGATGACGTGGGGCATTAGCATGGGACAGCTCTCCGCTGCCTGGCAGAGAGCCCACACAGGTCCGCAGGGAGGTGGCCCATGGCTGGCCTCCTTCGATGGCCTGATGTGGTGTGGAGGGGAAGGGACAACCTTCTCCATTAGTGAAACATTAAGCTGGCAAGGAATGCCAACAGTATGGTAGGAGAGAAGTTGAAACTGGGAAGGAAATGTCCTGTCCTGTTCACACAAGACACCAAAGCTGATGCCTTGTCCATTTGCCTTGCCTGCCTGTAGGGGTGCACACCTCCTCTCAAGTGCTGTTTTGTCCCTCTCATTCCTGGTTCTCTGTTGATTTGGCCAGTATTCAGGCCATCAGTGTGGGGGTGAAGGAGGTGCCTAACAATACTTCTCTGTACCCCTTTTCTCAGCTTTAGAACTGAGAAGCCCAGGCAGCTGTTTGTATTGCAGGTGGGGTGGAGCTGCCTATGGAGGAGGTATTTCCAAAGTCTTGTTTTGGTATGCACACACAGCCAGAATGGGGCAAAGCCATGAGGGACAGGTGCCTGGTGCTGTCTTTGTCCTGCACACAGAGTAGGTGACAGAAAATGAACATGAATGAATGGATACAGAGCTCACAAAACTCTGCCACAGAACACACATTGGAGGCTTGAGCTGTTGCCTGAGAAATAGCAAACAATTTCATCACCTAGCCCTAGCTGCTAGCTCCTAGGGATGTAGCTAAGTGCCAGGATTTCAGTTCTGATCCAGTTCAGCAACCCAGCCCACCCATCAGCCTGAATATCATTGATTTGGGGATCCATGTGGCCGTCTTACATCATTCATTCATTTGCCTGCATTGTTCCATCATAGAATCATAGAATCAATAGGGTTGGAAAAGACCTCAGAGTTCATCAAGTCCAACCTGTCCCCCAAGATCTCATGACTAAACCGTGGCACTAAGTACCATGTTCAATCCCCTCTTGAACACCTCCAGGGATGGTGACTCCACCACCTCCCTGGGCAGCACATTCCAATGGCTAACAACTCTCTCTGGGAAGAACTTTCTCCTCACCTCGAGTCTAAACTTCCCCTGGTGCAGCTTGAGACTGTGTCCTCTTGTTCTGGTGCTGGTTGCCTGGGAGAAGAGACCAACCCCCTCCTGGATACAACCTCCCTTCAGGTAGCTGTAGATAGCAGCTTAGAGAAAATCTTAGAGGAAATCCATGCTTAGAGGAAATCATGTGCAGCTTAGAGGAAACCCAAAGCCAGATGGAAGTCTTGAACGTGCACCAGGAGCAACTACTGAGCAATGGCTGGCTGATGTATTCCAGGAGGCACCCCAGAGCTGGGCAAGTACTTCCTTTCATCTGAGAAAATGATGAGGAAAGATCTCCACAGGACCACTTCCCAACCTATTTGCCAAGGATGAATGCTACTGCTTACAAAGGACCTTGGAAGGTGCCTATGGTTTCATCTTGTCCCACTGGTGACTAAAACCCTGGCATGTAGGCATGTTTGATCACACATGACAGGCTTGCTTGCCTGTCTGTGTTAAGAAACTAGATGTGCATAGCAGCATATGCTAAATGTGGGCATTGTGTTACGTGATCAAATGCCACCCACACGCTCCCTCCTTCCACCATGTACTTTTAAAGTGCTTGTACCTTGAAACAAGGACATGGCAGGGAAGTTGACTCAGACTTAGAGCTGCCCTTGTCATGGTGCAGAGGTGCTTTCATACAGCATTACAGAAAGCATCTGTTTGGAAGAGACCTCCAAGCTCATCCAGTCCAACCCTTGACCCATCACAGAAGGGTCAACACCAAACCACGTCCCTAGGTGCCAGCTCCACAGGCTGCTTAAACACCTCCAAGGACAGTGACTGCACCACTGTTCTGGGCAGCCCATTCCAATGTTTGAGAACCCTTTCAGTGAAGAAATGCTTCCTAGCATCTAGCCTGAAAGCCTGGTGCAGCTTGAAACCATTTCCTCTGGTCCTGTCGCTCGACACCAAGGAGGAGAGGCTGCCCCCTCCTCGCTCCAACCTCCCTTCAGGTAGCTGTAGAGAGGAATTTAATACAGTTGCAACAAAAGCTCTGCTAAAACACCAGCCTCAACACCAGGAACAGGTCTAGATAAGATATCTCAACAACCTAGATATAAACTGCACTGGATTTTCAAGTTTTCTGTTAATACATGGCAGCTAGTCCCTGTGTGTGCAGGAAATAAAAGGAACTCCTCATCCACAGAGCTCTCAACTGATGTAGATGAAGCAGGTGGGTGAAACTAGACAGTGGCTGTGAGCCCAGTGTGATAGCAGTTCAGTGAAGATGTTTGCATTTTCCACTGAGGTATAGACAGCTACAATCTGACTTCATATAGTATGTGGAGCTGGGCAAAACTGGCTTCTTTTTGTTGTGGGGAAAGGGAGATTTGAGGAAGCCTGTAGAAGGTTTGAAGCAAGAGCCTGCCTTTATGCAGAGCATCACACTGAATGGGCTGCCCATCTCTCAGGGTCCTTCCACTACTCAAGTCATGCTGCCAGAGGAGGGGAAAATGAAGACTTAAGTGTGAAGAAGCAAGACTCTTAACAGCTGCTCATTGAAGAGTGAAACAGGGATACAAGGACAGTTTGCAGAATGTTATGGATAAAACAACAGCAAATTGTGCCTTCAGCCAAGCCAGACTGGATGTGTGATAAGTAAAAGTTACTGAGTCATCAACACCCACTGCACTGTGTGTAAAGGTAAGCAGAGGTGGGCAGGTCTGTAATGCAGAGGTGTTGTGGAGATGGATGGATGGATGGATGGATGGATGGATGGATGGATGGATGGATGGATGGATGAATGCATGGCTGGCCAACATTTTGGCTGTAATACACAGTGGCTGGTGGCTGTGGTACTGTCTGATCTGTGTGTCCCTCTCTGTACAGAGAGTACAGAACTCTCTGTAGGTAATTTAGCTCCTGGCTCCTTGAGCTATCCTCAGTTCTGCTCAGTTATTGTTAATGGACTGTGACTTTTTAGTTTGCTTTGTTTGAAGTAGGTTTACTCAGTTTCCAGCAGGAAGCTGTAATACAAACTGTGCCTCACAGCGTGGTGAGCAGTTGACAATGATGGCTGTGCATTAAAGCCAAAAGGTTGGGTCAGCTAGCTGGTTGCCTGTCTGTCTCCATCACACCAGCATGGTTTACTGTAACACCTGGGTAAGCTGTCACCAGTTCTCCCCATATAGACCCCTGCAATGAAGATGTCAGAGGTAAGTTCACAGGATGCTAGGGGTTGGAAGGGGTGTCCCAAGATCATTGAGTCCAACCCCCCTGCCAGAGCAGGACCATAGAATCCAGCACAGGTCACACAGGAACACATCCAGGTGGGCCTTGAAAGTCTCCAGAGAAGGAGACTCCACAACCTCTCTGGGCAGCCTGTTCAGTGCTCTGTGACCCTCACAGTGAAGAAGTTCCTCCTCATGTTGAGGTGGAACCTCCTGTGCTGTAGTTTATATCCATTGCCCCTTGTCCTGTCACAGGGTGCACCTGAGCAGAGCCTGTCCCCTCTCTCTTGACACCCAGCCCTCAGATACTTATGAACATTTATTAAACCCCCTCTCAGTCTTCTCCTCTCCAGACTAAACAGCCCCAGGGCTCTCAGCCTCTCCTCACAAGGCAGTGCTCCAGTTCCTTCATCATCCTGGTAGCTCTCTGTTGGACTCTCTCCAGCACATCCTTGTCCCTCTTGAACTGGGGAGCCCAAAACTGGATGCAATATTCCAGGTGAGGTCTCAGCAGGGCAGAGTAGAGGGGGAGGAGAACCTCCCTGGCTCGGCTGGACACACTCCTCTGAATGCGCCCCAGGATCCCATTGGCCTTCTGGGCTTCAAGGGCACATTGCTGACCCATACAGAACCTGTCCACCAGGACTCCCAGGTCCTTCTCCACGGGGCTGCTCTCCAGCAGATCACCTCCTAACTTCTTTTTTGGCTGTTTTTGTTGGCCTCTTTTCCTCTAACTACACCAGCTTGCCTTTTCTAACCAGCCTGCACATTGTGTTGGGACATTCTCACTGTAGAGTGGCTTCCTCAAGTTGACCTGTGTGAGCCTGCCAGAAGCAAAGCAGTTTCAAAGTGTTTATCTGTCTCCTTGAGAGTCCCCCACCCCAAAAGGCACCACAGTCAGCAACTATTCCCTCTCCAGTGAAGGCAAAAGGGTGAGAAGAAGCCTTCAGATTTAAAGCCCAGCTTTGTGCATGCAAATTCTTGCAGATGCGAGAATGTGTACTCGCTCAGCTACCAAAACTAAGGAGGGGATGGAGCTGTAGGTATAACTGTGAGGCAGACAATGACAACACAAGAGCACTTGCCAGTTTTATTCATACCCAGGAGGCATCAGATGTTCTGTAGTTGTGTGTGAGGTGAGTGGACACATCCTCCATCAACAGTCTGCTGAAATTCTCCGTCTGCTTTGGATTGCAGATGAATTTCCAGTCTTGTACATTACAAGTGACGCCATAAAATCACACCCTTCCCTCCATTAGATGTTCACAGGCTTTTCCTGGACTGATTTGTGGCAGTGCCTCCCTGCTTCTCTGTTGGGTTGAGCCCTCCTGCGGTCTCCTTGCTCTGCCACATCCGTTCAGCCTGGCTGCAATCTCTCCAGAAGGGACTGATGTCACTTGTGTCCAAATCAACTCAGCACAGGGGAAGAACAGTAGACAGGAAAGGACAATTCCACCAGTGGCAGTGCACGTCTTTTTAATGGTTGCTGCATTCTCCTGGCTCGTTTAGACATCCAGAGAACACTAATTTGCTAATGGCAATTAACCCTATAGGTGTAACAAAGAGCTTGCAAGCCCTGATCCCTCAGCCTGAGACATTTCAGATACAATTTTCACTCAGTTTGGTAGAATTTCTCTGGATCCAGCAAGGAAGAGCAGTCCCTGTTTTCAGCATGCTGTTTAAAATATACATGAGATCTCTCCTCTGCATTGTGGCAGAACAAAGGCCATTCTCACAGCTCTAGCAGGAGAAGCTTTGAGGCAAAATTCATGTCAGCATATTACCTCAACTGACTGATTTCTTTGCTGTGCAGATGAGCAAACTAGGAGTCATCAACTTCAGCTCATCACAGGAATCAGAACACCTGTGCCCTCGCATGAGACAAAAGAAAAGGCAAGTAGATTGCTGTTGGTGAAGCAGAGCAGCTAAGTGTGGCACTGAAATAGTCTTGCAACACCCCTGGCCTGATCTGCCTGGTTCCTGTTGACTCAGATTTGCAACCTCTGGCAATTCAGATAATGAGCATCAGTTCAATGCTCCTACTCTTTCCTAACCAACATCTCCACTAAAAGCAGACATGGCTGGCTCTTAATAAGTGGGTATGAGGGTTTATTACTTTAATGGGGTGAAGGAGAAACTGGAAGGAAGACAAGACTACAGAGCACCACTTCCAGATTGTGTTTCAGTGTATCAAGCATTCTTCAGCCACACTGGCTCCCACACTCAATCCAGGGCTACTACAGATTCCCTCACTTGCTGCAATGGACTCCCTTGGTTGTTCAAGGGTCTGAGACTTTGCTTAGTGGGGCAGCAGTTAATATAGTTTCCTCTTCATAAAGCCAGATAATTGTCCCTGTTCTGATTCTTAGCATGTGCATTAAGAGGAGTGTGTCCAGCAGACTGAGGGAGGTTCTCCTCCCCCTCTACTCTGCCCTGCTGAGACTATACCTGGAATACTGCATCCAGTTTTGGGCTCCCCAGTTCAGGAGGGACAGAGATCTGCTTGAGAGAGTCCAAGGGAGGGCTACAAGGGTGATTGAGGGACTGGAGCACTGCCTTGTAAGGATAGGCTGAGAGACCTGGGGCTGTTCAGTCTGGAGAAGAGAAGACTGAGAGGGGATTTAATAAAGGTTTATAAATATCTGAGGGCTGGGGGTCAAGAGGGAGGGGACAGGCTCTGCCCAGGTGCACCCTGTGACAGGACAAGGAGCAGTGGATAGCAACATGAGGAGGGATTTCTTTACTGTGAGGGCCACAGAGCACTGGAAGAGGCTGCCCAGAGAGGCTTGGAGTCTCCTCTGCAGATTTTCAAGGCCCACCTGGATGTATGCCTGTGTGACCTGTGCTGGATTCTATGGTCCTGCTCTAGTAGGGGGGTTGGACTGGATGACCCTCAGGTGTCCCTTCCAACCCCTAACATCCTGTGATGCTGTGATCAGTGTGATCAGTTGTGCTGATAAACCCAAGTGGGTATGTGTGGTGAGGTGTAAGGCATCAGAATCCCCTAAATCACTGCCTTTGCCACATAACCAGAGCATGAAACACTGCCCTATAATGATATCTCAAAGGATAGAGTTCACCTGTACACAGAAGCCTAGCACAAGAGCAACATGCAATTGAAAAGTCTGCTTTGTTCTTAAGCAGAGCTCATATCAGCAGTGTTTTATGCTAGCACACAAGAGCTGGTTACCACTTACTGTATCAGATGCTGTGCCAAAAAGAAAGAAAGGGAAAAAAAAAGAGGAGGATTTCTGCCTCAGACAGCTCTCACCCAAGCACAAGTCTGTGAAGAGACACAGAAATAAGGAAATATTGGCCAGCATGACAGATGGAGAGTCCTGTGGAGAGCCCACATTCACCCAGCATCACATTCCTGTTGGTGTTGCAGGAAAGGAGACTATCAAAGAAGTGAAAATTGGGAATTCAGTTTATTTTTCTAGTAGAAATCTGAGGTTTGTATCATCCAAGTGCCGGGATCTACACATGGGCCACAATAACCCCAGGCAGTGCTACAGGATGGGGTCAGAGTGGCTGGAGAGCAGACAGGTAGAAAGGGACCCAGGGGTGCTGGTTGATGGTAGGATGAACATGAGCCAGCAGTGTGCCCAGGTGGCCAAGAAGGCCAGGGGCATCCTGGCCTGCATCAGGAACAGTGTGGCCAGCAGGAGCAGGGAGGTCATTCTGCCTTGTACTCAGCACCGGTCAGGCCACACCTTCAGTCTTGTGTCCAGTTCTGGGCTCCTCAGTTTAAGAAGGACAACAAGACTCTTGAATGTGTCCAGAGAAGGGTAACAAAGCTGGGGAGGGGTTTGGAGCACAGCCCTGTGAGGAGAGGCTGAGGGAGCTGGGGTTGCTTAGCCTGGAGAAGAGAAGGCTCAGGGGAGACCTTCTTGCTCTCTGCAACTCCCTGAAGGGAGGTTGTAGCCAGGAGGGGTTTGGTCTCTTCTCCCAGGCAACCAGCACCAGAACAAGAGGACACAGTCTCAAGCTGCACCAGGGGAGGTTTAGACTGGATGTTAGGAAGAAGTTCTTCATAGAATGAGTTATGGGCCATGGGAATGTGCTGCCCAGGGAGGTGGTGGAGTCACCCCCACTGGAGGTGTTTAGGAAGAGCCTGGATGGGGTGCTTGGTGCCATGGTTTAGTTGATTAGATGTTTTTGGATGATAGGTTGGACTCGATGATCTCAGAGGTCTCTTCCAACCTGGTTAATTCTATTCTATTCTATTCTATTCTATTCTATTCTATTCTATTCTATTCTATTCTATTCTATTCTATTCTATTCTATTTGGCAGAGGCTGACTGATATGGTTTCAGTGGACCCTTTAACCTGTCTACCTTTCTGTTGTGAGACTCAAGGCGTCAGGGACACGGTAGGCATTGTGCTGCAGTCTCACCGTATTTGGGGCTGATTACCCTTGCCCAACCTGGATAGCTCTGCAGACATTTTTCTTCACCTCTTCTCAAAGCCAAATAATGAAAGTTACAGAAACAGAGCCAGGCTTTGGCCAGAGGCTGTGAGAACACAGCCATGCACAGGGTGTGAAAGACCCAGGAAGTTTTCCAGCCTCTCACAAGGCTGATGTTTGCCTTGCCATAGTTCTGTTATCAAATGCTTCCCTTTTATTGTAGAGTAGAAGTAAGTGTTGCTATTATGGGCACTAATAATGCATTCATTCATAAGCCTGTCACCCACAGGTAAAACAGAACCTTCCCTTCTACTACTTCAGAGCAAAACTCTGCTCCTGCTGTAGACAAATTCAGCCCCAAATTCTTCTGCTCCAAACAAAATGTGTATTTTGACATCTTGGATGCATGAGTTCAGTGTCTCTAATGTCAGTCAGCTGAAGCTTTCAGAAGGCTCTGGTACTTCAGTGAGATGCCAAAAGCAGGGTTTAGAAGGCTAAATTTATGCAGAGACACTTGGAAAGGTTTCCTGGCAGCATTAAGGCACATATTATTTAGGAGGAGCTACCAGTGTTCTTTGGGACTGATTTAACAATGACTGAAGGCTCGGAGGTAAATCCATTGATTGCACTCTGCCATGGATGGGTTCTCATGAGGCAGGACCCAGGATGAAGTAACAGAGTGTTGTTAAAACTGAGAAAGCATAACAGAAGGGGATGTATGGAGCTCCTGGCAAAGCACTGCAGGCGACACAGAGATGAGAATGGAGCTGCTTGGAGATGAAAATTGAGCTTTAAGCAATAGCCTTGAGCAGTGTAGCAGCCGTTTCCTGCGGCCTCATGGTCAAGCAGTTTCACAGGACTCTTCTGCTCTGGGTCTTTGCCCTTGCAACAACGTAGTGTATGACCTCAGGGACTGCTCATCAGGGAGATTTGGGAAAGTAGTCTGAAGATGGTTAAACTGCAGAGTGAAAGTGGAAAACCCATTCCTGATTCACTGCAGGTGGAATTTCTGGTAAGTGGAAAGCAGAGTGCTTCCCTCTGGGCAAACCTGAACCACTTTATGAAGCTAAATCAAAGGAAGTTTATAGTTGGATGCCTACTTAAAATACCTGAATTTCAAGAGGTGCTGCTCCCATGGACAGCCAAAGAATAATGGATTTAAGAAGGTAGAAGTACATCCTGGGTGAGCAGAAGAGCCTAAGCTCAGAGACAGGCGATGGTGAAGTGTGAATTCAGCACAGAAGCATCAGTATTTCAGTCCCTCAGCCATCAAGAAGTCTCCTGCTTCTCTTTCCAACTGATTAGGCAATGAGGTGAAATACTGGGCTCAAGGGTAGCTGTTATTCACAGCTATATCTTTGCATTCAGAAGCAATTTCATTCATCTGTCAAGAGAAACAGGTCCAGATAAATTTCCAAAGTGTGTGAGAGGATGTGGCCATGAGGAACACAGCAACAAGACCCCAGGTGCAGCAGCCTGGGTGCTGGTCTACAAAGATGGCAAATGGGCAATGGAGTACTGGGGACTAGCTGGACAGGAGCCCCACTTCGTTCCTTGCACCAGGATCCTTAGCAATCATGTTGCAACACCGGCTCTAGAGATTTCTTCTGGGGAATTTCTCCCCCAGGTCTGACCTAAGGAGATATAGCAAGGTCTGTGTGCTGCTTCTGCAGCTGCCTTCTCATCAGGGGTGCTCATTTCCCGGCTGAGCATGTGACTTCCCATTTCCCTGGCTTAAAAACCCAATGTAATTATACCCTGAATTCAAACCTGTGCTGGTTTAGGGAGGGGCAGTGTCTGATACACAGAATCCATAGATTAGAATCAGAGAATTGTCAGGGTTGGAAGGGACCTCAAGGAGCATCCAGTTCCAACCCCCCTGCCATGGGCAGGGACACCTCACACTACAGCAGGTTGCTCACAGCCACATCCAGCCTGGCTGCAAACACCTCCAGGGATGAGGCTTCCATCACCCTGGGCAACCTGTGCCAGGCTCTCACCACCCTCATGATGAAGAACTTCTTCCTAACATCCAATCTGAATCTACCCATCTCTAGTTTTGCTCCATTCCCCCCAGTCCTATCCCTCCCTGACACCCTCAAAAGTCCCCCTCCAGCTTTCTTGTAGCCCCCTTCAGATACTGGAAGACCACAATTAGGTCTCCTATTGGACATCCCATTGCCATTGCAGGGGCAACACATCAATGTTCTCCTCTTTCTGACATTTTTTTTTCACCCCTCAGCATTTGAAGCACCACTTCCATTTTTATTTCTTTTCTTTCATTCCTTTTGCTGTTTAAAGCCCAGAAGGAATCTGTGCATGAACTTAGCCAAAAAAAGAGAAGAGGTAAGTGTTCATCTAGGTTGCCAGCTTCTATCCAAGGAGACAGACTGGTGCCCACAGGAACAAAACTGTAACCTGTCAACAGATTTTCACCTTCATGCAGGTATTTTTTTCAGTATTATGATTTCATTTTCATTTCCTTTTCACTTTTCCATCCATTCCCCTTGAGCCTGACTTGCGATTCTGCACAGTGGACACCTCCTATTTCAAGCATCCATCCATTATTTCGCTCCCAAACCGTCCAGCAGTCTGCTTTCTGCAGCTCACCCATTAAAATTTCACAGATGGGAAATTCAAGCACTAAATCCGTGCAGACCTGAGCTATAAACAAGCTCTGTGGATTGGAAAAGCCCTGATTTTCACAGGCACTGTACTCAGGGAGGCTTTGGGCTTAAAATGCCCACAGATGAGAAATGGAAATGAGGCTGTGAGTTGCTGGTTGGAGATATGCCAGCTCTGTACTGTTTTGCTTCCGTTTTGCCAGGCTGGAGGGCCACTGACCCAGGGTGGCCTTGAGTTTGGATCGAGAGCTCACTTCCGCACTCAGCTGCAGCCCGCTGCTCATGCTAAAGGGTGCAGTCATTGAAGGGTGTGTAGTGGTCCAGGGCTGTGGTAAAAGCTGAAGAGTACTTCCTTTTGGGGGATCAGGTCCTATTCAGGATGGCAGGATGAGCTCCTCTATTTGCACTCCTTTCTCTCTTTACTTCCCCACCCAAGCTCCGTTACTTCCCTGCTACCTCAGGGCAGCCTTCACTGATTCCCATACCCACAGAATATGTTCTCTTCCCAACAGCACCCCACACTCCTGCCTTATATGCATGTGCAGGGATGTTCTGATTGCCTCCTTCATTAAGGAACAGTCAAAGTCTCCTCCCCGTGCCCTAGAAACAGTGAGTTCCTGCTGGCCTCACAGGCTGCCATGATATTGAGTACCATCAGTCCTGCTGGCTCTGTGGGTGACAGAGCTCTGCAGTCATCCCCTAAGGCCTTTCTGCTGTCCCTTCTATGCTAATATGATATCTGGGTTCCTCTGAATCTAAATGGATCATTTCCTCTCTCATTTTTCTCAGCTCACAGAGCCCTGAGGTCTGCTTACTTTTATTTTAGGCTCTGGTAGAGCCTATTTTCCTGTTTCAGTTTGATTTACCTTCATTCTCAGACAATTGTTTCCCTTTCTTAGGGAGGCCAGTTTCTGGATTAAATAAAAGCAACCTGTTCTTACTAGTATTACTTTTGCATTTTGCTCCTTCTTCCCTGGGACACTGGACAGCCTGCCTCCATCACCAACCTGGCACTCAACTGAAAGGCTACTCCAACTATGTGGACATCCATGAAGACAATTCCTTCTGAAGCTCAGGGCTGAATTGTAGGCTCCTACAGAACTTGAGCTAGAGGATGGATATCAAGCATTAGCAAAGCCAACAGCTCTGCCTGCAAGCAAGGAGCAGGTAATGGGGCCAAGGGGTGTTTACCTTGGCAAGCAAAGAGCACCTGGAAAGCACTAGGGGTGATTCCCTTGAGGGTGCAGGGTGGTACTAGGACACAATGCACACAGCATACAATTTGAGGGCTCTTGGGTGAAATAAACCCTCTCTGTCTTCTGCCTGGTCCGGTTTCCCTGACAACTGAACACAGCAGCTAGTTTAGTCAATTTCCAGGCCAGTCCCATAGCCCCACAGCAGGAGAAACCCACAGGATTTCTCCTTTAGAGAGATCAGTTTCTACCTTTCTGTCCTGAAGGTCTGTCACTCCCAAGGCACTGGAAGTGCTCTGCTGCTAGTAGCAATGGGGTAATGGGAACTACTACAGTGCTGCAAAGCCTTGGAGAAGTCCATGTGCTCATGAGGGTGCAATGGCCCTAGGGGGAGGCAGCTAGCACAGACCAGCACAACCTTCTCTCCCTGCTCACCATGTGTAGCCTGAGAGCTTTGAACAGAAGTTCACTGGGTGTGGGTGCAAGGAGTGGTAGGTCCAATGAGAGGCATAAACATGCTTCTAGGGCTGCTAAGGAGCCATCAGAAGGTGATCTTCAGTCCTTACTCTATTTGCTCTGAAGTCAGTGCAACTTCAACAGACAGACATTCTCTCTCACCCCCTAAGATATATATCTAGGATTCATGGACTGGGCTGACAAAGACATTATAAAGCTTATTTACTGGTGGGAGGTAACACACTTTGTTCCCAGAGCTGGAAGGCACAGCTCAGGTGCTGCAGAGAGAAATAGCAGAATATTATTCCCTGCATCCAGCTGTAATTGAAAGAGCAAGGGAGAGCTGCTCCCTCCCCCTCCCCACGCTTCAGGACAAGGATTATGGTGTCTAAGGAACCATGAAGGACTCTCTCAACAGTATTTCTAGTCTTCTCTTCAGCCTGTTCTTGCCACTGTCCTGACAAGTGTAAATCATATTTCAGTGTAAATCTGGAGCCGGTCCATCTGTCACGTCTGGGCGGTGATGCTGGCCACGCTGTTGATAAATCCACCGAGAATGATGTACTTGTGCGGCGGGATGACATCCCATAATGAGATTGGGATACTCCAGAGCCCGAGATTTGCTGCTTGTGACAAAGACAGATTTCACGAGCAGCAAGGCTGCTGGGAGACCTGGTGGACACTCATAAGCTGGGGAATCTTTCTAACCTACCGAGCCACAGCTCGGAGTGGGGAACACGGTTTCTAGTGTGGTAGTGTGAAGGTTTAATCTGCCCACCACATGAAAGCACGGCTAACTCGGGCAGAGGAGCAAATGAAAAGCTGTATTTTACAAGCAGAATGAAATGCTGATTGACAGCTGCCTAAGTGCTGATTGACAGCCACCTAAACATGAGCCAGCAGTGTGCCCAGGGGGCCAAGAAGGCCAACGGCATCCTGGCCTGCATTAGGAATAGTGTGGCCAGCAGGAGCAGGGAGGTCATTGTGCCCCTGTACTCTGCATTGGTTAGGCCACACCTTGAGTCCTGTGTCCAGTTCTGGGTCCCTCAGTTTAAGAAGGACATTGAGACTCTTGAAGGTGTCCAGAGAAGGGCAATGAGGCTGGGGAGAGGCCTTGAGCACAGCCCTGTGAGGAGAGGCTGAGGGAGCTGGGGTTGCTTAGCCTGGAGAAGAGGAGGCTCAGGGGTGACCTCATTGCCCTCTACAACTACCTGAAGGGAGGTTGTAGCCAGGAAGGGGTTGGTCTTCTCTCTAGCAACCAGCAGCAGAACAAGAGGACACAGTCTCAAGCTGTGCCAGGGGAAGTTTAGGCTCAAGGTGAGGAGAAAGTTCTTCATGGAGAGAATCATTCGTCCTTGGAATGTGCTGCCCAGGGAGGTGGTGGAGTCCCCATCCCTGGAGGTGTTCAAGAGGGGATTGGACGTGGCACTTGGTGTCATGGTCTAGTCATGAGGTCTGTGGTGACAGGTTGGACTCTATGGTCTTTGAGGTCTCTTCCAACCTTGGTGATACTGTGAGACTGTGAAATGCAATGAATACATACAAAATATACAGTCTTTACAATATATACAGAATTCACAGGAAAGAACACAACACACAGAAACCCTCCCGAGGAGAATCCGCCCTCAGGCTCCCCTCAAGACGCCTCTCTCTCCTCCCTTTCTTATGCAAGCTGATTGGATGGAAAAAGGAGAAAAAAGAGAACTGGATATTAAGGGAAAATCATTAGTTCAAAGCAGTTGTTAAGAAAGTTAGTTTTCTTATCTCCTAAGTTTCAGCCCAAGGTCAGTTGCATGCAGGCTGGCCAGGAACAGAAGAGAAAGGCAGAACAGACTGCAGACAGACTGTAAGTTCTTAAAGCTACATTCTACTGATGTACCAATGAAAGTAGTTTAAAATGGTAATTGTTTTCCTTTTTACACCTGAACATTCAGTTAGAGAATTCTGTAGCTGTCCTTTTCTTAAAGGCACAGCCTAACCTGTCACACCTAGTGCTTTGCAGAGCAGTCACCAAACATCCTGAGCTACCTACCTGGCCAGAGGGCTGCATTCCAAACATCACACAGGACAAGAGAACTGCATGTAGAAAAGCACAGACCAGAGCTGCATGTCTTTATAAGCCAGCCCATCATATTGATCCAACTACACTTGCTATAGCAAGTACAACAGTAGCAACAACAACCACAAAATTATTTCCATGTCTAGAACAACTCCAATCATCCTCCTCAGAGGTTTAGAAGAGTCATCAATTTAATAATGATGTTCTGCTTTTTCATTTGCTCCCAGTTGCAGTTTATTTGTGGAAAGCTTGAAAAGTGTTCTTCATCCTCATTTGTGGGCATGCACATATGCCACATGCTTCCCTTCTGTGCTGTGAGCAGAAGTTGTACGTGTGTGTGCTGCTGCCTATGTGAGAATCTGCATGGACATTACAGAATCACAGAATCACAGAATCACCAAGGTTGGAAGAGACCTCAAAGATCATCCAGCCCAACCTCTCACCACAGACCCCATGACTAAACCATGGCAACAAGTGCCACATCCAATCCCCTCTTGAACACCTCCAGGGATGGGGACTCCACCACCCCCCTGGGCAGCACATTCCAATGGCTAACAACTCTCTCTGGGAAGAACTTTCTCCTCACCTTGAGCCTAAACTTCCCCTGGCGCAGCTTGAAACTGTGTCCTCTTGTTCTGGTGCTGGTTGCCAGGGAGAAGAGACCAACCCCCTCCTGGCTACAACCACCCTTCAGGTAGTTGTAGAGAGCAATGAGGTCACCCCTGAGCCTCCTCTTCTCCAGGCTAATCAACCCCAGCTCCCTCAGCCTCTCCTCATAGAGCTTGTGCTCAACACTCCAATTCTTTTGGCTAGTAAAACAACCTACACCTTACTTGTTTCCTTTCTGTCATTAGGAAATCAATGTCTGGACTTAGTGAAGTAGGTGAATTAACATATTTAGCTCATTTTTTAAAGCAGCCTCAGAAATGCTGTCTGGTTCAAGCAAGAGGAAAACTGCTAAAACACAGCCTCGGCAGAGGGCACAGCTGAACTAGAATCATAGAATGGTCTGGGTTGGAAGGGACCTCCAAAGGTCATTGAGTCCAGACCCCTCTGCAGTCAGCAGGGACATCCCCAACTAGATCAGGTTGCCCAGAGCCCTGTCAAGCCTCTCCATGAATATCTCCAGGGAAGGGGACTAAACCACTGCCCTGGGCAACTTGTTCCAGTGTTCCTCTACTCTCATGGTACAGCATTTGTTCCTAACATCCAACCTAAATGTGCTAGGTTAGAGCCATTGCCCCTCATCCTAGCACTACAGGCCTTTGTAAATGATCCCTCTGCAGCCTTCTTGTAGGTCCCTTTCAGATACTGGAAGGTCATTACTAGGTCTTCCCTTAGGAGCTCATCCTAAGCCTCTCGAGCATCAGGCTTGTTTCTCTGGCTGTTTTGTCTTCATTTAACTACACAGTCCTTTGAAATGACTGTTTTGTCTTACTAGACTTCTTGTTCTACACTTACATCAGCACATGGACAAACACAGGGAAGAATTTCATAGAAGCTCATAACAGAGAAGCCAGAGCATAAGGCAAACTCCAAATCCCCTCTCCTCACACAGCCCAGGACAAGGGAAGTGTGTGGAGTGGTGGGTAGGTGCCTGGAAGCTGAAGGACTTTTTACCCATCTGAACTGGAAGGTGAGTTAGTCAAATGAAGCTAATGATGCCTGCTCTACCAGGGAATTGTACTCAGCCACTCAGGGCATGCTTCTAGCTCTAATTTCTCACAATTAGATCACAGGCATCCCAATTTACAGGTGGGTAAAAATATGACAAAGCAGAGTGAAACAATCTGTTTATGGCTCTACAATCTGTCTGTGCTTATACAATCTGTCTGTGCTTATACAATCTGTCTATGACAATGCAGAACAGCTTTCTGTGTCTTTCAAGGCTGTCACCCTGCAGGTGCCTGCTGCTTGCTCTCCACCACTGCTGGTGGAAAATCCCCTATGAACTGTATGTTCCCATGTAGAAGAAAACGCATTTCTGTCTCTTCTTTGATCTGCTGCCCACTTCCATGTCTCAGCACCTACCAGCTGACCAGGGCTGCAGCCCAAAAGGCCAGTCACATCCTGGGCTGCATCAAAAGAAGCGTGGCCAGCAGATGGAGAATGGTGGTTCTGCCACTTTCATAGAAACATAGAACTGTTAGGATTGGAAGGGACCTCAAGGATCCAACCCCACCTGCCATAGGCAGGGACACCTCACAGGTTGCTCAGAACCACATCCAGCCTGGCCTTAAAAACCTCCAGAGATGAGGCTTCCACCACTTCCCTGGGCAACCTGTTCCAAGGTCTCACCACCCTCATGGGGAAGAATTTCTTCTTAACATCCAATCTAAATCTACCCATTTCTATTTTTGTTTCCTTCCCCCTAGTCTCTTTGCTCTGGTGAGACCTCACCTAGAGTAAACATTCAGCTCTGGAGCCTTCAATGCAGGAAGGACATGGACCTGATGGAGTGGGTCCAAAGCAGGGCCATGAAAATTATCAAGGGGGCTGGACCACCTCTGCCATGAAGACAGGCTGAGGGAGCTGGGGGTGTTCAGCCTGGAGAAGGGGAGGCTCCAGGGAAACCTAATAGCACTTGAAGGAGGCCTATAAGAAGGGTGGAGAGAAACTGTTTACAAAGGCCTGCAGTAATAGGACCAGGGGCAACGGCTTCAAACTAGAGGAGAGTAGATTTCGTTTGGATGTTAGGAACCAATTCTGTCCCATGAGGGTAGCGGAACATCGGAAGAGGTTTCCCAGGGAATTGGTCGGGGCCCCAACCCTGGAGACATCCAGGGGCTCTGGGCAACCTGATCTAGTTGAGGAGGCAGGGGTTTGGACTGCATGACTTTTGGAGGTCATTTCCAACCCAGACCGTTGTATGATTCTCTGATTCTCTGACGTCAGCGGTGTTGTGTCTCCTGAGCCACAGTGCGTGCTTGGCTTACTCTCTATGGCCTCAATCAGGCAAAGGGCTTGTAAAGTGGTGCAGAAAAAGCACTGATGGGGCTTAACATAAAAGGTAGAATCAGGCCACTACAACCCACCATTTAAATCCAGCAGGTCACTGATTCTTTTGTGTCAGTCTGAACTGGCATAATCAAAACCTGGCTGGGTTCCACTTGCAGCCTCTCCATCACACGTTACTCACCATCTGAAGTCCCCTGCATTCTGAGAGTGCTCCCACCCCCTCCTGCCCTGCTCTCTGAAGGAACATTTTAGTTTGAGTAAGATCCCTTTTGGACATCATTCTCTCAGAAATCCCAAATGGCAGAGACTGCACACCAGCGTGTGCAATCCCAGCCATTCCCAGGCACACATCAGTGATTTCTCCCACCTCTGGCAGGTCAGTGCTGTTTACAAATCAATACTTAGGTGTGTTTCTGCCCTTGGAAAAACCCCACACACGTAGCACAGTGTGACTGCAGTGCCAGCCCTGTGTAACTGCAGTGCCAGCCCTGTGTAACTGCAGTGCCAGCCCTGTGTACCTGCAGAGGCTCTGTTGCAGAGACGCTGCTGCCAAGAGGTGATCTTGCCTGTAGACAGGAGGCTTGTGCAGCCCATGGACATGGTTTCTAGCCAGTGCTTGCATGAGGAGTGCCTTAAGTGTTTAAAGCAGGTGATGGAAGAAGGGCTTTTTGTGGGGTTTTTTTTGTGACCCATACTTCAGGTTCATTATCACCAAGGGACAGAAGTCTCCCCTTACATTACTGATCTTCAGCACATTGGCATGGTCACCATCAGGAAAAAAACAAAACCAAACCCCAATACCAAATTTACTGCTTTGGTTTGGAAAAATTGCCATTCCAGTGGTAATTCCATCTCTGCCATGCCTCTCCAGACATTTGCCTGGGGCTGAGTGCTGCTGCTGCTGCAGGGGAGGCAGCGCCGTTGTGCCTGTGTTATGTCAGGCAACACAGATCCTGCAATGATGTTGGTTCTTCTGAACATTTGGCCTCAGAGAGTGTTTTGTAAAAGAGAGGGGAATCAGGGGGGGGAAAAAAAATCTTCAAAAATAATCCTGGGAGACAATCTGAATGAAAGAAGAAATGTGATGCTGCTGAGGTCCTTGTGAAGTACTTTGAGCATCTGTTTTTCAACAGGCCCCTGTGATTTCTGTGTCTGAGCAATGCAGCAGCCTACAAAACTTAGCAGAAGATACCTTGGAAAACTAGAGGTTTCTCCTCTATAAATGGTTACTGCAAAGGTTCTCCTCCCCTCTGCTCTGCCCTGGTGAGGCCACATCCAGAGTATTGTGTCCAGTTCTGGGCCCCTCAGTTCAGGAAGGACCTCGGGGAACTGCTTGAAAGGGCCCAGCACAGAGCCACAAAAATGATTAAGGCAGTGAAATATCTCCCTTATGAGAAGAGCCTGAAGGAGCTGGGGCTCTTCAGATTGGAGAAGAGGAGCCTGAGGGGTGATCTCATTCATGGTGATAAGGATGTGCATGGTGAGTGCCAAGAGGATGGAGCCAGGCTCTGCTGGGTGATGCCCAATGCCAGCACAAGGGGCAGTGGTGGAAGCTGAGGCATAGGAAGTCCCATGGAAACAGGAGGAAACACTTTTTCACTGTGAGGGTGACAGAACATTGGTACAGGCTGCCCAGTGGGGTTGTGGAGTCTCCCTCTCTGGAGACATTCAAAACCTGCTTGGATGTGTTCCTGTGTGACCTGCTGTAGATGATCCTGCTCTGGCACAGAGTGGGTGGTGGAGTTGGACTGGATGATCTTTCCAGGTCCCCTCCAGCCCCTAACATTCTGTGATTCTGTGAAATGATGCAATGTTTGGAGCAGTGCCTGTGCTCTTTTCATTAATTAATTAATTAATTAAAACCCAGATTTCTCTAGACTCTACCTCCCCCCCATATTCAGCTTCAAGTGTTCCAATCTCCATGCGGCTAGCTCAGCATGGGGCTGCAGAAGCTGTCCCAGTGGGAGACAGTGGGAACAGTGGACAGGGAAGGCAATGAGTGTCAATCAGACTGTTATAGAAGGCAATTTGAGATGAGTAAATTAGCTGGATGCTTCTGAGATATAATCAGTGGCAAAACAGAGCTGACAAATGCACTGTTATGGCAGCAGCAGTAGTAACTTGATTGTGATAACTGCACGTGGATGTCTCCAAACTTGTTTCCCCACACTTTCTGCAGTGCCAGGAAAACAGAATCTGACCACTGACATTATTCCTCTTGGATTTCTCCACAGCTATAAGTACTTGTGGTATTTGTCCTTAATGACATCTCCCCCTGCAGAGGAATGCCACGTGGCAAGAAGCACTGAATGATCTGGCTGGTCCCAGAGCAAGGCAACCCCGAAGAGGCCAGCCTGAATCTCTTAAAAGACTCCTGCCAGCCCCAGTGGGACCTGTGCCTGCTTGCATAAGCACTTAATTCACTAGGAAAAAAAAGCCTAATGATGGGCTGGATGTGTTCTTAGTACAACTCTCTTGACTTCAGTAGAGTCTCCCTTGAAGTGAGCTTGTCCTGACACACACACATTGTGCAGTCAAGCAGAGCAGCAGAGGCTCTGGCTGGCAGGCCATAAGCAAATCCTACTTGAAGCAGCCCAGTCAGCCTGCTGCCAGGGGTTTGGAACAAGGAGGAAGGCAGAATGCCAAAGCCATCTCCTGCAGAACTGCACTCTTCCCTATTACTCAGTTGTACTGATGCTGACAAAGGTATTCTGAATCTTTAACGTCTACAGTTTGAGGTTACTTCACTAGCAGTCAAAGCTCAGAGTGGCTTCTGGTTAAGCAGCCAGATCACCATCCTGCCGTGTTTGCGGCGGTCACAACCAGCACCAGGACCGCTGGGAAGGAGTTGGTGCTGGCTCCTCTGCGGCTGCTGTTTGCACCAGCGGCTTTGGGAGGCACTGCTGCTCTCCGCTGCACGGCAAGCCCATGTCCCCGGTCCTGGGTGCGGCAGGTCCTGCCGCAGCAACACGAGAAGGACAGGCGAAACCTCAAGGAGCTGCTAAGTAAAAAATGGAAAGTCATTTACTTGGCTAGAAAACCCCAGCGTGAGAAATTAAAACTAACATGAGCCCTTCTGGGATGAGCATTTGTTTGCCAGAGCAGTGAGTAGGATCATTAGCCATTTATACCTCAAATTCCTGCAGGATATGTGGGAAGAAGCAAACGTGTACTGCGTGACATTCTGCCTTGTGACAGGAGGTTCAGCGTGGAAGCTGTTGGGAACAAGACAAGCAGCACTCTGCTGTAGGCCTGATAGATGCTTTCTTACTTCTTGTACAGCCCTGGAAGAAATCACCTCACTGTGATTTGTTAGAGCTAAGGGATAAGTCCACTTCCCTTCCCTTTTCCACACAAATTCCTTTCAGAATCGAGCACAAGCCCCATGAGGAGAGGCTGAGGGGGCTGGGGTTGTTTAGCCCAGAGAAGAAGAGGCTCAGGGGAGACCTTCTTGCTCTCTACAACTACCTGAAGGGAGGTTGTAGCCAGGAGGTGGTTGGTCTCTTCTCCCAGGCAACCAGCACCAGAACAAGAGGACACAGTCTCAAGCTGTGCCAGGGGAAGTTTAGGCTTGAGGTGAAGAGAAAGTTCTTCCCAGAGAGAGTTGTTAGCCATTGGAATGTGCTGCCCAGGGAGGTGGTGGAGTCCCCATCCCTGGAGGTGTTCAAGAGGGGATTGGACGTGGCACTTGGTGCCGTGGTGTAGTAGTCATGAGGTGCTGGGTGACAGGTTGGACTTGCTGATCTCTGAGGTCTTTTCCAACCATATTGATTCTATGATTCTATCAATAAGGCTCTTCCTTTCCTCTGAAAAACTGGCCAGCTCTCTCCTTACCCTCAAGCAGGCAAAGCTGACCATTGCCAAAGTACAAAATAATGGTTTCTCTGTGGACTTTGGATGGCAAAAAGCAAGGTTTTTCACCAGAAGATAGCACTTCCATACACTGAAGATACTTGTGGGAGGTTTTACCTTCCCCTTGCCAAGGAAGAAGCTCTTGCCTCTTCCTCACAATTAGTACCAGTGACAAAAATTAGTGACAAAGTACTATGGCATTCTTTTAACAACCTGCTGGGTGCCCAGTGCCCAAGTCAGAGGAGACAGACTTGGTTTAGTAAGGTTTCTCTTTCTCTGTTTCCTAGCAGAGAAAGACTCAGAGGCTGTGTATCTCTCTGGTTGCCTGGTTGCTGTGACTGCAGAGAGACTGGGTTTTGTGACTTTGGGGCTCCCTCCAGGTCTGTGTTCTTTTTCTGCTGTTGAGAAGTAACCCAAATTGTAGCAGTAGGTGTCTAAAACCTACTTCTGAATTCTTGATAGCGTTCTACAAATACTTTACCTTGCATGAACCACCAGTCTTGACTGAGACACCATTCAATCTGTTCTGCTGTGTCTGATTTGCATTCAGCTTTTCTGTGCTCTGCTTGTTGCTCATGAATGCATCAGAGCAGGCAGTGTGCATCCCAGGGTGGTTTACTGGAGGCTGCATCTTGGAGCCTGTGATTTAGAAACAGCCAGTAAAATACCTTTGGATCACTGGGCTGAGCTCAGAGGTGGTTTTGCTCTAATAAAGTGTCTTTAATTTCTTGGTGCATTTTCATATTTTCATTGTTTAAATTTAATTGCAGCTGTGGTTGAATGGGCTGACTTTCCAGCTGGGAGGAATGTCAGCCTCTGATTGCAGGCATGAAGCTGGAGCTATATGGCACCTCTGCAATAACTCTGTGCTTCTAGATAAATGCAGTCACGATTTACAAGTTTGTTTAAACTTGCAAACTCTCAGCACAACAAGCAGAACGTCAGGAGTGAGGGCTGGTGAAGGAAGGTAAGGAGCAGAAAGCCTGCTCCACTGAAACTCTTCACCCTGTCTCCAGCCATTGGTGTGATACTGGCATTTTCATAGAGGTCCCAAATGCTCACAAGCTACCTCAACAGTGAGACCCTTTCACAGCATAAATGCTGAACTGTGGCAGGAAATTAATGCCAGCACCTTGGACAAAGTAGGTGTGATTTCACTACAGGACTGTGGCACTAAGAGCTGATCAGGCAAGTAAAATAATGAATCTGGAAATGTGTGGAGGAACTAAGAACTGATCTGACTAGTAGGATCCCAAACCTGTAAAGATGTGAAGGCAGACATAACCCTCACAGGTGGGGTCTTATAGAGTCATAGTATCATAGAATCACAGAATCAATAAGGTTGAAAAAGACCTCAAAAGTCATCAAGTCCAACCTGTCACCGAACACCTCATGACTACTAAACCATGGCACCAAATGCCATGTCCAGACCCCTCTTGAACACCTCCAGGGATGGTGACTCCACCACCTCCCTGGGCAGCACATTCCAAGGGCTAACAACTCTCTCTGTGAAGAACTTTCTCCTCACCTTGAGCCTAAACTTCCCCTGGTCAGAAAGAATGCATGTGTTAAAATCCAGAAAGGCTGTTTGTGGTTTTGTTGCTGTTCTGAGTGGCCTTGCAGAGTCAGTGAATTCCAGGGCTGGCTGTTTCTCATGGCAGTCCCATAGCCCCTGCTGTTTGCCATTCAGCTTGTCCCAGCCCAGTTAAGAGATTACACACCACCACCCAGTGCAATCCAACAAGATCATCTATTTCATTGCTGCTGGAGGTAGCAAAAGACTTCACCAGTCCTTCATAAATTAAAATCATAGATGTTGAAGGCAAACAAGCCTGGGAAAGATCATTAAAAGCAGCTTGGCTAAATGAGCTGCAGTGGAAAGGACAAATCTTTTATTTGTATAAAAGTACAGGCAGAAAGAGAAACAGCAACGGGCTCTTCTGGGTAATGAAGGTGCTTTGTTGCAGTCTGAGACAACTAGAAATGGTGGCTACCTGTATCTGGTGAATCATCTTCCACAGGTGGTCCCTGAGCGTTCGTGCACGTTCGAGCTGTTGGCCAACGTGCTGGCCTGCCACAGAACTTGGCAGCAGTTTGGGCCCTTTTCCTTTACCATCCCCCCAGCAGCATTTTCAAGAGTGGTTCCCATTGTACCAGCTAGGGGGTGTGGGGAGACCCCAGCCTACCTGGAAGTGGGCTGAGTTCACAAATGCCTTTATTGAGGATTCATCGTGGTTACTATGAGACTTCATCTACTGGTGCAGAGGAGATTGCTGGTGCAGTGCCTCCACATTTCACTGTGGTGATGAAGGAAACCCTCTGGACTTTTACCCTCCACAGTGATGTGGAGGAAGCTGTTTGCCACCATGCACCTGTACTGCAGCATCAGCAGGTGTGGCTGAGGCTGGCATGGCCACATGCTGTATTTAAATAATCGCTTGCTTTTGCTATCTTGTTATATAATGAGTTGTATAATTGGGATGCTGTAGAGCAGAGGTTATTTGAGAGAGCTGATGTCTCCCACTAGGGATTCAAGAGATTGAACACTGCCTCACCACCCATCTGCATCCTCTCTGGAAAGTTTATGCAGCCAGCATCTTCTCATGACTACAACTTTCTTTGAGAGAAAAATACATTCTAACAGGCATCCCTTGTTCTTCTACTACTGCTGCAAAGAAGCCTTAAAATAAGAGTTCCTGCAGTATAACACTTCTGAAATCTATGTGCCAGGAGTGATGAAACTCTTCTTTTATACTTTGAAAACAAATCTGTTTCAGTTGGGTACACTCAGACATTCCTTCTGATTTGTTTAACATGCTGCTTCTGTCCAGTCTGTCTGAACAGAGACCAACTTAACGAAGCCCGAAGATGTCAGGCTTTTAGCTCTTTTTATAGCGTTGTAGAAGAAGCAAAAGCAAAACTGCTGTGGGGTGGTAAGCACCAGACAACTGAAATAACATTGATATGTGCCTTGATTTATTGTTTTGCAGCCATATGGCAAGGTTTGTAGTTTCTGAATAGGCAGCAGGATTCTCTCAGGAGCTGCCACATGGGGAATCCGTGAAGAATCCTTACATCCAAGAGCCACCTCAGCACACATGCTGCTGTCAGAATGGGGATGCACCCATACCAGAGCTGCAGTTCCCTGCTCCACAATAGCAACCACTTCCTGCCTGCCTCATCTGGCATGCCTTCCTTTAGGAAAGAGATGCTCTCTCTGCTGTGCATTCCTGTTCGCTGGTTTCGGACATCTCCAGGGCAGAGGGGAATTTGTGGAAGCTGGCAGCACCTTCAGCTGCAAGCACTAAGAAACTTCCTCATCTTTAGGCAATGAGTTTTGCCATCTCCTCCTTCTCTTTGGCATAATTTCTTGATAGGTGGCAAAACCTTTTTGAGTCATCCTGTGGGTTGAACATCCTCATGTTTGCTGAACAAGATAAACCCAACTTATTAACATTCATTTGGCTGCAAAAATAAGCTCTGCACTCACAGTGACCTGCGCCCTTCTCCACCCTCAGACAGAAGTCTCACCCCAAATGTAATTCATGTTCATTGTCCTGCCAATCTACTGTGTTCTTGGACTGAGGGAAGATTTGATGGTCAAAGGCAAGACTAAGTAATTCTTTCAGGTGTCCAATGGGTGGGTCTAGTGGAGACACCCTGCTTGATCTCTGCTGTGATGACACATTGGCAGAGAGAGGCTCTGTGAGGCACAGTGGGCCAAGTCTTAAAAGCTTCTTAGGTCAAAGTCAGTGAGTGAAGAGCTAGCAAATGGGAACCCAGTACATTTCATTGAGCCATGACTGTCTGCAGCAAGATTGCATTTGTTGGGCAAGGCTTTATTGCCACCCAGAGACACTATATCTCTGCTGAGATCAGGCTTCACGTCAGAAAAGGTGCAGTACAGAAGTACTTTGATAGATGGGCAGTGCCTGAAGGAACTTGCTCTCCTAACAGCTGAAGATGACAGGAAGAAAGGATTTTTGTTTCTATGCTGTAGACAGAAAATGGGAAAGATGTACCTGCAATCCATACACTGTTGCTTAGGGTCCCGAAGCAGCTGGCAGTGCTTGGTGGTGCTAAAAATCACCATTTGGACAGGCAAGGGCAGCACCCTGTGACACCACCTTGAGTTAGCACACCTCTTGTGGCCACTCACTGGATCTGTGCTCTGTGATTATGTCTGGATTGCTGTGTGCCCTACCCTCACATACCTGGAAATACTGGGAAAATATTTAAGCTGCCTAAACTGCACTGTCCATCACTTTCTAATTTGAATGGCTCCAGGACCCCTCTTTCCTCCCTACTCTTCTCCACTAACCTGAGAGCCATCACTTCAGCTTTCCTGTATGCCATGCTCTCAGTCATGCCATGTCAAAGGGCATCATTTCAGATAGTCATGCTACTGTGGAGGATTCCTTTCATCTTTGAACTTTCTATAGCTGCAATCTGGGGCAATTAAAGAACATGACTCAGGACATGTCTGCACAATGAAGTGCAATGCAGAGATTTTCAGCTACCATTGATTCATCTCATAGTGTGAATTGCTGTGACTCACAAGAGCCATTACGTAAAACCAGATTGTAGACATCTTCCAGAGCTGAGATTTCTGTAACAATAGCCTGAACCTTTCAGAGCCTTCAAAGCACCAGAGATTAACTGGGAAGTGTCAAAAAGTTTGAATGCATGGTCAAACATTTAAAAGACAACCTGTGGCAGTTCGTAGTCAAAGGCTGCCTAAAACACCAACAGATACCTGGTAGAAATTGGAAAAACTTCCACTTTCAAATGTGGACATTCAGGACACTTCATTTCCTCTTCCCATCTTAAACTTCCCCTGGAGAATCTTGTTTTTCATAGAATCATATAACAATAGAATCATAGAATCAATTATGACACAGAAGAAAATGATTCTAGTATCTACAGAACTATGCTGAAATAAAACAAACCAAAGAAACCTCTCACCTTTTTAGAATCAATAAGGTTAGAAAAGACCTCAGAGATCAGCAAGTCCAACACCTCATGACTACTAAACCATGGCACCAAGTGCCACGTCCAATCCCCTCTTGAACACCTCCAGGGATGGGGACTCCACCACCTCCCTGGGCAGCACATCCCAATGGCCAACAACTCTCTCTGTGAAGAACTTTCTCCTCACCTCCAGCCTAAACTTCCCCTGGCACAGCTTGAGACTGTGTCCTCTTGTTCTGTGTACCATGCACAGAAACTAAGGCTCCAGAATTTCATAATGACAGAGTTTTAAAACTACTTTTTCTACTTCCTTTTCTTTAACCTCATTTTCTGTAGGCACAAACATTTAAGTTCTTCACTGAGAGAGTTGTTAGCCATTGGAATGGGCTGCCCAGGGAGGTGGTGGAGTCACCATCCCTGGAGGTGTTCAAGAGGGGGTTGGATGTGGCACTTGGTGCCGTGGTTTAGTCGTGGGGTCTGTGGTGACAGGTTGGGCTTGATGGTCTTTGAGGTCTCTTCCAACCTTGGGGATTCTGTGATTCTGTGATCTTTTAAACGATTATTTCACCAATAATAAAATGTTTTTCAATATTCTAAGCTCTTCTACCTGTTTTCTTCCACATGATTTCAATATTTTCAGCAGGTTTCTTCAACATTTTACTCTGGACTAAAATAACTCCCTCCCAATGCGCAAAAACGCTTAGCTGACTATTGCTACAGCATAGCTCACTCAGCATTTACTCCCTCGAAATCAGATCAGCCCTTCTGTTTATGATATGGAGGCCTGCTGATTGTACACTCTGAACACTCAATCTTTTGGAACACTTCTTTTGCCTTGCCACTTTCCTTTAAGTATAGCCTGCATTCTGGTAACAGAAGTACAGCTGTGTGTTTCCCTTAAGTTAATGTGCGTGCATATTACCAGCACTACAGATCTCTGTCCCACTGTTCCTTATCTAATATACCCATAAATCTTTGTCACTGGCACACCTCATCAGTCATGATTTTATGGTTTCCTCCACATCATTGCTCAGAATACTAAACAGCATACACCCAAGAACTGAGCCTAAGCTGCATGCCCAGGCTGTGATAATCTCTTGTTGATAGTTACCGTCTGGAGCTTAGCATGTAATAATACTGGGAAAGGAACTCCTCAAGAACTAAGACTTTTTCTCACCAATTTTTGTAGTGCATAGAATGTTGCTAGAGGACTTTTGGCTTCCAGGTAGGGATCATGTGAAAGTATCAGTACTTACAACATTTATTCAGGTATTCACAGTGCATGAATGATCATGCAAAGGCATGTTAAACAGAAGTCCTATGGAAGCAGGGCCTCTCTTTGTTAACCTACTTAGACAGCTCTTCCACAGTCTAAGGCATCAACAAGTCTTCAATGAGAGGACCACAGCACAGTCTGACAGTAGCTATCACCTGCAGTGCTGGGATTATCCAGGTGTTAGTGCAGACTGGCTGTAATAGAGGTCCCTTCCCCATGTTCTTACCCTTACTTCATCTCAGCCAGCTTTCTCACTGTCTGGTGGCCTCTGGAGATAGCACAGGTGACAAAAATGAGCATCAAGCAAGCAGACTAGAGAAACTGTCTGTCTTTCATTGCTGTCTGCAGTTTTGATGCCAGGGTGTTTGACTTCAGAGATTTTGCATCAGACTGTTAAAGAGAGAAAAATATTTCTGAAATTCAGGCCTAGAGTTTAGAGGAAAAACAGGAGAGGGCTGTGCCTAAGAGATACTCCCAGGTGTGGAAACAAAAATGTTTGTCAAACATTGAGGAGGTTTATTATCAGTTTCACGGTATCGCAGGGCTGGAATCTTCGAGCTGTCCAAGGAAGCTCAAGAGCATTGAAGCTCAGTGAGATGAATAGGGCAAAACACAGGCCTGTCAGAAGATGTTCTTAAATATTTCATTGAGCTGAGTCTGAAAGGCAAAAGATTGGACCCAGTCATATCCAATTCCAGGGAGAAAAAAGGCCAAGGCTAAGTATTCAAAGCTTACACCAACGTTGAGTTCTAGAAAGATAACTGAAACAATAATTCTTTTCTTGTTTTACTCATTTTATCTGTAAAGCAGCTGACAGCTTTTCAGATACACCAAGATAAAGTGGCTTGCAATGAAGGGCTAATTCAGTGGGTCCAGGAATAGCAGGAGGTGCTGGACTCCAGCCAGCTGTATGCTGTGCTGCGCTGTCGTGGTAAGCACCAAAGTTCACCTCTAGGTGTCATGTGGTGAAGATGTAGTTTGGAATCAAGGAAGGAATCCACACCGTGGGGCTTGCATAACAAACCAGACACCAGAAACCAAACCGAAGAGCACCTCCAGTGCAAACAGAGAATTGCTCTGTTGTTACTGGAGAAGGTCCAGAGGAGGGCCATGAAAATGATCAGGGGCTTGGAGCACCTCTGTTACAAGGACAGGCTGAAGGAACTGGGGGTGTTCAGCCTGCAGAAGAGGAAGCTCCAGGGGGACCTAATAGCAGCCTGCCAGTACCTGAAGGGGGCTACAGGAAGGATGGGGAGAAACTCTTTTAAAACACCTGCAGTGACAGGACCAGGGGCAATGGCTTCAAACTGGAAAAGGGCAGATTTAGACTGGATGTGAGGAACAAGTTCTTCACTATGAGGGTGGTGGAACACTGGAACAGAGAGGTGGTTGAGGTGCCATCCCTGGAGATACTCAAAGAGAGGCTTGACGAGGCTCTGGGCAGCCTGATCTAGTTGAGGATGTCCCTGCTGCCTGCAGAGGGGTCAGACTGGATGACCTTTGGATGCTCCTTCAGGCCTGGACCATTCTATGATTCTTCCACATGATGTGCACAGACCCCACAGAGGGCTGTGTAAAGGGTAAAAGCAGCTCAACCAGGAGAATAGCCTCCTGTTAAGAGACAGGTGGCATGAGACAGTGGGGTCCTGCCTGCCACAGCTTCCATCCATGCACCATTGTCTTCCTCTTCCCTATCAGCAGGGAAACCACACCACCAGCCCCACGGACTGGCCACAGCACCGGCCCCTCATGCCTGCTCTGACCAGCCCAGGGCAGTTCCTGACCCCAGGCTGAGGTGTGAGCCTCTCTGTGGGAGTCAGGTGGAGACCTGTTGAGGGGAGTCAGGGTCAGACACCAGCTGGGGTGGCAGGGGCTATTGGGGGCCAGCCAGGACACCCTACAGCCTGCACTGCAGTGTTGTGCTTTGGTGAAACTTTGGTGGTTTACTAACCAAGAGAGAGCTCTAGCTCCTGTGCTAGCAAGGTAATTTCACTTGCATTCTTCTTCTTTGGATCTGCTCATTTTCTGTGGAAAGTTAAATGCTGCCTGGCCCAGAAAGATAAGCTGACTCAGGTGTGATATGAGAGGCTAAGGCACAAGATCTCACTCCACAGAACAGACCTTTGAGTTACAAGGAAGGCCAAGGTGTCCTTTCTGCTCTGTGATCTCTGGCAAATCCTGTCATCTCATACACTTCCACCCTGGGAAACCATAGGATCAGAGGATGTTAGGGTTTGGAAGGGACTTTAGATGATCATTCAGTCCAACCCCTCTGCCAGAGCATGACCATAGAATCCAGCACAGGTCACACAGGAACACATCCAGACAGGGCTTGAAATACTCAAAAGAAGGAGACTCCACAACCTCTCTGGGCAGCCTGTTCCAGTTCTCCATGATTCTCAGAGTGAAGAAGTTCCTCCTCATGTTGAGGTGGAACCTCCTGTGCTGCAGTTTATATCCATTACCCCTTGTTCTATTGCAGGGTGCAACTGAGCAGAGCCTGTTCCCTCTCTCTTGACCCCCAGCCCTCAGATATTTATGAACATTTATTAAATTCCCTCTCAGTCTTCTCCAGACTAAAAAGCCTCAGGGCTCTCACCCTCTCCTCATAGGGCACGTGCTCCAGTCCCTTAATCATCCTGGCAGCTCTCCGCTGGACTCTCCCTGTTGGGAACAAACCAGTAGCTCTGGAACCTGAGCCTGGGGCAGGGGGTGGTGGAAATCAGAAATAGGGAGCAAACCCATGTGGCTTCACTGAGTGAACTCAACTAGAGTAATATATTTCACCTGCTCCTTTGAGCACAGCACTCTGGAAACCTGTTCCCAGCTGTCTGCATGCAAAGAGAGCATAGAGCAACTCTCTACCATCTGTGAGTGCTTAAAAGATTTTTTTTTTCTAAGTACATTATGGTATTATTTTCCTCTTTGGATTCCACTTCTGGATTTACATGTTAACACAAGGCAATAGAAGAACTGTGGGATAAAATGAAAGCTATTTTCCATAGTAACATCTTAACTGATTAGTATCCTTAATTTATTTAGGGTTTCTTTCATAAAGCTTTTCTCACAGATTATCCTCTGCTGTATTCCTTGTAGTGCAGGCCTAGAATAAAGAGAATTTGGCAGGACTCAGGGGTGTCACATGTTTCATCTCTGAAAGGCTGATTCAGAACTACAGGGAAGATTTACAGGTTTGCCTTTCTTGGAAGCCCTTTGCTTATAACTTTAACACTGTGAAGAGAATTGCCTCTGCTTCCGTTTCCTAGCTGTACTCAGATGTTTCTCTATCATTGCTAATTCTTCTGTTTTAATCCTAGGCTTAAGAAATTGTCATCATAATCCTAAATGTGTGGATTTAAGAGGTTACTTGTGACCCATTGTCTTCATAATCCTGAATGTGTGGAGTTAAGAGGTTACTTGTGACCCATTGTCTTCATAATCCTAAATGTGTGGAGTTAAGAGGTCACTTGTGACCCATTGTCTTCATAATCCTAAATGTGTGGAGTTAAGAGGTCACTTTTGACCCATTGTCTTCATAATCCTAAATGTGTGGAGTTGAGAGGTTACTTGTGACCCATTGTCTTCATAATCCTAAATGTGTGGAGTTAAGAGGTTACTTGTGACCCATTGTCTTCATAATCCTAAATGTGTGGAGTTAAGAGGTCACTTTTGACCCATTGTCTTCATAATCCTAAATGTGTGGAGTTAAGAGGTCACTTGTGACCCATTGTCTTCATAATCCTAAATGTGTGGAGTTAAGAGGTCACTTTTGACCCATTGTCTTCATAATCCTAAATGTGTGGAGTTAAGAGGTTACTTGTGACCCATTGTCTTCATAATCCTAAATGTGTGGAGTTAAGAGGTCACTTTTGACCCATTGTCTTCATAATCCTAAATGTGTGGAGTTGAGAGGTTACTTGTGACCCATTGTCTTCATAATCCCAAATGTGTGGAGTTAAGAGGTCACTTTTGACCCATTGTCTTCATAATCCTAAATGTGTGGAGTTAAGAGGTTACTTGTGACTCATGAATGGTGTTTTGCTTAAAAACCAGGGGGGGAAGTGTTCAACTTATCTGAAAACCTGAAAACACAGCCTGATGGTAACATGGAGGCACAGAGCTCACAGTGCAGTGGAGAAAAAGGAGAGATGTGAGTTTTGTGATTATTAAACCATCATCTGAAGTCCAATGTCAATTTTTACACTTAAAGTCCTGCTCGTGGCACAGATGCACTGTGTACTCTCCAAGTAAATGGTATGTTTTCTCTCTTCTGTTCTGACTATCAAAGCAAGGTCTGTCTGCTCTGTGTTGTGCTATTCCCAGTTAGGCACCTTTGCAGGCACTTCTGCATGTGTTCTTGAATGCAGGTGTGAAGAGAAGCTTCTTCCATCATGGATGTATATTACTAATTGCATTTAAAAGTCTTCACAACGGAGGTGGTCGCAGGAATCAGAGAAGGACCATGACAAGTCATGGCATTTCCAGCACTGTTGTACAAGGACCAGGCCAGCTCATTATGATTTTGAACTTACTTAGGCTTTAAGCAGGGTGTGAGCTAGGTGACTTTTGGAGTTCCCTTCTGTGACCGTTTTAGGCTGTGCCTTTAAGAAAGGGACAGTGCTGGGACACTCTGGCTGAATGTTTTGGTACTAAGATGACAACATTGATATTCTAAATGAATTTCCTTGGTAGATTGGTAGAATGCAACTGTAAGTTTTAGTTCAGTTGGAATCTTTCTCAGTTCCAGTCTGTTCTGCCTTTCCAGCCTGTCTGCCTCTGAGCAACTAGCCAGAGCTGACCTTGAGATAAGAAAACTAATCCCTGCATGCGCTTTTGAGCCTAAAAAGAATTTCCTCCTTAATAACTCTCTAACCCTTTTGGGGAAAAAGGGAGGTGGGGGGAGAGAGGGGGTGCATGGGGGGAACCCTCCTCTGTCTGGAGGAGGGAGCTTTGTTGTGTATTACTTTCTTTGCCATATATTTCTGTATATATTGTGTATACATTCACTGCATTTCATCTTGCTTGTAAATGCAGCTTCAATTCATCTCTGCTTCTCCGACTCAGTCAGCCATGGTTTCTTTCTTGGTGGGGGAGGGAGAGCTGGGCCCTCTCTCACCACCACACCTTCCTCCTTTAATTACTGTGTACATTAGTGTGGGCCTGTCCAGCTGGGGAATGTTGGCTGATACAAGTCCAGCTGAATTAAAGCAGTGTCACATCTTCACTCATACGACTGATTACACATGTGGGATTACCATCCTAAAACAAGGGTGGAAAATTCTGATGTTATTGGTCTGCTTTGGACATTTTTAGTGTTACTGTTCAATTCCCCTATGTGCAAGATAAGAGGAGTGCTGTATGTAGCAGATATATCTGTTCTCAAGGAGGTTTCACTGCAGGGGTCTGGTGCACATGTTTTCCAGCTCTGCACTGTCAGGCATGCAAAAATTGCTTATTTCTGCAAAGTTTCTGGATTTCTCAGGTCATATATGATTTCAGTATAACAGCAATATATTTTTTTTCCTTTCTGAATCATGTTAGTAGTCACCCATTTCATTGCTCTTACCACTATAAAACAAATCAGTGATACTCAGGAAGAACTGAAGGTCTAATAAATCACTGACTTGGCTGGCAGCAGCTTTGCCACCCCTGTTTCCAAGAACCATCTCCTTCCTTGTTTCATTTCCCAGGTCACATCTTCTGCTTCAGGTTTTACCTTCGAATCATAGAATCAATAAGGTTGGAACACACCTCAGAGATCATCAAGTCCAACCTATTACCTAACATCTCATGACTAACTAAACCATGGCTTCAAGGGCCACATCCAATCCTTCTTTGAACACCTCCAGGGATGGTGACTCCACCACCTCTCTGGGCACCACATTCCAGTGGCCAATTACTCTTTCAGCAGTGAGAGTCTATATTGCCAGCCCCTTCTACCCTACTAGACTCTAAAATAGCATATCCAGAGGTTTTCCTCTCAGATATGTATCCACTGCTGTGGCCACCTTTTCTCAACTGGTTGTCACATATATAAGCTGCGGAAGATCCTATCTTAATTTACATCATAAAAGCAGTTTATATGGATGTGTTGTGTTTGAGAATCCATATTCCACTTTATAGCAACCAGAGGGTTAGTATTATTTACAGTTTATCTACATCTGTTTGACTTGGATTTTAAGATCCAGTGGGAGGTCTGGAATGTGTGAAGTTTGAATTTTGATCAGCAGAACCTAAACTGAAGCACTTTAGCTTGATCTGAATTATGACTTCTACTCTGTCACGCTTTGAGTGGATTCAGTGTGAAAGAAAATGTTATCTAACTCTCTATAGTAACATGGAAAAGAAAATCACAGTTATGCACTAGAAAACCCCCAAATCACTCCCTGAGGTCAGCTTTGTGTCCTACGCTCTGTTTACATTGATTTTTGTGTATCTCTAAGTACACAAACACACCCAGGTGCCCTCCAGTTCTAAATGCTTTGCTGGTAATGAACCCTGCCTGCACCCTGAGATAGAAACCTTATTTCCCTGCACAGCTCAAGACTCAAGTACACTTTTACAAATAAAGCTCACTCCAAAGCAAACAGCAAAATGCTGATCCCTCACTCTGAGCTTGTGGCAGTGACACAAGTGGTTTCCATTTCCCTTTGGTTCACTTCCTGTGTAGAGCTTGTAGAGCAAAGTACAAACAGCGACGCGTTTCGCAAGCTGCGTGCTTTGCCTGTGAAGGGGTCTAGAGTGTCTTTAATTTGTGATCTGGGGACAGACCTTCCTTAAGTCTCTCTTAACTTTTAAACATGACAGGAGCTGCAATATTTTTTTTTTTAATCTCAGTCATTTCTCAGGGATGGTTCCTGTAGACTGGGCAGGGAGATATCTGTGATGCATGCGATGGAGAGCAGTCCATAGCTCCAGGACTCATGGCAAGTGTAGGATTTACAGCCAAAAGGGCCCTGTGAATAGATATTGACAAGTTTCTTCATTTTAAAGTAATTTGTAATTGTGCATTTCAGTATCCTAACAAGATAGGGTGCTTGGCTGCATGGTTTAGTTGATTAGGTGGTGTTGGATGATAGGTCTCTTCCAACCTGGTCTATCCTATCCTATCCTATCCTATCCTATCCTATCCTATCCTATCCTATCCTATCCTATCCTATCCTATCCTATCCTATCCTATCCTATCCTATCCTATCTTATCCTATCCTAAAAAAGGAAATTGTACAATGAATTTTTGTGAAGCAACAGTAATAACAAGGTTTAAGTTTAATAACTTAATTGCAGCAGCAACTGGACATCTAGGTGGCTCTCTTGCTGTAAGAAGTGACTTTATCTTTGGCCTATTACCTTAAGAGGAAGCGGCCTTACCTAGGATGTAACAAATGGGAGAAGTCAGCTTTCCTGAAATGACCAGTAAGAGGTTTGCAGAACTACTCAGAGCATGAGGAGTTGGGTTGGAAGGCAAAAAACTGCACCAATTCATTTGGGATCTGTAGGAAAAATCCGAGACAAAAAGCTGCATATAAATGGGGTTCAAGCAAGTGAAAGGCTGGGTGAAGTCAGAGTCCCCAGGATGGGAGGAACCATGCAGGCTGCATCAGCATCAAAGGAGCACACAGTGGTGAGCTGAAGATTCAAGCAAACTTCAATATTCATTAGGAGTCCTAATTTTAGACACAGCTGCATCTGTAACACTAGTTATATTGCACAGACAGAGCCAGCAGTCCCTTTTGTTTACACTAGAATGAACTAGCACGGGCACCCCCAACTTTTACAGTAGAATATTGGAACTGAACCAGCACAAGTGCAGAATAAAATCCTTTATCTCTGCAGGTAGCCTGCTTTTACAAACCCATTGATGGAAATAAAAAGAACCACTCTGCCTCTGAAAGATTCGACTGATAGAGAGCACTCCGTGCACATCACAGGCTTGGTTTGTGGTGTAGATCCAAGCCAAGAAATGCGAAATGCAGCGAGGTGCTGAATTCCAGTGAGCTAGAAAGAGCTGATTAGATTATCATCAGATTAAAAAAACACACCAACCCACAGACAGTTAACAAGATAAGTATCAGCAATTTCCTTCTGCCAAAGATCTGCTTCCAAAATACATGTTCAAAGTTGTCTTTTATAGCTCATCTATCATTAATGGATGGGCCTGGAAAAATGTGGAGGGTTTCATGAACCTGTTTGCTAAGCCCGTGATTGCAAGTGTAGCGCCCCAACATTAAGAAGAAACTACTTCTCCATATGATTGTCTTGTTTTTATTTAAGTGTCCATTGGTCTCTTCTCCCAGGCAACCAGCACCAGAACAAGAGGACACAGTCTCAAGCTGCACCAGGGGAAGTTTAGGCTGGAGGTAAGGAGAAAGTTCTTCACAGAGTTGTTGGCCATTGGAATGTGCTGCCCAGGGAGGTGGTGGAGTCCCCATCCCTGGAGGTGTTCAAGAGGGGATTGGATGTGGCACTTGGTGCCATGGTTTAGTCATGACAGAATAGAATAGAATAGAATAGAATAGAATAGAATAGAATAGAATAGGAGTAGAATGGAATAGAGTAGAATAGAGTAGAGTAGAATAGAATAGAATAGAATAGAACAGAACAGAACAGAATAGAATAGACCAGGTTGGAAGAGACCTTCGAGATCATCGCATCCAACCCATCATCCAACACCACCTAATCAACTAAACCATGCAACCAAGCACCCTATCCAGTCTCCTCCTAAACATCTCCAATGATGGTGGCTCCACCACCTCCCTGGGCATGAGGTGTTGGGTGACAGGTTGGACTTGATGATCTTCGAGGTCTCTTCCAACCTTGGTGATTCTGTGAAATGCCAGCAAAAATGCTTCCCTGCATTAATCAGTGGGAATGCTTTGCCCTTTACCTTGGTATACTGGAAATAAAACACATTGTGATGTATTTTGACTCAAAGATAAGGAAGGCCTTAATAGTTACAAATCCAATAATCCCTTATCCATCTAGCACCCATTAATAAGCACCTAATAAACTCAAGAACGTTAGCATGACAGTTGACTGTGGGGTCACAGTTCTGTTTGCATGCAGGAATTCCATCCACAGACAACTGAGAATACTGACTGCAGAGCTGCTATCTCTTTATTTCTGTTATCTCTCTACACTGCTCAAAACACAAGGAGAGAGAATGAAATTTTAAGCTGGCACCTGCACTCTAATAAGAATCCTAGATCCCATTTTCAAAATCATTAAAGCTCTCAGACAAGGAAAGAGACAGATTGAATTTTAAATAAAAGATTCAATTTGGAGAGGCAGCAGTTAGAAAAACAACCTCAGCTTGTGCTCAGCAGAACACAAGTACAGTTTTACTCATCCATATATTTTCTAGCAACAGAGAATTATTTTTTGTCTGTGTACTTCCTTCTCGGCCCATCAAAACATGTTACTCAATAGAGCAAAGGTGTCACTTCTGTACCATCTATATTTATCTGATTATGGGTGCAGCTTGTTTCATAACTCCTTAGTGAAGGTTTGATAACATGGGCAAGTGAATTGGGAGAGGGAGGGAGGTAGCTCCAGCAAGAGTCCAGCATAGAGAGCTTCCTGAATGAATTAGCCTGGAGAAGAGAAGGATCAGGGGTGACCTCATTGCCCTCTACAACTACCTGAAAGGTGGTTGTAGACAGGAAGGGGTTGGTCTCTTCTCCCAGGCAACCAGCACCAGAACAAGAGGACACAGTCTCAAGCTGTGCCAGGGGAGGTTTAGACTCGAGGTGAGGAGAAAGTTCTTCACTGAGCGAGTCGTTCGTCATTGGAATGTGCTGCCCAGGGAGGTGGTGGAGTCCCCATCCCTGGAGGTGTTCAAGGGGAGATTGGACGTGGCACTTGGTGCCATGGTCTAGTTGTGAGGTCTGTTGGGACAGGTTGGACTTGATGATCCTTGGGGTCTCTTCCAACCTTGGTTATACTGTGATACTGTGAATAAGAGATCTGTCAGTACCTTCTCATGTACAATGTCAGTAAAGGCAGAGCAGAGCAGAGCCTGGGATTGCAGAGCTCCAGAAACACCAGCAGAGGTGTTGCATGCAGCAAAAGCTGACTTAGTAATTTGTTGGTCAAAGAACTGAATTATTATCTGAAGAGGAACATCAGAGGGATCCTTTCACTCACACAAATTGTAGCAAAATAATTGCAGCTGATGCAACCCCTCAGTGCTGTTAAATCTGTACAAAGCCCACTGAGATACATACTTATTGTCTGAGAATCAGATGAAGGTGTTTAGGTTTTATGTGCAAGCTCACTGAATCAGGTGGCTTCAAAACTGAGAGAATCCTCACAGAGTTCTGCCATTTAAGAACATCTATTTAGTTAATCCAGTTAAGATTTCTTCTAGATATGGACTCTGACAGCCTAAGCCCCGGGACATACATGTGCTGCAAATGCATCTCAACAAGAATGATAGAATTATAGAATGGTCTGGGTTGGAAGGGACCTCTGAAGCTCATCTAGCCCAATCTCCTCTGCAGGCAGCAGAGGCACTCTCAACTACATCAGATTGTCCAGAGTCCAGTGGAGCCTCACTTTGAATACCTCCAGGGATGGGGGCCTATCAACATTTCATTTGGTGGCCACTCTGTTAGCAGTACAGCAGTCTCCTGCAGTGGTACCAGGAGGCTCAACCAGCCCCAAACCTATGTCTTAGGAGAAAGAGGATTTGTATAATTTTCTCCATTCTTTCTGCTTGCCAAGCTCCCTAGCTTTCTACTGATCTCCCCACAACAGGCTGAGCATTAGCAACACAGTGAAGTACAAATGCTATTCATCAGGGAACACTTGGATCCAAGAAAACGGGACTAACCAGATTCAGATACTTGAGGACAATTACATATGGTGGATTAACAGTGCCACAAAGGCTGCACTGGACAGTGCTCCCTAGAAGGGATGATCTGCTGACTTGGCTTCTTTTACTGTTTGGTTTGTCTTGCTTCTTTGATTTTTTTCTTTTGGGTTGTCTCTTGCTCACACTGTTCATTTGCAGAGCATCAGGCTGATTCTGTTTCCTGGGCAACACAACTTCATTCTGCAAAAATTAAGGGAGTCTCAGTAAGAGCCCCTTTCTGCCTACCATACATAAATTAAGTTGTATGCAATATTATCCCTGTCCTTTGGAGGATATTGTATCACATGCTGTTCACTGACAAGCCCTACATCTACATCCTCTGCAGATTTTGTGTGGAAACTCTATTTATCACACCTAAAGCCAGTTAGTTCCCATAAGCAGTCCCAGTGTGCCTTGTCACAGGTGGGTGCCGGCTGCAGGTAGGGTGAAATGTGGTGTCTGGTATCCAAAAGAAACACAGCAGTATGGAGCACTAGGAAACCAGTCACAGGGATTAATTTCCAGATCTGCATCACTTGCATCCTTGATTTAAGGCAGAAGTAGAACATAAGTAGTTCATTAAGATTGCTTGTAAATGCTCTCCCTGGGAAGGAATTCAGCTTCATTGTATTAGAAAGGCAGAACTGGTGAGTTTGACTGTCAGGAATCATAGAATGCTTTGGGTTGGAAGGGACCTTTAAAGGTCATCTAACTCAACAGTCCTGCAGCGAGCAGGGTTGTATTTCACACAAAGGTTTGGGATGGAGGATGCCTCTAGAGGTCACCTAGTTCAACTCCCCTGTAGTAAGGAGGGACATCCAGAGCTCTGAGCCCCATCCAACCTGATCTGGAATATTTCCAGGGGTGAGGCTTCTGCCACTTGTCTGGGCAACCTGTACCAGTGTTTCATCATCCTCATTATAAAAATATTCTTGCTTGCATCTGTTCTAAACTTAGCCTGTTTTAATTCAAACCCATCACCTCTCACCCTGCTGCAGCAGGCCCTGATGAAAAGATTGTCTTCATCTTTCTCATAGGTCCCTTTTCAGTACTGAAAGGCTGTCATAAGGTCTCCCTGGAACCTTCTCTTCCTCCTGCTGAACAATGCCAACTTTCTCAGCCTGTCCTCATAGCAAAGGTGCTCCAGCCCTCTGACCCTCCTCTGGACTTGCTTCAACAGCTCTATGTCTTCCATGTGCTGAGGACTCCACAGCTGGACACAGAACTCCAGGTGAGGTTTCACCAGTGCAGAGTATAGGAGGAGAATCATCTCCCTTGACCTGCTGGATGCTGATTTGACAAAGCCAGGGATGCAGCTGGCCTTCTGGGCTGCCAGCACACATTGCCATCCCACCTCTGCTTTTTCATTCACCACTCACTATGGGCCTTTCTTTGCATGGCTGCTTTCAATCCCTTCATCCCTCAGCCAATACTGAGCCCAAGGATTGCCTCAGCCCATGAGCTCGCCATTCGGCCAAGTTGATTCCTACATGATTCACAAATGCCCACTTCTCAAGCTTATCTAGGTCCCTCTGGATGGCATCCTGTCTCTCAGTCTTGTCAATGTGGGATACTGTCACGTCCCAATGGAATCAAATGTAAGTCATTCCCTTGTCATCCTTCTCATATATAAAAGAGGTGATTAATACTTGCCCCTCTCGGAGATGCCCTAATCAGTTCTCCACCTTCCACAGAGTATCTAATCTGGCATTAAACAAGAGTGGCAATGGGACATTAAAGGTCATACAGCATTGCTGGAGATCCTGCTATGTTCTAATGACAGGAGTGTTCTTGGTGCTGCAGTCCCTCATTTGTCAAAGACAGTCCATCATATGGGTGGAGAAATTTACCAGAGGGTTGATTTCTTTCCAAGATGGACTCCCCTCTTCTTGTCAGAATCAGACAGGACAGCATCAGATTGATGAGGAATCACTGACACGTCTGCATAAGGAAAGTGTGTGCATACATGGAGGACCCCTTGCTACCTGTGACAGTGCTAAGGGCAGCTATTGCCCAGATGACCATTCCAGATTATTGCTGGACAAGCATCTCAGCAGCCCTGCTGAACACACAGTGTGCTCTCTGCAACTTTTATTTGAAGGTCACTTGTATTCTTCCCTTCACACTGACCTCCCCTCAACTGAACTGGAAATGTGTGCTCAATGGTTATGTGTAAGGAATGAGTCTCTTCGGTCTCTTTTGGATGCGATGATCTTGAAGGTCTCTTCCAACCTATTCTATTCTATTCTACTCTACTCTACTCTACTCTACTCTACTCTACTCTACTCTACTCTACTCTACTCTACTCTATTCTATTCTATTCTATTCTATTCTATTCTATTCTATTCTATTCTATTCTATTCTATTCTATCCAATTCTGGGCTCCTCAGTTTAAGAAAGATGTTGAGATGCTGAACGTGTCCAGAGAAGGGCAACAAAGCTGATGAGGGGTCTGGAGCACAGCCCTCTGAGGAGAGGCTGAGGGAGCTGGGGTTGCTTAGCCTGGAGAAGAGGAGGCTCAGGGCAGACCTTATTGCTGTCTACAGCTACCTGAAGGGAGGTTGTAGCCAGGTGGGGGTTGGTCTCTCCTCCCAGGCAACCTGTGACAGAAGGAGAGGACACAGTCTCAAGCTGCACCAGGAGAGGTTTAGGCTGATGTTAGGAAGAAATTCTTCACAGACATAGGTTGGTGATCTCTGAGGTCTTTTCCACCCTGGTTAATTCTGTATTCTGTATTCTATTCTCTACAATACAAAAATCCTCTTCCCTGTTCACAGATTGTCAAAACTGCACATATTTTCCTGGGAAAATATTTTCCTTGGAGAGACATGATTACTAGCCAAGTGCATATCCACTGTCTGGTTTGGAAGAGGCTTTTTCAGGATGTGAGTTTGCAGCAGACTGCAGCTCCAGGCCCATTGTCGACACATCTAACTTGAAATATTGCTTGTGCTTCTGCTTAGCATCACTTGATACTTCCTTATTTCCCTTGTTTCTGTAAGTAGCTCCCTCAGTTGCTTGTTAAAAGGTAAGTGAAAACATTTTGTGCTGAGCAGGGGGAAAGGGGGTTTGAAGAAATTCTAGACATAAACTATGAATCCTTCATGACCTTAATATAATCATAAAGGGAAGGTCATTGTAACCAAGAGGCTACTTTTGCAGGAAGCCTCACTCAGACAATCCTTCCTTTTTGACAAAAGAACAACCACAGTCAGTGGATTCCAGGCAATGCAAGGGAAACACTACATACTTTCTGATACTCCTTTGATTCTCATCACTCATGAAATCCAGGTGACGTAGGGAATTTGGCTGACTTTGAGCCATTTGCTTTTCGCAGGCTCTAAGGCAAGCAATGCTGCAGAAGAACAGAAAAGGCCCGAGCAGCAGTGGGAATAATTGGACTGCTTTTTCTGCACCAGCAACCACAGAGACTTCATTGCAGCCTGGAAAACAAGCCTTTTCTTTTTAAGCAGGGGCAATACAGCAGCAATAATATTTTCAGCAACTTTATGAATTGTGCCCTTGACAACACGACTGTCGTGAGTAAACGGAAAGCTTGTTATCTGCTCCACTGAATACTACCATCAGAAAGGGAGAAAATGCAGTCGGTATGAACAATCTCACTTGCAACCAGCAGTGAAAGCTGGGCAGGAGTTTTAAATGAGGAAAGTTGCCTTGATATCAGTGTGAGAGGGGGAAAATTCCCTTTAAAATTGCAGGTCTTTTGGAATAAAGACCAGCAGCAACAACAACAACAAAGAATTAAAAATTCCCAAGTCAAATCAATCTCTGCAGCAAAGAAATGAGGGTGTCTGTCAGGGCAAGGGAGAGAGCATGAGAGCTTTCAGGTCATACGTGCTCATCCCAAGGCAGATAACACAGGGAACATCACCGATACATGGGCAGGCAGATTTTTACAGTCGCCTCCACCCTCTGCTCAATATATTCTGCTTGGCTGTAGGTTGCCCTCAGTTCCTCCTTGCTGAGTGCAGCAGGTAGATTACTATGTAAACTCCAGCACACAGAAGACTTAGCTCTGTCTTCTAGCATGCAGACACTCTGGATCCTACAACTCACTTTAATTTTGTCCTGTGTCTCAGTGCTGAACACCACAGGGTAAGTAGCACAGCACTGAATGCTGTTTAATTCAGGAAGCTTAGCTATTAATAATAAGTATGCTTCTTTTTCTTTTTCTTTTTCTTCTTTTTCTTTTCTTTTTTAAACTCTTTTTTTCTTCTTCCAATGTGGAATGTTGTACAACTGAACCAGGCCACTTTTGAGAAGAGCCAATAGCTGAAGTTTTCTCGTGGGCTCCTGCCTGCAAGAGAAGCTTGTAACCCACGGATTTTCTAATGGCACAAGCTGAAGAGCAGAGATCTTGACAGAAAAATTGCAGTAGTTATAAAACACTTTTGACTTCTATCATACCTACAGCAACCTTTGCCTCCAGAGTTGCCTGCTGTGTAACACGTTAAAGAACACCGAATAGAGATCGAGTGGCAACTTGTCACAGCTTTCCTCTTCTCATGGAAGGAGAAATCTGGGGAGGAAGAGCAAAGGAATTATTTTTACTTTATCTGTCTGCACATGCTCTCATTCCTTCTCAGCCTGAGCTCAGTCTGTTTTCCAGTGGCTTGCTTGCTCTCATTGGTGAATTGATTGTGTGATATTTGCTCCTAATGTCCCCAGTTTCTCTGAATGTCATTGCTCAGATTTTAAGGGGCAGGGGGGACATTCACTGCCATGCATTCACTTAAGGTAGATTCTCTAGACTGGCTCAAGTACAACACAGAAAATTAAGGAAGGGGCACCACAGAAGTTGTAACAGGACCCTGCCTCCTGAAGCTGTGAACCACCATTAGGCTGTGTCAGGACCTACTGCTGTAGCTTCACAGTCCTGGAAATCCCTTCTCTGCAAAACATCCAAAGAGCAGAGCCTTTTATGCTGTCATCTTTGGTGGGATTTTGGTTGTGTGTCAATTCATCTCTGCAGCACTTCGCAGCGCAGGAACTATGTGTTTGTATCTGCTTTTGCTCTGCAGGATTTTCAGGGTAAATTAGAAGAGCTGAATGAGATGACAGCTTTATGTCATGAGAGATTTTCAGGGGTTAAAGGATGTCTGCAACCTTCCACCAAATACCAGAGTTACACGGTGCACTAGTTCACTGGCATTTACACACTTTGATGTGCAACAGTGGGGATGGTGGTGCCACGAGCAAGTTAATAGCAGGTCTTTGCTGTTACCCCAGTATTGTCTGAGATTAGCTGCATGCATCCATCCCTTCTCTGTACCTTGGAAAGCTGGTCCCCTTTCAGTTCAGTGGGGTACAGAGCAGAGGATCCTCACAGTAAGTGAGGTGAACATTTCCCACCTTTGATTCACTCTCAGAGCTTCATTATGCCTGAGTAAATACATATGGGAAGTCAAAGAGACAGGGGTGAAACCCTGGGTGTATTAAGTTATTCAGTGAGACACCCAAAGACATATTTTGAGGTCTGAAGATTCTTTCTTAAACAGTTTCTTAGTCACTCATTCCACAAGAGCTTCACTGTGTTGTTTTTCTTGGCAGGATCAAGCAAAGACCAATTGGTGGCATAAGAAGATGGGATCCTGAATCAGGTAACCTTGTGTCATTAGTGCTGTTAACATCCAGTGCAGGTTTTGAACATACAAGCTCCTCTTCCTTACCTTAACTTGATGTATTTCAGCTTACCTCACCAGGTGTGATTTTAACAACAACTCAAGACCATTTTGTGACTGGACCCAACCTTGCACTGTCAACCAGGGGCTGTGGATACGAACCAAGCATGACACTCCAACTGAAGGAACAGGTCCTGAGGGAGACTATCCTGATGGAGGTAAGTTCTCTAGGCAGGACGTTAGGAGGAAGTTTTACACAGAGAAAGTGATTGCCCATTGGAATGGGCTGCCCGAGGAGGTGGTGGAGTTGCCTTCACTGGAGGTGTTCAGGAGGGGACTTGATGGGGTGCTTGGCTGCATGGTTTAGTTGATTAGATGGTGTTGGATGATAGGTTGGACACGATGATCTTGAGGGTCTCTTCCAACCTGGTCTATTCCATTCCATTCCATTCCATTCCATTCCATTCCATTGCATTCCATTCTGGCATAGTTAATGCTTTTCTTCTCTCTTTGAGAACCAACAGATATTTGGAAGCCCCTTGAAACATGTAGTGATTTTTTTATGTTGACCCATGCCTTTGGCTTTTTACCATACTGGTTACAAGGAAATTGCCCTCTCTGGTGCTGGATAGTTTTATCAGTGCATGGAAATAGGCAAAAAGGAAAAGACAAAGCTAAATATGCCATGCTTAAGGCCTCATAGAGAATGCAGTGATGTGCAACATCATTCAAGAGGGGCCTTGTGGCCAAATTACATTGATATCAGTGAATGGCAATAAAAGTCATGATTGCTGTACTGGCACTAGATAATGTTTATGCTACCAAAGCATTACAAGATAGGCTTTGAAATTAAAGAATATCTTTTAAAAGCTTGTCCTCAGCTATGTGTGAGTGACTAACAGGGGTCTAACATTGTCATGACATCAAACTAGTTCTTAGTATGGCTCCATTTCGGTTGGAACTGCTATCCACACACTAGCAGCTCCATTGATGGGGATCAGTCTGCAATCAACCTTCTTTCTGTAATTATCCTGAGAGTGAGAGGTCAGCTACTGTCAGAGCTACTGTCAGGCTCAATAAGCAGATTACAATAGCATTAGTTGGGATTTTTGCTAAATAATTTTCTGTACTTTTAGCAGTTTGATCATAACAATTAAAATTGCCTGTTGAAAGAAGAAATCTTTTTTAATTTGAATTCACACACACACAAAAAAAAACCCCAACCCCAAACAATGTTTTGCTGTCTGAATTGACACAGACCATGTACCTTCAATTGTGACTTACATGTTCCTGCCAAATAAAATGTAGGGCTGAATGTCAGGTGCTATGTGTGGAGCCATACTTTACCAGTTTACTGACTTTACCAGTCAGTTGTTCTTTTTGATTCCTTACCATAGTAACAGGGGAGAGATTTGGCTTTAACTGCAGGCTGAACATGAGCCAGCAGTGTGCCCAAGTGGCCAAGAAGGCCATAGGCATCCTGGCCACTATCCGGAATAGTGAGACCAGCAGGAGCAGGGAGGTCATTCTGCCCTGTGCTCAGCACTGGTTAAGCCATACCTTGAGTACTGTGTCCAGTTCTGGGGCCCTCAATTCAAGAAAGATGTTGAGTTGCTGGAAGGTGTCCAGAGAAGGGCAACAAAGCTGGGGAGGGGTCTGGAGCACAACGCTGTGAGGAGAGGTTGAGGGAGCTGGGGTAGTTTAGCCTGGAGAAGAGGAGGATCAGGAGAGACCTCCTTGCCATCTACAACCACCTGAAGGGAGGGTGTAGTGGGGCTGGGGTTGGTCTCTTGTTCCAGGCAACCTGTGACAGAACAAGAGGACACAGTCTCAAGCTGCACCAGGGGACGTTTAGGCTGATGTTAGGAAGAAATTCTTCACAGACAGAGTGATTTGCCACTGGAATGTGCTGCCTGGGGAGGTGGTGGAGTCACCATCCCTGGAAGTGTTTAAAAAGAGACTGGATGGGGCACTTAGTGCCATGGTTTAGTTGATTAGATGGTGTTGGGCGATAGGTTGGACTCAATGATCTTGAAGGCCTTTTCCAACCTGGTTAATTCTGTATTCTGCACTAAGGAAATGTAGGTTTGATCTTAGCCTGTGGGAAGCAAAAAACTCTAGTAAAGTAAAATGTGATGTCATCTTGAACCAATTCAGACAGTTTGCTTCCTTTTCACAACATCAAACCTCCACATTTTGATGGAAATGTCTGCATTGCTTTCTGTAGCTTCCATGTTGAGACAAACCCAAATGCTGATGGTTTGGAATTTTCCTTGCACTAGGGATTTGCTTATTTTGAGACCAAAGTCTTTGGAAACAAAATAGTAAATATGTTGCATATAGTATTTTCCTTTGAGGAAAGAGGAAACTGAACATGGATCAATGGGGGGCACTATGTCTGGAGGTGCTGTTTCTTGAAGGAGGCCTACATCTTTATTTCTGATCCCAAATGCATTTGATGGGGTTTGCTTTGCTCTCCAGCTCGCATTCCAGCTTGTACAACTACCTGCTGCTAGCCGTTGCAACATGAATTCTAACTGCCCTGCTTCTTTGCACTGCTAGTGATGCCTTTGATTTCTTCCAGAGTTGGGCTGCACTTCAGTGTTAAACATCACCTGACAAATTACAAAGACTCAACCGTGATGGTTTTTTCTCTTCATTCTGTAGAAGGCTACTTCATCTACCAAGAAGCAAGCAACCTGATCCCGTTCGACATCAACAGGCTTGAGAGCCCAGAAACTCTGGTTTCTGAAAAAATATGCATAGACTTCTGGTACTACATGTTTGGGTCAGAAGACATGAATGAGCTGAGAGTGGGTGTCCAAGACAGCACAGGGGAACTGGTGGTGTGGACTCGGAAGGGAAACCAGAGCTCCTCGTGGGTCTATGGTGCCATCACTCATCATTTTCCAACACCAAGAAAAATAAAGGTAATAAAGGGTCTCAGGCTGTGCCAGGGGAGGTTCAGGCTGGATGTTAGGAAAAAGTTCTATACAGAGAGAGTGATTGCCCATTGGAATGGGCTGCCTGGGGAGGTGGTGGAGTCGCCATCACTGGAGGTGTTCAGGAGAAGACTTGATGGGGTGCTTGGTGCCATGGGTTAGTTGTTTAGGTGGTGTTGGATTGGGTGATGGGTTGGACGCGATGATCTTGAAGGTCTCTTCCACCCTGGTTTATTCTATTCTATGTATATTGCCAGATTAAATTTCCTTGTAAAGTGTCAGCATTTCTTTTCCCTTGTAGGTCACAGAAGTTTTGAGCATGTAAAGTAGAAGATACCACCGTTGTTTGCTTGCTTTATATTTTGTTAATATAACGTCCCTCATAGAATCATAGAATGGTTAGGGTTGGAAGGGACCTCAAGGCTCAGCCAGTTCCAACCCCCCTGCCATGTGCAGGGACACCTCACACTAGATCAGGTTGCTCAGAGCCACATCCAGCCTGGCCTTAAATGCTCTATGTCAATGAAGCAAGGGAAGAAATAAACAACCCCCTGCTTCTGTTAGCTGGATAATTAAAATATATTTTGTTTTCTCTCCCTTTCCTTCCTTCCCTTCTTCATTTTATCATGAAGCCTTAATTAAATGAGAGTTCATCTGCTGAGATAAGATTTGAACATTGTGATGCTGCCCACATTGCACTCCTCTGTAGAATTCAGGAAACTAATTCTTATAAATCATTTATCAGTCAGCAAAACACAGCACAGTGTTTCCTGAAGTCCTTAGCTTATTACAGAATTCAAGGTTTCTGGTGGAAGCTAAGAAAACCATTATATCCTCCACTTACCTGATGCCTTTAGAGATTTGCCAGAAAGAATGACTCTATGATTCTAATATTTTAAAAACATGCTAAGGCAAATGGTCTCATAGTTGCCTAAACAACTCTGATGCAGCAAATCACTTTGTGTCCTGCCTAGGTAATTTTTGAGGCTGTTCGAGGACTGACGGAGTATGGGGACACGGCACTGGACAACGTGAGAGTAAGGGATGGACCCTGCGGTAAGTCTCTGTTTGCATCATTAGTATATTCTGCTTCCTCATCTCTGTTTAAGCTGCTGGGCATCACACAGTTCCATATACATATACAGAAACTCCTCAGGACATCAAACCACAGAAGAGAAAGAGCAGAAGCTTTATAGCTCTCTTCATTTGAATGCTATTTTGTTGTAGTTTCTTCCTAACTCTTCCTTCACCCCCACAAATGTTCAGAATAAGCTGTTCCCTTCTCTGCAAATGTGACCTTTTTCACAAGGTCCAGCAAACTTTAGGTTCACTTTAAGGCTGAGTTGCATCTCTGAACCCAGCCAAGGCTCTGCACATTGGCCTTGGAATCCAGATTAAATGTTCTAACCAGCATTTGACTGCAGCTCTCAGCCCATGTGAGCTCAGCAAATGCGCAGTACCGCTACACGTCACACCAAAGAAATGATGGAGGGTCAATAAAACTGAGTTGCACTACCAGCTCTGATGATGAATCAGCAACTTGAGCTTGATCCCTGACCCTGTAACAAATCAGCCAAGACTGGCACAAGCTGTAGATGGCTAGGACCTACAAGTGATTTACAGTTTCATCCCATCTGCAGTACTTACAAAATATGAATTGAGCAAGAAACTTGCTGAAAACTATACACGAAAAGGTGGTGTTAGGTCTTAATAGGCCTTACTCTCTGTCAAGTACTACTGGTATAGTGACAACAAAATGTTTCCAGTTTGCACTAGCCAGGACAAGGATGCAGGTCCACATCCTCAGAACACATTTTTTCCCTTAAAATTCTGTCAAAAGTGTTTGGGGTCTTTTGTTTGTTTTGAGGGCTAGGGAGAGTTACTCCATTATCCCAAGTGTATTAGCACATGATTCAGCCACTGGATGGTGCACTAAGGTAACTCCAACACACTAGAGAGGCATGCTCCTCCCTCTGTTCAACTGTATGGCTACCAATATGATGAAAATCAAGTGAATTATTAGGGCCAGTAAAAGTCAAAGCCCTCCCAACAGTTTTTGTTTCTGCAAGAATGTTTTGTTGAATAGACATTTTAATCAAACTCATGAAAAACTAAATACATCTCCATTTGTCATACTTTCAAGGCAGCTTCAGCAACCAGTCTTCAGGTTATGATTCATAGAATCATAGAATCAGTCAGGGTTGGAAGGGACCACAAGGGTCATCTAGTTCCAATCCCCCTGCCATGGGCAGGGACACCTCACACTAGATCAGGCTGGCCAGAGCCTCATCCAGCCTGGGCTTAAACACCTCCAGGGATGGGGCCTCAACCACCTCCCTGGACAACCCATTCCAGGGCTTCACCACTCTCATGGTGAAGAACTTCTTCCTCAAGTCCAGTCTGAATCTCCCCACCTCCAGCTTCATTCCATTGGATAGACATTTTAATCAAACTCATATTTTCAAGGCAGCTTTAGCAACCAGTCTTTAGGTTATGATTGTTGGTACTCACATTGTCACTCGCAGAACTGCTTCGCCTTAAATCTCAAAGGTTATTGCCTTAGGAAGAGGTTCCCTCTTATTTTTTCCCCTCAGCTCTGCAATATAGTTAACTTAAAGCTTGTTGTAAAGTATCTGTTGTCAGAATTTAGCCATTGTTAGTATTCCTGTAATTTGTCCCCGATGCTGAAAGAGCAATAGGAGCAACTCCGGGCTAGATATGCAAAAGAATAGAATAGAATTAGAATTAGAATTCTATTCTATTCTATTCACTGATGACACCAAGCTGGGGCAGGAGTTGATCTGCTGGTGAGTAGAGAGCCTTTGCAGAGGGACCTCGACAGGCTGGACAGATGGGCAGAGTCCAAGGGCAGGAGACTGAACACATCCAAGTGCCAGGTTCTGCACATTGGCCACATCAGCCCCATGCAGTGCTACAGGCTGGGGTCAGAGTGGCTGGAGAGCGGCCAGGCAGAGAGGGACCTGGGGGTGCTGGTCGATGGTAGGCTGAACATGAGCCTGCAGTGTGCCCAGGCAGCCAAGAGGGCCAATGGCATCCTGGCCTGGATCAGGAACGGTGTGGCCAGCAGGAGCAGGGAGGTCATTCTGCCCCTGTGGTCAGCACTGGTTAGGCGGCACCTTGAGTCCAGTTCTGGGCCCCTCAGTTTAGGAAGGAGGTTGACTTGCTGGAGTGTCTTCAGAGAAGGGCAATGAAGTTGGTGAGGGGTTTGGAACACAGCCCTATGAGGAGAGGCTGAGGGAGCTGGGGTTGCTTAGCCTGGAGAGGAGGAGACTCAGGGGTGACCTTCTTGCTCTCTACAACTACCTTAAGGGGAGGTTGTAGCCAGGTGGGGGTTGTTCTCTTCCCCCAGGCAGCCAGCACCAGAACAAGAGGACACAGTCTCAAGCTGCACGTGGGGAGGTTTAGGCTGGAGGTTAGGAAGAAATTCTATACAGAGAAAGTTATTGGCCATGGGAAACAGGCATATAAGCAACAAATGCAGAAGAAACCAGTGCATGCAAAAGATCTGATCCCATTTCCAGGCAGGTTATTGCAAAATGTCTTCAGCTTTGAAGTTGGAGCTCATTAAGTGAATGAGGTAATTTTGTGCAGAGATTTGCCAGTATGCACTAGATTTGAAGTTATATGAAGTCTACTGGCTTCTTTTGAATTAGAATCTTAGGTATCCTGAAAAACCCCACATTCAGATGAGTTTGAGTCACATGGTTAGCACAAAAGCAGCACCATCACAGTATGCTGTTGCTGCAGCATTATTGTAAAAGCAGAAAAAACACCTTGTTTGGGTTTCTGGTTTTTCATGGTATTTTTTAGATTAGACATTAGGAAGAAGTTCTTCCCCATGAGGGTGGTAAGACACTGAAACAAGTTGCCCAGGGAGGTGGTGGAAGCCCCATCCCTGGATGTTTTTAAGGCCAGGTTGGATGTGGCTCTGGGCAACTTGATCTAGTGGAGGGTAGACCTGCCCTTGGCAGGGGGATTGGAACTAGATGATCTTTAAGGTGCCTTCCAACCCTGATAATTCTGTGATTGTTTTCTACATTGCAACTTAATCCCTATAAATTATGTGTTTAGCAGTGTTGGAAAGACAGTAGACCTACTGCCTTACTCAAGGATTCATTTGGATGATCACCTACCCAGAGTACATCTCTAAGTAGGTGGGAAGCGCTGTCCTCCACGAATCAATTAATTGGTTAGCTGTCTCCAATTCATCCCTGAGTTATTGAATACTCAGTGCACAATGGACAACTCACTAGAGTGAAATAAAAGAGTACTCAAATGGGAGGAGTGGTTCTTTGTTCTGCAAAGGGGCAGGAGCAATATGCAGGCATGTTCTGAAGGTTTTCCTCAGTCTGTTGTACTTCCAGATACTCAGATGTGCCACTCGTTTGCATCACCAGGTTAATAAACATGATGTCAAAAGAATACTCATCGTGGTGTTGCTAGCTTAAGGAAGAAGGCAATGAGCACAAATACACCAAGGGAACCATTTCTTTCAGAAAATGCCTTTGTGATGGGTAAAGAATAGATGGGGAAGATGCTAATATCTGTCAACAAGCAGAAGCAGGCAGGAGGGAAGGCTCCACAACACAACTGCTGTGTCTGTCAGGAGAAAGCTCTTACGGCTGTCACATTCCTAAGAAATACAAATTATTCTGAAGAAATAACAAAACTTTCTGATTAGAAACCACCAGTGCCCTGAGAGTTTCTGCTACGTGGCACCTGCTGGCAGGCTACTCACTCCCTGCCAACACCTGCAGGCAGTATGACCTTCGTGCTTTAACATACACACCAGAGGGAGATGCGTATCCAATTTTAAATGCACTTCCAGCTTCAGAGAAGCATGCTGGCACGAGCCCAATCAATGTAGCCAAGCCAGCAATTAAAGAAGCTTTCCTAAGCACTCGAAAGACCCCCACATCCCTGGTTTTAAAGATGCAGTTTCGCTTCTAATTTTATGCTGGAGAAGAATAAGAGAAAATTCAAGCGTGTTGGTGTTTAAGTAGTGTTCACCTTGTGATGTTATAACTGCATTGTCTTTTCTACTAACAGAAGCTGTCCCTACCCCTGAACCACCACAGCCTACACCACCAGAACCTACACCACCTCCAGTGACAGGTAATTTTAGCCCATCACACGTGCTAGTCAATGGGTTGCAGAAGAGAACCTAAATATTTTATTACTGGTGTTACCGCTCAGGTTCAGTTAATTGCTTTGGGTATCTCTCTGTGGCATTGCCTTAGGCTACATAAATCTTCCTTTCCTGTATCAGTTCCTCTATATGTAACCTATCAAATGAGGGTGATTGTGTTTCCCCATGCTCAGTGATGTACCTTTTATGGATGTATCCTTATGCTGCTGAAAACATATCCCTTTCTCCTATCTCCAGAAGCAATCTGCAGCGTATACGGAGATCCTCATTACTACACGTTTGACAACCAGCGTCATGACTTCATGGGCACCTGCACCTACACCCTCTCCAAGCTGTGTGAGAGCAATGGCTCACTGCCCTACTTCAATGTGGAAGCAGCCAATGAGCACAGGGGAAGCAATACCCGTGTGTCTTACGTCCGGTATGTGGACATCGATGTGTATGGCTACAGGATCAACCTGGGTCAGAAGAAAGTTGTTAAGGTAAGGTTGGAGCCCACTATCTCTCATCAGTAACTCAGAGTGTGAGTGAATACACCGTTGTGCAATGACTACACATTTCCAGCACACATGCAGCATTATCTAGAGGGCAGTCAGGTATTTAGGAGTAGGAGTAGTGTGGAGTTTTTAAACCTTGGCATTTCAAGATTGAAAGCACAGGCTAAAATGTTGTGCTGTGTTGCTAAAAGGTGGGAGTAGAGCTGACACTCTAGATGGAGTTGATAGGCTATCTTACATTTCCAGCTTACCCCCCCATGCTCAAAACTGGTCTACATGAGGGAATAAAAAGGCCCTGCATTAACCAGGTCCATGATGGTAGTTATTTTCCTATCCTGTGATGAAACTGGTCAGGGGCTGGTACACCTCTGCTATGAGGACAGGCTGAGGGTGCCAGGGTTGTTCAGCCTGGAGAATAGGAGGCTCTGGGTAGACCTAATCACCACCTTCCAGTACCTGAAGGGGGCCTGCAAGAAGGCTCTGCAGAGGGGCTGTTTACAAAGGTCTGCAGTGATAGGATGAGGGACAATGATTTGAAATTAGAGAAGATTTAGATTGGATGTGAAGAAAAAGTTCTTTACAATGAGGGTGGTTGAGCACTGGAACAGGTTGCCTAGAGAGGGCAAGTCCTATGCTCAATATCACTTAAAAATACTTATTTTAAAGTGACTGTAATGCTTGTCCTTCTCTGTGTCTGCAGGTTGATGGAGTCAGCCAGGTGCTCCCTGTGACTTTGGCACAAGGTGTCAATATTTCCATCAGTGGGCAGTATGTTGTGGTCGCCACTGACTTTGGGCTGAATGTCAGGTTTGATGGAAACCACAGAGTAGAAATCACTCTTCCCAGCACCTTTATGTCTAAGGTCTGTGGAATGTGTGGAAATTACAACGGGCACAAAGCAGATGACTTCCTTAACCCAGATGGAGAGATGGAAGAAAACTCAGCCAGCTTTGGCAACAGCTGGCAAGTTTACAATGACTCCAGGTAGGACCCTGTGTTAGGCCTTAGCCTTAGATCTGGTTTGCCCTCTTCTGAGATGCTTGACTGTTTATTTTATAATTTCACAATATGTTATTTACTGACAGCAGAGGTTTAACTTCAAATGCTTTTATTTTCTTGTTTGCTCTTCCTAAATATTTCCCACATAGAACACTTGACTTAAAAGAAAGCCAAAATAAATATTTAGATTCCTTTCAGGACTCTCAAAGCTTATAAAGAGATCATACTAAAATCTGAATTTCTATCCTAAGTGTTTGAAATGGGAAGCTTTAAAATATGCCACACCTGGCCTGGGGACAGCCCTGTAGTTTTGTTAGGTGTGATTTGATAAGCCTCTTATTCAGGCAGAGTTCATCAGTGAAATTTTCCACATCTCTTTTCCTTTTTTTCTGCACTAGGTGCTTGCCAGATGATGGCCACACTCCAAATTGCACCGCTGATGAGAAACTGATGATCCAAAGCAATGAATACTGTGGTCTGATCACAGATCCCAACGGTCCGTTCCAGAGCTGCCACTCAGTAGTCAACCCACAAAGTTATTCTGAAGCCTGCCAGTATGATCTCTGTGAACTTCATCTGGACAATGCAGCCCTCTGTGAAAACCTGCAGGCTTATGCAGATGTGTGCCAAGCTGCAGGGGTCCAGCTGACACCGTGGAGAAATGCAACCTTTTGCCGTATGTATCAAAGATTACTGGCAATTACCACTTGGCAGGAGGACGTAATTAAGACTTCCTGAGGAGAGAATACTACGTCTTTTGAACTCATATAACATTCTGAATCTTAGCTAATCCAGCTAAAGATTTCAGGGTTACACATAGCCCTCAGTTTGATTCCGTTGGGAAGGTTCTAGTGAAAACAGTTCAGCTGCTTCGGGTGGAAGGAGAAAATCCTGTCTGGTAAATCTTAGAACAGAGTTGGAGGCTTTTCTTTTGAATTCCTGTAGTCCTCTTATAGTTTTGTTCAGGGATATAAAGTGTGTCAGGAGCATTTTACTTGGAAGGTTTTTTCACATTCTGAAGAACCTATGCCTAAACCTCAGTGTCTTTGAGATCATTTAGCAGATATGCAGGAGTTTTACTCATCCTCCTTCCTGAGTCACTGAGCTCCCTTCTCCTGTGCTTCCAGCAGGGTGGCCAGGGACCAGTTAACAGAATGGATGTTGTGTCTTCTCCTACAGCAACCTCAGAAAAAACACATCAGAGTGAACACCTTACAGGAAAATAGAAGGGACATGAACCAAAACAGATGAAAGGCAGAACTGTAGATGGTAATAAGGAATCCAAGCAACCTGTGACTGTGAGAAAGGAACATTCAGGCATATATTGTAGGGGGGGTGGGAAAAGCAACCCACCATGTAATGTTTAGAGCAGGATTTAAAAGCTGTCTAACCTGCTCACAGCAGACCCAATGCAAGGAATATGAAACAGTAATCCAGTGCCCTGTGTGCCTTCTGTGCTGCAGAAGATGATGAGACTAAAGAAAGAGACTTGCCTATAATTGCTGGAATTACTGAAGCCTGATTTCTCTGTGACTCTTGTTTCATATTTGAATAGGTTTATCTTTTGTTCCACAGCACTAACCTGTCCGACCAACAGTCACTACGAGCCCTGTGCGGCAGCCTGCCCTGCCACCTGTGCTGACCCGATGGCACCCTACACCTGCAAGCTGCCGTGCGTGGAGAGCTGCGTGTGTGACAGCGGCTACCTGCTCTACAACGACCGCTGCGTGCCCAGCCAGCAGTGCGGCTGCTGGCACAAGGGGCAGCACTACCCTGTGGGCTCAGAGTTCTGGACGGACAACACCTGCTCGTCCAGGTGCAGGTGTCCCGCACGCGGAAGCAAAGTGCAGTGCTCCAGTGCCTCTTGCCCTGAGGGCCAGTACTGCGGGGTGCAGGATGGGCAACCTCAGTGCCTCCAAGAATCCTACGGCATCTGCCACGTCCACGGTGACCCTCACTACAACACCTTTGACAAGCTGACACACAACTTCATGGGCAACTGCACCTACACCCTGGCCAAAGTGTGCTCCAACACCAGCTCCCTGCCCTACTTCAACGTTGAGGCCAAGAACGAGCATCGTGGCAGCCCCAGGGTGTCCTATGTGCGGGAGGTCCAGGTTGAGGTGTACGGACAGCGCGTTCGGATGGTCAAGAAAGAGAAGAGCCAAGTGCTGGTAGGCAGTGGGGCTGAGCCGAGCGTGGTGCGGCAGCAGGGCAGGGCTGTCTTTTCTTGGCAGGGCCTGGCAGGTACCAGACATCCCCATTGTCCCGGGTGCGGGCAGGGGCTTTCCCTGAAGCCGCCGGGTTGCTTTGTTTTCCCTTTGCGCAGGGGGGTTGGAGGGGAAAGAGGCCAAGTGGGAATGTGGCTGCTGTTGAACAGAGGCCCCTGCAAAGTGCAGAGCAGACACGGTTCTGACAGCCTCTGCAGCACCCCTGTGTGAGTGCATCATGGGCACCGGTTTGCTGGGACAGGCACCTGGAAGGTGTTTTCCCCAGAGGCCGGCCGTGGCCAAGTCCAGGGCGCAACGTGCTGTGTCCGCTCCAGGTGAACAACGTGCGCCAGACCCTGCCGGTGAGCGCAGCGGGAGGTGCCCTGACTGTGAGCAGGAGCGGCCGCTACATCGTCCTGGAGACAGACTTCAAGCTCCAAGTGTCCTACGACACTGACCACTCTGTGGAAGTGAAGGTGCCCACCGCCTACTTCAACCTGACCTGTGGCATGTGCGGGAACTTCAACAACCGGAAAGAGGACGACTACATGATGCCCAGTGGGCAGCAGGCCCCAGACTCCAATGCGCTGGGGGAGAGCTGGCAGGTCCCAGACGATGACCCCTCTTGCGGTGTCCCTGTCCCCATCCCACCATGCAGTTCCGACAAGGAGGAGCTCTACCAATCGCAGCAGTTCTGTGGCATGCTGACTGCCAGTCCCGGAGCCTTTGAGAGGTGCCACGGTGTGATCAACCCCCAGAGCTACTTTGAGACCTGCTCCTATGACCTTTGTGCCCTGGGCGGTGGGCAGGAGTTCCTGTGTGCTGCTCTGGAGGCCTACGCTGACGCATGCCAGGCCGCCGGCGTGACTCTTGCTCCCTGGAGGAACGCCACCTTCTGCCGTGAGTTTCTGTAGAGAAATGAACCTTTGAATAGCTCCCTTCTTGTCCTAAGAGCCTGACTGTAGCCAGGAACCTACGTAGTTTACAGATCTTAGTTTCTTGATGTAGATATAATAAAAATAGTAAGAGATCAAGTTCTGTAGAAGCTACCCCATTATTGTTTTCTGCCAGAGAGGAAAGGAGAATTTTGTTCATCTTCTCACGTATTTTTGTCAGACCATTAGCTGTAGTTTCCCAATAATGTGGAATGACCTCTGGGTTTTATGTGTTTTGCCTTTAATAGCTTTGTTTATTTCAGACTGTGTCTAATGACTTTAGCAACAATCTGCATACTTCTAGAAATGTACCAGCTAAGTGCTACTCATGTAGGGAGGCACAGTGTTTGCTTGGATTTGGAGATGTTTAGCACCCAGGGTATATCTGTTAAATATTCATTCTTTTTTCTTCTTGAATGTTTTCTTTTTTGCCTTCTGGTATCAAAATAGGGAAGTCATTTCAGGATTAAAAAATATCCCCATTGTCACCAGTCCAAAGTAATTGCAGCTTTGGATAGTGGTTTTGTCTGTGTTGTGAGTGTTAACTCTGTGTCTTTTATTGTTTTTTAGCTATCATGTGCCCTCCCAATAGTCATTACAACCCATGCACCAGTGCTTGTCCAGCAACCTGCACTGACCCTCTTGCATCAGAGAACTGCAGCAAACCTTGTGTAGAAGGATGTGAATGCAACAATGGTTTTGTCATCAGCGGGGGACAGTGTGTGTCCACGAGCAACTGCGGCTGCCTGCAGAATGGCAAATACTATGAGGTTTGTTGTGGCATACACTTTATGGTGCTCTTTTCTAGTTCATCACTACCATGAACTCTTCTAATTTATTTCCTTTCTGTTGTCTCTAACAGAAGGGAGAAACTTTTTGGCAAGCAGACTGTGCAGGCCGATGCGTATGCAATGGAAATGGGAGCGTGGTTTGCAATTCAGACAGGTGTAAAGTAAGCGAAGTTTGCAAGGTGCAGAATGGACTTCTGGGATGTTATCCATTGAATCCCAGCACCTGCCACATTTTTGGAGATCCACATTATGTAACATTTGATGGGAGATTGTACCATTTCCAAGGAGACTGCAATTACACTGCTGTTGAGATGTGCACCAATTCTTCTGAGAAGTTTTCAATCACAACCAGAAATGAGCACAGAGGAAACCCGAACTGGACAGCCCTGAACTCTGTTGCTATCACACTGGAAGATCTTCACATTATTTTGAAGAAAAAGAAAGAGACCTATGTAAGTGTTTTACTTTAAGCATAAACAACCCATCATGTCTGTTCACTTTACATTTCTGTAGGAAAGAACTGAATCAGGCTTCCCTGATTTATTCATCTCCAAGACTGCACTTGCTTAAAAGTCACATAATTGTTTGGGGGTGGGTGGGTGGTGTGTTTGGTTTTGGGTTTTGTTTTCCCAAAAGGGCAGAGTCAGCACACTTTCCTTTTGTCCATTCAAATCTTCTCTACATGAGACTGCAGAGGGAAAAAAAACCAAAGCCAGCTTCATCCATAGCTTCATCTGCAATAGAAATCTTTTGCTGAACACGGTCTCAGTCTGACTTTCACAGATTTGGTCTTTAAAACAGAAATACTGTTTTTACTGTGCACTCTCAGACTCATACACTAGCTTTACTCTAGCTCTTTCATCAATGCTGTGTATGAAGTTGTGACAGCACAGAGCTCAAGTTGTGCTGCAAAGCACTATTCGAATTGTGGAATAAATACCCAGTCCATTAACCGCTGCTAGGCTTCAAACTTCTATACCTGCACTGCTCATTAGGATATGGCTGACCTGGTGAAGAAAGCTTCAGTATTGGCAATGTAGACCTGGCCTTTTTTCCTTTGAGCTTTATTGACTTACCTGATTGTGTGGGGTTTGTTTTCTTTAGGTGAACGGAGTTCAGGTTTCTCTTCCTGTGGCTTTGAATGATGGAGCCCGAGTAGAAAAAAAAGGACAGTATGTGGTTATTGATACCTCTATAGGAATCCAAGTTAAGTTTGATGGTGACCAGGAGCTTTTCATTCTGGCTGATGAAAGTCTCAAAGGACAGCTGTGTGGTCTGTGTGGAACATTCAATGACAACCAACTGGATGATTTTCTAACACCAGATAAAGTCCTAGAGCAGGATCCAAATAAATTTGGTGACAGCTGGCTAGTGAAGGATGACAGCTGGATGTAAGTATCTGGAAATGGCAAAATGCCTGAAACATGAATCATCTAGTTACAGGATTAACACTCCATAGTAGCCCTTCTTGGATATTATTTGCTTGCTAGTGTTTTCACTTTTGAATATCTGCCACCCTTCAGAGATTTTCCACATGAACTTTGTAGATTTTATTTGAAGTTTAGCTCATTTTTTTGCATATAACTTGGTATTTGTTTTCCCTTTCCCCTTCTAAAATATCTCCTTTTTGTTATCTTACTATAGGAAGGCTAAATATATCTGTCAGATTCAGCTCCTAAGATGCCTGCAGATGGATTAACATAGTCATGGGGCATTTATCTGCCTACTAATGCTTCCATATATAAATGTCTGTTCTTACTATACCCCACAGTGAATTGAAATTATCCTGCTTGTGTTAGATAACTGATGTGTTGCCTTTTTCTGGATTTCATTCTGTGGACAGACAGTCCTACATCAACAGTTCTATTCTTAATAGAGAAGGATGAGTCAAATGATGACATTTCTCCCTTTTGGGTTTCATACACTAAAAATTGCTATGCACAGCAGATCCACAGAATTTGGCATAGCATTCTATTACCGTCGAGGTGTGCTTTGCAGGACAGAACACAATGTAAAGGTTCATTATATAACCATGCTGCTGTTTATTTTTGATGCAGGTGTAATCCAGTTTCAGTTGCACCACCCACTTGTGACACAGCAGAAGAGAAAGAATATGAAGAGCTCTGCAAAGTCATTTTGAAAAACAGTGGGCCTTTTGAGGCCTGCCATTGGCACGTTCCCCCTCAGGCATACTTTGAGAGCTGTGTCTATGACCTGTGTGCCACAGAGGGGAGTTCTGAGCAATATTGCAAGATTTTAGAGGCATATGCTGCTGCCTGTGAGCTTGAAGGTGTAAATCTAGGTGACTGGAGGAAAGACACCATCTGTGGTAAGTCATTAGGTCATTTAGCAAATATCCATCCAGCTAAATCCTTATGCTACGGATAGAAATTCAAATTGCTAAGAAGTTGAGCAGAATTTCAGGAAAGGGGATTCAAGAAGCCACAGAAAGCTTTCAAGTGCTTAGCATCTCTGGGAACTGTGCCTCTAATCTAAGCTTCTAGTGGACTTCCAGTATTTACTTTAAAACATGACGTTTAAAACCTTTTGGCCTAAGACTTGCTCAGAACTGGGTCATGAAAGATAGCAGAGACAGTAAGTGCTGAGCAGGAACAGCTGAACACTTGTCTAACAAATCATCAGTTCAGCGTTAATAAAATATTTTAACTCCTGGGGAGGTGTTAATGACCTACCCAACCTATCTACAGCTACAAGCATTTAAAATAAATTCAGAACTCTTCAAACCAAGGCTCCCCAGGGAGGTGGTGGAGTCACCGTCCCTGGGGGTATTCAAAAGGGCATTGGACGTGGCACTTGAAGCCATGGTTTAGTTAGTCATGAGGTGTGGGGTGATAGGTTGGACTTGATGATCTCTGAGGTCTTTTCCAACCTTGTTGGTTCTATGATTCTATGGTTACATTAATAAAGAATAACCCTGCATCTTAAGGTCCAACAGCCTTTCAGTCACGACATTCTTAGGCCCTTATTATCTAGCTAGAATAGTTAACATAGAGGTAAGGCTAACGGCAAGACATTGCTGCTTCTAGAACTACCAAAGGCGATCACCAAAGCCAACAGAAATGGCAGCCTAAATATGAGGCTGTGACAGACAAAAGGCATTCCATAATCTCTTTCCAGTTCTGAGACATCACACCCCATCCTAATTGATAAGCAGTAAAAAGAAATGTCAGGCCATTCTCATTACTACATCTAGATTAGCAGCGAAGCAGGACTTTGAGGGCTAGCTGAACAGTACTGTGCCAAACAGGACAGCATTGAGCAATTTTCCATGACCAAGGGTTATGACTGTGTCACAGTGTAAAAATAAAGGGTAATGTGGCATTATGATGACAATTGAGGGAGGGGTTTGTAATACAGCACACATTCTTAGGCACTTCAAATTTTATATTTTATAAACAGAATTTCAATGCTGGTCACTTCTGCTCATACCATTATGCCATTTTTTAAACCTTTCATGAACATGGGTACATGAGACCAAGAGGGGCATAGCCAGGAAAGTGAGAAGATTCCAAATCTCACTCTGGAAACTCTGTTTTTCTCTATGCACTAACATACAGGCGCTCCAACATCCTGCAATATGACCTGCTCGTTTGATGTCAGCTTCTGTGCGTGGGAACAGGCAAAGAGTGACAGCTTGGACTGGATAAGGCACAGGGGGCCAACACCCACACCAAACACTGGCCCTGCCAATGACCACACAACTGGAGGTAGGAAAAACAAAAGGTATCTGGCCATGCTTGTCAAGGAAGGAGTCTCTTAAAATAGCAAATCAAGGCCACCTATGTCCTAGGCTCGATCCACAGCCTACTTCAGCAGCCAGGAAATATTTGTGGGGTGGTTAAATAGTGCAGAACATTGAAGAGCATGTGACCTGTTACCATAAGTTCATGTAAACAGCCTTGAACAAAGGTATATCCAAACTCAGACTATATCACAGTGGCACTTGGCCATTCCTACAGAAAGCTTCACTTTCTCTAATTTGGAGACAAGTGTAAAGTGCTAGAAATCCATTTGAGGATTGACAGCTTAATAAAGGTGCTGGGAAAAGAAATGTTGTAAATGAAGGGACTTTGATTGTCCTGACCCATGAACATGAAAACTGAAACTCTGTATTTTGCAGATGGCTACTACATCTACCTGCAAGGCAGTGATGACTCTGCTGGCTTTGTGGGCCAGCTGGTCAGCCCCGTGTGCAGCTCAGAAGGACCTCACTGCTTCCGCTTCTGGTACCACATGCACGGAACGGCTGAAACCATGGGCCTGAGGGTGTATGTGGTGAAGGAGGACGAGCTAGTGCTGGTCTGGGAAAGAACTGGGACCCATGGGGACGAATGGCACTTGGGAGAGGTGACAGTGCATGGCACAGGAGACATGCAGGTAAGGACGCAGGCTCCCACTGCCATCTGAGATGAGTCACCCTTTGTAATGGCACACACGTGGCTGGAGCTAATGCTGGGAACCATCCTTCCCTTAGATTATCCTGGAGGGACAGTGGGGTGAAGATATCCGGAGTGATGTGGCATTGGATGATCTGTCCATTGAACAGGGATCCTGTGCAGGTACAAGTCATGGGTCAGAAAAGGGCCCTTTGAGCAACATTGTACGTCTTCTCACAGAGAATTAGGTTTCTGTGTACATGAACTCCTTTAAAGGACTGATTCACCTCTGGCGTTGTCTCTTTCATAGGCGATGTGACTCCTACAACACCAAGCACCACCACCCCTTCAGGAACCACACCAGTACCAATGCCAGACTCAGGTGAGCAGAATAGACCTGTCATGGGGCATTTCATGTTCTTCATGCAGCATAGTTGGGGAGCAGAGGCAGCAGGAGGTGTTTAACTGAATGTTTTCTCTGGTCTCTCACCTCTCAGGGACGTGTGTGGTGGAAGGAGACCCTCACTACCACACATTTGACAATCAGCTACACAACTTCATGGGCACCTGCACCTACACCCTCTCCAAGCTGTGTCAGCGTGACAGCTCGCTGCCCTACTTCAATGTGGAAGCAGCCAATGAGCACAGGGGAGGCAACACTCGCGTGTCCTACGTGCGATACGTGGATGTCGATGTGTACGGCCAGCGGATCAGGCTGGGCAAGGCTGGAGTGGTGACGGTAAGCACAGGGCGCAGAAGCGGTGGGATTGTGTGAGAGGAGAGAGCTGTGCCAAGCGTGCTGCTCCAACCCTGTCCTGCTTGCTGTCCTCCCAGGTGAACGGAGTGCCAGAGGTCCTGCCCTGCTTCCCATCTGCAGGCGTGCAGGTCTCGTTCAGTGGATTCTACACTGTGGTCACAACAGACTTTGGCTTGAGGGTGAAGTTTGATGGGAACCATCGGGTGGAGGTGACGCTGCCAAGCACCTTTGGGGAGAAGGTTTGTGGCATGTGTGGGAACTACAACGGGATGGCAGCAGACGACTTCCTGAACCCAGAAGGGGAGCTGGAGCCTGACTCTACCAGCCTGGGAAACAGCTGGCAGGTGTCCAACGACAGCAGGTGTGTGTGGGTCCCCTGGCAGGCGTGGGGCACATCAGGCAAAAGGAGGGAGAGGCAGCAGGAGAAGCCCACAGGTGACCAGAGGCTCTTCTCTCTGTCTTGCACAGCTGCTCAGCCGGACCAGTTCCCACTCCAGCCTGCAATGAGACTGACAAGCAAGCCATTGCCAGCAGCCGCTTCTGTGGGCTTCTCACTGACACCAGTGGCCCGTTCAAGCAGTGCCACGCTGTGCTGAGCCCCAGTGCTTACTTTGACACCTGCTCCTATGACCTGTGTGAGCTGGGGCTGGATCACGAGGTCCTGTGCAAGAGCTTGCAGTCCTACGTGGATGCCTGCATGTCACTGGGTGTCAAGATCCCTGTGTGGAGGAACGCAACCTTCTGCCGTAAGTCCACGTATGGTGCCACGGATCAGTACCCTCAGGAAAACACAGAACAGGAGTGAAAGAGTGGCATGGGGAATAAGCAAGGTTTTGGTTGCATGGCCCAAGGGTCTAAAGGCAGCAGTCAGAGACTCCATTGTCTGTTTCCTTTGGTCAGGTATGACTCAGAATGCCCATGCAGCCCACCAGAGTAACGAGAAAATGTAGCTTCTTGTTTTTTGAAGGGGGAAAGACCTGCACAAAGAAGTGTTGTGTGTGAAAAGTCATGGCTCTGTCTTCTGTCTTGGCAGCCATCACCTGTCCGACCAACAGTCACTACGAGCCTTGTGCTGCAGCCTGCCCTGCCACCTGTGCTGACCCGATGGCTCCCGCTAGCTGCAAGCTGCCGTGCGTGGAGGGCTGCGTGTGTGACAGCGGCTACCTGCTCTACAACGACCGCTGCGTGCCCAGCCAGCAGTGCGGCTGCTGGCACAAGGGGCAGCACTACCCTGTGGGCTCAGAGTTCTGGACGGACAACACCTGCTCGTCCAGGTGCAGGTGTCCCGCACGCGGAAGCAAAGTGCAGTGCTCCAGTGCCTCTTGCCCTGAGGGCCAGTACTGCGGGGTGCAGGATGGGCAACCTCAGTGCCTCCAAGAATCCTACGGCATCTGCCACGTCCACGGTGACCCTCACTACAACACCTTTGACAAGCTGACACACAACTTCATGGGCAACTGCACCTACACCCTGGCCAAAGTGTGCTCCAACACCAGCTCCCTGCCCTACTTCAACGTTGAGGCCAAGAACGAGCATCGTGGCAGCCCCAGGGTGTCCTATGTGCGGGAGGTCCAGGTTGAGGTGTACGGACAGCGCGTTCGGATGGTCAAGAAAGAGAAGAGCCAAGTGCTGGTAGGCAGTGGGGCTGAGCCGAGCGTGGTGCGGCAGCAGGGCAGGGCTGTCTTTTCTTGGCAGGGCCTGGCAGGTACCAGACATCCCCATTGTCCCGGGTGCGGGCAGAGGCTTTCCCTGAAGCCGCCGGGTTGCTTTGTTTTCCCTTTGCGCAGGGGGGTTGGAGGGGAAAGAGGCCAAGTGGGAATGTGGCTGCTGTTGAACAGAGGCCCCTGCAAAGTGCAGAGCAGACACGGTTCTGACAGCCTCTGCAGCACCCCTGTGTGAGTGCATCATGGGCACCAGTTTGCTGGGACAGGCACCTGGAAGGTGTTTTCCGCAGAGGCTGGCCGTGGCCAAGTCCAGGGCGCAACGTGCTGTGTCCGCTCCAGGTGAACAACGTGCGCCAGACCCTGCCGGTGAGCGCAGCGGGAGGTGCCCTGACTGTGAGCAGGAGCGGCCGCTACATCGTCCTGGAGACAGACTTCAAGCTCCAAGTGTCCTACGACGCTGACCACTCTGTGGAAGTGAAGGTGCCCACCGCCTACTTCAACCTGACCTGTGGCATGTGCGGGAACTTCAACAACCGGAAAGAGGACGACTACATGATGCCCAGTGGGCAGCAGGCCCCAGACTCCAATGCGCTGGGGGAGAGCTGGCAGGTCCCAGACGATGACCCCTCTTGCGGCGTCCCTGTCCCCATCCCACCATGCAGTTCCGACAAGGAGGAGCTCTACCAATCGCAGCAGTTCTGTGGCATGCTGACTGCCAGTCCCGGAGCCTTTGAGAGGTGCCACGGTGTGATCAACCCCCAGAGCTACTTTGAGACCTGCTCCTATGACCTTTGTGCCCTGGGCGGTGGGCAGGAGTTCCTGTGTGCTGCTCTGGAGGCCTACGCTGACGCATGCCAGGCCGCCGGTGTGACTCTTGCTCCCTGGAGGAACGCCACCTTCTGCCGTGAGTACCTGCCTGGCTGTTGCCAGAAGGCAAGGAAGCTGCTGCCTGTGCCCAGACCCTCTGGCCAAAGCGGGTCTTTAGTCTTCTCCTCCCCAGAAGCTCATCCTTCCTCCTGGACTTAGTGGTCCTACTTGTCCCCTTTGCCTTGCAGCTTTGCCATGCCCTGCCAACAGCTACTACGACCCCTGCATGACGGGCTGTCCTGCCACCTGTGCTGACCGAGAAGCCCCACAGAGCTGCTCCAAGCCCTGCATGGAGGGGTGTGCTTGTACCTCTGGCTTCCTCCTCAGCGGAGACACCTGTGTGCCTGAGGCCCGCTGTGGCTGCCTCTTTGAGGGCAACTACTACAGCGTGAGTGAAACCCCTGCTCTAGCCTGCAGCCCTCCCAGGGCACGCCCTGGCCTCTGTTTTCCTGCCCGAAGCACTGACGCTCGATGCTCCTCTGCCTGCAGGAGGGAGAATATTCCGTGAGCGAGAACTGCAGCCGCCAGTGCCGCTGTGCAGCCAACGGCCAGATGGTTTGCTCTGCGCTGTCCTGTGCTGAGGACGAGGTCTGCAAGATCCAGAATGGCCAGAGGGGCTGTTACCCAGCCAGCACTGCTGTCTGCCACATCTACGGTGACCCCCATTACAGCACCTTCGATGGGAAGCTTCACCACTTCCAGGGCTCCTGCAACTACACAGTGGTGACAGGCTGTGACAGCTCCTCCGTCGGCTTCAGCCTCACCACTCGCAACGAGCATCGGGGCAGCCAGAGCTGGACAGCTCTCAACTCTGTGGCACTGTCCATGGAAGGTCTCCACATTGCACTGCTCAAGAACAAGGCGGTCTACGTAAGCCTCTCTGTTTTACCTCTGGCAACAGCAGGTGCCCTAGGAGGCACCACTAAGCACCCCAAGAGGAGCCTGATCTTCCCTGAGCCTGCTGGCATGCTCACAGCAGAGCACAGAGGCTCTGAGCAGGGCAGCTGTGGCTGCTCCTGCAGCAGCAGATGTGCAGCTCGTTCTTCTGAGCTTTTGGCGTGCCTCATGCACAGGCACTGCTGTTCTCACAATCCCAGATGGGGTTTCTCATGCCACTGGTGCTTCTGATCAGCTGCACCCTCAAACCATCACCGTGAAGAACAGTGACCTCTCAATGGAGGGCATCTCTTTATGCCTCTGTCTCCCTCTCTCCTCCCTCTTCAGATAAACGGTGCTCCAGCCCTCCTGCCTGCTTCTCCTGCTCCCGGTGTGAACGTTTCCCTGCGTGGCTCCTACGTGCAGGTTTCTACCAAGCTGGGCCTGCAGCTGCAGTTTGATGGGGACCAGGAGCTTCTCGTGAAGGTGTCTGAGAAGCACAAGGGCAAGCTCTGTGGGCTGTGTGGGACGTACACTGGGAGCCAGCAGGACGACTTCATGCGACCCGATGGGGTTGTCGTGCCTGACTTCAATGAATTTGGAGCCAGCTGGATGGTGCCGGATGACGAGTGGCCGTGAGTCCTTGTTGCGTTGTGTGGATGATGGACAAAGGGGAGTGTGGCAGAGGGAAGCTGTGTGTAGCACGAGGAAGAAGGGTAGGGAATTGTAGGCATGGGGAAAGGGAGAGGAGGCAAGACGCTGTGGTGAAGCGTGTGAGGGCACAAAGAGGCTCCACAGAAGCAGAAGCATAGAGTCCTTGCATCTCGCCTACCTCTCTGCTACACACACCAGCAGGTTGTCCTGTCTGCAACAGCATGCCAGATGTGTATCCATCCCTCTTTCCCCTAACGCTTGCCTGCTTGCAGCAGTGCCCAGGGCCCTCCAGGTGCTCAGGATGCATGGTGCTCTCTCTGAATAGGCACTGTGCTCTGGGGTCCTTGGTGATCTCTCTTCAGGGCCCTGCCATCCCACTCCACATGCTGCATCTCACCGTTACTGACCCCAGGGCCTTGTCACAATGCTTTGCCTAAGCTGTTGGGATGAAAACCGCCTTGCCCCTTGGCTTCTGTGCAGAAGGCAAGGGTGTCCATGAGCCTTGTTGCCCATATTTGCCAATGAGAGCTGTGTGTGCCTTAACTCAGCAAGGGATCTGAGCTCCAGAGGCTGAGGCTTTGGCTGGGGAGGAGCTCGGGAATCGGTGTGTCTGATTTCCACACGGTGCTGTGCGCTCAGGGCTCTCTGTCTGCTTTGCAGATGTGACCCAGCCATCAGCCCTCCTGCATCCTGCTCCCCCTCCGAGGAGGAGGCAGCTAACAAGCAGTGTGCAATCCTCACACAACTCAGTGGCCCGTTCCAGCCCTGCCATGCGGTTCTGCCACCCAAGACATACTTTGAGAGCTGTGTCTATGACCAGTGTGGCACAGAGGGCAGCACGGAGCAGCTATGCAAAGACCTGGGGGCCTACGCCACAGCCTGTGCTGAGGCAGGTGTTGCTCTGGGAGACTGGAGTGCCGGCACTGTCTGTGGTAAGTGTCCTGTGCAGGTACAAAGCTTGGATTGGGAAAGGGTAACTCGAGACTGTCACCAGCTGAGGTGTGGCTGCCAATGTCCTCTAACCCTCTCTTGTGCTAGGTCCTTCAACACCAATACCCACGGTGCCTTCTACAACCACTACAACACAGCCTCCAAGCACCCCATCCACACCAACACCCACGGTGCCTTCGACAACCACTACAACACAGCCTCCAAGCACCCCATCAACACCAACACCTACAGTTCCTTCTACAACCACTACAACACAGCCTCCAAGTACACCATCAACACCAAGGACCACACCCAGCTCAGGTACTCTTACAGTCCCTCTTTCTTCATCTGCTACTGCTTGTGACTAGCGTCCTGTTCATCTCCTTTGTGGTCCCCATTCAGGCAATGGGGCTGTTGGTGGGAGGTTTTCCTGTGCACCACTTAACCACTCTGCTGGGCCCTTGAGGCTCTTTGTAACCATGTTACTGGACATGACACCCACTCTTCTTGTGCACTTCCACTTAGCCAGCCATTCTCACCTGGCCCCAAGTATGTCAGGGATGCAGGTGCTGCCCTGTGGGACATAACAAAAACATGGCCTCAGCCTCACTCTCAAAACTTTGCTTTCCTTTCTGCTCCACATCCAGCTCCCAGCACAGACTGCAATTTCACCTGCACATTCGAAAATGACTTCTGTGCATGGACCCAGCCAGACTCTAACAGCATTGACTGGATAAGGAACAAGGGGCCAACGCCCACGCCAAATACCGGCCCCTCTTCTGACCACACAACGGGAGGTAGGAACGGCACTCGGCATACAGCAGAGCTTCAGGCAGAGGGGTGTCCTTGGCAAGGTGGCAGCAGGCCTCTTCTAACAGCAAGCACTGGCCACGTTTCCTAGCCTGGATCCAGAGCTGGCTGTGGCAGTCTCCTCAGAGCCAGAGCCAGAGCCTTCCTTCAGGAAGCTTTCCAGGCCTTGGAATCAGCCTGTGGTACCCACAGGGCTGGCAAGGCCCTGGCATGCAACTGGGAAAGAAATACAAATCTTGATGACCTGGCTGTCTCAGGGGAACAGGAACTGCTCTCTGAGGAGATGCTGGCCTCTCCAGAAGCCAGTGCTGAGAGGTCTCCAAGGACACAGAGCCAGTGCTGAGACCTGCGGCGGTGCTTTGGAGTGGTGCTGTTGCCCAGTCCAAGCCATACAGCTGCCATGGCCTAGAGAGCACAGCTCATAGGTGGATGCAGGGCTCGTGAGGCTTGTGTGTGGCACAGGACCTGTTTTGTCTCCACTCTGTTGGCCTGCCGTCAGCTGTAGCCGTGGCTGTTCCCAGGGCAGTGCTTGCAGTGCCCCTGGCTGCCTTGTGCGTATTGGTGGGTGTGTGACCAAGTGGCTCACACTTTGTTTCAGATGGCTACTACATCTACCTGCAAGGCAGCGATGACTCTGCTGGCTTTGTGGGCCAGCTGGTCAGCCCCGTGTGCAGCTCAGAAGGACCTCACTGCTTCCGCTTCTGGTACCACATGCACGGAACGGCTGAAACCATGGGCCTGAGGGTGTATGTGGTGAAGGAGGACGAGCTAGTGCTGGTCTGGGAAAGAACTGGGACCCATGGGGACGAATGGCACTTGGGAGAGGTGACAGTGCATGGCACAGGAGACATGCAGGTAAGGACGCAGGCTCCCACTGCCATCTGAGATGAGTCACCCTTTGTAATGGCACACACGTGGCTGGAGCTAATGCTGGGAACCATCCTTCCCTTAGATTATCCTGGAGGGACAGTGGGGTGAAGATATCCGGAGTGATGTGGCATTGGATGATCTGTCCATTGAACAGGGATCCTGTGCAGGTACAAGTCATGGGTCAGAAAAGGGCCCTTTGAGCAACATTGTACGTCTTCTCACAGAGAATTAGGTTTCTGTGTACATGAACTCCTTTAAAGGACTGATTCACCTCTGGCGTTGTCTCTTTCATAGGCGATGTGACTCCTACAACACCAAGCACCACCACCCCTTCAGGAACCACACCAGTACCAATGCCAGACTCAGGTGAGCAGAATAGACCTGTCATGGGGCATTTCATGTTCTTCATGCAGCATAGTTGGGGAGCAGAGGCAGCAGGAGGTGTTTAACTGAATGTTTTCTCTGGTCTCTCACCTCTCAGGGACGTGTGTGGTGGAAGGAGACCCTCACTACCACACATTTGACAATCAGCTACACAACTTCATGGGCACCTGCACCTACACCCTCTCCAAGCTGTGTCAGCGTGACAGCTCGCTGCCCTACTTCAATGTGGAAGCAGCCAATGAGCACAGGGGAGGCAACACTCGCGTGTCCTACGTGCGATACGTGGATGTCGATGTGTACGGCCAGCGGATCAGGCTGGGCAAGGCTGGAGTGGTGACGGTAAGCACAGGGCGCAGAAGCGGTGGGATTGTGTGAGAGGAGAGAGCTGTGCCAAGCGTGCTGCTCCAACCCTGTCCTGCTTGCTGTCCTCCCAGGTGAACGGAGTGCCAGAGGTCCTGCCCTGCTTCCCATCTGCAGGCGTGCAGGTCTCGTTCAGTGGATTCTACACTGTGGTCACAACAGACTTTGGCTTGAGGGTGAAGTTTGATGGGAACCATCGGGTGGAGGTGACGCTGCCAAGCACCTTTGGGGAGAAGGTTTGTGGCATGTGTGGGAACTACAACGGGATGGCAGCAGACGACTTCCTGAACCCAGAAGGGGAGCTGGAGCCTGACTCTACCAGCCTGGGAAACAGCTGGCAGGTGTCCAACGACAGCAGGTGTGTGTGGGTCCCCTGGCAGGCGTGGGGCACATCAGGCAAAAGGAGGGAGAGGCAGCAGGAGAAGCCCACAGGTGACCAGAGGCTCTTCTCTCTGTCTTGCACAGCTGCTCAGCCGGACCAGTTCCCACTCCAGCCTGCAATGAGACTGACAAGCAAGCCATTGCCAGCAGCCGCTTCTGTGGGCTTCTCACTGACACCAGTGGCCCGTTCAAGCAGTGCCACGCTGTGCTGAGCCCCAGTGCTTACTTTGACACCTGCTCCTATGACCTGTGTGAGCTGGGGCTGGATCACGAGGTCCTGTGCAAGAGCTTGCAGTCCTACGTGGATGCCTGCATGTCACTGGGTGTCAAGATCCCTGTGTGGAGGAACGCAACCTTCTGCCGTAAGTCCACGTATGGTGCCACGGATCAGTACCCTCAGGAAAACACAGAACAGGAGTGAAAGAGTGGCATGGGGAATAAGCAAGGTTTTGGTTGCATGGCCCAAGGGTCTAAAGGCAGCAGTCAGAGACTCCATTGTCTGTTTCCTTTGGTCAGGTATGACTCAGAATGCCCATGCAGCCCACCAGAGTAACGAGAAAATGTAGCTTCTTGTTTTTTGAAGGGGGAAAGACCTGCACAAAGAAGTGTTGTGTGTGAAAAGTCATGGCTCTGTCTTCTGTCTTGGCAGCCATCACCTGTCCGACCAACAGTCACTACGAGCCTTGTGCTGCAGCCTGCCCTGCCACCTGTGCTGACCCGATGGCTCCCGCTAGCTGCAAGCTGCCGTGCGTGGAGGGCTGCGTGTGTGACAGCGGCTACCTGCTCTACAACGACCGCTGCGTGCCCAGCCAGCAGTGCGGCTGCTGGCACAAGGGGCAGCACTACCCTGTGGGCTCAGAGTTCTGGACGGACAACACCTGCTCGTCCAGGTGCAGGTGTCCCGCACGCGGAAGCAAAGTGCAGTGCTCCAGTGCCTCTTGCCCTGAGGGCCAGTACTGCGGGGTGCAGGATGGGCAACCTCAGTGCCTCCAAGAATCCTACGGCATCTGCCACGTCCACGGTGACCCTCACTACAACACCTTTGACAAGCTGACACACAACTTCATGGGCAACTGCACCTACACCCTGGCCAAAGTGTGCTCCAACACCAGCTCCCTGCCCTACTTCAACGTTGAGGCCAAGAACGAGCATCGTGGCAGCCCCAGGGTGTCCTATGTGCGGGAGGTCCAGGTTGAGGTGTACGGACAGCGCGTTCGGATGGTCAAGAAAGAGAAGAGCCAAGTGCTGGTAGGCAGTGGGGCTGAGCCGAGCGTGGTGCGGCAGCAGGGCAGGGCTGTCTTTTCTTGGCAGGGCCTGGCAGGTACCAGACATCCCCATTGTCCCGGGTGCGGGCAGGGGCTTTCCCTGAAGCCGCCGGGTTGCTTTGTTTTCCCTTTGCGCAGGGGGGTTGGAGGGGAAAGAGGCCAAGTGGGAATGTGGCTGCTGTTGAACAGAGGCCCCTGCAAAGTGCAGAGCAGACACGGTTCTGACAGCCTCTGCAGCACCCCTGTGTGAGTGCATCATGGGCACCGGTTTGCTGGGACAGGCACCTGGAAGGTGTTTTCCCCAGAGGCCGGCCGTGGCCAAGTCCAGGGCGCAACGTGCTGTGTCCGCTCCAGGTGAACAACGTGCGCCAGACCCTGCCGGTGAGCGCAGCGGGAGGTGCCCTGACTGTGAGCAGGAGCGGCCGCTACATCGTCCTGGAGACAGACTTCAAGCTCCAAGTGTCCTACGACGCTGACCACTCTGTGGAAGTGAAGGTGCCCACAGCCTACTTCAACCTGACCTGTGGCATGTGCGGGAACTTCAACAACCGGAAAGAGGACGACTACATGATGCCCAGTGGGCAGCAGGCCCCAGACTCCAATGCGCTGGGGGAGAGCTGGCAGGTCCCAGACGATGACCCCTCTTGCGGCGTCCCTGTCCCCATCCCACCATGCAGTTCCGACAAGGAGGAGCTCTACCAATCGCAGCAGTTCTGTGGCATGCTGACTGCCAGTCCCGGAGCCTTTGAGAGGTGCCACGGTGTGATCAACCCCCAGAGCTACTTTGAGACCTGCTCCTATGACCTTTGTGCCCTGGGCGGTGGGCAGGAGTTCCTGTGTGCTGCTCTGGAGGCCTACGCTGACGCATGCCAGGCCGCCGGTGTGACTCTTGCTCCCTGGAGGAACGCCACCTTCTGCCGTGAGTACCTGCCTGGCTGTTGCCAGAAGGCAAGGAAGCTGCTGCCTGTGCCCAGACCCTCTGGCCAAAGCGGGTCTTTAGTCTTCTCCTCCCCAGAAGCTCATCCTTCCTCCTGGACTTAGTGGTCCTACTTGTCCCCTTTGCCTTGCAGCTTTGCCATGCCCTGCCAACAGCTACTACGACCCCTGCATGACGGGCTGTCCTGCCACCTGTGCTGACCGAGAAGCCCCACAGAGCTGCTCCAAGCCCTGCATGGAGGGGTGTGCTTGTACCTCTGGCTTCCTCCTCAGCGGAGACACCTGTGTGCCTGAGGCCCGCTGTGGCTGCCTCTTTGAGGGCAACTACTACAGCGTGAGTGAAACCCCTGCTCTAGCCTGCAGCCCTCCCAGGGCACGCCCTGGCCTCTGTTTTCCTGCCCGAAGCACTGACGCTCGATGCTCCTCTGCCTGCAGGAGGGAGAATATTCCGTGAGCGAGAACTGCAGCCGCCAGTGCCGCTGTGCAGCCAACGGCCAGATGGTTTGCTCTGCGCTGTCCTGTGCTGAGGACGAGGTCTGCAAGATTCAGAATGGCCAGAGGGGCTGTTACCCAGCCAGCACTGCTGTCTGCCACATCTACGGTGACCCCCATTACAGCACCTTCGATGGGAAGCTTCACCACTTCCAGGGCTCCTGCAACTACACAGTGGTGACAGGCTGTGACAGCTCCTCCGTCGGCTTCAGCCTCACCACTCGCAACGAGCATCGGGGCAGCCAGAGCTGGACAGCTCTCAACTCTGTGGCACTGTCCATGGAAGGTCTCCACATTGCACTGCTCAAGAACAAGGCGGTCTACGTAAGCCTCTCTGTTTTACCTCTGGCAACAGCAGGTGCCCTAGGAGGCACCACTAAGCACCCCAAGAGGAGCCTGATCTTCCCTGAGCCTGCTGGCATGCTCACAGCAGAGCACAGAGGCTCTGAGCAGGGCAGCTGTGGCTGCTCCTGCAGCAGCAGATGTGCAGCTCGTTCTTCTGAGCTTTTGGCGTGCCTCATGCACAGGCACTGCTGTTCTCACAATCCCAGACGGGGTTTCTCATGCCACTGGTGCTTCTGATCAGCTGCACCCTCAAACCATCACCGTGAAGAACAGTGACCTCTCAATGGAGGGCATCTCTTTATGCCTCTGTCTCCCTCTCTCCTCCCTCTTCAGATAAACGGTGCTCCAGCCCTCCTGCCTGCTTCTCCTGCTCCCGGCGTGAACGTTTCCCTGCGTGGCTCCTACGTGCAGGTTTCTACCAAGCTGGGCCTGCAGCTGCAGTTTGATGGGGACCAGGAGCTTCTCGTGAAGGTGTCTGAGAAGCACAAGGGCAAGCTCTGTGGGCTGTGTGGGACGTACACTGGGAGCCAGCAGGACGACTTCATGCGACCCGATGGGGTTGTCGTGCCTGACTTCAATGAATTTGGAGCCAGCTGGATGGTGCCGGATGACGAGTGGCCGTGAGTCCTTGTTGCGTTGTGTGGATGATGGACAAAGGGGAGTGTGGCAGAGGGAAGCTGTGTGTAGCACGAGGAAGAAGGGTAGGGAATTGTAGGCATGGGGAAAGGGAGAGGAGGCAAGACGCTGTGGTGAAGCGTGTGAGGGCACAAAGAGGCTCCACAGAAGCAGAAGCATAGAGTCCTTGCATCTCGCCTACCTCTCTGCTACACACACCAGCAGGTTGTCCTGTCTGCAACAGCATGCCAGATGTGTATCCATCCCTCTTTCCCCTAACGCTTGCCTGCTTGCAGCAGTGCCCAGGGCCCTCCAGGTGCTCAGGATGCATGGTGCTCTCTCTGAATAGGCACTGTGCTCTGGGGTCCTTGGTGATCTCTCTTCAGGGCCCTGCCATCCCACTCCACATGCTGCATCTCACCGTTACTGACCCCAGGGCCTTGTCACAATGCTTTGCCTAAGCTGTTGGGATGAAAACCGCCTTGCCCCTTGGCTTCTGTGCAGAAGGCAAGGGTGTCCATGAGCCTTGTTGCCCATATTTGCCAATGAGAGCTGTGTGTGCCTTAACTCAGCAAGGGATCTGAGCTCCAGAGGCTGAGGCTTTGGCTGGGGAGGAGCTCGGGAATCGGTGTGTCTGATTTCCACACGGTGCTGTGCGCTCAGGGCTCTCTGTCTGCTTTGCAGATGTGACCCAGCCATCAGCCCTCCTGCATCCTGCTCCCCCTCCGAGGAGGAGGCAGCTAACAAGCAGTGTGCAATCCTCACACAACTCAGTGGCCCGTTCCAGCCCTGCCATGTGGTTCTGCCACCCAAGACATACTTTGAGAGCTGTGTCTATGACCAGTGTGGCACAGAGGGCAGCACGGAGCAGCTATGCAAAGACCTGGGGGCCTACGCCACAGCCTGTGCTGAGGCAGGTGTTGCTCTGGGAGACTGGAGTGCCGGCACTGTCTGTGGTAAGTGTCCTGTGCAGGTACAAAGCTTGGATTGGGAAAGGGTAACTCGAGACTGTCACCAGCTGAGGTGTGGCTGCCAATGTCCTCTAACCCTCTCTTGTGCTAGGTCCTTCAACACCAATACCCACGGTGCCTTCTACAACCACTACAACACAGCCTCCAAGCACCCCATCCACACCAACACCCACGGTGCCTTCGACAACCACTACAACACAGCCTCCAAGCACCCCATCAACACCAACACCTACAGTTCCTTCTACAACCACTACAACACAGCCTCCAAGTACACCATCAACACCAAGGACCACACCCAGCTCAGGTACTCTTACAGTCCCTCTTTCTTCATCTGCTACTGCTTGTGACTAGCGTCCTGTTCATCTCCTTTGTGGTCCCCATTCAGGCAATGGGGCTGTTGGTGGGAGGTTTTCCTGTGCACCACTTAACCACTCTGCTGGGCCCTTGAGGCTCTTTGTAACCATGTTACTGGACATGACACCCACTCTTCTTGTGCACTTCCACTTAGCCAGCCATTCTCACCTGGCCCCAAGTATGTCAGGGATGCAGGTGCTGCCCTGTGGGACATAACAAAAACATGGCCTCAGCCTCACTCTCAAAACTTTGCTTTCCTTTCTGCTCCACATCCAGCTCCCAGCACAGACTGCAATTTCACCTGCACATTCGAAAATGACTTCTGTGCATGGACCCAGCCAGACTCTAACAGCATTGACTGGATAAGGAACAAGGGGCCAACGCCCACGCCAAATACCGGCCCCTCTTCTGACCACACAACGGGAGGTAGGAACGGCACTCGGCATACAGCAGAGCTTCAGGCAGAGGGGTGTCCTTGGCAAGGTGGCAGCAGGCCTCTTCTAACAGCAAGCACTGGCCACGTTTCCTAGCCTGGATCCAGAGCTGGCTGTGGCAGTCTCCTCAGAGCCAGAGCCAGAGCCTTCCTTCAGGAAGCTTTCCAGGCCTTGGAATCAGCCTGTGGTACCCACAGGGCTGGCAAGGCCCTGGCATGCAACTGGGAAAGAAATACAAATCTTGATGACCTGGCTGTCTCAGGGGAACAGGAACTGCTCTCTGAGGAGATGCTGGCCTCTCCAGAAGCCAGTGCTGAGAGGTCTCCAAGGACACAGAGCCAGTGCTGAGACCTGCGGCGGTGCTTTGGAGTGGTGCTGTTGCCCAGTCCAAGCCATACAGCTGCCATGGCCTAGAGAGCACAGCTCATAGGTGGATGCAGGGCTCGTGAGGCTTGTGTGTGGCACAGGACCTGTTTTGTCTCCACTCTGTTGGCCTGCCGTCAGCTGTAGCCGTGGCTGTTCCCAGGGCAGTGCTTGCAGTGCCCCTGGCTGCCTTGTGCGTATTGGTGGGTGTGTGACCAAGTGGCTCACACTTTGTTTCAGATGGCTACTACATCTACCTGCAAGGCAGCGATGACTCTGCTGGCTTTGTGGGCCAGCTGGTCAGCCCCGTGTGCAGCTCAGAAGGACCTCACTGCTTCCGCTTCTGGTACCACATGCACGGAACGGCTGAAACCATGGGCCTGAGGGTGTATGTGGTGAAGGAGGACGAGCTAGTGCTGGTCTGGGAAAGAACTGGGACCCATGGGGACGAATGGCACTTGGGAGAGGTGACAGTGCATGGCACAGGAGACATGCAGGTAAGGACGCAGGCTCCCACTGCCATCTGAGATGAGTCACCCTTTGTAATGGCACACACGTGGCTGGAGCTAATGCTGGGAACCATCCTTCCCTTAGATTATCCTGGAGGGACAGTGGGGTGAAGATATCCGGAGTGATGTGGCATTGGATGATCTGTCCATTGAACAGGGATCCTGTGCAGGTACAAGTCTTGGTTTTGGAAAGTGTAGCTAGAGACTGTCACTGAGTGAGGTTGGGTGCAAATCTCTAATGCTCTCTTGTTTCAGGTCTGTCAACACCAAGACCCACGGTCCCTACAACAAGCACTACGACGCAGCTTTCCAGCACACCATCAACACCAGCACCCACAGTCCCCTCTACAACCACTACTACACAGCCTCCAAGCACACCATCAACACCAACACCTACAGTCCCCTCTACGACCACTACAACACAGCCTCCAAGCACACCATCAACGCCGACATCCACAGTCCCCCCTACAAGCACTACAACACAGCCTCCAAGCACACCATCAACACCAACACCCACAGTCCCCCCTACAAGCACTACAACACAGCCTCCAAGCACACCATCAACACCGACACCCACAGTCCCTCCTACAAGCACTACAACACAGCCTCCAAGCACACCATCCACACCGACACCCACAGTCCCCCCTACAAGCACTACAACACAGCCTCCAAGCACACCATCAACACTGACACCCACAGTCCCCCCTACAAGCACTACAACACAGCCTCCAAGCACACCATCAACACCAACACCCACAGTGCCCTCTACAACCACTACAACGCTGCCTCCACATCCACCATCAACACCAAGACCAACACCCAGCTCAGGTACAGTCATATGAACTCTTATGGTCTCTCTCCATCTTTTACTGCTTGTGATGAGTGTTCCATTAAGCTTTCATTAAGGGTCCAGGCCAAGGGGTGGAGTGTCTGTGGTCTAGACTCTCTGTTTCTCCTTCTGTCTGCCAGTTAGACTGGTGGGAAAGCGCTCAAATGCTGGGGATTTTGCTGAGAAATTATAGTGCTTTCCCTGCCATGCTCCACTCTAGGTATGGTGTCAGGGTGTTCAGAAAACCTGATGCAATTGCCAGGAACAGATCCCTCTCTTGTTTTGGCCACAGATCTTCTCTAACTCTCTCTTGTGCTAGGTCCTTCAACACCAACACCCATGGTCCCCCCAACAAGAACTACAACTCAGTCTCCACTCATACCATCAACACCAAGACCCACACCCAGCTCAGATACTCTCATTTCCCATCCCTGTGCCTTACTACCTGTCACAACTGCTCTTTTTTTAATTGATGTCCTGTAGCCAAGTGATTGATTCCTTAGAATCGAGGGTCAGAGCATTTCCTTGCTCATACAATCCCATTGGTGGCACAATCCTTTATTTCTGATATTCTTTCTGGGTAGTGAATGTACAAGAGTCATAGCCTCCATCTTTTTTGTTGTCACAGTACTGATTTTCTTGGTGTTAGTAAGTCAGCTGTCTGATAATTGTCTCATACAACCTTTTTTTTGCCCTGTTCATGAATATTTAAATCACCCTTTTCTATCCCAATTTTTCCACTAGATCTTATTGTTGCAGGATTCTGAAGTTTATCCTGGCCTGTATAAGGAACAGTGTGGCCAGCAGGAGCAGGGAGGTCATTGTGCCCCTGTACTCAGCACTGGTTAGGCCACACCTTGAGCCCTGTGTCCAGTTCTGGACCCCTCAGTTTAGGAAAGATGTTGATTTGCTGGAACGTGTCCAGAGAAGAACAACGAAGTTGGTGAGGGGTTTGGACACAGCCCTGTGAGGAGAGGCTGAGGGAGCTGGGGTTGATTAGCCTGGATACTCAAGGGAGACCTTCTTGCTCTCTACAACTACCTGAAGGGAGGTTGTAGACAGGCAGAGGTTGGTCTCTTCTCCCAGGCAACCAGCACCAGAACAAGAGGACACAGTCTCAGGCTGCATCAGGGGAGGTTTAGGTTGGAGGTCAGGAAGAAATTCTACAGAGAGTGATTTCCCATTGGAATGTGCTGCCCGGGGAGATGGTGGAGTCACCATCCCTGGAGGTGTTTAGGAGGAGACTTGATAGGGTGCTTGCTGCCATGGTTTGGTTGATTAGATGGTGTTGGATGATGGGTTGGATGCAATGATCTTGAAGGTCTCTTCCAACCTGGCTTATTGTAGCCTACTCTATTCTAACTTCCTATATTTTTAATATATTTTGAATATGATCCAATTATGTGGTCCTGAAATCATTGTGGTTATTGCTAGTTAGAAGATACACTAATAGTTGAGATGTTTTCACTGCTTCTTTCCTCCAATTTTAAGCACTCCTACCTGTGTCAGCTTGTTAAGAGCAAGAGAGTTCTGGCTCCCCTTGTCAATCTGGATGTCTTCTGTGGGGTTTAATCATCATTATTGCTGTTTAATAGCTTGTGCTTAAGCAGTTATGGTTGACATGTAAGCACGACCCTAAGTGTAACTATTTTTGTCACATGCCATCTTTTCATTATTTGTTGCTGGTGATAAATACCATAAAACCCTTGCAAGCTCAACTCTTCTAAGGTTTGATGGGAAGATTGTTTTGTTGAAAAATGGGAGGTTTTTTCATTACAGCTCTAAACCTCACCCAGCTCACACACACGAAGGCACACAGGCAATGTACCTCCATTTGCGCAAATTAGTACTGCCTAATTAGATTCAGGTTTGTTGTTTGTGTTTTGGTGTTTGGGTGTTTGTTTTTTTCAGCAGTGTGTAAATGACATCTTGTTTATGCAGTGTACAAGAGGAATTCCATAACTAATAGGAGTACAGAACCCCAGACCTCTGGCAGTGCAGTGCTAACTGATAGGAGTACAGAACCTCAGGCATTTGGAAGTGCAGTGCTATTTGGTATGAGTACAGAACCCCAGACCTCTGGCAGTGCAGTGCTAACTGATAGGAGTACAGAACCCCAGACCTCTGGCAGTGCAGTGCTAACTGATAGGAGTACAGAACCCCAGACCTCTGGCAGTGCAGTGCTAATTGATAGGAGTACAGAACCCCAGACCTCTGGCAGTGCACTGCTAACTGATAGGAGTACAGAACCCCAGACCTCTGGCAGTGCACTGCTAACTGATAGGAGTACAGAACCCCAGACCTCTGGCAGTGCAGTGCTAATTGATAGGAGTACAGAACCCCAGACCTCTGGCAGTGCAGTGCTAACTGATAGGAGTACAGAACCCCAGACACCCAGCAGTGCAGTGCTAATTGATAGGAGTACAGAACCCCAGACCTCTGGCAGTGCAGTGCTAACTGATAGGAGTACAGAACCCCAGACACCCAGCAGTGCAGTGCTAATTGATAGGAGTACAGAACCCCAGACCTCTGGCAGTGCAGTGCTAACTGATAGGAGTACAGAACCCCAGACCTCTGGCAGTGCAGTGCTAACTGATAGGAGTACAGAACCCCAGACACCCAGCAGTGCAGTGCTAACTGATAGGAGTACAGAACCCCAGACCTCTGGCAGTGCAGTGCTACCTGATAGGAGTACAGAACCCCAGACACCCAGCAGTGCAGTGCTAACTGATGGGAGTACAGAACCCCAGACCTCTGGCAGTGCAGTGCTACCTGATAGGAGTACAGAACCCCAGACATCTGGCAGTGCACTGCTAACTGATAGGAGTACAGAACCCCAGACCTCTGGCAGTGCAGTGCTACCTGATAGGAGTACAGAACCCCAGACATCTGGCAGTGCAGTGGTTTATTCTGGCTAACCAACCCTTAAGGGTTTGGATTAAATTCTTCCTGTTCAGAAACAGCCTTTCAGACATGGACACTGAAACCTCACTGCTCCTCTTTATATTTCAATGTCTTACTAACAAAGGTGTTTTTAAATATCAAAGCTTTTTGCTTATATTTCTTCTTCAACATCAGGCATAGGGTTGTGATACACGAGAATACAGATACTTTATGGGTCCAAAGACAGGAGGCTGTGTTGGGCTTTGGAATATTCTTGATTGATGCTATGACTGTTATATCTGAGGAGCAATTACAAAGTAAAGCAAACAAACAAAGACCAAAGCAGCTGCAGAAATCTGATAGAGATTCAGAGGTAATTATTCTGTCTTTCCTCCCAGGCCGTGCTTCCTGCAGTGCCTCTGGGGATCCACACTACAACACTTTTGACCACAGAGTTCATAATTTCATGGGAAATTGCACTTACACCCTCTCCAAAGTGTGTAATGTCTCTGAGAGGGTTCCATACTTCGATGTGTCCACAACAAATGAGCACCGAGGAGCCAACACCAGGGTCTCTTATGTGAAGTCAGTGCAAGTGGAAGTCTACGGCAACCAGATTTCCTTGCTGAAAAACAAGAAAGTGAATGTAAGAAAATTCTTATTTAAGACATTTTAAAACTGGCATGCAGGTAATGCCATATTTTCTCCAGGAAATTTAGAGCAAACTTGCTCTTTTCACTAGTTAAATGGACCTATTTTAAAAAGATGCCTAAACAAACTTGCTCAGATGAAGTGATTTTTAATTACTCCCAATTCCCCTGTGCCCAAGATCAGCTCTTTCACTAATCTCTTCTAATTGTATGAGTCCCAGCAGTCAGACACTAACTTGGACAACTCTCTGTGCAGGTGAACGGCAGGAGAGTGAATCTGCCTGTATTTATTGAGGAGAAGATCAGTATTCAAAGCAGTGGTGGATATGTTCTTGTGGAAACTGACTTTGGACTGTGGGTGAGATACGACGGCAATCACTACGCAGAAGTCTCTGTGCCCTCTAATTACAGTGGTCTGCTCTGCGGCCTCTGCGGTAAGTCAAAGGCTCAGTCACTGTTTTATGAGTTGTGGAGGCTAGTGATTGCTGAAACATTTTTTCTCAGCATGCCATACGTGTTCTAGACACAGCTAGTCCTTCTCAAATGGACTAGAATTTGCAGCAGTGAAGAAAACTTGCTGGAATTTGTTTCTGTTTCTAAGAACTGTTACTTGCAAAACTCCTGGTAACATGCAATTCACTTGGAATGTTGTGAGGTGTAACTACAAATAACATTTTTAGATGAATAAACACCCCCCCCCCCCACTTTAGTTCTACAGTTCAAATTTAGGCAGATGACTTGCATGCATCTACTCAAGAATTCTGCACAGACATTCTTCTGTTGCTTACATTCTGACGTCTTTGTCTCTTGTTTGGCATGAGGGATGCTGTACCATTTCATTTTGTGAATCATAACAACCTGAGACCTTTGTCAGAGCAAAGAGCAATCTGCACCAGGGGAGGTTTAGGCTGGATGTTAGGAGGAAGTTCTTCACAGAAAGAGAGACTGGCCATTGGAATATGCTGCCCAGGGAGGTGGTGGAGTTACCACCCCTGGAGGTGTTTACGAAGAGACTGGATGGGGTGCTTAGTACCATGGTTTAGTTGATTAGGTGGTGTTGGGTGATAGGTAGGACTCGATCTCAAAGGTCTCTTCCAACCTGGTTAATTCTCCTCTCCGAACCTCTCCTCTCCTCTCCGAACCACTCCTCTCCTCTCCTCTCCGAACCTCTCCTCTCCGAACCTCTCCTCTCCGAACCTCTCCTCTCCGAACCTCTCCTCTCCTCTCCTCTCCGAACCTCTCCTCTCCTCAATAGCTTAATGTCAACATTCTAAAGTTGTCCTGCTGCTGTTTTCCCCTGTTGTTTTAGGAGGTGTTTATACAGCTTGAGTGATCATGTTTATAAGATCAAATGGGGAGGTGGGAGGAAGAAAGAAAAAGAAAAGAAAAATGAGACTTCTAAGGCTTGTATTTGCCTGCTCTTTAGTCTAGCTAAGATAGGCAGTGTCTACATTAAAGGAAGGCAGTGTCTACATTAAAGGAAAGCAGTGTCAAGGATCCAGCATGGATAATCATGAGACAACAGACTTCATGAATAAGAAAGCAAGCCATACTCTAATCCCCAAATTAAAATACCACAGCATATGGAGTGCTATATAGGGTACAAAACACAGAGAACTTTGAGCCCTGTGAGAAAGGTCAGACAAAAAGGGTACATTCTACAATGGTCTGTAAGAACTCCTATTACAATGGGATAGAAAAATAACTAAGTCACAGGAAGCTGATGTAGATAATGAGAGCAGGAGCAGTCTGGGATTGGTAGTGACCCAGAATTTTTCATCAGCAACGTTGCTAACGCCTGAACCTGAGCAGGTTTTGGTGGAACAATATTTTGAAATCCAGGTGATTATATGAAATGTAGCCCAGGATGGGAATGGGAGTGTAGAAATTGCAGGAATAGCTTGCCTTGGGAGTTTCTGATTGTCCTTTGATTGGAATCACCTGAAATTTTCTAGTTTGATTATCTCTCCGTGGATTTTTCACACCTGCAGCTCAGGAAGTCTGCCTAGGAACATAATGGTCCAAATAACACCATTTAATATTTGGTCCAACATTTTACAGCTAGGATCCAAGGGAATGAGTTCAGATTATTTAGCTAAGCAATGTGATCTAGTTACATAAGAACTTGGAGTCCTCTTGCTTCAAGTCCACAAGTCTCTAAACAGCAGTTCTTGTCAGTGGTAAAGTTAAAGCTCAATTGGGCTCTTCTTATTTTGCCCAGGACACACTGATGTTGCATGTACACCCTCTGTAGTTCATTTTATAGCCTGAAACCTGGATTTGGTTGTGAACTTCACATGTCTCTTTTTATCCTCACAGGTAATTATAATGGTGATCCAAATGATGACAACATAAAGCCCAGTGGTGACATTGCAAGTGGATCCAATGATCTTGGACAGAGCTGGCTGGTGCCTGATGGTAACAGCTGGTATGTCAATTAATTCAATCATTTCCCATTTGCTAATATAACTCTATAAAAACCAAACATCTATCTCCTCACTGGCTTTGTCAACCAGCACCATTTCACATCTACCAACAGCCCATTAGGAGCAGGGAGCTACTCATTTATATTAAACAGATGAAGAGGGCTTGTGCCTTTTCGGTCTTGTTTTGCAAAGAGAGAACTGTCTGATGACTGTGAAGGAGGTTGGGACTCCAGTCCAGTTTGCAAACCTGACTGGAAACCATAACTGATTAGATCCCATAGCTTTGGTTTTTTTCTTCCCTTTTTCCTTCCTTCCCCCTCCCCTCCCCCCAGCTAAGAATAAGCCTTTGATTAGCCCAGGAGGCATCAAAAAGGAAGACCATTCAGTAACAGGGCTGACATCAGCTTTTCAAAGAAGCTGGATGAAGTCTTGTGATTGTAGTAAACTACATCCAGTTGTGCAGGGTTCTCATATGTCAGTTTTCCACTGAAAATCTGAGAGTAAGAGATGTGAAAAACACCTTTTGGTTTTGTTTGCTTTCCCCAGGTGCTCCACTGGTACAGAAGAGCAGTGTGATCCTGTGCTGGAGAACGAAGCAAAGAAAAACACAGCATGTGGCATGATCACAGACCCAACAGGTAGTATGCTGGAAGTTCCCTGTGAGTCATGGGATGGAGCACTTTATAGCTCTGTTTTCCCTTGTTCTGAGCACACACTGCAAGCATATAAAACCTCCAGTGTAAATGGCTAACATAAAACTCTCAGGTCAAAACATGTCAATCATTCAGACAGTGCCAATGTGTCCATGAAGACCATCTGAGACTGTGCTCAGGGAGCCATAGCTGCTCTTTGCATTATAGTGCCTTGGACTCGGCTCGTTAAAATAAGTAGTTCAGAAGGCACTGTCAGTGTGTGTATTGCAGACAACTGATCTGAAATTCTGTGCACATTCCCTGCACTCTGGAATGAGTGGCTTGCCTAGCCAGGAGCTCTTCTTTCTGTAAACTATGTTGTATTAATCATGAAAAAAAGAAGAAAGTCTGATCCAGAGGGCCAAGTCTCATTGTGCATGCTCCACTTCAAGTGGATGGTTTCACTTAAAACACAAAGTTATCCTGGACTACTCACAATAGCATAATAATGCTGTGATAGAAAGTGGATGGTGGTGGTCATCTTACCATCCCCATTTTTTTGTTCATTCTATCTATCTATCTATCTATCTATCTATCCATCCATCTATCTATCCATCTATCTATCTATCTATCTATCTATGTAACTATCTATTTATCTATCCATACATACATACACCTTTCTTGATTTACACAGGAATCTTCAAGGACTGTCATGCCAAAGTGCCTCCAGAAAATTTCTTTGAGAACTGTGTTTATGACATGTGTTTCACTGATGGACAGGCAACATCCTTGTGCTATGGCCTGCAGGCCTATGCTGAGTCCTGTGTCAGTGCTGGCATATGCATAGAGTGGAGGAATTCTACTCTTTGCCGTGAGTATTGTGACTTCTGAATACTTTGGATCTAAGCTTCAAAAGTGTGCTCATCCTCCTCTGCTGTGTTCATGCATGTTGTGCCATTTTATGCTTGGAGTATAGTCTGTCTTTTGTCATGTCTTGAGCCTGCTCCAGTTTCACTACCACGCCAGAGGCTGTATTAAATCCTAATTTTCAAGAACATTTGGATACAGAATCACACAGAACAATTAGGGGTTGGCAGGGACCTCAAAAGATCATCCAGGACAACCTTCCTGCCAAAGCAGGATCACCTAGAGCAAGCCACGCAGGAACACGTCCAGGCAGGTTTTGAATGTCTCCAGAAACAGAGACTCCACAACCTCTCTGGGCAGCCTGTTTCAGTGTTTCGTCGCCCTCACAGTGAAAATGTTTTTCCTTATGTTCACATGGAAGCTTCAATGCTCCAGCTTGCCCCCATACCCCTTGTCCTATCACTGGGCATCTCTGAGAAGAGAGGATTTCTGTAAAATGCAATGGTCCCTGGGGACCATGCTTTTGGGGACTGGGCTGGGATCAGAGTGGCTGGAGAGCACTCAGGCAGAAAGGGGATTAGAGGTACTGGTTGACAGTAGGCTGAACATGAGCCAGCAGTGTGCCCAGGTGGCCAAGAAGGCATCCTGGCCTGTATCAGAAATAGTGTGGCCAGCAGGATCAGGGAAGTCATTGTGCCCCAGGACTCAGTGCTGGTTAGGCCACACCTTGAGTCCTGTGTCCAGTTCTGGGCCCCTCAATTTAAGGACATTGAGACTCTTGAATGTGTCCAGAGAAGGGCAACGAGGCTGGGGAGAGGCCTCGAGCACAGCCCTGTGAGGAGAGACTGAGGGAGCTGGGATTGTTTAGCCTGGAGAAGAGGAGGCTCAGGGGAGAGCTTATTGCTATCTACAGCTACCTGAAAGGAGGTTGTAGCCAGGTGGGGGTTGGTCTTTTCTCCCAGGCAACCAGCAGCAGAACAAGAGGACACAGTCTCAAGCTGTGCCAGGGGAGGTTTAGGCTGGAGGTGAGGAGAAAGTTCTTCCCAGAGAGAGTTATTAGCCATTGGGATGTGCTGCCCAGGGAGGTGGTGGAGTCACTGTGCCTGGAGGTGTTCAAGAGGGGATTGGATGTGGCACTTGGTGCCATGGTTTAGTTAGTCATGAGGTGTTGGGTGACAGGTTGTACTTGATGATCTCTGAGGTCTTTTTCAACCTTATTGATTCTACAATTCTATGATTCTATGAAAGATAGAAGCCCAGTTCTACCACGAGCACATGGGACGTGGCACTAGAACTTATTTTCCTCAAGGGGTCTCAGTGAAAGATGGAGTGTGGCTTCCTGCTTTATTTTTAAAGATATGGCAGGTGTCCCAATAGCAGCTGCAGTAATGCACCATAACAGCTGGTATGTGAAGAGGTCCTTTGATTTGTTCAATGGGGTGACTTTATATCACCTGCAGGAGAAGGTTTACTGAACCATGCACAATAAGTTCTGTATGATCACAGCAGACCTTCCCTTAAAGCAAACGTGCAATGTTTGGCATCCTCTGGGAGGGGAAGTGCAGGGTGGCCCACCTGTCTTACTCAGCTATCTCACGTGGCAAGAAAATCCTTTGTATACAGCAGTCTCCAATGTCAGACTTTCCAACAGTTGTTCTAAGCATTTTCAGGGAACAGGGAAAGTTTTATCATGACTTTGCCCTTTTTAGTGATCTTATGTTTTCTTTTTCTTTCTAGCAATGCCCTGTCCTGGAGGCAGTGTTTACAAGAGCTGTGGTACTAGGTGTCCCTCTACCTGCATGGACATTTCAGCACCTGATTCCTGCAGTGCCTTGCCAGTGGAAGGGTGCTTCTGTAAGGAAGGCTACGTGTTGAGTGGAGACACATGTGTGCCAAAAAGCAGCTGTGGTTGTGTTGATGACAAAAACCAGTATCACCAGGCAAGTCACCTCAGATATTTTAAGAACAAAAGACAGAAAATAGAACAGGGAATCTCATATTTTATCACCAAGAGAGAAAAAGATAATAACAACAAGAAGAATACAGTAATTATTTACACTGTTAACAATAACAAAGTAGGCTCATTTTGCCAGAGTTTTTGAACCATCATTTGTGTGTCTACTACTGCCCAAATGGTCTATCTTATAGTATGTGCTTCTGCATTCCTGTTTTCCTGCTCAGCTGAATGAAAGCTGGTTCACTGGAGATCACTGCTCTGAACGCTGCACCTGCCATGCCAATAACGTCATTGCATGCACAAGCTGGGAGTGTGGAGTTCGAGAGGAATGCAGCATCAAGGATGGAGTGCTGGGCTGTCATTCCAATGGTAAAGCCTGCCTGAAAATGCTTCTCAATGTCAATACCATCATTAGATTGAAAGGGGTGATTCTCCCACTCTACTCTCCTCTGGTGAGACCTCACCTGGAGTACTGTGTCCAGCTTTGGAGCCCTCAATACGGGAATGACGTGGACCTGATGGAGTGGGTTCAGAGGAGGGCCATGAAAATAATCAGGGGGCTGGAGCACTTCTGCTATGAGGACAGGCTGAGGGAGTTGGGGCTGTTCAGCCTGGAGAAGAGAAGGCTCCAGGGAGACCTTCTGGTAGCCTTCCAATACCTTAAGGGAAGCCTACAAGACTACAAGAAGTCTGGAGAGGAACTGCATACAGTTTACAGAGGGCTGCAGTGATAGGATGAGAGGCAATGGCCTGAAATTGGAGAAGAGTAGATTTAGATTGGATGTTAGGAACAAGTTCTTTACAATAAAGATGGTTGAGCACTGGAACAGGTTGCCCAGAGAGAGGTTGAGGCCCTTTCCTTGGAGATATTCAAGGTGAAGCTCAACAGGGCTCTGGGCAGCCTGATCTCAGAATCACAGAATCAACCACAACCAACCAACCACCCAACCCTATCTAATCAACTAGACCATGGCACTAGGTGCCTCATCCAGTCTCTTCTTACACACCTCTAGGGACTGTGTCCTCTTGTTTCTGTTGCTGGTTGCCTGAGAGAAGAGACCAACTCCAACCTAGCTACAACCTCCGTTCAGGTAGTTGTAGACAGCAATAAGATCTCCCCTGAGCCTCCTCTTCTCCAGGCTAAGCAACCCCAGCTCCCTCAGTTGCTCCTCATAGGACTTGTGCTCCAGACCCCTCACCAGACTTTGTTACCCTTCTCTCAACACATTCCAGCAACTCAATGACTTTCTTGAACTGAGGGGCCCAGAACTGGACACAGGACTCAAGGTGTGGCCTAACCAGTGCTGAGCACAGGGGCAGAATGACTTCCCTAGTCCTGCTGGCCACACTATCCAGGCCAGGATGCTATTGTCCTTCTTGGCCACCTGGACACATTGCTGGCTCATGTTTAGCCTACTGTCAACCAGTATTCCCAGGTCCTTTTCTGCCTGGCTGCTCTCCAGTCACTCCAACCCCAGCCCGTAGCACTGCATGCGGCTGTTGCAGCCAATGTGTAGAACCCTGCACTTAGACACTGAGAATGTCCCTGCTCAATGGAGTGAGGTTGGACTTGATCACCTGTAGAGGTCCCTGCCAACCCAGGTGATTCTATGCTTCTCCTTCTAGCTTCATTATAAATATCTTTTCATATAAGCTGGCAAAGAAGTCCCAACTGAGTGTTGCCAGGGCTGAGATGAAAAGACACGATCCATCTTGCAAGCATAGTAGTGGGTATCAGCAAAAACTGATGTTGCCCAAAGGCTTGCAAGAGCATTTGGGGCTTTTTGTTTTTGTCTTGCTACTACAAATTCCACTCCCACATCACCAGCACTACAAGCTATAAATCTGGGAATAATTGAGAACTGCATATCTGAAAGTCTAGTTGATGGCAAATGTATTTCATATACAGTTGTAAATTTATTGACTTTTATATTTACACCTCTCTTTATACATGGAATTATGTTTGGGTTTGGGGTTTTTTTTTGATACAGCTAAGTAGAAAAACCTCTGTATTACTCTCAACTCCCATAAATCATAGCTACAACAGCATATAAAAATGTATCAAGAGATTCATTTCCTGCCAAGTTGCCAGTTTGCACATGATTTGCAAATCGAACTTAGGAGACACTTTCTGGAAGTTTCTTGTTTCCAAATATATTCCTTGAGTCCTGTGTCCAGTTCTGGGCCCCTCAGTTTAAGAAGGACATCGAGACACTTGAACGTGTCCAGAGAAGGGCAACAAGGCTGGGGAGAGGCCTTGAGCACAGCCCTATGAGGAGAGGCTGAGGGAGCTGGGATTGTTTAGCCTGGAGAAGAGAAGGATCAGGGGTGACCTCATTGCTCTCTACAACTACCTGAAGGGTGGTTGTAGACAGGAAGGGGTTGGTCTCTTCTCCCAGGCAACCAGCACCAGAACAAGGGGACACAGTCTCAAGCTGTGCCAGGGGAGGTTTAGACTCGAAGTGAGGAACAAGTTCTTCACCAAGCGAGTCGTTCGTCATTGGGATGTGCTGCCCAGGGAGGTGGTGGAGTCCCCATCCCTGGAGGTGTTCAAGGGGAGATTGGATGTGGCACTTGGCGCCATGGTCTAGTCATGAGGTCTGTCGAGACAGGTTGGACTTGATGATCCTTGGGGTCTCTTCCAACCTTAGTTATCCTGTGATACTGTGATACTGTGATGTGTGACTGGCATGAACCTGTGGTAGCTCTGTGAAGGTTTGCCCACGTAATACCAATCAGGATTAGGTTGCTGTGCTAATGCAAACATCTTTGGTCCTCTGAGTCCAAAGCTCTTGGATAAATTTTCCACCTCCAGGTCAAGCAATATGTCAAGTGGCTGGAGATCCTCACTATCTCACTTTTGATGGAAGGATGTACACTTTCATGGGTACCTGCACCTACACCTTGGTTGAGGTTGTCAACACCAACAGTGCCACTCCTATAACCATCCGTGGCAAGAATGAGGACAGAGGGCTTAGAGGCGCCACATACCTTAAAGAAGTCTACATAGATGTGTATGGCATACGGATCACCCTCCAGAAGAACCAGGGAATCCTGGTAGGTGGTGGTGCTCTTTATTCTGGCAAGAAGTATCTTGAAATTGGCTCACTAGAGTAGCTGTAGAGAAAAGGAACTTCATGTTCCTGGTAGGTGGTGGTGCTTTTTATTCTGGCAAGAAGAATCTTTAAATTAGCTCGCTAGAGTAGCCAGAGAAAAAAGGATCTTCATGTTCCCTAAGGAATATGTATGCATATGCTTAATACTTATGGGCACCTCCATTTTCTGCATATCATGGGGAAATGTCATCTCTTACCAGTTCCCAGGGCTTCTGTTCTGTTGGCTGTATTTTGGAGACAGAGCCCAAAGCCCCCAGACTGGAGAATTACTGCCTGCACTAAAGAATGGCTCTCCCCATTTCAGTAGCTGTCATCAACCCAACCACCTATAGCTAGCTAACAAGAACAGAGGAAGGGCAAGTCATACTGTATTGGTCTAGAATGCATGGGGTCCATGGCAGTAGTGGAGGCAAGGAATCCATCCTGTGGGTGAGTAAGAGCTTGCTCACTGCCAGAGATCTTTCCAGCTCCCTGTTGAAGGCACAGGCTATGAGTACTGCCCAGCTCTTCTCAGCTAAAGGCTGATTCCTGCAAGCCATAGCTGGAATATGCAATGATGGAAGCTTAAAGGAGCTAAAGCTGTCAAACAGAAATCTTCAGCACTGCAAAGAACATAGAATGTGAGCTGAAAAGCTTTCATGGAAGGATGCCCATATGACAAATGCTATGTCTCTCCAGCTGAACAATGAGAGAGTCAACACTCCACTGGAGAACCGGGTGCGAGGTGTGTCCGTTGGAAGTGTGGGCAGATTCATAGTAGTGGAAACTGACTTTGGTGTGATAGTGAAATTTGATGGCAATCACCACCTGGAAATCACCCTCCCACAAACCTATTTCTCCAAGGTAAGATTTAGTATGTAAGCACCTGGCACTGCTTCAGACCTGCTGCTTTGTGCATTTACTTCTAATTTCTTTTATTCCTGTCTTTTGCCATTGCATCTTTCTTTGTAGCTGTCTTGTGACACATCAGTTTTTTCCCTTTCTTTTATTTTCTCTTCACAACAACTTGCTTGTGTTCCAAGGGGGTAACTAAAGAAAATTACCTGGCTAGGGGAATACATCCAGCTTATAGAGTAAACCACCTCAAAGCCTCAGGGGGCCACAGATTTCCTGCAGCCTCTATTTTGTTTCCCTGTGGGTGCAGTCAGACACTAGTGAGTGCACCTGAAATGTCTGCCACAAGGCTCGTGGCTGTTGGTGATTCAGTCACACCATTTCATAGGCAATGAATAAGAAGTTATTGGGAAGCTGATGCAGAACAGATTGTGCTCACAATATGGTTCTTGCAGGTACAAGGCATGTGTGGCAACTTCAATGATAACCGTGAAGATGAACTGGTCTTGCCCAACGGTACACTAGTTGGTGTCACAGATTTCGGAAACAGCTGGAAAGTGGAGGCAGACAGTGATGAGGGGTAAATTTTACTGCCTCCCTTCCTCCTTCCACCCTTCCTCCCTCCCTACCATTGCTCAATACAACAAGTTTGGACAACAATTTACCCACGGGTCAGCAATGTCCCCTTGTGGACATGAAAACCAACGGGATCCTGGTGCACATTGAGAGGAGTGCGTCCAGCAGATCCAGGGAGGTTCTCCTGTCCCTCTACTCTGCCCTGATGTGACCTCACCTGGAATACTGCATCCAGTTCTGGGCCCTCCAGTTCAAGAGGGACAAGGATCTGCTGGAGAGAGTCCAACAGAGAGCTACCAGGATGATTAAATGACTAGAGCATGTTCCCTATGTGGAGAGGCTGCTAGGGGATTTAATAACTGTCTATAAATATCTGAGAGCTGGGGGTCCAGAGGGAGGGGACAGGCTCTGCTCAGTTGCACCCTGTAATAGGACAAGGGGCAATGGATAGAAACTACAGCACAGGAGGCTCCACCTCAACATGAGGAGGAACTTCTTGATTGTGAGGGTCACAGAGCACTGGAACAGGCTGCCCAGAGAGGTTGTGGAGTCTCTTTCTCTGGAGACTTTCCAGCCCTGTCTGGATGTGTTCCTGTGTGACCTGTGCTAGATTCTATGGTCCTGCTCTGGCAGGGGGGTTGGACTGGAAGATCTCCAGAGGTCCCTTCCAACCCCTAACATCCTGTGAGCCTATGGATACCTTTCACTAGGAAAAAAACCATTTTGGTCTCCATCTTACGTATGCCTTTGGAACTTAAATGCAGCTGTGTCTGTGCTTTTGTGCAGCTGCTTATCAGACTCAAGGGAAGATGATGTTCCTCCTTGCACTGCTGCCAACAAACCAGACATCGAAAGGCAGTGCAATGTCCTAAAATCAGACAAATTCAAGGCCTGCCATAACCTAGTCAATCCTGAAGACTTCATACAAATGTGTGTCTATGACATGTGTCTGTATGACGGCATGAAGTCCGCTCTCTGCGACATAGTTCAAGTCTATGTGGACACCTGCAGGAGTCATGGGATCACCATTAAATGGAGGAACAGCACATTCTGTCGTAAGTGCACAAGCAAGTGTTGAAAAAATGACACTTGGCTGCCTGGTGGCATGAAAAGAAATGAGCAATATTAGGGGAACGAGTTATGTAAAAGGCAATTAAGCCAAAACTGCCACCAAATGCAGTTCTGGTATTATGACTTCATTGTTGCACTGAATTGTGTCCAAGTTGAGCTTGAGGCACAGTCTCAAGCTGTGCCAGGGGAGGTTTAGGCTGGATGTTAGGAAGAAATTCTTCACAGAAAGAGAGATTGGCCACTGGAATGTGCTGCCCAGGGAGGTGGTGGAGTCACCTTCACTGGAAGTGTTTAAAAAGAGACTGGATGAGGCACTTAATGCCACGGTTCAATTGATTAGATGGTGTTGGGTGATAGGTTGGACTCAGTGATCTCATAGGTCTTTTCCAACCTGGTTATTTCTGTATTCTGTGTTCTTCTTAAATGTACTTAAAGACATTGATTATGTTCTCTTCACCCACACAGCACTGTCCTGTCCGCCCCACAACCATTACACGGACTGTGTCTCTGCCTGCCCATCCACATGCAATGACATTTTTGCATCTTCCCTTTGTGAGAAGACAGAGGAGTGCACAGAGGGTTGTGAGTGTGATGATAACTATGTGCTCAGTAACGGCAAGTGTGTACCTCTGAGCAACTGTGGCTGCAGGGATGATGACAACAATTATTACAGTGTAAGTAGTTTGTCTGTGGAGCAAATCTCTAGCTGCAGATCTTGTAGAAAGTTGGTCTCCTCCCCACCTGAAAGAGAGAAAGATTAAAATCTTCAGGGTCTACCTCTTAAATACTTTCCAGCTGATTAATAAAAGATGCAGGCTTCAGCGCTGGGAGATGCAGGAGCTTGGGACTTGAGGCTGAAATTAAGACATATTCCAAACTAGTCAATTGACTAGAGTCATTCAGACTAGTCCTGTTTTGTGGTCAAATTCTTATATGGAAACCAGTAAGATAAATGGGCTGAGATGTTCCCTCCCAGGCTCTTGGAGAGACTACACCTGGATTATTTAGTTGTGAAAAGGCCAACTGGCCAGGCTGTACCTAGCCAGCCTCTACATCCTTTTCCATTGAACTCTTATGGCACTGCAAAACTGAGCCCCTTAATAACATCTTATTAACACAACTTCTGTCCAGGCTGGGGAGACCTGGATTACTCCACACTGTACCAGGAGATGTGAGTGTCAGAAGAATGGCGTCATCAAGTGTAAGAGCTACAGCTGTGATTCTGGAGAAACCTGTGTGATCAAAAATGGGAAACACAAGTGCAATCCAACAGGTAAGTGCAGGCAGATCTGCACTTGCTGCTCCATGAGGGCTGGACAAGGAGGAAGGATGTGGGTGTCTGTAGTGGTGTGATGGTTTAATCCACCCCCAGCCACAAAAACTCGGCTAGGCGCAGTCAGAGAAGCGAATGGAAGCTGTATTTTACAAGCAATAATGAAATGCAAAGAATAGACACAAAATATACAGTATTTATACACAAAATATACAGTATGTACAGTATTGTGTATACACACAGTATTTATGTACACAAAATATACAGTATTTACAGTATTAGACAAGAATTTACAGAAAAGAAAACAGACAGAGAAATCCTCCTCCTTGGAGGATCCCCCCTCAGGTTCCCCCCAACCTCTCTCCCCCTTCCCTTTTTCTCTAGTTAATTAGGGAAGAGTAGAACAAGAAGGTTAGGGGAATTCCAGTTAAGCTGAAAGCAGTTGTTGAGAAAGTTAGCAGCTTATCTTACCAGTTTCAGCCCAGGGTCAGCATGCGTGCAGTCTGGCCAAGCAACAGAGCAAAGATGAGGCTGAATCCGGAATGTAAGGTCGTAAAACTCCATCCCACTCATCTACCAATGAAATCCCATTAGAATTATCTTCCTTTTGTTTTCCTTTTTACACCCAACCCTTCAGCTAGAGAATTTTGCAGCTATCCTTTCTTAAAGGCACAGCCTAAACTGTCACAGTGTCCATTCTTCCTTCCATGGCGCTTCCAATCTTTTCCCCAGCGAAAGAAGGCACCTCTGATGGTGCTGCTGCTGACATATTATTGAACACACAAGTTTTCAGAGTAGGAATTTGTAGAGGGAAGTGGAACAAGAGCCTTAAAATGTACTTGCATCTAGAAATCTGACAGTTCAGTCTGTTTAGCCTGGAGAAGAGGAGACTCAGGGGTGACCTTATCACTCTCTACAACTACCTGAAGGGAGGTTGTAGACAGACGGATGTTGGTCTCTTCTCCCAGGCAGCCAGTACCAGAACAAGAGGACACAGTCTCAGGCTGCGCCAGGGGAGGTTCAGGCTGGATGTTAGGAAGAAGTTGTACACAGAAAGAGTGATTGCCCATTGGAATGGGCTGCCTGGGGAGGTGGTGGAGTCGCCATCATTGGAGGTTTTCAGGAGGAGACTTGATGGGGTGCTTGGTGCCGTGGGTTAGTTGTTTGGGTGGTGTTGGATTGGTTGATGGGTTGGACGCGATGATCTTGAAGGTCTCTTCCAACCTGGTTTATTCTATGTATTCTAGCAAAACCAAAGCTCATAAATGCCTGTGAATCCTTTGGCAACGATCCTGTTTTTCAACACTGCCTGCTAGTTTGAGAACAGAAAAAAAGCCAACCACAAAACCAAAGACAAAACAGGAGGGAGCAGACCTGAACAGATAAATAACAGTAGTTGTTCAGTAGTTGCTTTGGATAAGCAAAGTTAATTCCATATTCTCCAGGTGACTTGGATTGTTTAGGAGACAGTTTGTTGCCTAGTGACTCCATACTTCACTTTTAAAGAACAGTATGGCAAAGGTCTGTATTGATGATCAATACAAGAGCACAGTGCAAACCCAGCTTAGCCCTGCTCCATTTTGGCAAAATGCCACAGCATGGAACCTCAGCTGTCCTAAGGAGAGACTTGCTCCTGGGATAATGGTTCAGTCTGCACTGGGTGGTCAAAGGGATTACTTAGATGATAGTCACTGATTCTGATTGTTAGGTCTGGTGGACCTTCTAAGCAGTCTAGTAACCTCAGAAGCAATCAGTGTGATAAGCAGTGAGCCTGCCAAAATTAGACATTGCTTTTCATGTCCCAGTGCTTTTGCAGCAACACTGCTGCTGAGAGCTATGAAATTGACAGCTCTACTGCCAGCCATGCTGTGTGGCAGGACCATTCCTCTGCAGAGGACCAATGTGCACAACTCAGTCTCTATATAGACTACAAACCCAAATGTTCTGCTTCTGTTCAGTTGGCTTCCACTAGTTCTCAGCAGAGGAATGGGTTTCTCTGTCTCTTTATTTGAGTGCCCACTCACTAGGGTGATGCCTGAGCACCCATCTTTGCCTGCTAGCAGCTGTTATTTTACCTAACTTGTTTTAAACTCACCCCTGGACGGGATCTGGCACCTGCATATTCAGACTGAATAGTAATGAAGCTCTTCCCCTTCAGGCTTTGGGAAATGCCGGATCTTGGGGGATCCACACTACACCACCTTTGATGGCCTGGTGCACCACTTCCAAGGGAGATACACATACATTATGGCTCAGACCATCCCTGGCCTACCTGATACCCTGACACCATTCAGAATTGAAGGCACGAACTATCCTTTCCGTCTGAGGCCACACCTTACTTACCTGAGAGAGGTTCTTGTGGATGTTTACAATCACACAGTGAGATTCATGCAGAACAAGAAGCTTGTGGTAAGTCTCTCACTGCTTGCAGAGCACAGAGAAAGACTCCCTTTGAGAAAAGAAAAGGGAAAACAAAAGCAATCTGTTTTGCAGAATTTGAAGTATTCAGGCTAACTGTATTCTTACACCAGTGCTACCGAGTGACCACTAATGGGGTTTGCAGTTCACAGGATGTCAGGGCTCCAACAGAATGTCCAACTCCCCTGCCGGAGCAGGACCATACAATCGAGCACAGATCACACAGGAATACATCCAGAAGGGCCTTGAAAGTCTCCAGAGAAGGAAACTCCACAACCTCTCTGGGCAGCCTGTTCCAGTGCTCTGTGACCCTTACAGTGAAGAAGTTCCCCCTTGTGTTGAGGTGGAACCTCCTGTGCTGCAGCTTACATCCATTGCCCCTTGTCCTATCACAGAGAGAAGTGAGCAGAGCCTGTCCCCTCCCTCCTGACACCCAGCACTCAGATATTTATAAACATTTACTAAATCCCCTCTAAGTCTTCTTTTTTCCAGACTAAAGACCCCAAGTCCCTCAGCCTCTCCTCACCAGGCAGTGCTCCAGTCCCTTTGCCATCCCTGCAGCCCTCTGCTGGACCCTTTCCAGCAGCTCCCTGATCCTCTTAAACCGGGGAGCCCAGTTGTGTCTTTTTTCCTCTCTAGCTATGAATTCTACTTCAGACAAATGGGTAAATAGAGGTTTAAGAATAAAACACCAAATATCCCAAGGCTTACAATAAAGCCATCATTGTGGGTTTTTTTATCAGGGTCAGGGAAAAGTGCCAATTATGCTGGGAAAACTGAATTTCCTTCCTATTGGTGCATTCAGAGTAGAGGTAGTTCCTATGTAATTTTTTGGCTCAATGGTAGAAATTTGTCAGGATGGTATGAAAATGCTGTGTCCAGATCACTTTCCTCAGTATGTGATTTTCTTAACTTTGAAAAAATGAATACTCAGGTTTTTTTACCTTGTTAATTTTATATGTATGTATATATGTGTGTGTGTGTGTGTATATATATATACACATACACACACATATGTGCCCAAGTGGCCAAGAAGGCCAATGGCATCCTGGCCTGCATCAGGAATAGTGTGGCTAGCAGGAGCAGGGAAGTCATTGTGCCCCTGTACTATGCACTGGTTAGGCCACACCTTGAGTCCTGTGTCCAGTTCTGGGACTCTCAGTTTAAGAAGGACATTGAGAGACTTGAATGTGTCCAGAGAAGGGCAACGAGGCTGGGGAGAGGCCTCGAGCACAGCCCTGTGAGGAGAGGCTGAGGGAGCTGGGGTTGTTTAGCCTGGAGAAGAGGAGGCTCAGGGGTGACCTCATTGCCCTCTACAACTACCTGAAAGGTGGTTGTAGCCAGGAAGGGGTTGGTCTCTTCTCCCAGGCAACCAGCAGCAGAACAAGAGGACACAGTCTCAAGCTGTGCCAGGGGAGGTTTAGACTCGAGGTGAGGAGAAAGTTCTTCACCAAGAGAGTCATTAGTCACTGGAATGTGCTGCCCAGGGAGGTGGTGGAGTCCCCATCCCTGGAGGTGTTCAAGAGGGGATTGGACGTGGCACTTGGTGCCATGGTCTAGTCATGAGGTCTGTGGTGACAGGTTGGACTCGATGATCCTCGAGGTCTCTTCCAACCTTTGTGATACTGTGATACATATATATATGTTCACTAGCAGCATTGACCTGCACTGAAGTCAACTTTGAATCTGGCCTATATATATTCTGAATGGTAACCTTTTCTTTTGCCCCTTGTAGGTGGATGGTGTGAAGGTGAGACCCCCTGCCCATCCTCATGAAGGTATTCGTATATACCAGAGGACAACAAGAATTTACCTGGAGACAGACTTTGGCTTATACCTGAGCTTTGATGGCAGTCAAAATGCAGGTAAGTGATAGTAAGACAGCGGGCAGGAAAGCTTTTGCAGTGTCTCAACAAGTGTCTTCACACCAAAGGAGTCCTGCACCCAAAGTAAAATTGGAAACCTTCATCCTTTGAGCCTATTAAAATAAAATTAAATTAAGATGAAAGTGTTACCCAAAAAGCAGAAAAACCCCATAAAACTGGCATTTCTTTATCTGGATCCATCTGAACATAGGAGAAATGAGATGCAGAGTCAGACTGGCTCACCTTTTTTCACGTTAAGTAAGGCCTGAGGGCTTAAAAATAAAACCCAATCACTTGAAACTGCTGATCACGACGATGGGGTGAAATCTGAATGTGCCCCTGTGCCAGCTTAAGCCAGTCACAGGACTGAGAGCCTCAAGGTATCCAGCTGTGAGTGCATCCTTCTACCTCCTTCCTCTCAAGGCTGTTCCAGATCATCCCATTTTCCTGTGTTTCTCAGTGGGACTCACAGCACACGGTGCACACCTCACTCCTGCAAGTGGAGCGCACATTCTTGCCTCCTCTGTTGAAAGCAGAGCTACTTCTGATGCACACCAGAATACAGTCATGTGATTTCTGAGGGGATGGTGAAAGCACCAGGCTGTTTTTACACATGACCATCATTCCAAACCCTAAAAGTCCAGCTCCAGAAAGGTCTCTCCTGTAAGAATTCTGCTACCAAGTGGATTCTAAGTGAGGGGCAAGAAGTGGCTGATGCATTGTTTGCTGCAAAGCAGTAAGCAGTAGGCACCAAGAGCACTCAGGTGGTGATGTCATGTTAAATAATGCCTTACTGGCTGCAACTTTTTTTTCCTGATCCATGTTGCACAGCAGCAGAAACAGGACAGAAGCAGTCCTCTGAATACATGTATGAACATGTATGCTCAGGGCTGTGCTCATATCCTGCCCACATCACGTTGCCAGGTCTGATCTGAATCATGAAAAGTGGTACTTGGCACTGCTTTCCACCTCTTCTACACACTCAGAAGCAAAGATTTCGGTGTAATAGCTCTTTTTTTTGCCTTCTGAACTTCCCTAGATATCAAGCTGGCCAACACCTACAGAAGCAGAGTGGAAGGCTTGTGTGGTGACTTTGATGGGAGACCTAGAAATGACTTCAAAAATCCCAATGGTGTTGTGTACAGGAGTGTGAATATGTTTGGAGCCAGCTGGAAAGTCCCTCTGAATAGGAACCCTGCTCGTCTCAGGTACTGCATTTTCTACTCCATATCCATGGCAAGCACAGCAGCTGGAAGGGAGTGAACAAAGCCATAGTTAATACCTAGGAGCAGCTGTGTTATTTCTGGTCTTTATATTCTGTGTGGAGAGACCTTTCCTGCTCATTGACTGGGTAGGTTTAGACTGCAAGAGTGGTCAGGCATTGGAATATGCTGCCCAGAGAGGTGGTTGAGTCACCAGCCCTGGATGTGTTTAAAGGTGGTTTGGATGTGGTGCTTGGGGATATGGTTTAGGGGAGCACCTTGTAGAGCAGGGTTCTGGGTTGGACTTGGTGACCCTGAGGCTCTTTTCCAACCTGAATGTTTCTGTGATTCTGTGAACCACCAATGACTTTCTATCTAGCCAAAAGAGGCCTGAAGTGTCCAGTATCCTTCTGTGGGGCCACAGTCATTACAACAGCCACTGTACAGGCATGAATAAGAGAGAAATAAGCCTACAGAAGGTCTGTTGTGGTGTTCCTCAAGAGCAGTACCCTGAAGGCTGTTTGCACACGCAACAAACTGACGCTGTCATGGTGACTTTACAGGCGAGATGTAAACTCAGACGATGAGTTTGAGGAGGAACTAGATACAGGCCTCTTCCAAGGCTGTGGTGAAAAAGAGCTGGAGCAACAAAATGGAAATTCAAGATGTCAAATCCTGATGGACTCCAACGGTCCCTTTGCAAATTGCCACTCTACACTCTCACCTGATTTCTATTTCATGTAAGTGGCTGCCACGCACCCTTGTCCACCCCGTCTGCAAACCCATTTTGGTGCTTGCTTCTGAAAAGAGTGTTTCATCTTTGGCCTCTGGGAGATTAATAGGGACTGGGGATAGTAAATATCTTTGGAGAACTGGGCCCAGGGTTTCCATTATTGGCCCAGGCAGCCAGGAAGGCCAATGGCATCCTGGCCTGCATCAGGAACAGTGTGGCCAGCAGGAGCAGGGAGGTCATTCTGCCCCTGTACACTGCACTGGTTAGGCTGCACCTCAAGTACTGTGTCCAGTTCTGGGCCCCTCAGTTTAGGAAGGAGGTTGACTTGCTGGAACATGTCCAGAGAAGGGCAACAAAGTTGGTGAGGGGCTTGGAACACAGCCCTACGAGGAGAGGCTGAGGGAGCTGGGGTTGCTTAGCCTGGAGAGGAGGAGACTCAGGGGTGACCTTATTGCTGTCTACAACTACCTGAAGAGGGGTTGTAGTGAGGCGGAGGTTGGTCTCTTCTCCCAGGCAACCAGCACCAGAACAAGAGGGCACAGTCTCAGGCTGCATCAGGGGAGGTTCAGGCTGGAGGTTAGGAAGAAGTTTTACACTGAGAGAGTGATTGCCCATTGGAATGGGCTGCCCGAGGAGGTGGTGGGGTCGCCGTCGCTGGGGGTGTTCAGGACGAGGCTTGACAGGATGCTTGGTGCCATGGGTTAGTTGATTAGGTGGTGTTGGATGATAGGTTGGACATGATGATCTTGAAGGTCTTTTCCAACCTGGTTTATTCTATTCTACTCTATTCTATTCTATTCTATTCTACTCTACTCTACTCTACTCTACTCTACTCTACTCTACTCTACTCTACTCTACTCTACTCTACTCTACTCTACTCTACTCTGTTCTGTTCTGTTCTGTTCTATTCTATTCTATTCCATTCAATATCTATCTCCATAAATTCCCTTCTTTATTTGTAAACAATAGTGATGCTTTCCATCTAATTCCAGCTTCACTTTTCTGTTAGCTCAAGAAAGCAGCTTTCCTCTTTTCCTACAGAGAAAAAGCAACAGTATTAAACATTACGCCTGCAGGCTGGGATTTCCAGTGTCCAGTTCTCACCCACCTTCAGTGGGAATTTAGTACCTGGCTCTCTTAGTTTCCTTCTAGAAAACCTAGCTTCATAAAAACCAGCCTGCATGCTGTAGCCACAGAGGCTGAGGCTGTCAGTGACGCTTCTTGCATCTTTCATGAAACAGTGCAAAAAACTGAATAGTGAAGAGTAACTAACCTGCCACCTTCAAGGAAGCTCCCTCTGCTGTGTTTAAAGGCTGCTGTGGCCTCTTACATACACAAGTCCTACACACCTGGTTTTGAGCGGCATGAAACCCTTTGATTCATACCCACATTCATTATTCATCCATCATCAGCAACAAAGTTGCCAAGGAGCTGCCAGGTTTCTTTAGAAATGCAGTTGTTCCTAACTTTGAAAGAGAAATAATGCCAGCCTCAACACCCCTTCTACTTGTGAGAAGAATGTGAAGGAATCTTAAGGCAAAAAGAAACACTGGACCAATGGCTACTTCTCTCCTCACTCTGGAATTTGGTGCTGCCTTCATAGTTGTAGCCTGATTCTTTTTTCCTGAGGTGCTGCAAACTTGCAGATCCCATTCACCTCAGATCCCAGTGCCTCTGAAAATCAGGATGTGGATATTCAGATGATGAGCAACTCTGAGAAGGCAGCACTGGCAAATGAACAACCACTGGGTAAACCAGGACTCTGTGTCAGTACTCAAGGCATATGGCCATGGGGAAGGCACCCATGTGTTGCAGTGAATGTGTAGTCCAGCTATAAGATTGAGCAGCATTACAAGGTGGAGTCACCATGGAGGTGTTTAGGAAGAGACTGGATGGGGTGCTTGGTGCCATGGTTTAGTTGATTGGATGGTGTTGGGTGATAGGTTGGACTTGATGATCTCAAAGGTCTCTTCCAACCTGGTCTATTCTAGTCTAGTCTAGTCTAGTCTAGTCTACTCTACTCTACTCTACTCTACTCTACTCTACTCTACTCTACTCTACTCTACTCTACAAAGTGCATCATGCAGCCATGCTGGACCAAACCAGAAGCAAATAGCAGTCCAGTACCTGTTGATGGCTTGTTCACAGATAAATCTCTCTTGTGCCCTTATGGCCCAGAAGGCCAATGGAATCCTGAGGTACATTAAGAGGAGTGTGCCCAGCAGATCGAGGGAGGTTCTCCTCCCCACCTGCTCTGCCCTGGTGAGGCCACACTTGGAATACTGCATCCAGTTTTGGACTGAGAGACAGTTCAAGAGGGACAGGGATCTTGCTGGTGAGAGTCCAACAGAGAGCTACCAGGATGATGAAGGGACTGGAGCACTGCCCTATGAGGGGAGGCTGAGAGACCTGAGGCTGTTTAGTCTGGAGAAGAGAAGACTGAGAGGGGATTTAATAAATGTCTATAAATATCTGAGAGCTGGGTGTCCAGAGGGAGAGGACAGGCTCAGTTGCACCCTGTGATAGGACAAGGGGCAATGGATATAAACTACAGCACAGGAGGCTCCACCTCAACATGAGGAGGAACTTCTGCACTGTGAGGGTCACAGAGCACTGGAACAGGTTGCTCAGAGAGGTTGTGGAGTCTCCTTCTCTGGAGCCTTTCAAGCCTGTGTGACCTGTGCTGGATTCTATGCTCCTGCTCTGGCCATGGGGTTGGACTTGATGATCTCTTTGGGTCCCTTCCAACCCCTGACATCCTGTGAGCCTGGGATCTCACAGGTTAGCAGAGGCTGCACAACAGATAACCTGATCTTCCCAACCATCTGGCTGGGGGAAGTGGGGTGTTTATTCTTTGGTTTTCCTGTCAGCCAGACAGAGGGAAATGGAACTAGCCAAGAGCCAGGCAGAAACAATAATAAAGCTACTGGCAACAAACTCTTTCTCATGTTCCACACAGGAGCTGTCTGTTTGATATGTGTGCAATAGGAGATGATGCTGCACTGTGTCAGAGTCTGGAAGAATATGTGCTGGCTTGTCAACAGCAAGGGGTCAGCATGGGAGGCTGGAGGCAACAGACAGTTTGTGGTAAGCACAGGAAGAACCATACAGGAAGTATGGTTTCCACCTAAAGGACTCTCAGAATCTGAGATTGGAGGCTTTTCCTATACCAGAACTTCTCAGGGAGTAAAGTCATGCTGGTTCACACCTGAATCACTGCTGACAGTGTAGCATCCACACTTGCTCTGCTGGCCTTTCTTCTGTGTCTCAGGCTGGCTTTCACATTTAGAACCCAGCTTAGAAAGTTACTTAGGAATGAAGAGCTTTCAGCTCCTCTGTCATCAGAAGTTTATGAAGAGCTTTCAGCTCCTCTGTCATCAGAAGTTTATGAAGAGCTTTCAGCTCCCCTGTCATCAGAAGTTTACCAACCATTACCAACTGGACCAAAAAAAAGTTACACTTTCAGAAACCATCCCAAACCACAAGTCTGAAGGAAAACCATTTCATGTCAATCTCTTTTTAAATCTACAAATTATACTAATTATCTCTTTTTTTTTTTGCCTGTGAAATTTTAAGATGGAAAAAAAAGATTCTTTACCATGAGGGAGGTTCACCACTGGAACAGGTTGCCCAGGGAGGTAGTTGAGGCCCCATCCCTGGAGATGAGGCTTGACAGGGCTCTGGGCAACCTGATCTAGTGGAGGATGTCCCTGTTGACTGCAGAGGGGGGCGTTGGACTGGATGACCTGTGGAGGTCCCTTCCAACCCAAACCATTCCATGATTCTGTGATTCAGCCAAAACCTCCAAATCCTTGAGACTACAAAAATGCTGAAGTAAAACTCAATCTCAAATCTTTCTTTCCAAAACCATTTCAAGTTGGGAGATTAAGCAAACCATACTTCCCCTGTGTCTCCCCCAGTCAGATGACTTTGTCTTCCTGGTTAAACACAGTTGCCACAGTGCCCACAGCTGCTTGCAGAGATGGTTACCCTCAGTGTGTGGGAAGCTGGCTGAGAACAGTGAACACCAGGAATGAGAGCAGAGCATACAAATAGCTTTGATTATGCATTTCTTGGGTTTGGAGTGCTCTCCTTACAACTAAAGTGTTGTTATGCCTGGATGTAGATCTCTGTGTATGTGCTGTTTGTTGTACTGCCTCCTACCACATGGCAACACCCTCTGGGTCTCCAAGGGCATCCTGTGCAGCAGCCTGATATAACTGGACTCTCCTTAATTTCACAGGTATTTCATGTCCTGCCAACAGCAACTACAGCTTGTGCACATCTGCATGCCCAGCATCCTGCAATGATTTCACCAGCCCCTCTGAGTGTGAATCCCCTTGTGTGGAAGGCTGTGAATGTCTCCCTGGCTATGTTCTTAGTGACTCTGACTGTGTGCCTTACAAAGAATGTGGCTGCACGTACCTTGACAAGTACTATGAGGTACAGTCTCCCTGTGGGTCACACAGCTCCCACAGCACCTTCTGCTAATCACTTCACCAGTCTCAGCAGCATGTAATTTTGCATTAGAAACAAAGAGCAACTCTTTAATACAATTCTGGTCTCCACAGAAATGGGAGAGAGTAGATTACTCGGTCTGCCTCTGAAACTCTGCCTGCCAGAACAGTCAAGACTGGCACTTGGACAGAGTCTGTGAGGCCTTGAGCACAAGCCCTAGGAGGAGAGGCTGAGGGAGCTGGGGTTGTTTGGCCTGGAGAAGAGGAGGCTCAGGGGAGACCTTCTTGCTCTCTACAACTACCTGAAGGGAGGTTGTAGCCAGGTGGGGGTTGGTCTCTTCTCCCAGGCAACCAGCACCAGAACAAGAGGACACAGTCTCAAGTTATGCCAGGGGAAGTTTAGGCTGGAGTTGAGGAGAGAGTTCTTCCCAGAGAGAGTTGTTGGCCATTGGAATGTGCTGCCCAGGGAGGTGGTGGAGTCACCATCCCTGGAGGTGTTCAAGAGGGGATTGGACGTGGCACTTGGTGCCATGGTTTAGTCACGAGGTCTGTGGTGACAGGTTGGACTCCATGATCTTTGAGGTCTCTTCCAACCTTGGTGATTCTGTGACCTCCATGTTAATCACCCACCCATTGTAGCACTAAACAACAGCCTCAAAGGCTCTAAAGGTTACAACACACCAGCCACAGAGACATTCTGTCAGTGGCCTGTGTCCTCTCAGCAAAGAGTGGTATAGGCAGAGTTGAGAGCCTGTAGCTGGCTGTGGCATGAAGAGAGCCCCCAAAAGGCTGGACTATGGGGACTATGGAGAATCCTCCATTGCCACTGCAGGACAGAACAGCTCCATAATCCCACAGATTTCTTGTTTTACACTAGAGATTTGTTACTGAAAAGGCCTAAGCCAGCAAAGATTGGTTTATGGGAGGAAGGAGACACTTACTATGAACAGGTGGCACTTGCCAGCAAAATGGCATATAGCATTTCCAGATGTCCTTGGAGGCATGATGCCAGCAACAGTTAGACATTGCTGGTTGCACAAGTACCCTGTCTGGGGCTAGGATCTCATATGCCAACTCTTCTCTTGCCTTCTTTCTTTGGCCATCCTCAAGTTTCAAAGAGATGGGTTAGTTAAGGTGCTTTCTCTCTGTTTTTTGGTACAACCTACCAAAACCAAACCAAACCACATCTGCCTTGTTGCCATTCACGAGGAAGGCATCAGACAGAGCAGCATGGGGCTGTAGCATCCCTCTCATGGTTTTCCTGGCTGACTTAATGTGCCTTTATATATATATATATATTTAATTGCTGTCTTCTAGATGGGAGAAATATTCATCACTGATGACTGCTCCCAGAGATGCCAGTGCACAGAAAGCTCCACTGTCTCCTGCACTGCCCTAGGCTGTGAATCTGGTGAAATCTGTGGTATTTCAAACTTCAGTCGTGGATGCTACAGGAGTGAGTCAACCACCATCACCTTGTCTTTGAGGCTAAGAACTTAGTGCTTGTAGCACAAGACTGGGTAGTGGATAGTTGCAACAGAGAGTATACAGAAGAAAAGCAGAGCAGGGATCTCGCTCTGATATTTCATTGTAGACACCTCTGTTGCCAAGTACAAGTAATGGGCCTTAAAATAAAGGGGGTGTCAGCATTAGGAGTCAGTGCACTCTAAGCAAGAACCGTTCTCTCAGGGTTGGATTATCGAAGAGTCTGAAGCATTTCTCCTTCCTTTTTGCTAGGTGGACCTTGCATGCCAAACCCTTGTAAGAATGATGGAGTTTGCTCTGAAGATACCAACAACAGCTCTGTCCCCTTCTCTTGTGAATGTTCAGAACTGTACACAGGACCAGTCTGTGCAGATGAAAGGATAGGTAACAAAACTGTTTTGGATTTCACTGTCTGCATCACACACCCCCCACTTCCAAGAGTGGCTGTGACTATGGCAGGGACTGAGCTTGCTCTTCATTTCCATGCTTCAACTAGTAACCCAGTGGGTAAGAGCCTGTGGCCATCCAAGCAGAAAGGAGTCACATCCCCCAGTGGAGAGGTTCTAGAAGGTGTGACAGCAGTGCTCTGCAGGGCATGCAGACCTGGCTCTGACACTGTTCCAGAAAGCCACATTCATCAGAGAACACAGGAATAAATTGAGCAGGCAGTGAAGGATAGAGAAAAAATTCTGTTGGCAGTAATGCTCACTTTCACTGACAAGGCTCTTGCTTCCTTTTCAGCTGAAGACCCTTCCACAGGTAATGCTGAACACAGTACAGTTGCCATCGTGCTTGCAGTTGTAGCAGGCGTAGCTGTTATCATCATTCTCACAGCCTCTGCAGTGGTCATGCTCAGGTAAGGCTTGTCCCAGCTTCCCTGTGCTTAACAGGCTCAAGACATAGGCACCTCTTCAGAACCCATAAACCTCAACATTCCCATCAATCACAGACTTGCAGGACCAGCAAGGAACCACAGCATTCAAGATCTCATGTGAGGGAAAGCTTAGCTTTTTCTGTAGAGACAAACATGCCATTTCCTCCCCTCAGGGCATACACATCCCTGTCACCAAACCTGGGCTCTCTGGGGAGCTTGTCGCAGAGCACTGCAGTCTCCTTCTCTGGAGACTTTACAGACCCATCTGGATGCATTCCTGTGCGACCTGTGCTAGACTCAATGCTCCTGCTCTGGCAGGGGGCTTGGACTCGATGATCTCTGGAGGTCCCTTCCAACCCCTAACATCCTCCGATCCTTTGAGTCTCCAAAACCCAACTTCATTCACACTCACACTGATATCTGACTTCTTACTGCAGCTAAGAACAGAAAGTAAAAATGACTGGTGTCTTCTTTTTCCCCCATTCTACAGAGACAAGAGAAATTCAGGTACACTTGAGATAGAAGGGGGATCTTCCTTGCAACGCTCCAGGGATGCACTGGATGGCAGAGTGCAGGAGCAGGATTATGGCTACGTCACGAACGCTGCGTTTGATGACAATGAGTCCTGAAAAGCACACCTACAGCCAGCAACACTTCCCCCCCCCCCCCCCCCAGTTAACTGGTATTACTTTCTGTCCTTGTATTTAAACAGTATTGCTTAATATTTTGAGAAATATTATTATTAAATACAAATAAATAAATTGTGGCATTTGCTGAACAACCTTTAAGTACCTCCCAGGTGCCGTGCTGTAAGATGCAGGGTTGAAATAGCTCCTAACTCACGGAAGTGGCTGAAAAACACAAAGCACACAAAGAGCTGCCTGCTCCTCCTGAGCTGATTGCAGCCCCTTCCCCACTGCTGCCTGTGCCTGCTTCCCCCAAGATGTGTTATTTCCCACTCATGATTAGGGTTACCTTTACCTGCTGGCAGGGAATGGTTATATATGGTTAAATAAGCTTTCACCGCCCGGTGAGTGCACCTCTCTTCCAGTGTCCAAACAGATCTTTCCCTTTGCCTATAGAATAGAATAGAATAGAATAGAATAGAATAGAATAGAATAGAATAGAATAGAATAGAATAGAATAGAATAGAATAGAATAGAATAGAATAGAATAATCCAGGTTGGAAGAGACCTTCAAGATCATCATGTCCAACCTATCATCCAACACCACCCAACCAACTAAACCATGGCACCAAGCACCCCATCAAGTCTCCTCCTGAACACCTCCAGTGATGGTGACTCCACCACCTCCCTGGGCAGCACATTCCAATGGGCAATCACTCTCTCTGTGTAAAACTTCCTCCTAACCTCCAGCCTAAACCTCCCCTGGTGCAGCCTGAGACTGTGTCCTCTTGTTCTGGTACTGGTTGCCTGGGAGATGAGACCAACCTCTGCCTGTCTACAACCCCCCTTCAGGTAGTTGTAGAGAGCAATAAGGTCACCCCTGAGTCTCCTCTTCTCCAGGCTAAGCAACCCCAGCTCCCTCAGTCTCTCCTCGTAGGGCTTGTGTTCCAAGCCCCTCACCAACTTTGTTGCCCTTCTCTGGAAATGCTCCAGCAAGTCAACATTTTCAGCAAGTGGGAGAGGGCATGGGAGAGGGGAGGTCCAACTACATAGGTAGGCACATGGTGGTCACTTAGGGAAAAAGGGCATTAGAGCTTGCCATGGGATTGTGCTGATTCCCTCCCACTTGCTGGCCCTCACCTGCTAACACAACTTCAGAGCTGAGGCCAAGCTCTGTGTCCCCTGTGTTCAGGAACAGGCAGGACAAACTCCTACTGAATGCACAAGTTTTATTCTAGAAAATGCAGAAGTTAAGGGAGTGGAGAAAAACACTCCCTGGTTTCAGAGATCATCTGCTTTGCTTCCTCCACAAAGCTTACAGGTGGGCTGTATTTACTGGCAATGAGCTCAAGCACCTTCCAAGCTGTTTGTAGCAAGGCCTAATAACATGCAGTGTGCAAGAAGACACTCTCCCTGTGACAGACCACTCATAAGGTTCAGAGATTGGGATTGCCCTGACCCAGCTGCAGGACCTTGGACTTGGTCTTGTTGAATATCACGAGGCTGGCTTAGGCCCAGCTCTCCAGCCTGTCCAGGTCCCTCTGGCTGGATCCCTTCCCTCCAGCTGTCAGCTGCACCACACAGCTCGGCATCAGCAGCAAACCTGCTGAGGGTGCACTCAATGCCACTGTCCATGTCACCAACAAAGATGTTAAACAAGCCTGATCCCTGAGGGACTCCACTTGTCACTGGCCTCCACTTGGACATGGAACCACTGACGTAATGCTGATTATTATTTACTTACCCTTTCTCCCTTCCTTGTAGCCATAAAATCCTGTGTGCTGTCAGCCAGCAGTGTGTTTGTAACCTGCATGAACAGTCAGGTAGACAAAAGGCATTTTACTGTGGTCTGTTCAAGAACATGCCAGCTGCCCATACATGCACAGCACAGCTAGTTTGGAGAGGAGGTGAATGTAGAAAGGCTTTCAGCCTCGTTACACAGTGAACATGAATCAGCCTGAGAGACCTACTCATGTGCAAACGAACTGCCAGCCTTATGCTGGAAATTCACTGCAGTTACAGAAGCATCTTTCCAGCCTGTTCAGTGGCAGCTCCCCAGTGTGCTCTCGTGCTTGCTAACAGTGTGATTCCATGCATGCTGAGCAATGCCCAACCAGTTGATTGCTGTTGCAGAGGAGCACAGGCTGATCCTCACCCCACAGGATCTCAAACAGGTCCCAGCAATGCCCAAGTAAAGCAGATTTCTGGGTTTCCATGGATATTTTTTTTTCTGATACAGCAAGAATTGCTTTGGCTTTCCACAGGGGGTGATACTGAAAATAGGACGGGAATGCAGTGCTCCACTGAATTAACTCTTTCCTGCTGACAGAAGCCAGAAGTGACAAGTCTTCTGCTGCTCTGTTCTTTTAAATCAACCAGTTGGTGACCTGGCTTCTGAAGAGCTGGGCTTGAAATGCACTGCTTAGGCCATCTCGCCCAGAGGGCAGTTTTGCAGTTGGTGAACTGACCTTTCTAGCACACTTGTGGCAGCAATAGCCAAGGAGATAGCCCAGCCTGCTCAGCTCTGCTCACTCCTTAGCTCAGAGGACTTTTGCTGGAGGCTCGGCTGATGTCCTGATGGAAATTCCTGGGCCACAACATGAAAAGCCGTCCTAGAAACCTTTTTGCCCTAAAATGGCCATTGGGATTTACTCTGAGCTTCATCTCCTTTGCTTCTCTTCACCAGCAATGATGCGAAACATCAGAACGGCCTTTCCTAGCGGGCTTCCATCTGAGGCATGCTCGCTCATCCCCCGGCGCCGCAGGACAGCTGCCACGGCTCCGCACACCGGAGCCCCCCCCCCCCCCCCCCCCCCCCCCGATGGCGAAGCCCCGAGAGCCGCGACAGAGCCTCCCGGAGAGGAGGAGGGGGCTGCCCGTCATTCCTGGGGGCAGGACGGTCTGTTCCACCCGGCGGGCGGAGCTGCTCCCCGGGCACCCGCCCGGCCGGGAGGAGCCAGAGCCCGGCCCAGCTTCCCCCGCTGCCCGCTCCCTGCTGCGGGGCGGCAGATCGGCCGCGGCGGCAACGGGACGGGAGGCCGGGCGCTGGGGGTGAGCGGGGTGCTAAGAGGGACGTGGGGGAGCTCCGGGGGCGGGAGCAAGTGTCTGCCGGCAGCATCGGGAGAGGGGATTCTGCTCCTCTGCTCCGCCCTGGTCAGTCTCGCTCTGGAGCTCTCGGCACTAGCGAGACGTAGGATGGTTGGAGAGGGTCCAGAGCCGGCCACAACACTGAGGGACAGGCTGAGAGTTGGGGTTGTGCAGCCTGGAGAAGAGAAGGCTCCGGGGGGACCTTATTGTAGCCTTTCAGTGTTTAAAGGGATGGATGGGGACGATCTTAGCAGCGCCTGTTGTGACAAGATAAGGGACCATGGCATTGAACTAAAAGAGTGGAGATTCCAACTAGGCATAAGAAAGTGATTTGTTTACGGTGAGGGTAGTGAAAGACTGGCATAGGCTGCCCAGAGAGGTGGTAGGGGCCCTAGCCCTGGAAATGGTCAAGGTCACCTTGGACGGGGCTCTGAGCAGCCTGACCCAGGATATCCCTGGTCACAGCATGGGGGGTGGACTGGATCACCCTTAAAGATCCCTTCCAGCCACAGCGTTCTATGTCTCTGGGCTCTTGCCCCGGCATGGGTGCTGGCTGCTTTGCCACAGGGGTGCTGCCGGGGGCGAAGGGGCTATCTGCCGAGCCCTCGAAGCCACCGCAGAGACTGGGGACGGGCTCGGCACCCCAGGTGTCCCCCCGGGGAGCTGTGACCCTGCAGCGGCGCTAGGTCGGTAGCGGAAGCAGCAGAGCCCAGAAGGAGGGGAGGGGATCGGTGGGGTGTTAGCGGGGGGCGGCAGGAGCGGGCCGGGGCCGTGCGGTCGGTGAGCCGGGGTCGTGCGCTGCGAGCTGGCTGCCGGCCCGGAATGGCTTCCCCCTTCGCCTGCAGCGCTTGGCAGCCCGGCTGGCCGTGGCGTCGCTGGCAGGCGGGACCGGCTGCCCCAGCAGGGCCCTGCAGCAGCCGGGTACCGCCTGACGATGACATACGCTGTGAGCATGCCCGTGCGTGACGATGTCCCTGCCTGCCATCGCCCAGCAGGAGCCCTGTGCGCATCCCAGAGCTCCGCTCTCCGCCGTGCCTTGCACTGAGTCTGCCCAACGAGAGGGACGTCTGCTGACCTCATTCTAGAGATGGCAGCTTACCCTGAGCCTGGGGACCTGATCGAGATCTTCCGGCCAGCTTACCAGCACTGGGCCCTCTACCTGGGGGATGGGTACGTCATCAACGTGACACCCATAGGTAAGGCTGCTGCAGCCTGGCAGGGTGGAGAGGGACCTTTGGAGGGATCCAGAAGCCCTGTCTCCCTCCATGAGCTAGTGGTGGACCCTTTCCATCAGCCAGGCAGAAACTGTGCTGAGGTCTTGGAGGGTCCAGACAGGGCCTGCTTGGCTCATCCTGTCCCTGCCTTCCCCAGATGAAGGGCCCCCAGCCATGTTTGCCAGCGCCAAGTCGGTGTTCAGCAGAAAGGCCCAGGTGAAGATGCAGCTCCTGAAGGAGGTGGTGGGAAAGGACAGATACCGCATTAACAACAAACACGATCGCACCTACACTCCCCTGCCGGTAGAGGAGATCATCTGTCGTGCCCAGAGGTTCATTGGCCAGAAGGTGTCCTACGATCTGCTCGGCAGCAACTGCGAGCACTTCGTGACCTTGCTCCGCTATGGGGAGCCGGTCTCTGACCAGGTAAGCAACGTGGGATTGTCCCTGCAGGCTTCACAGTGCATCTCCTTGCTGCTCTGGGACAGGGGGGACCTGGACTGGGGCAGAGCCTGCAGATTGGATGGGGGACAGCAAAGCCCCAGGTATGGGGTCCAAACGGTCATTTCCTGTGGCCTTACCAGAGACCCTGAACCCAAAGGTTCTGTATGATCTGTCTGCACCCTGACAGTGCCTTTTTACTGCATGCTACAGCCCCAGGCTCAGTGCTTGGGTGTTGCCACTTCTGCTTACAGGGCAGGCGTTGCTCATTAATTTAACTGCTTTATTACCTCTGCTGGTATTAGCATGCCTGGGGTAGGACAGCCTGGAAACAGAATGAACTTTTTTCACTTCTCCCTTGCAGGCCAGCAAAGCAATCACTACCATTGGGGTTGTGACAGTTGCCGCTGGTGCCTTGTCCTTACTGGGCATCCTCCACAGCAGATCCAGAGAGAGACAGTACTGACAGCCCACCAGGATCAGCTCAGAGCAGGGCAGGAGAAACCTGGACAGGTTGTGACCACAGCTGCCACTTGGACTTACTAACAACTGTCCACCTTGCTGAGAGCAGCACTAACCTGTTTGCCACATCAGCTTTTATTCTACTGCCTGTGATGATTTTTGTGGTAGGCTGGGAGCACTTGCAAGCAAGTTCTCCATCCTGACATGCACCCCCCTGCTCTGCTGAGGGCTGGTACAGGCTTTCTACACTCACCCTGGTTTTATCAGCTACACCCTGTGGGCTTTTCTGGTGAATAACCTGTTTTAACTTTGATTTGTTTTGTAATTCAAAATTTATAGGGCAATATTGCTGAGGGTTTATCACATTTCCTCCAGCTGAGGGTCTGTACAAATGGAAAACCCCAGGTTCCCAGGCATGCAGAAGGGTAGACAAGGTAAGCGGTGCCCAAACTGAGCTCCTCCTGTGAGAGCAGGAGATAAGAAGGAAGGGCAGGTTTTACAGGCTGTGTCCCTTACTGATTTAAGTGGTGGTGTTTTAAATGATATTTTTTTGCTCAGTGGTGTTTTGCTCAGCATTCTCCTGCCTGGAAAGTGTCCCTTTCCCTGGCTTCCCTGACCCTTTTGCCTGGGGAACATCAGACAAAACCTCCCAGCTAGCTTTTTCTCTAGCTGCTGTGGCCACTGAAATGTCCCTCTTCGTGCCTCAGAAGTGTGGTAGCTGATGGGACTATGCCTGAACAAATTTAATAGCTCACAGAATTATTCAGGTTGGAAAAGACACCTGGGATTATCAAGTCCAACCATTGACCCTGCTCTACAAAGTTCACCCCTAAACCCTATCTCCAAGCACCACATCTAAACAACCTTTAAACACATCCAGGGTTGGTGACCCAACCACCTCCCTGGGCAGCCTGTTCCAAGGTCTGACCACTCTTGCTGATAAAAAAATGCTTCTAATGTCCAGCTCCCCAGTTGCAGCTTGAGGCTGTTCCTGCTTGTTCTATCACTAGTTACCTGTGAGAAGAGACCAGCACCAGCCTCTCCACAAGGTCCTTTCAGGTAGTTGTAGAGAGCAATGAGGTCTTGCCTCAGCCTCCTTTTCTTGAAACTAACCATCCCCAGCTCCTTCAGTCACTCCTCCTAAGAGTTATTCTCCAGTCCCCCTCTCCACCTTCGTTGCCTTCCTCTGAACTCACTCTCTGGTACTGAGGTGCCCAAAACTGGACACAATACTTGAGACATGGCCTTCACCACGGCTGAAAGGTCCCTTCAAACAGAACCATTCTGTGGTTGGACTTGGGCTGCCAAAGTACTGAAGTTTAAAGAAAGACCATCGTAGATTGCAAAGGCAGCCAGGAGCCTTTTGTCCCCTGGAGCAGTGGCCATTGGCTCTTCAGTGATGAGAAGCTGAGTTTAAGCCATTTGCAGCCCCAGCACAAGAACAACCTTCCTCCAGCCATCAGGAAAGCAAAGTTTCACAGGCCCTGCATTGCTGTGGGTTACACACCTGGAGAACGAGCACCTGTGTTCCAGCTCCCAATCTGCACAGCTTCACTATTTCCTTGGCAGAAAGCTGGGTTGTGGCTTGTCTTAGAAGAAAACTGATTTGGCAAAGTGGAGCTTTATTGACTCTTTACAAGGAGTATCTGGCTTAAGTGTTTGGAACCATTTATTTGCAGACTGAATACAAGAAATTCGATCCTGTGCTGCTTGTGCCACAAGCAGCTGCCTGGACTGTCAGAAGAGAGGAGAGCACAAGAGCTGTCTGTAAGAGGCTTGCTATTTTTGCCTGCTCCTAACATGTGCATAACAGGATCAGGAGCTTTTCTTAAAGATGGCTTGTCTCAGTGTTTGACAGAGCACAGCCAAGACTTCTGCTTGTATTCTGTGGTGCTCTCAGTTACTGCCTTTGAATAAAATGGTTGGTATAATTTTGTAACATGGGGAAACATACTGAAATAAAACTGAACCTGAAAGTCCCTTTTTTTTTGCTTCCTGCCAATGTAATCAAAAGTCCTTTCATGGCTAAACTAAGGAGGTGGTCAAACAACTTGAAGCTGAAGAGCTTCTTGGGTACTTCTCCAGCAGCCATGAGCCAGAGCATGTTGAAACTCCTGCTTCTGGGCATGACCAAGTTAAAAGAGGCCTAGCCCTGCTTTCTGCTGCGTGGCACAAAACCTGGGGCAGGGTCTGGCAGTGACACAGCACAAACTCAGGGGGCACAAACACAGGGGTCATGTGCATGTGTGTGCAGCAGCTGTGCTGTCCTCTCTGCCTTTGCAAACTTGAGTAGGGCATACCCTCATCAGCCTGCTCTTGCACCTTTACCCCTTCCTGTACTCGGAGCCTTATGTTTGCAAGAGCTGCCAAGGGAGAGCTGGCTGAGGGCAGCCTATGCACCCTCCTCTCATCAGTGTATTTCACTTTGGAATGCAAAAAAGAAATTACTTCATCTGGGGAAGGTTCTTGCAGTTCTTGGAAGCTGCAGCTTCCACTGAGTGCAGGGTTTGGCAGTTGTGACCTCTGAGGGGTCAAGATTGAGCCTCTCCTGTTGGATTGCCTCCCCATAAAGCTTGGCAAATGCCCAGGAAGGATTTGGTGGAGCAGTGCCTGAAACATGGAGTGAGTGTGATGTGGAGCAGCAGAAGCCGTCACTGCACCCTGTTCAGTCCTGTTGAGCACTCCTAGATGTTGGCAAGGTCCCAAACCTGCTGTTGCCATGGAGGAGAGTCAAGGCTGCTATTTACCTGCAGCTGAGAGATTCATTCTTGCCTGTGCTCTGGGGCCCATCCAGCACGGGCCCAGCCTGCCTCTGAATGCAGAGGTGTGTGCAGGGCTTTCAAACATCTGTATCTGGTGCACATCAAAGGACTACACCAGGCTGTTGAGCGTGAGCTGGGGAAGATGCCACCGCTGCAGTCCCGCACCCAGCCGCAGGGTCTCGCCTAGTCCTCCTCACTGTGTTCGTAGCTGGGGTTGATGTAAATCTCATCCATGCTCTCTGCTGCTAAGTCTTTGGTGTTCACAGGAGGCCAGCTGGGGTCCCTCTGCAGCATCCTCTGCCATTTTTGATATGGGCTGTTTGACTGGTACCCAGACCAGGCTTTAATCAGCAGCCAAAGGTGCTTGTTCTGCAAGATAACGTCCTGTGGAGTGCCATGGCGCAGGGTCAGTGCTGTTGCCTTCAGTGGAGGGGGACCAAAGCCTTCCTTTGCTACATGTGCAGCCCACCCTGAGTCTCACAGCACTCCCCTTTAGTAACAGCTGCCAAATGCCACCTTCCTCATCCACAGGAAGGCACTGCTCAGTTTTATCAGGGTGACTCTGTCCTGTTTAGCTAAAGAGGATAATGAAAAGGCCAGAATTTCCTCTGGAGGCTGTAGGACAACCAAGCACTGCCACTGCTTGCAGAAGACAATACCAGGTGCTGGGTACAGCCAACTTTGACCCACAAAAGACTTCCAGGGCTTAGTCCTTATTGCAGTATCCATCAGCACAAGTCAGCACACTCTTTGGCCTGGTTGATTGTAGGACAAGAGGGAAGTGGTTGTTTCAAAACCACTACCATGTGACTGACCCATGCTCCCCTGTAAACCAGGGCAGGGGGCTCCTCCTGGGCAGCTCCACTTCAGCTTGCTCCCTCTCTAAACACTTGAGAGATGTGGTCTAAATTACATCTTGGGGGCTGCATAAAATGGATTTGACTGACACACATTGATTCTTAGGGACCAAGCAAAGACCTGAGTGTGTATGCTTCTGCAGGAGGGGACCCTGACTGAAAATGGGGTACAAAGACCTGACCAGACACTGCTTCTCTTCACCTGAGCAATCAGAGGCAAACAAATACACTCACCTCTGTAAAGAAAGATACACAAAAGGTGAGCAAGAGCATCAGTAAGATGTAAACTCTCCAGATCACAGGAGTGCAAAGGAGCTGTTGGAAAAGACAGGAACAGCAATTAGGTTTAAATGCCTTGCCAAGATTTGCATCTGTTCCTAACAATTTGAGAAGCTGACTAATAATTTCCCAGTGGCAAGCATGGAAGAGGCAGTTGGAAGTGACAGTAATTCCTTGTCACAGGGATCTTGGAAGGCTTCATGCCAGATTCCCCATGGCATGCAGCTGCCTAACTCAGCTATTTAAGCTACTGCTGAAACCCACAGGTTGGGTACCCAGAGCAGTATTTGGTGCCCAAATACTTCTGGGGAGCTGTAGCTAATGCACAACATGCAGCTCCTCTCCTTCTGTGTATGCTTGCCCTAACACAGGGCCTTCACCTAAATTCATCCCATGCAGGGTGGCTGGGAATGAGTCACAGGACTTGGCCATACCCAACACTGGGCAGCTGGAGGCAGCCGCTCGCACTGTGCCCTGGCTGAGCACCCAGTAGGGCTGAGGCAGCCCCATGTGAGCTGATGGTGGTTGAGGCAGGGGCAGATGCATTCCCTGCCCACTTGATTCTCAGTCCAACAAGCCTCCTACAACATTCCACAAGCCACCTATTGTGCTTTTCTGTTAGGAAGAAAAGCTCTTTGCCTCCCAGTTGTTAGAAGAGAGGAGGACTACCTCATGAATCAAGCCCTTGTCAGAAGGATGTTAGAAAAGTTTGAAAGGGCTGCCCAATCAGCATCATAGCAACAAACTCATTTCCAAGATGACTATAAGCTTCTGCTCTATCTGCTTAGATAAAGAGCCAACAAAATCCACGACATGAAAAAGGAAATGCACATTTTGTTAGTGCTCACCTGCATGCTGCTGTACACAGCCTCAATGTCGGCCAAGAAGAGGAAGAGGCAGACTGCAAGCTGCAGGGCCAGGAGGACTGAAAACACATCTGGGGAGAGAAGAGCACTTGTGGCTTTGGGAGGCAGGCAGATAGGTGACCAAACTCCACAAGTGTGCTGACAGGAGACCCAAATGCTAATGCATTGTGTAAAATGCCTTTCTTTCCCCTGCCCCTAAAAGAGATGTGGAATTGAAAGTAGAGGAACTACTCCCCAGCAGCTCACCACCTACACTGTTTTTTCTTGCACAAGTGATTTGCCACATTCTTATACAACTGCAGAAAACTGCCTTGAAGGGGCACTGCTGCAAGCCACACCAGCATCCCCCCCTCCCCTGCACTTGCTCCTCTGCCTGCTCAGCCAGATGCCTGGACCCCAGGCAGCAGAGGAGACTGCTTGTTCTCCTGGGCTGAACTCCAGGGCAGGGCCAGTTGCTTCTGCAACTGACAGGTTGCAAAGGAGGGATATACCTGTGCTTTCCACACTCCAAAGGAGTTGGAGGCCACAGAACGATGGCAAATGGCTCAGATGTCTGGAGGTGTCAAACTCCTGGCAATTGCAAGGAGCTGAGTATCTTAAAACTAGCTGACAGGTCAGCAGCTCCCAACAGCTTCCTGGCAGCCTTCTCACTGCCAGGGAGGAGAAAGGACAAGGCTGAATGAGTGGCCCTTTGCTTCCTCCTAGGAATTGTTCCCAAGAACAGATATACCACAGAAAAATGTTCAGATTTCTCAGCTGACAGAGTGCTCTGTCCTATCTCAGCCTGGCTACATGCAGGATAGCTTCTTTCTGGTCTCACCTGTCTTCTGCAGGTGATCAGTGCCCTGTGAAATAGGTTTGGCACCTGGCCTTTCACAATACACCTAAATCAACTGCCAAGATGAAGCAAAGTCCTGCCCTCTCATCCATGAGCTACAATTGCAAAGCAGCTATCAGTCAGCCAATGGCTGAAAGGGCTAAATCAGCTCTGCAACACTCAGAAGAAGAAAGTATATTGTGAGAGGAATTTTAACAGTGATGCTATCGTGGCCCTTTCTTTCTTATCTCTAGGAATGGAAGCCAGGCAAAGTAAGGCTGTGATTCTCAGAGGAGTTCCTTTTGACAGATTTCAAAACAAATACACCTGATCCTCATGTGCTCTCTGTTCACAATTACACAGAGTTCTGCACTAAAGCTAGCCCATCATCATCTGCAAAGCACGCATGCAGGCCCCTCTGTGAGCTCTTCCTATCTCAAGGAGGAAGCTAACACAAGCAGTGCTCACCGAGCCCTTTTGTAATGAAGAAGCAGGAGCTTACAGACACCAACTGCTATTTTACATGCCAGCCACTGGAATGGGTAAAGAAAAATCCTAACAGCCTCTCCTGTCAGGCAGGAGACAGGAACAGGAGTCAGCAGAGAGTGTGTTACTCCAGCTTTACTCACAGTTAGTGTAGATGGGCTTCCGGAAGGGCTTTCCCTTGGAAAAGACAAAAGCCACAATGATGCAGTTGATAGAAGACAGTGGCCACAGTGTAGTGTCTTCATAACTGAGGACAGGGCTCTGGCCACTGCTGCTGGTACTGTTTTTCCCTGGGCTGCTGGAGGAGAGAGTCTGGTTCCCTGGAGAGCAATGTCTGTAAGGTAACAGCCAGCATTTTGTTCCTGCCCTTGCTGCAAACAGCAATTCCCTCTTCTTTCCAACCCAGCCTGCTATAATAATCAGGTATTGTCCATAGGAGTGAAAAACCAACATTTAAAGGAGTGAAAAACAAACATTTAAAAACCACCAATCAACCCATACCAAAATCAGCTGAATTTTCTAGAGTGTGCATTGTCTCATTTGGGCCTGGCAAGGCTGGAGTGTCCCCCGGGCACACATCAGCAATGCCATCTGCAAGCTGGAGATCAGAGACAAAAAACAGGGACTCACCTCTGGCTGGCCAGCTCTACATACCAGGGCTGCTGCTTCACCAGGAGGAAGCCACAGGTTTGCAGGGTAAGGGTAAAGCACACATTGAGGATGATGGAGAGCAGCAGCGGAGGAGACATGAGCTGCCCTGGAGGCCGATAAGGTGCCAGCTTTGGATAGGCTTCAGTCAAGCTCACTGGAGAGAAACCAGAAGCATTTGCAGTCCCAGGCAGCCCTTCCATCCCTCTGCATTTGCTGGGCCAGCAGAGCCACACAAAGACTTCCCACTCAGTGTTCTGCACCTGAGCCAGAACAATCCTCACTACCAGTACAGACTGGAGGATGAGGTGTGAGAAAGCACCCCTGAGGAAAAGGACTTGGGGGTGCTGATGGGTGAGAAGCTGGACATGAGCAGTGTGAGCTTGCATCACAGAAGGCAAATCACATCCTGTGCTGTATCTAAAGCAGCATTGCCAGTGGATCCAGAGAGTTGATTCTGCCACTTTACTCTGGTGAGACCTGACCTGGAATATTGTGTACAGGTCTGGAGCCCTCCATATAGGAAGGACCTGGACCTGAGTGAGCAGGTCATGAGAATGATCAGGGACTTGGAGCACTTCTGCTACAAGGACAGGCTGAGGGAGCTGGGGTTGTTCAGCCTGGAGAAGAGGCATCTCCAGGGAGACCTAATAGCAACCTTCCAGTACCTGAAGGGAGCTACAGGAAGGATGGAGAGAGACTGTTTACAAAGGCCTGCAGTGACAGGACCAGGGACAATGGCTTCAAACTAGAGAGGAGTAGATTTAGATTGGATGGTAGGAACAAGTTCTTTACTATGAGGGTGGTGGAACACTGGAACAAGCTGCCCAGGGAGGTAGCTGAGGTCCCTTCCCTGGAGATATCCAAGGTGAGGCTCAACGAGGCCCTGGGCAACCTGATCTAGTTGGGGATGTCCCTGCTGACTGTGGGGAGGTTGGATTGGATGACCTTTGGAGGTCCCTTCCTGTCCAGACCGTTCTATGGTTCTATGATTCACCCACCAGAAGTGAAAGCTGCAAAGCCTGGCCCTAATAAGCAGGCAAGAAATGGCTTTGATCTCCACTGTTTCCCACCAGACCCTTACATGAATACTACTCTCAGGAAAACACAGAGAGAAGATGGGGAAATGTATTCCATTCATGGGGTTCTCCACAGGAGTCCAAGAACCACTAGGTTCCACGCTGGGAACACACAAGAGAGCTAGGAGCCAAAGTTATGCTGAGCCCCACCAGCAGTCACCAGAGCAGCTGCTCCTTTTCTAGTCGAGTCTCACCTCCAAACCCTGTCACTTATGCACAGAGTTCTGCAGCTCTCTTCACAATGAGCTGTGAGCCAAATCTCACAGCTTAGGCCCTAGGAGTTGCTTTAGCATCAGTGGTCATGATGTCACTGACAAGCTGAACTTGGCTCCTTGTTTTGATTTTTGTTGAGAAATGAAGTCAGGTATTTACAGCCTGAAAGAGACAGAGCTGGCTTCCCAAGGTGCTTACTTGTCAGGCAAACCAGGAGGGTAATGACGACATCTTGTATCAAATACTGGTAATTCCCAAAGACTTGCAGTTGCTAGAACAAAACAAACAAACAAACAAAACCCCACCAAGTAGCACCCTCTGAGAACCAAAGACAGCTTCGATGGCACAAACTGTAGCACCCAATGCTCTTCCAGAGCAATGTCATGCCAGCAACAGCAGCCTCACAGCCCTGGGTGCAGCCCTGTGACGACCAGCAAGCCCAGTTTGCCAGCTCTCAGCCTGGTCCCACTGAACCTCTTGTTAATCCATAGTACTTCTGGGCAAATTTGTGGGCATTTTGGCATTTGAATGTTTTTTTCACCCTCCTCCTGGCAGATACCAGTGCCCTTTGCACCGCTTGCATCAGGCCGTGCACTCCTAGCCCACAGCAGTAGCACAGCCAGCCAGAGTTGCACTTTGTGCCAGGTTTGAGATGTCTTTGGGTAGTGGAGACCCTGATAAAGTTGGTGTGCCCAAATTAGTGGCTGGGGAAGCTGTCCCCATGTGGTGACCCACCAGCTGTGCATGTTTGTCATGCCTCACAGATTCACAGCAGCTCACTTTGCTCCCTGCCCTTCGCCACCCGTGGGGCTGTGCACGGATGTGTGTGTGAAATGAGGCAAGAGAAGTGGCCTGCAGTAAATCCATACATGAATTTTCTTTGCTATTTTAACAGTTTCACAGGACTCATCACATACTGGTGGTACACCATGGCAATTCTTCTTTAACTACCCTTCTTCATCTGCAGCACTCACTCCTTTTTCAAGCCTTTTTTTTTTCCAGCAGAGAGAGGCAGCTGCTCTCCCAAAGTCCCCATGTTGTAGCTGCTCCTGGGTCCCCACCATCCAGGTAGGCAGGACTCAACCCCCTTCTAATTCCCTTTCTTCTGTTGGAAGAGGTGAAGTTTTACCACCAGGCTTTTTTTACCCCGAGTCCAGGCGTCCCACAACCAATCTGCCCCATGCTGGTAATTACCCAGCTTCTGACATCTCTGCTATTCTCTGAAGCCCTGTATACCTTTTCTTACCTGCTGAGTAATACCACTAGAGATCCAAACCTGTGGTGAGCACAGTGTACTGATAAAAGATGCATGAACCACTTACCCAAAACAGCAGAGCAGTGCCAACAAACTGGATCAGGCCATAAAGGGTCAGGTATTTAACCACCCCGAAGGAAGCAACCAAAGCAGCTCGACCTTCCCTGCTCAAAACACAAAACAAAGCTGGAAGCCCTGCTGACAGCCTCGGTACTGTAGTGCTACAGATGGTTCCAGCTTTTAGGATCTGTGTTTGGCATCTCTTAAGGAGCACAGGAAACAGGACAAATTCCATAGAGAAATATGTTTGCCTCAGGATGCTGCAGAGCCACCGAAGTCCCCTTCATCTGCCAGGTTTTATTCCTTTGGCTTTCTTCTGCAGGTACGATTTCAATGCCTGGATTGAACTGCTGTTGCTTTTTCATTGCTGATTTCCTCAACAGTTCTGGGAATCCAGCACATTGCTACCCAAACAGGTGACTGTCTGCACACAGAGCAGCATATGGATATGTATTTTTTTTCAAGCAATGCCAAGCAAATCTATCCTGTGGTCGCTGTTATGCTTGCCCTTTCATGTGGCTCTACTGCTGTACCTGTTCCAAACATATCAGCCACCATGGGCAATGCTCTCCTAAACCCACAGAAAAAAACCTCCCAGCATTGGGATCTGTGCCTCAAAACCAATTCAAAACCCCTCCTGCTGTATTTTCACTGAATCACAGAACGCTGGGGGTTGGAAGGGACCTCCAAAGACTATCCAGTCCAGCCCCCTGCCGGAGCAGGATCACCTCGGGCAGCTGTTACAGGGTTTATTTTGTTTGGTGTATAGGAAATACTGACTTACAAATAGCACAGACCCCTCGCTGAACTGCAAGGCGTCATTACCCATCGCTCTAAATTCCTGGACCAATCTGTCCACCGCCACCGGAGCGGAGTGTTAAGGGGTGCTCCAAACCCCCCTTCCCCCATCTCCATCAGCAGAAGTTTGAATGGGGAAAGACAAAGGCACGAAATTGCCTTCCCCTCGCCCCTGGGGGCTTGGGGGGACAGATAAAAAGGCTCCATTCTTCCCGCTGAAGTCCCTCACATGTATTCACCCCTAGGGGAAAGCCCGTGCAGGGATTTGGAATTGTGCTTGGCTTGGTTCTTCCTGTCCAGCATATATGGCACTGGACACATTGTCCAGGAAAAGCTTAAACAGAGTGACCAGAAAGTGGTCAGTGCTCTCACTTTGGCTCTCGCTATTTTGGTTCTCATTATTTTGGCTCTCTCACTATTTTGGCTCTCATTTTTGGCTCTCACTATTTTGGCTCTCATTTCTGGCTCCCATTTTGGATTGCCTCTGCTCTCTCTCCGGATTCGTGGCGAAATTGGAGAGATCAGCACTGGGACCTGGCTTCCCCATGGAGCTGCCTCCCCTGGGGTCCTGCTGCCTGCCTGCTGCTGGAGCGACCCTGCCTGCCGCAAACCTGCGGCTGCTGGCTGGCGCAGGCTGGCAGTGCAGCTTCCCTTGCACTGCTCAGAGAGTGCTGCTGCAGGAGCTCTGCCTCGTGGGAGCTGTGTCTAAGGACACTTTGGGTTTTTTCCAGGGCCCTTTTCCTTTTGATTTGTGCTGCATTATCCACACATTGGATTATAAACTTGCAGTTCTGGAGCCTGCCACCAAAGAAAGACCTAGGGACTATCTCCAAATTCCTGCTGCCTCCTTGTGAGTACAACCTAGAATCAATCACAGAATCAATCATAGAATCAATCACAGAATCAGTAAGCTTGGAAAAGACTGCAAAGATCATCGAGTCCAACCTGTCACCCAACACCTCATGACTACTAAACCATGGCACCAAGTGCCAGGTCCAGTTCCATCCTGAACAACTTCAGGGATGGTGACTCCACCACCTCCCTGGGCAGCACATTCCAATGGCTAACAACTCTCTCTGGGAAGAACTTTATCCACACCTCCAGCCTAAACTTCCCCTGGCACAGCTTGAGACTGTGTCCTCTTGTTCTGGTGCTGGTTGTCTGGGAGAAGAGACCAACCCCACCTGGCTACAACCTCCCTTCAGGTAGTTGTAGACGGCAAGAAGGTCTCCCCTGAGCCTCCTCTTCTCCAGGCTAAGCAACCCCAGCTCCCTCAGCCTCTCCTCACAGGGCTGTGCTCAAGGCCTCTCCCCAGCCTTGTTGCCCTTCTCTGGACACATTCAAGAGTCTCAATGTCCTTCTTCAAATGAGGGGCCCAGAACTGGACACAGGACTCAAGGTGCAGCCCGACCAGTGCTGAGTACAGGGGTACAATGACTTCCCTGCTCCTGCTGGCCACACTGTTCTTGGTGCAGACCAGGATGTCATTGGCCTTCTTGGCCGCCTGGGCACACTGCTGGCTCATGTTTAGGTGGCTGTCAATCAGTACCCCCAGGTCCCTCTCTGTTTGGGAGCTCTGCAGCCACTCTGACCCCAGCCTGTAGCTCTGCATGGTGTTGCTGTGGCCAAAGTGCAGCACCTGTCACTTGGACTTGTTGAATGCCATCCTGTTGGACTCAGCCCATCTGAACCTGGATTCTCATTGGCTTTCCCTAAGGTCTTGGCTTGCCTCTGATTTTCTAAGTGGGGTAAAGCTATTTTGTGGCTTAGCCTTTTCCATTTTCTGAATTCTCTAAATTGTACTCATGTTGCCCATAAGCATCCTGGTAGAATTTGTGACCAAACAGAAGCTGTAAATAAAGTCTAACTACTCTGTGCATCATTTTGGGGCAGGGGGTTGGGGAAAATAAAGATAACTGTGTGTTTATAATTCCCAGTCTCATTAATTTAATCCCAATCAAAACAGCAGGTCACAGAGGAATGCATCCAGCTGGGTTTTGAATATATCCAGGTGGGTTTTGAGTATCTCCACAACCTCTCTGGGCAGCCTTTCCAGTGTTTTGTCACCCTCCCAGTCAAAAACTTTCCCCTTGTGTTCACATGGAACCTCCTCTGCTCCAGCTTGCACCCAAAACACCTGTGTAGTATTTCTGATGCATGAGCTGAGCCTCTGTCCCTGAGTGACTAATGCAATTCCTGGTCCTGAAGAACAAGCCACATATTCTATATAGTTACTGAGCACTTGTTTGGTTTATCAGCATCTTTGAGAGCAGTGCAGCTCGTGGCCCTGCCGGCTTAGCTGACAGCAGGCAGCGGCTCCCCATGAGCGCATCAGGGCACAGGCAGCAGACTCACCTGATCAGCTCTGGCACGCACTGGATGTTGGGGATTTGGGAGGTGAAAGGCGAGGCCACAGATGCCTCCTGCTCTGACAGCGATATCCCTGCATGGGCTGTTTTCAGAGCCTGAAATCATGGGAACCAGAAGACAGGGGATCAGCCACCCCTCCCACCCCACACAGTGTTTACTGGTGCTTTACGAACACTGCTCCAGGTGTCCTGTGTAATTGATCTTCCTCTATTCTGTGGCCCAGCTGATCTCATTTTCCAGATATTTTCCCTCCCCTGGAGCTGAACTATTTCTTTTGTTTCTTTAATCCTATTATACCTCTTTAAAATCCTTTGAACTACCCTGGATGCCGTTTCCCACACTCGAGTTTCTGCACACCTCTCCTCTTAAGCAGTCTCCCCAACTATGCAAATCACCATTTCATCCTCTTTGTATTCTTTTCTACCTCCTCTTCAAATGTCTTTTCTTCCTCTCTTATAAGCTCCCTGGCCTTGTCACCTCTGGTTCAGGGATCAGGTGTAGGCTGTGGGCAAAGCAGGCTAATGCCTTATGGTTGAATGAAATGATTAGAACATCTTTATTATCAACAGATGATAATATCATGATTACATCATATTATGATGCCATCTTTATTGCTAAAATATCATCACATTATCAAATGATATCATGATAACCCTTTTATCATTAAACTATGATGCCATTAATCAATTATGCCTTTCTCATTAACATATCATAGCATTATTATTCACTTATATTATGGTAATATCTTCCTCATTAGCATATCATCATATTCCATTCTATATAGCTTAGTGGCTAGGTTATCAATTATGCTGTGATGACATCTTTCTCATTAACATGTCATGATAGTATTATTATTCACTTATGTTATGGTAATATGTTTCCCATTAGCATACCATAATATTCTATTGTATATAATTCACAGGATAGGTTATAATATGGACTAGTTTATAATAATCTAATAAGTAATTCTTATTTTTATGGCTAGGACCCTCACATTTACAACTGTGTGAGACAAGGTCTCTTGCCCCTGTTTCTGAGGGTAACCCCAAAAGTGTTACCCCAAAAGTGTTGTGTATGTTAGTAGCAAAACCAATGCATGTGTGTGGAGAGTATTCTGCAGTGACAGGGTGTGCCCAGGGGCTAACTTGGGAGCTGACAAGTGATGTTGGACAGGCTGTTGTCACAGCTCTCCTTAGGCTGAAAGAGAGGAAGCCTATCAACAGCAGCAGCCGAGCTCCTACATACCCCACAGTCATTGGCGCCGTCACCACACATACCCACGTAGTAACTGATGGATGAGAAAGAAGAAAACCACATCAGCCTTGCAAGTAATTGACTCTGTGGTGCAAGCACCTGCTGGCTTAGCTCCTGTGGATGCTGCAGGGCAGGGACTCATGTTGGCCCTGGAGAAGGCAGTAGCTGTTTCCAGAGGGCAAGTGCTATGTGGGCAGAAGATGGGGCAAAGGGCACCAGGCAAAACTAGGGCTCGGTTTTGAATGAGGCTGTAAGGGGAAATGGAACAGTGCCACTTCATTCCAGACAGTGTTTTCCCACTGGTTCCAGGAGCCATGGCTAGGGAGCAGGGTGTGCACCTTTGCAGCAGCTCCTGGGCCTGCAGCTTGGCTTTTACCAGCATTTTCTCCTCAGCTGTCTTTGTAGGCTGAAATAAAACAGCAGCTCTCAAAACACCACACATGAGGTCCCTCTGATAGGGCAGGGAAGTTCATCCCCAGAGGAAACACCTCATAACCAAAGGCATCATGTCCTGGTTATGCTTAGCCATAGTCAGTGTGAGTCCTGCCTGGGGACTGTCCTTTGGGGACCGGATGGAGCATCTTACTCCCATATGCGTCAGGCTGTTTTCAGCCTTGCTAACGCTGCAGCCAGGACAGCCCTGGTGGTCATGAGGGAGTTGCTGGGTGTGGGGATTATTTGTGTACACAAGGGTCTGCCCCAATGTTTGGCCCACCTCAGAAGGTGGCCAAGAAGAATGCAGAGACAGGAGTTGAGTAGAGGAAGGGAGGGTTTGGAAGATGGGCATGGGGCAGTTGCGCTTCAAAGAAAACTTGTTATTGGTTTGGTTCAAGGGGAAATGAAAACAAAACCAACAACAAACAAACAAAAGAACCAACCAACCAAAAGAGAGCCTTACTTGAGTTTCTGAAATTCCTCAACAAGGCTGGACTTCTGGCCAGGAGACATCCTAGCAAAGACAGTGGCGTTCACCAGTATCTGCAAGAAAGAGCAAAGGAGTGCCTTGGGCGAGGCACTTGTGTCTCCAGCACTCGACCAAGGCAGGATCAGTCCTCCCTCACATGTGCCTGCCACATCTGTAAAACCCTCTAATCCTGCCTCCCAAGCCCTATCATAGTTTTGCTAGCCTTAGGGTTCAGGTTTCCTCTAACATGCTCTTTTTGTGCCTTGCCTCTTCTGCGGGAAGCGCTGAGAAGCCATCAGTTCCTCCGTGCTCTGCAGCAGCCTTTAGAGCAGCAAGGCACTGGGAGTGCTTCCCAAGTGCAGGACAGATGGTTAATGACAGTAACAACAGCACTGCTCAGCCTCAGCTTTCTCCTACCTGAAAATCTGCCCAGAGAGCATAAAATCTGCCTGAGCACCAGCTCTTTTATGGACTGGGTGACAGGAGTGGAAGATTTCTGCTGCTGGCTGGGGGTATTTCACGTTCCTGCTGCTGCTGCTGAGGAGAGGCCGTTGCCAGCTATGCTAATGGCATGTGGGAATCAAGTTGATGTTTTTAATTAAACTGAAATTGAGAAGGTGACCATGGAGTAACCACTGCACAGCTGCTCACAGCACCACAGCCAGCCCTGTCATTGGAGGTCTTAGAAGATGCTGAAAGCAAGCTGTTTGGGATTTAACCCGAGGCACAGTGGGAGGCTACCTGGAGTTGTCAAAATATGTGACAATATTACAGCTCCAGATAGAAAAAACCCTTTCCCAGCCAGAACACCACTGCCACTTGGCAAAACAGGGAGGGCAACCAAGTGCTTTGTTTCCTCTGGACTTACTTTTGGCAGCAAGCTGTAGAAGTGCTTTATAATAACCTGATAGGACTTCCCATTCATTGCAAAATGGAAGTTGGAGGTTTCTCCTTCCAAGGTGATCTTTTCCTCAGCACATACCTCCTAGAAATAAGACAGCATTTATTCTCAGACCAAGGTCATCACTTGCCACCTTGTCAGCCTCCCAGCAGGCAAGCAGGGACACAGCCTTCAGCAGCATGCCTTTGTACAACTTTCACCTGGCAGTACTTGATTTTCTTGTTATGTTTCCATGCACAACTAATCCCTGCTAGCCACAGGCAGCTGGTTTAGATGCTGAGGGTTGGCCCAGCAAATAGTTACACAAAACAGTAGGTGTCATTGCATTACCTCTGCAAACTACAAGCATGATTGAAGTGGCCACTTCATCTGCAAAGCCTTGCCAGTTACCCCTGTGGTTCACAGGATGACCTCTGGAGATCTTTGAGTCCAAGCCCCCTGCCAGAGCAGGACCATAGAATCCAGCACAGGTCACACAGGAACACATCCAGACAGGGCTGGAAAGTCTCCAGAGAAGGAGACTCCACAACCTCTCTGGGGAGCCTGTTCCAGTGTTCTGGGACCCTTACAGTAAAGAAGTTCCTCCTCATGTTGAGGTGGAACCTCCTGTGCTGTAGATTCCATCCATTGCCCCCTGTCACAGGACACAGGTGAGCAGAGGCTGTCCCTTCCTTCCTTCCTGACCCCCAGCCCTCAGCTATTGATAGACATTGATCAATCCCCTCTCAGTCTTCTCCTCTCCAGACTAAAGAGCCCCAGGGCTCTCAGCCTTTCACATGTTTTTTTCACATGTTGTCCTGAGCAAAGAACCATTGGCTTCTGTCTAACAGGTCCATACCACACCTCCACATACCCTGGGGTTGCTACGAATTAGCCCCAAGGTTTTCTCTGTTCCTCAGAGCTACTTCCAAATCCCCAGAAAGGAACCAGTTCCTATACATTAAAAGCTCCATTAATTCCTCCTGGCACTCCAAAGCAGCCATCCTTGGCTGTGCTTACACTGGGAACAGCTGTGTTTGCTTTGCAGTCTTCAGCCAGTCGCCAGGTGATGGAAGCTGGAGCAGAGCCCTCTGGTTCATTGGCTTCCACAAGGATAACTTTGCTGCCTGTGTGAATCATGCCTGCATTTCTGGCCACCATGACAGCTGTCTGCAAGTTGTCCCCTGCAAAGATTGTAGAGAGGTAGGCTCCTGATATCTACCATAGCACAGCAGCAGCCCAGGCAGAGACTGTAGATCACAGGATCACAGGGGTTGGAAGGGACCTCTGGAGATCATCTAGTCCAACCCTCCTGCTGAAACAAGGGCAGCTTGCACAGGATCACATTGGCCAGGTGGGTTTGGAACATCTCCAGGAAAGGAGACTCCACAACCTCTCTGGGAAACCTGCTCCAGCACCCTCACTGCAAAGAAGTTTCCCCTCATGCTCAGATTGAACCTCCTTGGTTCCAGTTTGTGTCCATTGCCCCTGTCAGAGTAAAACACCTCGACACTGGGAAGCCTAGGGTTCCAAAATGTGAAACAGCACATCCTGCCTTCAAGGGTTTGGAAAACAGCAGAACAGGACTGTCTCCCTCACTGTGTGGATCAGATCTCTGAAGACATGTCGTGCCTGGTACTCACAAGACAGTCATGTGCAAAGGAGGATGCTGGAGAAGTGACTCTCTCTCCTGTGTGGGGTTTACCTGTGACCATGACGCTCCTGATGCGGGCGGCAGCCAGCTCTTGGAGCACAGTCTTTGTCTCCTGCTTCAGGCAGTTCTCCATCACCAGGAGGCCCAGGAACTCCAGCCCAGACTCTGCCTCCTCTCTTGGAGCAAGGACAGAAACACATGTGCTCTTTCCTGGGGATGGCAGAGAGAACAAGACTCTCCCAGGGGTTTTTGCTCAGCAGGGAAGCTGTGCTTGGTGGGAAACACACCTGCTCCACAGGGGAACACAGCTGCCACCAGGTCAGAACAAGCAGTGCCCAGCAAGTACCAACATTTCTATGGCTTCAGCCAACAGGCTGATCCACCACACTGCTGTCTCTAGCAAGGAGCAATGAAGGAGATGTGTGTGCAAAGAGAGTGGCAGGGGTCTGCAGGAAATGTCTGGCCGAAGCCCACCACTCATGGCTTCCAGAATTTCTACTGCAGCCCCAAACCTTTGCCATGTAGATGCACAACAACCAGCTTTCATTACCCTTTGACAGCAGATTGTGAATTTCAGCCCAGTGAGCCTTGCAAGAGCAGTGATAAATCAGACAATGAGCAGTGTGAGCTGTATGTGCTGAGAGGAAGGTGCTACCTGGTCCAGCTTTCAGCAGGAGAAGAGGGCAAGGTCTGGGGCAGGCTATAACAAGCAGATAAGAAAGCAGCCCTGCAGTGATCCCAGCAGCTTATCATCATACCTTACCTCTCTAAGTTGCTCATGTCTACATCCTTTCCTAGGTTTAACACTTTATGGGCCAGAGCAATGACTCTGAAGCCTTGACTTGTGTATGTCTTGAGCACCTTTAAGAAATCAGCTGGGACTGTTTACAGGAGAGAGGGAAAAAAAGTGTCATGGTTAGACTATTCCATCCTTGCTGGGTGCTTTTCTAGGGCTACATGCCTTTGAACTGCTTTCTAGTCTCAATTACAGCCCTGTGGCCTTTTACAGAAGCCATTTGTTTTGCACCAAGGTTGTGTAACTGACTTTTCAAATAACCAAGCTCTGCTTCTGTTGTATAGTTTCTGAATCCATGCTAAGGTGCAGGTGGATAAAATGAATTACTGGGCAGAGGACAAATGGCTGCACCAGGGGAAGTTTAGGCTGGAGGTGAGGAGAAAGTACTTCCCAGAGAGAGTTGTCAGCCATTGGAATGTGCTGCCCAGGGAGGTGGTGGAGTCCCCATCCCTGGAGGTGTTCAAGAGGGGATTGGATGTGGCACTTGGTGCCATGGTCTAGCCATGAGGTGTTGGGTGACAGGTTGGACTCGGTGATCTTTGAGCTCTCTTCCAACCTTGGTGATTCTGTGACTGACTTCCTAATTCTGTCCTGAGCTTCACTGCATGCATGCATGCATGCTGAGTGACTGAGGAAATGGTATTTATGTTGATGCATTCATGTGAGAAGTCTCCCAAATCCTGCATCTTTAATTCTCCCCTCATTCCTGTGGCTATAAAACCAAAGACTTCCTTTTCACTTTGCAGGATTTTGTGCTGCAATCACAGTTTTACACTGCAGTGCCTAATTATTCATTAAGCTGTAATCAATAATAGAAACAATCAAGACAGGATAAGAGGAGCTATTTAGAAACCTGAGAAAGTGCAATGTAATTCTGAGGACTTTTTCTTCTTTTCTCTTTTTTTCCTGAGGTTGACTCGTTTGAAGGTTTGTGTCATTAGTTCTTGGGTAGTTCTAAACTGTCTCTTTTCATTGTCCCTCAAATCCCTCTCCTCCCCCTGTTTTCAGGTCAGTGCCATCAGTCTGGAGAAGAGAAGGCTCCGAAGTGACCTAATTGTGGCCTTCCAGTGTCTGAAGGGGGCCTACAAGAAGGCTGGGGAGGGACTTCTCAGGATCTCAGGGAGTGATAGGACTAGGGGGAATGGAATGAAGCTGGAGGTGGGGAGATTCAGGCTGGAGGTGAGGAGGAAGTTCTTCACCATGACAGTGGTGAAACCCTGGAATGGGTTGCCCAGGGAGGTGGTTGAGGCCCCATCCCTGGAGGTGTTTAAGCCCAGGCTGGATGAGGCTCTGGCCAAGCTGATCTAGTGTGGGGTGTCCCTGCCCATGGCAGGGGGGTTGGAACTAGATGATCCTTGTGGTCCTTTCCAACCCTGACTGATTCTATGATACCATACTATGAAATAACAAACCACAGAGCCACAGGGTGTTGGTGCTATGTTTGCTTGGCATCCTTTTGAAGCATTCAGTGAACATCCCCCAAGTTTCAAGTGTGCAGACAAGTTTGAGTACAAGCTTATAGTATTGTTCACAGACAAAAAAAAAAAGAGAAGCTCCTGGTTGCTTGCAGGGAGAGGACAGAAGTCTTGGCTCGAGTGTTAATGTCAATTATCCTTAATAACAGTAATTTGCATGTCCACAGCAAGTTTTCCATTACTGAGATTTAAAGCTTCTGCAAGCTGGGTGAGTAACTCAAGGCTGAATCCACAGGGCAGTAAATTAGGAGGAAATTTAAGACCTTGTACAGCACAACACACTCCCTGTGACACATACAATTACCATGGTCCTGTGTCTGCTCTGGCTGTTTTAAAGGATCAACATGATTTACGTGCTAGATCTGATGCAAGTCAGCTGAAGGATGGGTAGTGGCTGAACCTCTGGCTGTGCCTCCTGCTGGCTGTTGGGCTGTGTGCATCTAACTTACAATGAAAACTTGGCTGCAGTACTACCTAATGACACTGAACAAGCCCAGGGCCTATTTGTGGGAAGAGTCATACACAGAATCAACCAGGTTGGAAGAGACCTCAAAGATCACTGAGTCCAACCAATCGCCCAACCCTAACTAATCAACTCGACCATGACAATAAGTGCCACATCCAATCCTTTTCTTAACACCTCCAGGGATGGGGACTCCACCACCTCCCTGGGCAGCACATTCCAATGGCTAACAACTCTCTCTATGAAGAACTTTCTCTTCACCTCAAGCCTAAACTTCCCCTGGCACAGCTTGAGACTGTGTCCTCTTGTTTTGGTGCTGGCTACCTGGGAGAAGAGACCAACCCCCACCTGGCTACAACCTCCCTTCAGGGAGTTGTAGAGAGCAAGAAGGTCTCCTCTTAGCCTCCTCCTCTCCAGGTTAAACAACCCCAGCTCCCTCAGCCTCTCCTCACAGGGCTGTGCTCCAGACCCCTCCCCAGCCTCATTGCCCTTCTCTGGACACATTGCAGCAACTCAACATCTTCCTTGAACTGAGGAGCCCAGAACTGGATACAGTACTTAAGGTGTGGCATAAGCAGTGCTGAGCACAGGGGCAGAATGACCTCCCTGCTCACACTATTCCTGATACATGTCATTGCAGTGTGGCCAGTGGAGATCCTCTTAGGATTTCAGCCCCAACCCAAGCTCCAGCTGGGATTGAGTCTAAATAAACACTGTGAAATTTCCCCTTCCCAGTTCCGTACCAGTATCTTGTCTGCAAAAGCTGGACACCATTTCTGGTGCTCCCTTCATGTAGAGGTCATACTGCTCCTCTCCAATCTTCTGTGAAACAACAGACATCCTCTGGAGCCCAGATGAAAATGGGAATTGGTGTAGGATCACTATTCCCTCCACGGGAGCCTGAAAGAGGTCAGGAAAGCGACATGGTCACAAAGGCCTGCAGTGACAGGACAAGGGGCAAGGGCTGCCCACTGGAGAAGGGCTGATTTAGATTGGAGATCAGGAAGAAGTTCTTTACCATGAGGGTGGTGGAACACTGGAACAGGTTGCCCCTTCCCTAGAGATATTCAAGGTGAGGCTCTACAGGGCTCTGTGAAACCTGATCTAATTGAGGGTGTCACTGCTGACTGCAAAGGATGGACTGGATGAGCTTTGGAGGTCCCTTCCAACTCAGACCATTCTATGAGTCTATGATTTTATGTCACCCTCTGAGCAACCTGATCTAATTGAGGATGTCTCTGCTGACTGCAAAGGATGGACTGGATGAGCTTTGGAGGTCCCTTCCAACTCAGACCATTCTATGAGTCTATGATTTTATGTCACCCTCTGAGCAACCTGATCTAATTGAGGATGTCTCTGCTGACTGCAAAGGATGGACTGGATGAGCTTTGGAGGTCCCTTCCAACTCAGGCCATTCTATGAGTCTATGATTTTATGTCACCCAAGTCACTGATCACACAAAGCAAATCCATTTTTAGCTTCAGCTCCTTTGAGTGTGGTTTATTATTAGCAGGAGACTGGTTTGCTTTTACTGCTTTCTGGCTTTGGGATCAGACCACTGATCACAAGTTTAGGAAATCACAGCCTCAACAGCTCTGTCTTCCCAGCAACCTCCCCAGGAACCTCAGTGCTTTTCTTTTTCTTTAACCTGTTCTCCAGGCTTTGTCTCAGCCTTCCTCTTAACAACCACGTATTAAAGTAACATTACTGGATCTACAGTCCTGGGAACTGAAATTCCATGAGTTACAGTGACATTACCATAGGAACAGAACAGTCCTAGGAGCAAGACTGATTTCCTTGTTGCCACAGCACTGCCTGCCTGCTATTGCTAGCAGAAATCACACTCCTTCCTCTGGGAAGAAGCTGGCTGGATCGACATTTGGACCAGAAGCATCATGATTTTCAGCTGTCAAAAACCAGAGCCTCCAAGGGACCTTTTAAGAGGAAGAGTGAAGGAAACACCACCATAATTTGGGGTGAGGCTGATAAACCTGCTAGTGGGGTTGCATGACCAATGCCAGCAGGACTCATGGACCCATGTCCCTCCCTCTTGTCAACAGCCACATTGCCTCCTCCTCCAGACAAACTCATGCTTTAGTAGTTTATTCCATTTGCATGGTTCCTCTGCAGTAGTTTTCACTTAAATGGAGTGTGTAGTTTCATTTTGCCAGCACTTTTGCAGGGTGAGGGCTCAGAGGAGGCTGCACCTTTCATTAGTGCTGGAAACAGAGCTGGAAATGGGCCCACAAAAGTGTCCTTTTCAATGCCACTTCAGGAGCAGCATCTCCACTTGCAATCAGAATCTGCTTTTCTGGCCCTACCCTTCCAGCAGGGATGTTTTGGAGGGAATGCCACACAGCACCAAGAGTGGTTGAAAGGCATTTTGCAGCCTTTGTCAATTAAAAGCCTTTGTGACTTGCCAGGAGTTTGCACTTGCTGTAGGCTGAAAACACAGAATATCAGTTCTCAGAAAGAAAAGGACTTACACTGCTGGCATTTGGCCCTGGTCTAACAACGCAGGTGTCGGCAACACCAGCCCCATCCTGAGCTGTGCTGGAGTCTTCTATCTCCTGTACAGAGAAAAGTGTTATTTCTGGTGCACAGCAAGTTCTGCATGGGACAGCAATGTGCCCTGGTGGCCAAGAAGGCCAATGGGATCCTGGAATGCCTTAAGAAGAGTGTGTCCAGCAGATCCAAGGAGGTTGTCCTCCCTCTCTACTCTGCCCTAGTGAGCCCCCCCCCTGGAATATTGCATCAGTTCTGGGCTCTCCAGCTCAAGAGGGACAGAGATCTACTCAAGAGAGTCCAACAAAGAGCTACCAGGATGATGAAGGGCCTGGAGCACTGCCTTATGAGGAAAGGCTGAGAGACCTGGGGCTGTTTAGTCTGTAGAGAAGACAGAGAGGGGCTCTAATATATTTCTATAAATACCTGAGGGCTGGGGGTCAGGAAGGAAGGGACAGGGACAGCCTCTGCTCATTTGTGCCTGTGATAGGACAAGGGGTAGTGGATGTAAACTACAGCACAGGAGAGTCCACCTCAACATGAGGAGGAATTCTTGACTGTGAGGGTCACAGAGCACTGGAACAGGCTGCCCAGAGAGGTTGTGGAGTCTCCTCCTCTGCAGACTTTCCAGCCCTGTGCAACCTGTGCTAGCTTCTATGGTCCTGCTCTGGCAGGGGGCTTGAACTTGAAGATCTCCAGAGCTCCTTCCCAACCCCAAACATCCTGTGATCCTGATACTTTAGGGGGCTTCACACATGTCTGTTAAAGCTGGGGCAGCAGCACAGGGAGTGTGTTTCTCCCTAACTGTTGGCATTCATCTGCAGAAGTATTTTGTTGTGATCTAACAGGTCTTCCTATCCCTGCAGCCTTGTCCTTAGCAGAAGCCTGCATGACCCTGAGGCTTTTTACTTGATGAGAGTGAAAGTATGTGTCAAATGTAGTGGTTGCTCTAAACTCAAGTTTCATCTAATTTGAATACCATAAGAATGATGAAGCTATAGAGAAATAGTTGCCCTTATCTAGGTGGCTTTATCTTCCAGCCTCCTGCTTTTAAAAGACTCTGATGTTCTGTGCAGAAACAGGGTGGTAATTTTTGGTGTAGGATGATTTTAGCCCTCCAGTTAAAAGAGGACTGCCAAGGCTCATTTCCCCTCACAGGCCCCTTTCATTGTCATGTGGCTCTGCTGCTGCCTGCTCTGCCACAGGAGCAAGCAGCAGCCTGGTGCCTTCCTGCAGTGCTGCTGAAAGAGCTGCCATCTGTATTGCTTATTGATTAATCTCTCATGGGCAAAAGGTCGAAGGAGGAAAGATGATGAGGCAGTTAACTACAGAGACCCAGAACCCCTCCAGGCTAGGCTGTAGCAGGCAGAAGGGCAGCCCCGCTCCTTCTCATGCCTCCATCCATCCCATTTTCCACCCAAGTAACTCTCCATTCCTGCTGATGAAGCTCAATCTCTCATCTCCTCCACAGATCTGTGTGAGACTCTGTTCACCCAGGTGGAGGCTCCAGCCTTGGTTTCTCTGTGGGACTGAACCATTGCTAATCAGAGATAAGAGCCTTCAGCAAAAGGGCACCAAAACCTGCTTCTGAGGTCTGTGCACCTTCCTGCTTCCAGCAGGCAGCAACCAAGCTCCCCTTCTGCTTCCTACCACTCCAGTGAGTCCAGATTAAATGAAGAGAGCAAATGCAGGCAGCTCCAAGAATTGATTGCTGGGCTATCAAAAAGCAGCCACAGTGCTGCAAATCTGCTGTGCAGTTAACAGAAATAACCCAGCAAATTCCAGCTGTTGTGAGCAGGAATGCAAAGAAGTTTTCCTTGCAGGTGTGTGCTTGAGCTTGACTTGTGGGGCTGTGCTTTGGATGGGTGCAGAGGCTGAGAATCACCTTACCCAGTGTGTGCCCTCAAACATTTTCAGGTCCAGAGGATCTCCATGAATCTTCTGATCCAGAACCACCAGTGAATGGCAGGTGGCCATGGCTCTGCACAGAGGTCCCCAGGGCAGAGGAGTGCTGGATGGGAACTTATGGATTTCCTGGAAGCTGATTAAAAGCAGAGGTTAGTGAGATCGCTCACTGGAGTGCTGCATAGAGCTGAGCTCAATAATTGCAAGCAGCAGGCTGTCCTACCCCATGCTTCTGATGAACAGGTTGGATGCATTCAGGAGGCCAAAAAGTACCAGACAATTAACCCTGCTTGGCAGCTGCTGTCAGGCATTAGACAAAGCAGAGCAGACACTATCAGAGAGGAAACAACTTGCAGCAGAGGTCTCACAGAAGTTTGGCAAGGTGCCCTGGAAGATTTCCGAAGCTGCACTGCATCGAGGAGGTGTACATCTGCTCGTGCTGGTGGGGCACACCGGCCAGGGTGGAGAAGGTCTGCTCTCAGCACCCCTGGGAGTGATATGGGAGAGATATGAGGAGCCCAGCCTTCACTTCCAGCAGTAGATGGTACATCTACATAGCCACAGACACCAGCTGTTTGTTTCTCACACCTCAGTTTTAAAAATGGGTACATTGCTTGACTCCTAGAATCATGAACTCATAGAATTGTTTTAGTTGGAAAAGGCTTCTAAGATCACTGAGTCCAGCTGTTGATGTGACACCCCCATGGTCATCAAACCATGTCCTGAAGTGCCATGTCTACGCATTTATTAAACACCTCTGGGGATGGTGACTCCACCACCTCCCTGGGCAGCCTGTTCCAACTCCTGACCACTCTTTGAGCAAAGAAATTTTTCCTAATGTCCAACTTAAGCTTCCCCTGGCACAATTTCAGGCCACTTCTTCTCATTCTGTCACCTGATATTAGTGAGAAGAGACTGACCCCTATCTCACTCCAGCCTGCTTCCAGGCGGTTGTAGAGTGCAATGAGGTCTGCCCTCAGTCTTCTCTTCTCTAGAACAAACCACCCCAGCTGCCTCAGCTGTCCCTCATACCATTTGTTCTCCAGGCCCTTCACCAGCTTTGTTGCCCTTCTCTGGACATGTTCCAACACCTCCAACACTGAGGCACACTGTCAAAGGTTCATCCCTCAATCTCTTTCTGTGGACAGACCTGAGGTTTCTTCCCTCCTTGGCCTCACAGAGCAGTCTGAACAGGAGTGGGGCTGGGCTGGGTGAGGGCTCTGTATTTTTATCATGGGCATTTTTCTCTTCTCACACATACACTCCCCTCTAAGAAACTGGCTGTCACCTCACCACAGCCAGCATTAAGGCTGGCAGGGTGAGGAAACACTTCAATAGATTTTCTTTACCTTTGCTCACCCCTAGCATCACCTGTTAGTAACCCAGGTGCAGCAGAATGAATCTGGAAGCGAGCAGCACCACAGCTCCCCCCACGATTGAAAGGAGCAATGAATCCATGCCCTGCTGTCCCATTGAGCCACCCAAGCCTGTTCTCTTTCCAGCAAACTATACCTTGCTCTCAGCCTGTTCATAATGGGCTTAATTAATTAATTAATACTTGAGAGACACTGTGAAACTGTGTGACATTGAGATGCTTCAACATGTCCAGAGAAAGGCAATGAGGCTGGTGAGAGGTCTGGAGCACAAGCCCTGTGAGGAGAGGCTGAGGGAGCTGAGGGTGTTTAGCTCAGAGAAGAGGAGGCTCAGGGAGGACCTTATTGCTCTCTGGCTTCCTGAAAGGAGGTTGAAGCCAGGTGGGGGTTGGTCTCTTCTCCCAGGCAACCAGTTTGCCTTGTCATGTTCCTTTTGACTTCTGCTGTCATAACCTGTCCTGGCACACCTACCCTCTCACAGGTAACAAGCAACAGAACAAGAGGACACAGTCTCAAGCTGTGCCCACAGTAGTTTAGGCTGGAGGTGAGGAGAAAGTTCTTCCCAGAAAGAGTAATTGGCCACTGGAATGTGCTGCCCAGGGAGGTGGTGGAGTCCCCATCCCTGGAGGTGTTCAAAAAAGGATTGGGTGTGGCACTTGGAGCCATGGTTTAGCTGTGAGGAGGTGTTAGGTATTAGGTAATAGGTTGGACTTGATGACCTCTGAGGTCTTTTCCAACCTGGCTGATGATTCTGTGAGACTGCCAACGGTCACACAAAGCCAGCAGGCATTTGTATCTGGTTAAACGTGTGATAGGATGTTTTGTTAGCCGAGTGAAATTCCTTTCCTGTCATTGCCTTCACAGCATTCAGCTGAGCTGGCAGCTAGTCTGATAGCATGTTCAAAAATGTGAACGTTTGAGAGAGAGCAATTATGCAAATAGGCTAATGAGACCAATGCAGACAGCAATAGCTCCTCCTTGCGTCTTGGCAAGCCACCAGCGCAGGCTCCCAGCTGGGTGCAGACTGGACCTGTCTGCTAAGAGAGCTTCATGTGTTGATACCTTACAGGGGGTTTTATTATGTGAATTTATTCAGGTATATAGATCCAGATCTGTTCTGCTGCTTACATAAGCAGACCCTACCTGCAAAGCTGCTCTGGCACTGCTGCAAGCTGACTGCCTTCTGGTGGGCTCCAAGCCTCCTCGATGTGCACCTACTCAGCCTGGCCTCCCTGAAGCGCTGGAGGAGGGCCAAAAAGAGATTGCACAACGTGCCTGAGGCTTGGTCCCACTGGAAGAATATTTTATTGGTTGACACTTATTAATTTCTTCCCATTAATTTGCATTGGATTGCAATTTTCCCTCTGTCCTTTGAGGAAGCATTTGGAATATGATTTTTCTCCTCTCGTAATGAATTCATCCTTTTCTTCATTACAGCGTGATTATCTCTGTGGTGTTGAGGTACCTGACATATTAACAACTACTAATGAAAATCTGAGAGCAGATAGGTGAGGTGTGACTTGTCCTGACCACTGCAAAAAAAGAGAAAACTAGTTCTATTTTGAGTTTAGCATAGCAGGCACTGCAGAGCTGAAGCCTGTTAGTGTACTACAGGAGTTAAGTGATATCGTTCTGGATACAGTCGAGTTCAATGCTTACAGAGGGGTTATCTCGTGAGGATTTCACTGGTCTTTGGGCTTGGAACCTGCCATGGGTTTTAAGGGAGGCCCTCAGGACACCTGAGCTTTGCAGGTCTGATCTGTGGTCTCAGGGATTGTTGCCAGCACTTGCTGTAGGCAGGTGAGATTGAACAGACACCCAAGTCAGCCACACTGAATTTCAACAGAAGGAGCATTATCCTAACATTGAAATGATGAAAGGTTTGTTGACCAGATTAAGAGTATTTATTGAACTGTGATGTGAATGACATAATTGAAAAGCTCTGTGTATGTTCTCCAAATCCCCTCTGGGTAATTAAAAGCACTCATACTGCTGTTTGGCTTGAATTAGCAGCAACCTACACGGCTACGCCTGCCACAGCAGCAGCGGCACCCAGATGCCCTCCTCAAAGGGAAGGAGCTGAGCAGGGACACCCATTGCGCTCTGCCTCCCCCCAAATGCACCTGAACATCTCTTGGTGCATGCTCTTTGCAGTCTCCCCATACCCTGTGCAATAGCCTCCCTCCTAACCAGAGGTTTGGGCAGTGCATTCACACCGAGGTCGGTGCTCGCTAAGCGAACTCCTTCCTTACCAGCTTCCCTGGGAAGGGATGACACCCCACAGGTCCAGGCCATCTTCTGTCAGTGTGCCTGTCTAAATGTCAACACAGATCCAGTTACCCTTCTACTGCCCACCCCTTCCTCCTGCACGGCCCCCAGGGATCCTTCCCCAGCTCCCAGGCAGGCTAAGGAAGGCCTCCTGCCTGCGATGTGAGCCTGCTGCATGGGCACCCACTGAGGAATTTTCCCTGGGGCTAGGCCAGGGTAGATGGGGTAGAAAAAACCCCAATCCCATGTTTCTAGCAGCCCCCCCAGCATCTTTCGGTGCCCCAGGAAGTTCCTTACTTTGTCGAAGCAAACAAGGTTGATCTGCCCACAGATATTAATCCTCTGTGGGCTGATGCAGAAGATTTTCTTTTTCTTCAGCCTCCTTTGGGCATAAACAGTGCCTGTTGTCAAGGCAGCAGGGATAGCAGGAGGCACTGTTGCAGTGAAGAGAAGGAGGGACATCACCACCACGTCTGCCACTGGCTTCTGCAAACAGGAAGAGCAGCAGGGGTAACGGGGGGGGGGACAGCCTCCATGCTCTGCTGCCACCACTCCTGGCTTGCCTGACCCTCCTGCCCAGGAGCAACGCATCCCAAGCTCTGCCTCAGGGCAAGACAGGTTTATTCTACTTCTTGTGCCCCCCATCTCCCTGCCTCCTTCCCCTGTTTCTGGAGTCTGAAAACTGAATTACAGAAGTGAGTTGTATTCCAAGGATCCAGAGCAAGCAAGGGCTCAGAGCTGGTGCCCCAGCACAGAGGCATCCCTCATACTCACCTCATGGGACACGAACACACACACGGTGTAGATGAGTCCAAACAAGCCGACGACAGAGAGGCCTATGATGAACTTGAAGGCATCTCTGTAGAGTCTGAAGTTCACTGGCTTGGGGTAGAGGATGGATCTCACCAGGTCACCTTTAGCTGTGTTGAACCCTGCACAAAGACAAGCGCCATAGGTGGTGTGGGTGACGCAGCAGCAGCGGCTGCAACGATTCTGTTCGAGACCAGGGAAAGCCCGACCCAGCAAGTGGCAGAAATCACTTCTGCCGGCAGAAACCCGCTGGCCCTGAATCACAAAGAGAAACAGGCTCCCCTGCCCGCCTCTGAGGCTGCTGCTTTCCCTCTGCTGCTTAGCAAATGGTAGGAGTGGTACCGGTTTGCAGCACAACAGCTCTTGCTGGCCCTCTGCCCTTCAGCTTCGTCTGGATGACCTCTGTCCCGCAGAAGAGGACGTGTCTGCGGTAGTCTCCCTCGCTGTGAGCTTTCCAGGGCATTGGACTCTCCGTGAGGGGCAAGGGGGTCTTAGTAACTGGGATGCTTTCACCTATGAACAACAGCAAGCAGCTTCACGTAAAAGGCCTTTGAATGCCTGTCAGATCCTGCACACCAGAAAGGGACAGCAGCCTTTAGGTGCTCAAGCTTGCCTGGTTAGGCAACCTGTCTACTTGCTCACGTGGATTTATGGTGACAGCTATTGCAGGTTTTATTTCAAAGCACAGCATAAGGTTTCATCTTGTGTCAAGGAGCTTGGGTCAAATTTTGCCCCTGAAGCAAGCTGATGCCTCATTAGTGGCTCAGTGTTTAGGTATAGCATCATCCCCCTGTGCTCACACATGGTCTGCTTTGAGCAGAACTGCTGCAAAATCAGAATCCAAACCCTTACAAAACACATATTCAATGTATTAGAGTGTTTGCACTTTCTACTGCTGGCACTATATTAATCCTACTTGTTTTTCACCTGGATCTGAAATGCATGTTACACAATGGCAGTCTGAAGGCCCAAGACAACTGTGAATTATTCAAGCCAGGATTTTTTTTGCCACCTCCTGCTGCAAATGGTTCTAATAAAGAGCAAACAATCTCCTGTCAGCACTGATAGAGACATCTCCCTGACAGAGAACCTGCATAAGGCCTTAACATCTCAAACTCCAGCGCTGCACCTGTGAGCATTCCTTCATTGACAATGCAGCTTCCATCAATCAGGACAGCATCACATGGGAGAGAGAGCTTTCTTCCATCTAAAAGCAACATGTCTCCAGGGACTAAGTAACGAGATTCCATCTCTTTGAAACCTGTAGAACAATACAAATATGAAATGTACGTGTTTGCAAGTTCTGGGCAATGGCATTAACAACCAAAAATAATCTCCAAACACCCCCACCCCATTAAACTTCTGCACTGCATGAGTTCAGGGCAGGGATTCTTAGAAATCATACAGGTTGAAAAGCAATAATATTGTCAGTGCAGAGATCACAGTCTCACAGTATCACTAAGGTTGGAAGAGACCTCAAAGATCATCGAGTCCAACCTGTCACCCAACACCTCATGACTAGACCATAGCACCAAGTGCCACATCCAATCCCCTCTTGAACACCTCCAGGGATGGGGACTCCATCACCTCCCTGGGCAGCACATTCCAATGGCCGACAGCTCTCTCTGGGCAAAACTTTCTCCTCACCTCCAGCCTAAACTTCCCCTGGCACAGCTTGAGACTGTGTCCTCTTGTTCTGGTGCTGGTTGCCTGGGAGAAGAGACCAACCCCTTCCTGGCTACAACCACCTTTCAGGTAGTTGTAGAGAACAATGAGGTCACCCCTGAGCCTCCTTTTCTCCAGGCTAAACAATCCCAGCTCCCTCAGCCCCTGTCTAAACATCTCTCTCCAGGTGGGTGTCTTCAGTTTCATTTGTTTAGTGTCCATAAAACGCTCTGACCAAGAAAACCCACACAAAGCCTTCATATCTCCCATCACCTTAGCAACTGCCCATCTCAGCGTGGCTGGGAGGCAAAAAACCAGGCTGCACCTACCCTCTTTTATGGGTGAGGAGCTGAGATGCAAGAATGAACGTGCATAGCTCAGTGGGAGCCATAGAGCCAGAAATGGCTTGCTAGCTGCTTGACAGGATTGTGGGAGCAGCCTATAGCAGAGCAGGGAATCAGGTCTCCAAAGGCCAGAGCTGTTCTCCAGCTGCTTGTGTGTGAAATTACATTTTCCCAGCTGCTCTCCACTCTTAACACAAATTACCAGGTTCACCTGTGTCATTACAGCTGACTCAGAAAGAGATGATCATGATACAGAGGCATCATCACTGCGCTGCATGGGCCCTGCCCACCTCACCTCCCTCTGCCCCATTCTCCCTGCAGCTTCACCTTTCAGCGCGAGGAATCAACAGGAACTGTGCAACTCTGGGCACATTTCGCCATGCCAGGTAATTAGACAGCCTGGTGAGGATAATGGGATGTAGATGACTCACCTTCACTCTTGGTGCAGACTGTAACCTGAACTTTGTTATGCTCCTCAACGAGGCTGTGCAGCTTGGTGGACTGCTGTTGATGGGAAAGCAATTGCGGTGTTGAAACACTGGCTCTCAAATGAAGCAGCAGGTTGCAGTTCAGTGAGCATGTTAACATCACAGAAACTGAGCTCTGATGAGCTGTCCAGGGGAGGTTTGCTGTGCCTTGGTACAGGTCAGGATGGGAGTTCCCAGGATCACAGGATGTTGGAGGTTGGAAGGGACCTCTGGAGATCATCGAGTCCAACCCCCCTGCCAGAGCAGGACCGTAGAATCTAGCACAGGTTGCACAGGAGCACATCCAGATGGGGCTTGAAAGTCTGCAGAGAAAGAGACTCCACAACCTCCCTGGGGAGCCTGTTCCAGTGCTCTGTGACCCTCACAGTGTAGCAGTTCCCCCTTATGATGAAGTGGAACCTCCTGTGCTGTACTTTCTATCCATTACCCCTTGTCCTATCCCAGAGTGCAAATGAACAGAGCCTGTCCCCTCCCTCTGTGACACCCTCAGATGTTTATAAACGTCTATTAAATCTCCTCTCAGTCTTCTCCACACTAAACAGCCCCAAGCCTCTCAGCCTCTCCTCATAGGACAATGTTCCAGTCCTGGTAGCTCTCTGTTGGACTCTCTCCAGCAGATCCCTGTCCCTCAGTTCACTGAGTTAATCTAGAAGAAGCTGCTCTGGGAACACAGAGCTAATTTTCTGTTTGCTTCCAATGCATGCTGCTCTATCTCCCTTGATCTCCAAGGGGCTATTCCTGCTTCATGCCAGGGTAAGCCTCCTTAGCTCTCTGCAGTCCTCTCAGGAAGAATGCCTTTGAGCTCAACAGTTTTAATCCTTGCTAGAAGGCTATCAACAGAACAACCAAGCTGTAAAGGGTATTGTGACAGAGCTGCCGCTGCAAGAAGAGACACAGAAATCCTGATTTAGCTGGGGGTTTGCCACCTAATTCAATTACACATCCTGAGACAATGATGAAGTCAGCTGTCATTGCAAGGCCATTAGAAAGAAGGCTTTATCTTGATTTTAAAGTTGCAATTGCAAAAGGGGGAAAAGAAAAATCATCTAATCCTCGAGTGTGGATTTCTTAATTAGCATGTGAAGATGTCAAGCCAGTTTGAAGCATATCTGGAGGCCCCAAACATTGTAATACTTCCTGCCAAAACAATCAGTCACACAATAAAACCAGCCTTGCCAAAGGAAGCTGAACAGGCTGTGGCTGTGCTTGGTGCCCGGCAATACCAGAAGGGATACCGACACCTTAAGTACAAAGCTGCGCTCCAAGAGATGCAAATGCTTGTTCAGCATGGGAGTGCCAGGCATCCTGCAGGCATTGGAAAGCCTAAAACAGGCATTAGAGAGCCTAAAAGGTTGCTTAGTCTGGAGAGGAGGAGACTCAGGGGTGACCTTATTGCTCTCTACAACTACCTGAAGGGGGGTTGTAGTGAGGCAGAGGTTGGTTTCTTCTCCCAGGCAACCAGCACCAGAACAAGAGGACACAGTCTCAGGCTGCACCAGGGGAGGTTTAGGCTGGAGGTTAGGAGGAAGTTTTACACAGAGAGAGTGATTGCCCATTGGAATGGGCTGCCCCAGGAGGTGGTGGGGTCGCCGTCGCTGGGGGTGTTCAGGGCGAGGCTTGACAGGATGCTTGGTGCCATGGTTTAGTTGGTTAGGTGGTGTTGGATGATAGGTTGGACACGATGATCTCGAAGGTCTCTTCCAACCTGGTTTATTCTATTCTATTCTATTCTAAAACAGGCATTGGAGACCCAAAAACCTGACACCTGTGCCAGAAAGAGCCCCAGCTGGGATGAGTCCCTGGGTGAGGTCAGTGTGAGGCAGGGAGAGGAGCATGCCCTTGGCAGGGCAGAGGGTGTGCAGGAGTGCCACGGCAGCGGAGTGCCCCACTGAGCAGAAGCTGCCCTACATCCCACAGTTCCAGACTGGAGACACTCACATGTTGCCTGCCAGGCTCCTGTTCTTATTGCTCTTTCCTCTTTGTACTTTCATAGGATTCATAGAATGGCTTAGGTTGGAAGGGACCTCAAAAATCACCTAGTTCCAACACCCAGCCTTGGGCAGGGACACCTCCCACTAGCCCGGGTTGCTCACAGCCTCATCCAACCTGGCCTTGAACACCTCCAGGGAAGGGGCATCCATGACCTCCCTGGGCAACCTGTTCCAGTGTCTTTCATTCAGAGAGTTTCTCTTTCACCTGTTACAGCCTTTATCCATGTGGGGTTTTGCCTTCCTTGTGTATTTAAAGTGCATTCAGAAATCAAGGAATGTTCTCCAAATTCCCAGTGAGAGCATTCCACGTTCCCAGCAAGAAGCACCCAGAAGAGGAGATTGGATGTGGCACTTGGTGCCATGGTTTAGTCATGAGGTCTGTGGTGACAGGTTGGACCTGATGATCTTTGAGGTCTCTTCCAGCCTTGGTGATCCTGTGTAATAATCCTTCCCCTGATACTCAATGGCAGGCAAGCATTGCCTAAGGCTCAGCTCCATCTATTTTCCTGTGCCACAGAGAGCGAAGGCTTCAGGTTTATCACAGGTGAGTGCTTTAGGTCACAAAGTCAATGAGCTGAGACTGCTGGGAAATTCTTCCAAGCAGCTACATCCATGACAGAAGTGTCAATAACAAAAACTTGAGCTGTTCAGAGCTGTTATTTAGTAAACCTAAAGAGGAGGGAATCCTCCTGAAATTACAGTAGGAAGCAGACTCCTGGCTACAATCCACCTTCATAAAGTCTTACAAACTCCAGGTATTAGACTTCAATCTTTAATTCTTGGCAAGTTCAAGACCCCTAGGTATGACCCTTTTAACTCTTCTGCAGCAGTAAATCTGAAGTAATAACAGCAGAATACACAGCAGCAACACAAAATACTAACCAGAAAGGGCACACAACTAGCTGCTTGTGTCTGTGATAGGTGAAGCTGCAGGATGGGGAGCTGGCAGGCTGTGCAGCAGACTCACCTGTCTGAGGTCATACACAGTTAAGCCAACAGAAGTGATGGAGAGGATGATGATGGCCACTGAATACTCAATGTAGCCTTGGCTCAGCCACAGCGTGAGGGTGAAGGCTTGGAACACGTAGAAGGGGTTTAAAATCTGCAAACACAAATGGGACACATCAAGGGATGGACAGAACTCATCAGGAGAGAGTGAGTGTGGGAAGAGGTGAGCATTGTAGACGGGGGGCGGTGGTCTCTTCTCCCAGGCAACCAGCACCAGAACAAGAGGACACAGTCTCAAGCTGTGCCAGGGGAAGTTTAGGCTTGAGGTGAGGAGAAAGTTCTTCACAGAACAGTGCCCAGGGAGGTGGGGGAGTCACCATCCTTGGAGATGTTCAAAAAAGGGTTAGATGTAGCACTTGGAGCCATGGTTTAGTTGTCAGGAGGTGTTAAGTAGTAGGTTGGACTTGATGAACTCTGAGGTCTTTTCCAACCTGGCTGATGATTCTGTGATTGCCTTACAGTGTCCAGGAGTCTTACACACAAATCCAAAGGGTTGGTTTGCCATCCCAAGGCAGCAGGTTTTTTTGTGGCTGTATTAAGAGTGTTAACAGCCTCCAGCTCTGAACTTAGCAGCTTACACATAGTTCATGGTGTTTGTAATTAAAAGCTGCTGTTAACCAGTTACTATGCAGCAGCAGCTATGCTGGCAGCTTTAAGGCAGACTTAAGGGACTTCAGGTCAGTTGGTTTCCCACTGTATCCAACCAGCCAAGGTGACCTTAACATTTCTGATTCCAAGTAACTGCTACACAGGAGACACAGGGTGATGGGGGTGGGGGAGGGAGAAGGCTGAGTTGCCACAGAAGTCTTTAATACTTTGTGATTTAAGAAAGTCACTCTGAATATGACATTTATTTGGGAAGAGAGAAATGGTAAGTGGAAAAGTGTGGTTGCAAAGCTGACTGGCAGAAAGGGACCTGAGGGTTCTAATGGACAAGCAGCTGAATAGGAGCCAGCAGTGTGCCCAGGTGCCAAGAAAGCCAATGGCATCCTGGCTGGGATTAGAAATGCTGTGTCCAGCAGGAGTAGGGAGGTGACTGTCTTCCTGTACTCAGCACTGGTGAGGCCACACCTTGAGTGTTGTGTCCAGTTTTGGGCACCTCAATACAAGAGAGATGTGGAGGTGCTGGAGCCAGGGCAGAGGAGGGCAAGGAAGCTGGGAAGGGCCTGGAGCATAAATCTTACAATGAGCAACTGAAGGAGCTGGGACTGGTTAGATGGAAGAAGAGGAGGCTCTCTACAACTACCTGGAAGGACATTGTAGAGAAGTTGATGCTGGTCTCTTCTCACAAGTAATTAGTGAAAGAACAAGAGGGAATGGCCTCAGACTGCAACAGAGGAGGTTTAGATTGGACATTAGGAAAACTTTTTTTCACAGCAAGAGTGGTCAGACCTTGGCACAGGCTGCCCAGGGAGGTGGTTGAGTCACCACCCCTGGATGTGTTTAAAGGTGGTTTGGATGTGGTGCTTGGCAATATGACATCCAACTTGAGGACACAGTCTCAAGCTGTGCCAGGGGAGGTTTAGGCTGGATGTTAGGAAGAAGTTCTTCATAGAAAGAGTGACTGGCCATTGGAATGTGCTGCCCAGGGAGGTGGTGGAGTCACCATCCCTGGAAGTGTTTAGGAAGAGACTGGATGGGGTGCTTGGTGCCATGGTTTAGTTGATTAGATGGTGTTGGGTGATAGGTTGGACTTGATGATCTCGAAGGTCTCTTCCAACCTAGTCAATTCAATTCCATTCCATTCCATTCCATTCTATTCTGTTCTGTTCTGTTCTATTCTATTCTATGGTTTAGGGATGAACTTTGTAGGGCAGGGTCAACAGTTGATGATCCCAGGGGTCCTTTCTAACCTGAATGATTCTGTGAGGTCATCAATAATCTGCCTTATACTGCAGTGAAAAAATGAAGGTTTGTTTTTTTCATAGCTCTGTCCTTTCACCTACTCTCCCTCATGTCAGCCTTATGGTCCTTGCACACCTTGTTGTGCTCCACTCAAATGGGCCACAAAGCCCCACTCAGGTCTGAGAATGTAGTGGGGGTTACTGTGGTGTCTAGCTAAAGCCAAAAGAATTAGATGAGATTTGCCCCCCACTTGGCTTGTCTGAAGGACTGACAGATCTTCCTCTGGCACTGGTGCAACTAAAAGAGCTGCTGGAAGAGCGATCTGCATAAAGACTGGAGCTGAGATGAATTATTCAGCTGGCAAAGGCAGTCCCTCCATGAAAATTTAATACTTCCTTTGACATTCAGTAGGACAAAGAGACAGGCACTAAATCAGGGTGCCAGCCTTCGGACACCAGAGCTGTATCTGCACTGAAATGCCACAAGCTTATGAGGACCAGACTGCCTCCAGGCATCGCCTTTAGTATCTCAAACATGAAGCTTCAGCTGTGGAGGGAAGTGCAAAGCTCAGATTAAATAAACTTTTTCAGAGTGCTGCATTGGAGTTTTCTTCCAAGCCATCTCCAGAGGGTAGGTAACACCAAATCCAACCAATGTCAGGAGCCTTGGAGCTTTTTTGCCTGTTTTGTAGCATTTCAAACACACTCTGCCTGGACAGCTGGTTTGGAGTCCCAGCATTCACAGAACCAGTGTGCCCAGGTAAAGTCTTCAAACCACTTCACACACATCCCACTGCTAGCCTGACTCACTGACCTCTTTAAAAAGTAACTTCCAAACAGGATGAATTTCAACTTCAATGGCGTTGGGTCCACACACCAGCTGCCTGTAGGGAGGTAGAAGAGAGTTGCCCATGTTATAGCTTAGTCATGTAAGAGTAAGACTTCATGTGGAAAGCTGAGCCCAAAACCATGAACACTGCCTCAACCAGTAAATCCTGGGGGCACTGTATGGCTGAGCAGGACAAATAAACCTGTCAGAAATCTATTGCAGCTAAGAGGACTTTTCACAGAGGCAGAATTTTACTGTTTCCTTGCTGAAATAAAGGTCATCAGTTTGCTGCCAGACCCTTTGACGAGCTTTCCAGAGGGCTTTTCAGAAGGGAATGGCAAAGAGCTTGCTGTGCCCTGAACCCCCAGGTGGAACTGGTGGTGTTTTCTCCAGATTTAGGCTGGCATCACTGAGAAGATGGTGAGCTCAGTGGTGTGAGGAATAAGATACTGCACCTTTCTAGATGTCACCAGGCAGCTTGCACTGTCATGCTACAAAGATGGTGAGCTCAGTGGTGTGAGGAATAAGGTACTGCACCTTTCCAGATGTCACCAGGCAGCTTGCACTATCATGCTGCAAAGATGGTGAGCTCAGTGGTGTGAGGAATAAGGTACTGCACCTTTCCAGATGTCACCAGGCAGCTTGCACTGTCATACTACAAAGATGGTGAGCTCAGTAGTGTGAGGAATAAGATACTGCACCAGATGTCACCACACAGCTTGCACTGTCATACTACAAAGATGGGTAGAAAGAAGCCCCCAGGAATTTGAAAGGAAGAATGAATAGGGTCACACTCTCTCAATAATCCATGCTCAGGCCTTACCTGATCTTCTGATCTTCCCTTGTGAGGCCAGCTCCGAACTTGCGGTGTATGCTGTGACATGTGTTGCTGTCTTCTAACGATCTGGAGTGACAGGAGCAGGTTCAGAGGTGGGAATTCCCAGCCACAAAGGGTTTTGTAGCAGGCTGCTGAGGCACTCACCCAACTTTCCTGAATTCTTTGACAGAGAAGTCCCAGATATACCGGATTTTCTGCACCTGGATACATCTCACCTGCAAGGTCAAATAGCAAAACCTCCTTTTGCTGTTCAGGGCAAAAGCATCTCCCTGTTGCTGTGCTTTAGGAGAAAAGGAGCTCATGTAAACAATATTTGCAAGGAAGATGCTGACAGAGCATCACCCCAGGTGTCTTGACTCCTGTTTTCCCCCCACTTCCTCCCTGCCTTCTTACTTCTCCATTTCATAGATGAGTTACCTTTAACTGTGGCTTCATGACAGCTCTGTTTATGACAGAGTCTTTATCAGCTACAAGAGTACCATCTGAATTACTACCAATTGGTAGTGCCAGTGTGGACAAATCAATCCAGGTCACCTTCTTCCAGGTGTATCTCTGAAACTCATCCTAGGGAAACAGAACACAATTCAGTGACAAGCCAGGGTGCTGCCTGTGTTAATGTTTCCTGACTCTAGAAAGGGTGTAGGGATTCCTAGAGAGCTGCAGTTCTGTGGCATTCTTGCACTCATAGCAAGTGTAAACCCGAGGTGGGACAAGGAGTAATGGATATAAACTACAACATAGGAGGTTCAACCTCAACATGAGAAGGAACTTCTTCACTGTGAGGGTCACAGAGTGCTGGAACAGGCTGCCCAGAGAGGTTGTGGAGTCTCCTTCTCTGGAGGCTTTCAAGACCTATCTGGATGTGTTCCTGTGTGACCTGTGCTGGATTCTACGGTCCTGCTCTGGCAGGGGGGTTGGACTCGATCTGGAGAGGTCCCTTCCAACCCCTAACATCCTGTGATCCCATAGTAGCAGTATCTGTGTTTTAGTACAGTAAAGCACTTTGAAAGCAATCCCACAATTATCTCCTTTTGCTTTGATTCATGCTGCAGAGCAACTTCAGAGAAGATGAAACTAGAAGGTCTGCTTTGGTAGGCACTGGATGAGTATTTAGTCTATGAGGTCAGACTAGAGCTAGTTGGAAGCAAAAGCCTTCTTGAAATGCTGCTGGAGTGGACATCAAGTATTCAGCACTACATATATTGCTCTGCCAAGCTTCTATGATGCTATGTTACAGCTGTAACTCAGGGTCTTAGAGCTGTGCAGCTCAGCTTTCCTGCTGCAGGTGCAGGTGTCAGACTGAACTGTCCTTTCAATAGCTTAGTCTAGTGTGACTAGTTACAAGGAGCACTAGAGCACACATGTAGTGCTTTAGGGGCATTCATTTTAGGAATATCATTGCAATGTTGGGCATTAAATGCCTTAAGCATTTGCCCTGCTAGTTGTGGAGTCTTGGAATATAACTAATCCCTGAAACCTAGCTCTCTAACAACCTTCTCCTGCATTCTCCAGTACTGTTTTCAAAGGCCTGCAGTTATCACTGGGTGATAACTGCGTGGATGGGGGGAAATGGTTTCAAACTAGAGAAGAGTAGATTTAGATGGGATGCTAAGAACAAGTTCTTTACTGTGCAGGTCGTGGAACACTGGAACAGGTTGCCCAGCAAGGTGGTTGAGGGCCCATCCCTGGAGACATTCAAGGTAAGGCTCAACAGGCTCTGGGCAGCCTGATCTGGTTGAGGATGTCCCTGCTGACTGCAGAGGGGGTTGGACTGGGTGACCTTCGGAGGTCCCTCCCAATCCCAACCATTTTATGATCCTGTAATGTGAAAGCAAACAGCCACAACTTCTGAAGACGCTGCCTCTGCTGAAGCCACTTGGCTTCACCCCTTACACTTCATGTGGAAGGGCAGGGGCAGGGCCAGAGCCTATTTATAGAACCTGTTATTGGCAGAAGGCAACTGCTGAGCCTGTGGGAGGGCAGCAGCAGTGCCTGAGAGCTGCTTGGTTCCCCACCTTCAGGCAGAGTCACTGCACTCATTAGTGTAAACGTGGTCATGTACACCCTATGTTAAAATGAAACAAATAGAAGTGGTTGATCCTCTGAAGCTGGACTCATCCCTGCCACTCCACTTCCAAACTTCCTGGTCTCTTCTCACAGGTAATTAGCCATAGAACTTGAGGGAACGGCCTCAGACTGCAACAGGGGAGGTTTAGGCTGGACATTAGGGGTGGTTTTTTCACATCAAGAGTGGAACAGGCTGCTCACCTACCCTGGATGTGTTAAAAGGTCGTTTAGATGTGATGCTTGGGGATGTGGTTTAGGGGGTGAACTCTGCAGAGCAGGGTCAGTGGTTGGACTCAACGACCCCAGGGAGTCTTTTCCAACCTGAGTGATTCTGTGCTTCCATGAGCAGTGCTATTAACCTGCTACATCACACAAAGGCAGGCAGGCTGCCCTACCTGTGATGGCAATGGGCTCTGCAAGCAGCCAGAAACCAGGAGGGTTCACCTACTGTTGTTCTGAGCAGAACAATGTCAGCTTCTTCCAAGCTGCAGCGGGTGCAGTTTGCCCACACATCCCACTCTGGCTTCCAGTAAAAGAGCAGCAGCAGAGCCCCACAGGACAAGATGTAGCCAGCGATGCACAAGGCCTTTCGGCAGCCTTGGGATTTGTAGCCAAATATCTCCTGTACAGCAAAGAGAAAGCATTCTTTGTTAACAGGGCTGACCTGGGCACTCAATCATCAGGAAGCCAAGGCTCACTGAAAAGAGAGGCTGGTGACTGAAGCCCTCCCTCATAGCTCAAGGTCAGGTTTGGAAATGAGAGTTTGCTGATTGATGCAACATAGTTATGAGGACAGCAGAGCTACTAAAAAGAGGCTGCTGCTGGCAGAGAAGCTTCCTCACATCAGCTCTCCCAGGATTAATGAAGAATTAACTCCAATCTGGAGCTTTTACCATCAAGACTGCAGCTGAGCTGTCAGGGTAACAGTTCTCTCCCTGCGGTGCTAGCACCAAACAGCCCTGCCTGCCACCGAGGAGGATGCCTCTGTGTGAACTTAGTGCTGCCTGCTGAAATGTACTTTGCAGCAGAGGCACAGAATCTGCCTCAGGGAAAGAAAACTGCCAGACCCCAAGTAATGCCTTTCAGGTACCAGGTACCATAGCTACTGATCTGCTACCCTCCACCACAGACACCTTACCCTGAAAATAAATATGACAGGGCTCCTTTTGCTCTGTAAAGTCTCTTCCTCCAAATCATTCCCCAGGTCATCTCTCATCTTCCCTGCTTGCCCTTTCATTTTGATGTCACAGTAAGCCATCTATTCACTGATGCTCCATTGTGTGTGGAAGAGATTGGCAAGTCCATAGCTTTAGTTTTTCCCCTTGAAAAGAACTTTGGAAACATGTTTTTTTACCCTTTAGTTTGTTTTAAAGCTGCCCATGGAGCTAACAATAACTTTAATGCCTGCAGCATAACCAGATCCTTGTCCACATACTGAGTGCTTTCCTGGCCCTCTCTGCGCCCTGCAGGGCATGAGGGAAGGGTGAGCTGCTCCATCCGCAGCTGGTGTCTCACAACACCCACAGATGCCACTCTTTGGATTTATTACACACATCCAGCCTGGCCACAGCTCTCACAGCTGTGAGGCAGCAGCTTCGGTAGCTGCCACCCTGCCCTGCAGCTCTGCATCCACCTACGCAGCAGCCATGCGAGCATCTCTTGCTGTCTCCTCAGGGGCACCCAGGCAGGAAGCCAGACAGCCCCTGCAAGGGAGGTTGTTTTGTGCCACCCATGTTGTGGGAAATTGCAGAAAAGTTACTTGGAAAAAGAAGTTTGTTTTGAGGATGAAATGAAAACAGTATCACAGTCTCACAGTATCACCAAGGTTGGAAGAGACCTCGAGGATCATCGAGTCCAACCTGACACCACAAACCCCATGACTAGACCATGGCACCAAGTGCCACATCCAATCCCCTCCTCAACACCTCCAGGGATGGGGACTCCACCACCTCCCTGGGCAGCACATTCCAGTGGCTAACAAACAACTCTCTCTGGGAAGAACTTTCTCCTCACCTCCAGCCTAAACCTCCCCTGGCACAGCTTGAGACTGTGTCTTCTTGTTCTGGTGCTGGTTGCCTGGGAGAAGAGACCAACCCCCTCCTGGCTCCAACCTCCCTTCAGGTAGCTGCAGACTGCAAGAAGGTCTCCCCTGAGCCTCCTCTTCTCCAGGCTAAGCAACCCCAGCTCCCTCAGCCTCTCCTCACAGGGCTGTGCTCAAGGCCTCTCCCCAGCCTCGTTGCCCTTCTCTGGACACGTTCAAGTGTCTCAATGTCCTTCCTAAACTGAGGGGCCCAGAACTAGAAAGAGAGATTCTTTGGGTTGGTTGGTTGCATTTGCTGCTGAAACAAACACACCCACAAAACCCCCAAACAACCAAAACAACTACAACAAATGAACCTATACCAAGACCCAAGCAATCCCACCCCAAGCCAAACAGCAGCTGTCCATTCCTGCTGCAGCAATTCACTTGTCTCTGCATACAGAGCACTTCACAGCCACCTCTCAGCTCTCTTTCCCACCCCAGAAAGCTCAAACCCAGACAGCCCCTACAAAGGAGGTTGCTTTGTGCCACCCACGTTATGGGAAATGGCATAAAAGCTATTGGGGAAAAGAAGTTTGTTTGGAGAATGAAGTGGCAACCCAGACAGAGAGATTATTTGGGTTGGTTGGTTGCATTTGCTGCTGAAAAAAAAACCCAAATAAACACACACATATGCAAAAACCCCAAACAAAACAATGACAACAAACTGATACCAAACCCCAAGCAATCCCACCCCAAGCCAAACAGCAGCTGTCCATTCCTGCTGCAGCGATTCACTTGTCTCTGCATACAGAGCACTTCCCAGCCACCTCTCAGCTCTCTTCCCCACCCCAAAAAAGCTCAGCTCTAGGCAACTGTCCAGGTCTCTCCCTAGGGCTGATGGCAAGGGCAGGAGAGCACCTGTGCTCAGGAGCAAGCAGAGGAAGAGGGTTAGAAGAGTGGACAGTGAGGTGGAATGGGGAGGTTTAGGCTGGAGGTGAGGAGAAAGTTCTTCACCGAGCGAGTCGTTCGGCATTGGGATGTGCTGCCCAGGGAGGTGGTGGAGTCACCGTCCCTGGAGGTGTTCAAGAGGGGATTGGATGTGGCACTTGGTGCCATGGTCTAGTCAGGAGGTGCCCTGCCTATGCCTGGCCCATTGCCCTGGCACTAGCTCAGATGCTGCCAGCCACCCAACGCTTGTGGGTGCTGCAGGACAGGCCTGTGCAAGAAGCTGCAGGAGCAATCCTGTACCTAACCCATACCACATACCAACACTTACCATACCCATACCAATAATTACCCACCAAGCAGCAGGTGCATGGGGCACCTACCCCTGAGGACGTGCCTTACATGGTCTCAAGTGACGCTGCAGAGGTAGTAAGTGAAATGTTCTGGTGTGTCTACTTGTGGCTACATTGAATGCTCTCCCAGAATAGCTTAGGAGAGCAATTAACTTGATTTATCTGTACTCTGATCATAATCAACATAAACTAAGCTGAAATCAATGCAGCTCAACTGGAATAAAGTTCGTCGTGTAGCCCTTACATCAGGTCAGCAAAACTCAGCTCAAACCAGTTTGTGTAGCTCTCAGCTGTACAGCCCTGCTGTACACCAAACCACAGAACCTGAAATCCACCATTACCAAGGGTGGGAAGACAAACCACAGTGCCCACAACTGAAGGCATTCAAGGAGAGTTTCATTTGCTTCTCTTTTCATGGAAGGATTTTTACAATTGCATTTAAAATACAGTCCTGGAAGGCAAGAAGCCTCTTAGGAATGGCAGGAGGTGTGTGGGACCACAACTCATCTGTCATCCCACAGGAACTGGAAGGGGTCAAATGTGCAGCCAAAAGTGGAGGAAGGCTGGACAAGAGATGTGGCATTTGGGCTGGAGGAGTGCAAGGCTGAGAGTTACCCAGAGAGAGCATTTAGGGATTGCCAGCACAAGCTGAACAGGGCCTGCTGCCAGCAAGTGGGGCTCCAGTGCACACCAGCTCGAGGCTGGGGAGAGGCCTTGAGCACAGCCCTACGAGGAGAGGCTGAGGGAGCTGGGGTTGCTTAGCCTGGAGAAGAAGAGGCTCAGGGGAGACCTTCTTGCTGTCTACAACTCCCTGAAGGGAGGTTGTAGCCACGTGGGGGTTGGTCTCTTCTCCCAGGCAACCAGCACCAGAACAAGAGGACACAGTCTCAAGCTGTGCCAGGGGAAGTTTAGGCTGGAGGTAAGGAGAAAGTTTTGCCCAGAGAGAGCTGCTGGCCATTGGAGCGGGCTGCCCAGGGAGGTGGTGGAGTCCCCATCCCTGGAGGTGTTCAAGAGGGGATTGGATGTGGCACTAGGTGCCATGGTTTAGCAGTCATGAGGTGCTGGGTGACAGGTTGGACTTGATGACCTTTGAGGTCTCTTCCAACCTTATTGATTCTAGGATTCTATTCATCAGGGAGTTGGCATCCTCTGTGCTTCTTATGCAAGTAGCAGCAGGCATTGAGGGCCATATCCACAGGCCAGCTGCAGAACACTGTAGCAAACAGGATGACACAGATGATCCCTAGCTGACTTCATCTGTCTCCCACAACAGCTTTTTCATTTCTGTGCTGGATCCAGGCTGCTGCAACTGGCCCAAGCTCACAGCAGCAGCAGTCAAATCCCAGCAGGAATTTACTGAAGGCAACCACGAAAGCTGAACCTCCACTGCTATTAGTAGCCCTGCTAACAATCCTAAAACAGAGGTGCAGGTGTGCTCTGCAGGGCAGGATCTCTCTCACCTGTGCATGCCTTGAGCATCCCCATGACATGCAATTTCCCAGGCCAGGCTGGTCAAACAGTGACACTGGAGACACAGGGAAGAACCTGTTAGCAGCTGCTTCTTGCAGAGGAGAGAGATTCCTGTTCTGGGGGAGTGTGCTGCTGCGCTCCCAGTGCATGGAACACATGCAAGCCTCTAGCAAATACAGGAGTGACAGGACTCTATTTTAGGCTTGTGCAGAGGCATCTACTCCTATGCCCACTCTGTGCTCTGATTGTGTTCCAGTTGGTCCTTGCACAAAATGCTGGAGTAGAAAGTCTGCCTCTCCCCCTCACCAGACTCTGTGCAAACAGCCCATGTTAGCAGGTAGAGGAAGGGTTTCCAGCTCACTGTGTTTGCAAAGCACTCAGCACAGCCCTTCCAGGCTGCTGCACATAATCAATAATAAATCACAATCAAAGACAGAAAGTAGATCCAATTAACATTGATATAAAGCCCTTGTGAGGACAAAGCAGCTCTGAAAGGCTGCTGTGAAAGACTGAGAAACAAGGGGCTCCTGCCATGAGCACTGTGCTAGACTTGGGTCATCTGCCCAGTCTTCCTAGACCTGGTCAGCAGCTAAGACCTTTACTTTTCAGGAGAAGTGACCTAACCACTACTTCAAGACAGTTGTCCAAGGTAAAACTTCTTTCCCTCTCACTTGCTTTTTGATACACAATGACACAGCAAGGGGAAGTGAGCTCATTAGCAGAGATCTTCACAAGTAGGATGGAAAAGACAACAGAACAGAGAGTGAGAAAAGGGACACTGCTTCCTGGCCAGGTAACTTCTGGTGGGCAGAGGTTCCATGCCTCTGGGCTGAAGTGGTTTGTTGCTCACTTATCCCTGACTTGGAAAAATCAGTCTTACAGTCAGCAAGGACCGGTCCAGGGTTTTGCCTTCATCAAGGCTGTGTTGAAGAGACAGTGCCCAAATACGGAGTGGAGGTGAAGAAGCAGCAGAGGCACACCCAAGATGTGAAAAGAGGTGCAGAAGGAAACCAAACCCCAGTGTGGTCCCCCAGTCCTTACCAGCTCGTTGTCTTCCCCCTTGTTGAGCAGCCCACAATGATCTCCCCAAAGTTTTTCCTCCATCGGACCACGCTGGTTCCAGTCCTGGATGTCCTTGGAGGCTGGGGTCAAGCAATGTGGAATGCAGTTAGTGGCTTGATCTCAGGCCAGTCTTAAAGTCAGTTCTCACCATGGTCCTGTCTGCTGCCTTGGAAAGCCTCACAGTGCACAGGCTTCTTATTAGGCTCCTAGGAGAGGGAAACAAATCCACCCTGACGTGTAAAGCCCTTAAATGCCTGCCTTATGTAAGAGGTGCACTTCTCTGCCTCCTTGGCTTTGCTGTGCTTGCCTGGGTGGGACTGGCTGCAGCAGAGCTCTGGTGGCCAAGGTAGGGAGGGCACCTGCAGCCCTGTGCTGGGGAGACAGCTCTGCACAGGGCTCAGAGGGAAATCAAGGCACAAGGCAAGGACAAGGGTGGAAAAATGCCACAGCCCTGTGTAGAGCTGACCCCAGAGCAACCACCCTAGCACTGGGAAGCACCTCCAGCGTGTCAGAGAGAAGCACCTGCTCTGGGGAGGTCAGTGCCTGGGTCTGATCTTCATTTCAGCACAGTGGAGGTACATGCTGAGGCAGTGATTTTCAGGTGTGGATCCAGTTAGAAGTGCCCCACTAGCTCCAGACATTGTCTCAAACACAAGCTTTAAGTCAAATGACAAGATACAAGGAAGAGGGAAAGGGGCTGGATGACTCCTTTGGAGAAGCCCAGATGGGCAGCAAAGGACTCCTGAACAACAGGCAGTGTGAACCCCTACATGGCAGGGCAAGATGGGGGTTCCCACTCGTCCCCCAGGCTGGGACAGCAGTGGCAAGCAGGCTGCTGAGCCCCTGTGTGCATTTTCCAGTCTGCCTTGTCCCAGCTCTCAGTGTTGTCAGAGACGTTGCCCAGGCATTAAGTTGAAATTGCTCTGTCTCTCCTCATTCCTCTTCTGCCACAAAGCCTGAAAACCACCATTTATCCAGGCAGCAAGAATGTGCTGCAGTATTTCCTGGAATAAAGTACATGTCTGTGTGAAAAGAGACAATGGCTCTGACTTTGCTCCCAGTCTTTTTGGCTCAGCTACAGGGAAGCAATTCTCTAACACTGATGAGACCTGGGGATTTAACCCCACACAGATAAACAGCCTTTATGCACAGTGTATGTCCCTGGTGATGGCAAACCAGGAATTCTTCCAAAGCCTCCTTCCCCCCAGCTGGGAGAGAGCACAATGCCCAGGAACTGCAGTGCTGCTTGTCTGAAGTCCTCTAAGACTCTCTTGATCTGCAGCTCCATCCTGGAGAGAACTCCAACACCAGCCAGAAGCACCTTTCAGAAGGCAAGCTACTACTAAAAGCACTAATCCACGTGTCTTCTGATTGAAACAGAGCAAGGCCAGGCCAGGATGTCTGGCCCTAGGATGCCCCAAGAGCAATTTCCTGCATGCTGAGTCTGCCTGAGGTTGGCTCTGCACGGTGCAATCACAACCACTTGTGGAGGGTCCTGCAGTTACATCTGTGCAACAGCAAAGGAGGACCAATCCTGAGAAATCAGGGAGGTGCTGGAAACCCACACATTCTGCTTTGTGTGTGGTTTGGGGGCTTGTTTGGGGCTTTTTTTGTTGGTTTGGGTTTTTTTTTAACATTGTCATGTAACTGTCTAGAGCCTCAGCTGGATCAGTTTTCAAGCACTACAGGCTGGGGTTGGAGTGGCTGGAGAGCAGCCAAACAGAACCTGGGGGTACTGATTGACAGCCACCTAAACATGAGCCAGCAGTGTGCCCAGGTGGCCAAGAAGGCCAATGGCATCCTGGCATGCATCAAGAATAGTGTGGCCAGCAGGAGCAGGGAGGTCATTGTGCCCTGTACTCTGCACTGGTTAGGTTACACCTTGAGTCCTGTGTCCAGTTCTGGGCCCCTCAGTTTAAGAAGGACATTGAGACTCTTGAACATGTCCAGAGAAGGGCAACTAGGCTGGGGAGGGGTCTGGAGCGCAGCCCTGTGAGGAGAGGCTGAGGGAGCTGGGGTTGCTTAGCCTGGAGAAGAGGAGACTCAGGGGAGACCTTCTTGCTCTCTACAACTACCTGAAAGGAGTGGGTTGGTCTCTTCTCCCAGGCACCCAGCACCAGAACAAGAGGACACAGTCTCAAGCTGTGCCAGGGGAGGTTTAGGCTCAAGGTGAGGAGAAAGTTCTTCACAGAGAGAGTCATTTGTCATTGGGATGTGCTGCCCAGGGAGGTGGTGGAGTCCCCATCCCTGGAGGTGTTCAAGAGGGGATTGGACGTGGCACTTGGTGCCATGGTTTAGTAGTCATGAGGTCTGTGGTGACACGTTGGACTTGATGATCTTTGAGGTCCTTTCCAACCTTATTGATTCTATGATTCTAAGAGTAAACAATGCCCTTCATCTCACCCCCTCCCCTGAGACAGCAGCACTAAGCTCATCCACCACGCTGTCCTGCACACCAGCTCCCAGGATCTGGCACATTGTTGCAGTCATTCCAGTCTGCTCTTCAGAAGAAACAGCCATTTCTAAGGGTCTGGCACCTGGCCCTTACACGAAGTTCTGTGTGGCCTTTGTGGCTACTCTTGTGGCCAAAGGCCACAAGCAGATCAAGGGCAATGCCTTGTAAGTAGGTGATTTGCTGTCAACACCTCCTGCACCTCTCCAGGGAAAGGAAACTCAAGAGAGAGATGGTTAGCTGCGTGGCCACACTAGTTCTCTCTGTTTTGATCATCCAAGGTGAGGTGAGTTTTATATACAGGAATATGAGCTCCAGCCTCTAGTCCAGAGTCTGAGCAGTTTCCCTGCATGTGGCAGTGGGATGCCCACCGCTACCAGCACAACCTGCCCGTCCTAAGTGCTCCCCAAGCTGTGTGGGACACCTGCAGCTCCACTTCATCAACTCAGTGACATGAATACTTTCAAATTGTCTTCTCTGTGCTGTGTTGCAAGCTGCTAACAAAAACATGAAGGCTTTGGATCCCCTGGGATGGACAGTGCACCACTGACACCTACTTACAGTTCAGCCCTTCAGTCCATCATGAAAGAATCCTATTTCTCAGGATCTTCCTATCTGATGGGGAGCTCTGTCAAAGCCTAAATGTGCCACATTAGCTGCTTCTCTCTTGCTCCCTGGAGCATCTCCCTGTCAGGGAGGAAATGAGATTGGGCTGATAGGATCTTCCCATGACAGATCTCTGTTAGTTGCTCCTTATCATTTTATTATCCCCTAGGTACTTACAAACTACTGAAGAATTTTCTCTCACATCCATCTGTATCTCCTGCAATAGAGTTCAGGCTCTAGGAAAGTGTGACCTAAATGGCAAGAGATGAGGAGTCTGGAAAGTTGGATGACCCACAAGGAATAACTGAGTTTGTCTAAACTAGGAAAGAGAAGGCTGAAGAGAAACACAATAACTCTCATAATATGCAAAAGAAGACAGTCAGTTATATTTTTCTTCTCCTCTGCTTATTTGAGACAATGAGAAATCAGCCTAATTTCATGTTAGATTAATCAATTAGATTGCCAGAGTTTGCCTAAGTATTCAGGGAGTCTTTTCCAGCTTAAAGGTTAGTGAAATACTCAAACAGGATTTTTCTGCTTCCCAAGCTCTGCAAGTGAGCAAGGGCACAAGAAGCTGGGAGGGAGCATGGCCAGCACAGCTAACCCAGACTAGCCAGAGGGATATTCCATGCCACAGGACATCCTGCTCAGGGTATAAACTGGGGGGCAAGGAGTTGGCTGCAAGAGGCTGATTGCTGCTTGGACATTAGCAAGTGGTGAGCTGCTGCATTGTGCAATGTTTGTCTGTTCCTGGGCTTTGCTTCTCTCTCTTTGTTACAGAACCACAGAACCACCAAGGAATCAATAAGGTTGGAAAAGACCTCGAAGGTCATCAAGTCCAACCTGTCACCCAACACCTCATGACTACTAAACCATGGCACCAAGTGCCACATCCAATCCCCTCTTGAACACCTCCAGGGACGGTGACTCCACCACCTCCCTGGGCAAATTAACTCTGTCCCAGCTGAAACCAGAAGAGGCTGCCTGCCTTTTTCATCTTCTCACTTTCTACAGTCTGAACTCCCCTCCTTTACTGGTGCACAGCACAAGTCCCACCTTACTGCTCTTTTCCCCTTTTCTGTGCACTTCATAAATCTCTGGTTTGGCTCAAGTGCCAAGTTTCCATTCAGCTGTGAGGGAAGCTGAAGCTGTTGCCGTGCCAAAAAGGTTCTTTAGAAGTGTACACAAATTCAAAGGTGAACTGCAGAGAGCCATAAAATAGCACCCTGTGGCCCCAAAGAAGCAAAAAGAGGCTTTAAATTGAATTTATATTTATTTCAGCAAATGAGGCAGGCTGCATTCAGTGTAACATTTACAGTTAATCAGGCACAACATGGTCCACACAAATGAGCAACCTCCTCTCCCTGGAAGTTTAAAAGGCAGCTACAACAAGCATTCAGCATCTCTAGCAGGTAACAGCACAACATGTTCTCCAGTGGCCACAGCCCACACCCACAGACCAGCACAGGCAAGCTGCCACTTGTTCCTGATGGCCTCTGGGGCACAGCAGTGCATATCATAGAATCATAAAATCAATAAGGTTGGAAAAGACCTCAAGGATCATCAAGTCCAACCTGTCACCCAAGACCTCATGACTACTACCATGGATTCAAGTGCTGTGTCGTGTCCCTTTTTTGAACACCTCCACGTGACTCCACCACCTCCCTGGGCAGCACATTCCAATGGCTAACAACTCTCTCAGGGAAGAACTTTCTTCTTACCTCGAGCCTAAACTTCCCCTGGCACAGCTTGAGACTGTGTCCTCTTGTTCTGGTGCTGGTTGTCTGGGAGAAGAGACCAACCCTCTCCTAGCTACAACCTCCCTTCAGGTAGCTGTGACATCCCTCCTTTCTGTTCTCTCCCTGGAGGTGTTCTGTAGTTCTGAGGATCCTGTCAGTGTCTAGGGCCCTTTCTGTGTGGCACAACCCCCAGGCAGAGGAAGACAATCATCAGCCCATGGAAGGTGCTATATACCAATACCCCCCAAACCTTGGTGATACTACCACGGTGCCTCCAGCCCTTCAGAGGAACCCTCTGTCACCAGGATGTGGGCACCCAGCCTTGCCTGGGTAGTTCCACATGTCCTCATGTTCTTCCCTGAATTGCATGCTTGCCTGACCTCATGACAACCCAGCCACTGGGGCAGAAAGATTGGTTTGGTTTGTGAATGCCTGTCTTGCTTAGAGCCTTGGACTCAGCCCATGGGCTGGCACGTCCACATTCCTGCTCCTCTACCAAAAGCATGGGACAACTGGAGCTCCAAAAGCTCACAAAGATTTACCAGGAGCAGTAACAGAGCATTGTGAGAGGCAGCTTGAGGCTCTCATGTAAGTCAGCAGACAGCTCTGTGTGAGGGTGATCACAGGCAGGAGCAGAGTGGCAGGCTGGAGATTCAGGGCAAGGAAAAGAAGGCAGCTGGCAGCACTCAGGAGTGAGGCTCCTGTGAGCTCTGCAGAGCTCTGCTGCTTTACAGCAACAGGCAGCTCTGCTCAGGGTAGCTGTAAGGCACTGGCTGGCATGTGCACAGTGAGTGCATGCAGCAGTAAGACTTCTTTCACTGCTGGTTTTCCTGGCTTGGAGCTATCAAATCAGGATTGACATGGCCTTGGGTGGGGTGCAAGAGGGAAGTAAGGTGTAAATAAAACATTGCCTGTTCCCTGAACTGCTTTCCAGGTCCAAAAGCACTTCTTCCAGCACCTCCCAGGTAATCTGTGGGTTCAGGAGAGAGAGCCTGTCATGATCCTGTCCTCTTTCTCTTGTTGAAGTAGGATTCTCCTTTCACAGGAGCAATCTATTGTGTGGCCTAAGACTGGAACAGGTACACAATAGAGTGGGAAGCTTGCATTCTAACCCTGTCTGCTGATCATCTAGGAAGTAGTGGAGAGTTTCATTGAATAGATTTAGACAAGACACATGCAGGGATGTTTCTTGACTCCCTTTTACCTAGTGACTTACACCGAGTAACCAAAGCTGTGGCAGTGACAAGTACCTCCTGTGGCCACCAGCCAGGAGGGACATTGTCAAAACAAGAGCAGGGAGAAATAGGCTTTGTACTTCAGACACAGAGGACACTGAGTCACTTTCTTAGAAGAAGAATTGTGTCCCCATTGTTGATAACCAACCAGGAAGCAAATTCAAGCAGCCTGGCCTGACCGGTGTTGGTTGAGCGCTGCCGTTCCTTGCATGCATTTGGCAACCAGCCCCTGGTGCACTGAACCACCCTGCAGCACAGCATGACCCTCCTAGCTCAGGGGCTGAGTGCCATCTGCCCACCAACTCCACAAAGGCTGTAGAGGGTTGAGCACTGTCAGGTGGATGAGGTTTGTGAAGGATGCTTCGGGTCTATTTTTCCAACAGGAAGACTTCAGAAGCCATAAGTGCGAGTAACGAGTCCTCTAAACTCAGTTGCTGGCACCAGGCACCTCCAATATATGATAGCTGAATTTTCTTTTCCTTGAGCTGGATGGCCTAGGCTCCAGCTATTTGTGCTTTCCTTCCCCAATTGATTCTTGACAGGTGCTTTGTCTCCACAGCTTCCTCTGTAATCCTCCTGAAGAGCTGCTTCCAGTGCATCAAGTTCCTTAGACAAAAGCTGCTCTGTGAGGGGAAAGCTGCTGGGTCTTGTAAAAGCTTCTGGCTTGTTAACATCATCTACACCTACAGCTGTTATTGGTGAGGGTCTGCAGCTCTTAACTGGTTGTGTGTGCTGCCAAGCAGGCTGAGCTCTAGAGTGCTGATGAGTGGAGCAAAAACTGCAGTGAGTGCATCAAGACACACAAGTCATGAAAAAAACAAGAAGGAGGGAAGGATAAAAATAAAAGTGATGTTCTCCTTTCATCAGCTAGGACAAGTGAATTTCAAAAGCTAAATCAAATCTTTGAAATGAGGTGCTCAGAGGGCTTGCATGGCTCAGTAGCTCAGCTCAGCTCCAGGGAGTCTGCCTCGTTGATTTAGTTGCAGAAAGCTAACGAAGATGAACAGTGTCTGCCGGCAAGGCTCACTGGGGGTCTGTCCAAATGGTGCCCACTGCCAGCCACAAAAGGAGCCAGGGAGCCTGGAGCATCACCTCCCTAGGGGATTCTTCATCTGTGTTTGGAGAGCTTGGACTGCAGACTGTGGAAGCCACATGCAGGGCTGTAAATCTGTCTCTGCATTGACACAGCCTCGAGTACCCCCCCCCCCCCCCCCAAAAAACACTCTTTTTGTTGAGTGCCTAGCTCCTAGGTCTTTTTTTGTTTCCTTCTCTGCTGTTCTGTGAGTGTTGCAGGCTGGGTGTGCCAAGCAGCAACTTCAGCTGCTCAAACAGAACTAAGCACCCACGGTGTACCTGCCCCTCTTGCATGCACAGCAAGTGAGGATGGGCAAAAGGACCATGGCAGGTGCCTGGCAGACAGCCTGCAGTAGGAGGATGCTTGTTGGCATCCTGATTCCAGAAGTGTAGGGTTATTTCAAATGACAGAGACCCTCAAAAGGCAAAACACAGACATGAATCCTAAACAATCTTGAAGCTTTTAGCTCTGCTTATTTCTCATTCTGACACTAAATACATTCCCAGTCCCATTTTGAAGGGACCAGCCCAACACTGGGATGTAAACTGGAACCTTTGATATAGCACCAAAGGTGCTATATAGAATCATAGAACCACCAAGGTTGGAAAAGACCTCAAAGATCACAGTATCACTAAGGTTAGAAGAGACCTCAAAGATCATCAAGTCCAACCTGTCACCACAGACCTCATGACTAGACCATGGCACCAAGTGCCACGTCCAGTCCCCTCTTGAACACCTCCAGCACCAGTGACTCCACCACCTCCCTGGGCACATGTGTCACCTAGCATCTGGATTCCATTCTCTTGCAGGTGAAGTGGTACTTCAGCAGCAGGTCTTCATCTTGTTGACCCTACAAGTGTCACAGGTTTGCCACAAGTTGATCCTTTTATACTGTCTGCTGTGACATAAACATAAACTACATGCCTGGTGTGCAGAGCTGCTGCAGCTGCCAGTTTATCACAGGCAACAACAATACATGTCTTGTGTGCAGGGGTTCATAAACAGGGCAGTGAGTTTTGCCTCCAAGGCAAATGTCACTGTGTCTCAGAGGATGTCAGGAAGAATTCTCCCAACCTGCTCTTTGGTGTCTCCTTCAGCTGAAGGGAGTGCATAGAGCATCCAGCCTTCACTTGCCAATGGATTTTGCTGCAAACTGGGAGCTCTTGTTAACATTGGAGGCACTTCTATGTACAAGTGGGCCCCATTTCTTGTTTGTGTCAAGTTGTGTGGCTTTGTGGCAGGGACTTTGATGGCTGGACTTGATGATCTTAGAGGTGTTTCCCAATCAAAACAATTCTACCATTCTTTGATTTAGCCTTCGGGGAATTGCAGTGCATAGCAATGCATTTTAGCCAGGAGGGGGGGTGGTCTTTTCTCCCAGGCAACCAGCACCAGAACAAGAGGACACAGTCTCAAGCTGTGCCAGGGGAAGTTTAGGCTGGAGGTGAGGAGGAAGTTCTTCACAGAGAGAGTTGTTAGCTGATGGAATGGGCTGCACAGGGTGGGCATCTCTGGAGGTGTTCAAGAGGGGATTGGACGTAGCACTGGTAGTGCCATGGTTTAGTAGTCATGAGGTGTTGGGTGACAGGTTGGACTTGATGATCTCCGAGGTCTCTTCCAACCTTGGTGATTCTGTGAATCTTTTGGCACTGGTAAACCCAGAGCTGATGCCAGGCAGCAGCCCAGCTGTGCAGTATCCACTCTAGCACAGCAAGCTCCCCCTGCAAGGGCTGGGGTGTCCTTGTAGACCCACGGGATGAGGCCATCCTTTGCAATTATCATGTGTCTCATTCTACTTCTTTAAGATGGATATATCCCTCAGAAAAGAACTGTTCTACTACGATATCTTTCTGCTCTGATTTTTCACTCAGGAAAAAAAAAACCAAGTGCTGCATGCTTCAAACCAAGAAGAGGGCAAAAAGGCTACCTGGTAGCAGTGAGCTAGTAATAGAGTTCTGCATTGTGCCCATCATATAGGAAGAGAGTAATGGTGCTGGGAGTGGCTGCTTCTAGAAGGCTTTGGTTGTTTGCAGCTCCTTCCAGCCCCAGAAAGTGAAAAACAAACAAACAAACAATAAACACCAGGATCAGATAGAAGTATCTGAAGCTCTGAGAGCTATAGGAGTCTCAGGGACTGCTGTGTTCAGTAGTAAGTTCTACTTGTCCTCTGGAAAGGGATCTCTCCAGAGAATGCTGGTATCAGGCTGAGAGAGTTGGGCTCGTTCAGCCTGGGTAAGAGAAGGCTCCAAGGAGATCTTAGAGTGACCTTTGAGGGCCCAAAAGGAGGCTGCAAGAAAGCTGTGGAGGGACTATTTGCAAGGGCATGAAGCAACAGGACAATGGGCAATGGTTTTAAACTAGATTTAGATTGGATGTTAGGATGTAAATCCTCTTTGCTGTGAGGATGGTGGAATGCTGAAACAGGCTGCCCTGGGAGCTGGTGGAGGTCCCACCCCCAAACACATTCGAGGTCAGGTTTGACAGGGCTCTGAACAACCTGAACATCCTGCTTTCTGCAAGGGTGTTGGACTACATGACCTTTAAAGGTCCCTTCCAACCCAATGCATTCTATGATTTTAATATCTGAATTAGCTACTTTTCATCTGGAGGAGCTCCCACCTTTGTGAACAGCATAATGTAGCTCGAGAGAGGGAAGCAGCAACGAGGGGTTTCTAGGATGAATACTTTGCCACCATTCATCAAACTATTCCATTTACAGCTGGCAGCTATTTGTACATGGGCAAGGGGGCAGGAGAAACACTGTTGTGATTTTGTTTCACTGGTGCCAGCTTTTCTGCTTCCAGTTAATTGAGAAATCAGTCAGAGCTGGTAGTCAGTCCTGCCTCCTATGTCTCTGAGAACGTCCTTCTACAGCCAAACACAACTCTCCTGGCCAGGTGTCCTCTGCAGTTCATTTCAGAGTGCTTCCTCGTTGCTGTCAAATGTTGGATTGCTATGGCCTCCCATGTTTCCTTCTACTGATATTGCCACAGAGTCAGAGAAGGAGGTTTCATTGAGAGGTGGCCAGGCTGAGTCCTGCTCTAACACGCGCTGCAGCCTCTTGTAATGGCTCTTCGAGTGGTACCGGAAGGTCTTTTTCAGCAGCAGCCATAAGGATCTGTTCTCAATGACAGCTTCCTGTAAGAGCAAGAGCAAAAGGAAGATTCTGGAGGACCTGGACAACAGTTTTCCTTCTTCATCCACAAGATACACATGGGGCAAGTAGTAGAGACCCAGGTGTCCTACCCTATCCTGCTCATTCACATCCCTTAAGCAGTGTTTTGCTGACTACTTCTCATACCAGCTCCACAAGTGCTCTCCACCAGAAAACTGGGATCAGTTGCTCCTAAGAGTCTTCAGGATCTGAGTAGAAAATGCCAAGGGCTGCCCATATTTCTCTAGCCTGGTGCAGGGCCTGATACATTCCACTGACTAGAGAAAAGAAAAGGTGGCTGGGCATTGTATTCCCTTCTACCTGATTGCTCAGATGTGGGACTTTGTGGAAGGAGAAGAAGGGCAAGGTAGCAACAATGTCCTGTTTTACTAGACATTCCCAACTGGGCTCAGGAGGAGGGAGAAGGAGTGAGATCTGATCCTTTCATCTCTCCAATTAGTGCCATTCAGTGAAGCATGCTCACCTCAACAAGGAAGGACACAGCAAGTGTGACTGCAAGCATTATCACCATGGAGATCCGCCACGTGGTGGGGGTGCAAACAAGCTGGAGAAAAAAGCAGGAGGAACTGTTCAACATCACATGTGTGCACTAGGCTCTGGTGGCAGCCTGTGCCACAGAGTCATTTGGGTTGGAAAAGGCCCTTGAGATCATCAGATCCAATCACAGAAGTGACACTGCCAACTCCACCACTAAACCATGGCCCTAAGCAACACAACCACATGTCTTGTAAATACCTCCAGGGGTGGTGCATCCACCACTTCCCTGGGCAGTTCTGTTCCAGTGCTTGACAACCCTGTCAGTGAAGACATTTTTCCTAATAAATCTAAACCTCTACACTTGAGGCCATCTCCCCTTCTTCTGTCATGCTGGGGATGAGAGACTGACTCCCATTTCACTACAACTTCCTTGTAAAGGGCAATAAAGTCTCCCCTCAGCTTCCTTTTCCACAACCACCCCAGATCCCTCAGCTGCTCCTCACAGGACTGGTGTTCTAAGACCTTTCACCAGCTTTGTGTCATCACAAGCCAGAATCCCACACTGCCTGATGAGTCAATATTGCTACTTGTCTTGAGGAATTATTGATGAAGGTGTTTTTAAACTCTAAGATGCAGCAGAGAGCAGTCCATACCCAGGACTGCAATAGGAAATCCAAATGCTTCCTTTTCTTTCAGGTATAAGAGGCAGTTTGAAGACAGAGTGTGTCAGCTCCAAACCCATCTCCAGCTTCCCACACTGGCTTCCTGGCTGCAGCTCAACTTCTTCTAGAGAAGCAGCTCAGATCCAAAACTTGGATCAGCAGTTTCTCCAGGACTAGGCTACTACAGAGTTTCTTATTGCCACTTGCCTTTTCCCCTCTTCTCAGCAAATCCAGGCGGCCCGGGAGTTTTGCAGCTCTCCCAAAGGCAGCTCTCCCTCACAGCTGCAGCGCTGACAATGTTCTGTGTCTGATGTGAGAGTCCACAGTCGGACCAAGACTGGCTTTAAAGTGCCATCTCGTGGCAGGTTCTTTAACTGGGACTGCTGAAGTCGCTGCTCTGGAAACAGTTGCTTGGTGAGGCACCTTCAGCTAGGCTGCTTGGCATTCAAAATCCAGGGCCATTCCCTTTCTCTGTGCTTCTCTTCCCATGTTTCATTACTTCCATTTCTAAACCCATTATGCAAACATACAGCACTGGAAGCTGCATCATGCTTAGTGCCTGACATTCAAAGCCACCACACCTCATCATTCTGGTTGCAAACACTGAAGGAATAGCTCTGTGTTGCCTTTGTTCTGCTCCTCTGACTCCTGCTGCAAGGCTGTGGGAGTTAGAGTGAAGGAAGTTAACATCTCTCAGCCTCAACATAGCAATTGCCAGGCCTATTGATAACCCTGCCCTACATGCAATGGAGATCTTATCCTTCCCCTGTGTTTTCCCTAGGATGGGTTTGCACAAGGCAGCTCCCATCTTGCATTCTGCCAGACTAAACAGACCAAGCCCTATTGGTATTTATTAATCAAGGGAGCAGGGCTCTATTGCCATAAGAATCCCACATGTCTTTCTCTACAACTGTTCGAAATGCAAATGCTGCTTTAAGAAACTGTGGGCTGTCTGAAACTCAAACCAGGAGCCTGAAAAACCTGGGAAGTGAGAGCTGCTGCGAGTGTGGACAGATCTTCTTTGCAAGAGGATCTTTGTGCAGAGCAGCACAGTCTGGGAAACACAAGTGCATGGGGCTTTGTTTCAAACTTGCAGGGCTCAGCCCCTTTCTTCTGACTTCACAACCACCATGTCACCCACACACCAAGCATGATAAGCTTACTGATGTCATCCTCCCTTGCATGGGCAGTGCACTGAAACAATCAGACTCATGTGGGGTAGCCCAGGTGCCAGAACAAACAGATCTTTGTTTGGAAGAACATTACACAGAATCATAGAGTCACAGAATTGTTAGGGTTGGAAGGGACCTCAAGGATCATCCAGTTCCAACCCCCCTGCCATGGGCAGGGACTCCTCACACTACAGCAGGTTGCTCACAGACACATCCAGCCTGCCCTTAAAATCCTCCAGGGATGAGGCTTCCACCACCTCCCTGGGCAACCTGTGCCAGTCTCTCACCACCCTCATGGGGAAGAACTTCTTCCTAACATCCAATCTGAATCTACCCATTTCTAGTTTTGCTCCATTTCCCCCAGTCCTATCACTCCCTGACACTCTCAAAAGTCCCTCCCCAGCTTTCTTGGAGCCCCCTGCAGATCCTGGAAGGCCACAGGAAGGTCTCCTCAGAGCCTTCTCTTCTCCAGAGCGAACTGCCCCAACTCTCTCAGTCTGTCTCCATAGCAGAGCAGCTCCAGCCCTCTGATCATCCTCATGGCCCTTCTCTGGATACTTTCCAGTACCTCCAGATCCTTCTTGTAATAGAGACTGCAGAAGTGGACACATTACTCCAGGTGTGGTCTCACCAGAGTGGAGTAGAGGGGGAAAAATCACCTCCCTGGCCCTGCTGGCTATGCTTCTCTTGATGCAGTCCATAATCAACCAGGTTGGAAGAGACCTCCAAGATCATCAAGTCCTACCAATTACCCAACCCTAACTAATCAACTAGACCATGGCACTAGGTGCTTCATCCAGTCTTTTCATAAATACAGCCAGGGACATCAAACCCACCACCTCCCTGGGCAGCCCATTCCAGTGGGCAATCTCTGTCTGTGAAGAACTTCTTTCTAGGACAAAGCTTAAACTTCCCCCTCCAAAAGGTTCCTCAATCCCATAATCTAAAATCCATCTGATTAAATCTGATCTGTCTTTCAAGGTGTCATTCATCCCTGCAAAACTCTGTTCCTCTTGTTAAAAAGGAGCTCAGTGCACTTGTAATGGGACTGGCATGGAGGAAAGCCTCCCTTGGACCTATACTCACATCCATCTTAGAGTAGAGATCATCAATGTCAGCAAACACCAAGAAGAGGCAAACGCCCAGCTGCACTGTGAGCACCAGTATGAACACATCTGAAGGGACAAGAAGAGGCACATGAAACTACAGATTTGTCAGCAATCTCAGCTCTTTGCCTTTGCTACAGGAGGCTGCAATCATTTTCTGTGTCAAATGGTTTGAAAACTCAAACAGCAAAACCCATGAGACAAGAAGATACGAAAGAACTTTCAGCCAAGGGAAATGATCAAGGTGAACCCCCAGCTTTACTTGGTCAAGCAGATATAGGTGAGGATGTGACAAGGCCTGTAGCCACAGATGTAAAATGTCAAGCAGGTATTTTGAAGACTGTTTTTCTCACCTCTTACATTTGAGAAGCCTTAGAGCCTACCAGTGAGTCTCACCCTGAGCTCAGTGTCAGTGGGAGCCTCTGTAATGCAATTTATTGTTGTGTGGAATGGAATGGAATGGAATGGAATAGAATAGAATAGAATAGGAGTAGAATAGAATTAACCAGGTTGGAAGTGACCTTTGAGATCATCAAGTCCAACCTATCATCCAACACCATCTAACCAACTAAACCATGGCACCAAGCACCCCATCCAGTCTCTTCCTAAACACCTCCCTTCAGAAACATGTCCAGGATGAGACTTGCTCTTGTCAATATGATTAGGAACTCTGCCCTCAAATTCAGTGACATTAAGACTTTGCTTTTGATCAGGATCTAGAGTGTGTAATTCATGGAAAATCTAATGCCCTCCCCATCTGTAGGAAAACATTTCAATGGTGAGTGAATTCATGTTCTCATCTACTGGTATACCCCAAACTTCACTCTCCAACCCCTCTGGTTTTGCTTGGTTCTGGGAGACTCTCCTGTTATCTGGGAGGAATATCTCCTCCTCTATCATTATACCTAAACAGCAAAGCCATGAAACCTGCAGCATTGCTTTAACTCTTCAGCAAAAGAAGAGCTTTGCCTGAGAGAATAGCTGCAGGATTCATCCTGCAGAGAGAAAGAAAAGCTCTCTTATGCCTCTACTGCAAATTTCAGAGCTGCCACAACCACAGCTGCTCATTTTCCATTCATATGAGCAGTCTTTCAGAGGCAGAACAGGCCCACTAGACTTCTCTCAAATTAGATGAGACTACCTAATCCTGGCTCTTCTTGAGGTGTGTCATTCATGCTGCCTTAAGCAACATGCTGCTTCTTCCAGCCAACAGCACCGTTCTGCTACTCCTTACAAGATTTTACCAAGCCCCATTTGTCTGTTTGGGAAATCCAAATGCCAGGGTCAAGTTTTGTCAGTGCAGAAACACAAAATGTGGGCCCAGCTCAGTGAGCCTGGCATCACGTTGGCCAAGTTTTCATTTTGCCCTGGTGAACTAACCATCTGAGTCGACTTCCTCACAGATCCCTCCCTTGCTCCCCATACTTAACAGTTTGTGTAGATGGGTTGCCTGAAAGGTTTTCCCTTGGAAAACACAAGTGCTACGATGAGGCAGTTGATGGTACTTAGCAGCCACACTGTGGTGTTCTCATAGCTCTTGTAGCCGTTGTCCGTTTGCCCCTGGGCTCCATCGCTGGCCCCATGGAGCCCCGGGCTGGAAATGGAGGAGGAATTCTTTGTGTGGTTGTTCGTGGAGAGGCAGGCACTGGAAAAGAGTGTCACACTGGTCACTGCATGATCACTGTCCTGGTTATCCTGGTTATCCACTGTCCCTACTTGATCCTGCTTTTGGCAGGGGGGGTTGGGAGTTGAGGATCTCTGGAGGTCCCTTCCAACCTCTAACATTCTCTCAGCTTCTGCTACCTCTATCAGGAATCCTCTCTCACAGCCATGATTTCCTCCTGCTGTCACAAGGATGTAGGTTACTGCCAAAGTCCTCAAGTCTCACCCACTGGGTTGACCTTTCTGAACTTGGCAGGGCCTGAGCTCAAACATAGCCTGGTCTTCCCTACAAGCAAATACTCCTCTTTGTGCTCACATGCACTGTGCTGCACAGCAGACTTGATGGAGGGCTTAGGGAGCTGCAAGCAGCATTGGTTAATGTGTTTGCACCCTGTAGGTCTGTAGTTAAGCTGATCATGTTCAGCCCTGCCACCACTCAAAGTCCCAAGAAGGGACCCTACCTGTGCTCAGCACCCTTGTCAAGCTGATCATGTTCAGCCCTGCATCACTCAGAGACCAAAGAAAGGAACCTACCTGTGTATATCATCCTTGGCATACCAAGGCTGCTCCTGGACCGCAACAAACCCGAAGATCTGCATGCAGAGGCTGAAGAGGATGTTAAGCACAACGGAGAGCAGCAGCGGGGGTGAGATGAGCTGGCTGGGGGGTCTGTAGGGAACCAGCTTTGGATAGGCACCTGTGAAACTCACTGAAGCATGCACAGACATGTTTACAGGTTACTGGTGCTGCTGTAAATCACTGGGTGTTATCAATGGCCAGCACTCTCACAGTTTGGAATGTTCTTCATCAGGCACACAAATGCCATATCAAAGGCAAACACAGAGGTATTCTCTTACAAAACCTTGTTGGCTACAGAAGAGGCTGCTTGATGGCCTCTGGCTATAATGAGGCAATTTTGGAAATGAAAATGCTGGATTTCTCTTTTATTTAGCTACTGGCAGGTCCAAGGGTGTAAAGACATGCTCAGGCTCTCCTGTTCTTTGTTACTTGTCAGCTGTGGCTTTTCTGCTCCCCATGTCTTGTGCAGCCTCCTGAACTAACTGCTGAGTGCCCAGCTGTCTGAGCTGGTACAGGACTGCATTAACTGACCCAACAGGTCTTTCTCTGTTTTTAAGCTTGGCAAAGTTATCCAAACTCTGAATGAAAGATCTACAGAGAGAGCCTTGATGCAGTGTCCCAAATGGGCTGTTTAACAGCAAGGTAGCTTTTGACACTCAGCATTGTGAGGGGCTTTTAGCCTTTTCAGTCAAGGCCTTTTCCAGTTCTCTGTGCTCCAGCAGGTACAGCAGCCAGCCTTGTGTTTTTGCTATATACTTTTCATGCCCCTACCCTTCCTGCTTTTAAACCCCTCCCTGCATTTACTCTGTCTCAACAATCCCATCTTTCTCTTTCTTCTCCAGTACTGGTTTCCTCCCCTGTTCTTGACTTACAACTTCCTCTCTCTATTGTCTGACATCCATCATTCCTTTGTTCTTTGTTTTCTTGTCTCTTTACTGACATTCCTTCTGCCTGCACAGCTTCAAATATGAGTTAGACTCCAGCTGATCCCTACACTCTTTCATTAATCCTTAACTCTCTTCTTTATCTGCCTTCCAAAGTCAATAGGAAAACCCCTGAATAGGCTTTCCATTGCATTAGCTCTATTTTCACTCTTCCTTGAGATAGTATCACAGTTATCAACAACCTACCTGCTCAGCAAATGCACCACTAAGAATTATCCATCTCATTTCAAAGCTTTTCCTCAAACCAGACATCTCCTTTTCTAACCCAAGCATCCTGCACTCTGTGTACTCTCTCTTTCCTTCTTTTCTGCACACAGAATTATGCACTTCCAAGGAGGTGAAAAAAAACATTTGAGATCTCATTAATACATAGGATGACTAAGGGGGCTTACTTGTCACACCAATTACAGTGGTAATAGCCAGATCTTGGAATAAAAATTGGTAATTCCCAAAGGAGTTTAGTTGCTGAAAAGAGGAACACAAAGAACAAAACAAAACACAAACAAAGAAAAGCACAAACAAACAAAGAAAACAAAACATGAATCAGAGGGTTGCCTTGAGCTTGTTTACATCTCCTCCAGAAAGCTGTGCTATCTCCATGGAGCTAATGCTCTGCTCTTTGTTCTGAAATGCCATTCAGCAGCTAAGGGGACCACACAGCCATCACCCTGCCAATAGATTTGTCACCACTGGGCCTGCAGTGACTACTCATTTTGTGCATTGTTCAGGCTAAGGATACTTCCAGCTCACTCAGTGCAATAAAAAAGAAGGCTATTTGAAGAGACCTGCTTGGTGAATGGTGGGTGACTTCTGAATGCAAAGCCCTCCTCTCTCTTTGGGAAGAAGCCATGCAAAAGTGGTTTAAGGCACTCCAGAGGATTTTGCACGCTGTAAAGTTAATTCATGCTTTAAATGCTGGACAAACTGCAAGAGTCTATGCTTACAGCACATTCTCCCTTTTCACAGACGTGTGCCCTCAGCCAAAAAAAAAGAAAGTTGGAGTCTCAGCCTTCTTTTTACTCAGCTTCACTGGCTGAAGTTATTTGGCCACAGAAGGGCCATGGGATCACGCACCTATGATTCTATGCCGCAGAAGTTTGCAGCTCAGATAAAGGCAAAGCTCCACGCTCTGATTTTGTTGTGACTTCCCTGGCATGCTTCTCCTACAAGGGAGTAATAGCTCATCCAATGCTAGCCAACACGTTCCCAAGACATACCCAGTAGAGCAGGAGAACACCGAGGTACTGAATGGTGCTGTACAGCGCCATGTATTTGAACATGCAGAAGGAAGTGACGAGGGCAGCACGGCCTTCCCTGTGTGAGGACATGAATAAAGGACAGCAATGAGGTGATGGCTCTGCTCCTCTTGTCTGTCCTCTCCAAATGAGTCACAAAGAGACAAATCTCTGCCAATAGCTCACTGGGAGGTGAAATCTGTCCTGAATGAGGTAAAATATTCACTTGCAGGGATCTTGGTGCGAGCAAAAGTCATCCGTGTTCCCAGTTTACATCCATGTACAATTTACCCTGGTGAGTTCTCCTGCTGACATTAACAGTGCAGGTGACATTAACAGTGCAGGTGACATTAACAGTGCAGGTGACATTAACAGTGCAGGTGACATTAGGAAGAAAAACACACAAAGCCAGGAAGCTGCTCAGTCAATTCAAATTAGCAAGTCCTCTCCTCCTGCAGTGGACAGTTAGTACTGTACAAAGTTAACACCCTCTCCATGGTTATTCATCTGCCCCAGAAAGCAAAATACTGGTGTAACAGGTGCCAATCACAGAATCACAGAATGTTAGGGGATGGAAGGGACCTCAAGAGATCATCCAGCCCCCCTGCCAGAGCAGGATCACCTATACCAAGTCACATAGGAACACATCCAGGTGGGTCTTGAATATCTCCAGAGAAGGAGACTCCACAACCCCCCTGGGCAGCCTGTGCCAGTGTTCTGTCACCCTCACAACTGAATATGCTTTGCTTGGATGCAGAAAAAATAGACACTGGATCTGTACTAGGATCTGAATGGTTTAGAGGATGAGATTTAGATCAAAGATTGTCATAAAATCTGATCTCCTGGTGGTCTTCAATGTGAATCTTCCTGTCTGTTACGTATGATAATAAATGACAACTGCAAGGCGTATTTGGCACTTTGGGTATGACTTCTTCAGCTTCCTGGAACATTTTTGCTTTCCATCCATACTTATATGGTACATTTTACTTAGCCAAGTACATCATTATCTCTGGAATTTACTTCTTACACCGAATGCTTCTCCAGCTTAGCCATCCAGTTAGCAGGACTCCAAGTAACAGAATTGCCTGGAGTACTGGAGAGAGTAGAATAGAGTAGAGTAGAGTAGAATAGAATAGAATAGAATAGAATAGAATAGAATAGAATAGAATAGAATAGAATAGAATAGAATAGAATAGAATAGAATAGAATAGAATAGAATAGAATAGAATAGAATTAACCAGGTTGGAAAAGAACTTCAAGATCATCATGTCCAACCTATGACCCAACACCACCTAATCAACTAAACCACGGCACCCCATCCAGTCTCCTCCTAAACACCTCCAGTGATGGTGACTCCACCACCTCCCTGGGCAGCACATTCCAATGGGCAATCACTTTCTCTATGAAGAATTTTTTTCCTAACATCCAGCCTAAACCTTCCATGGTGCAGTTTGAGACTGTGGATGGGTTGTTTGGTGCCATGGTTTAGTTGATTAGATGGTGTTGGATGATAGGTTGGACTCGATGATCTCGGAGGTCTTTTCCAACCTGGTTAATCCTATTCTGTTTCTATTTCTAGTTCTAGTTCTAGTTCTAGTTATATTTCTAGTTCTAGTCCTAGTCCTATTCTTATTCTATTCTATTCTATTCTATTCTATTCTATTCTATTCTATTCTATTCTATTCTATTCTATTCTATTCTATTCTATTTATGCTGCCTCCTGGACACTTGATTCAGATGTATGGAACATAGTTCATTTCCCTCTTTCTTTTGCATTTAAAATACTGTTAACGACACTAAGCTCATCTGTAGATGCCCTCCTCCTGTACTTTTGGGAGAATTAATGTATCTTACAGTAACTTCAGATGGCCAGCAGGGCAAGGGAGGTGATTCTCCCCCTCTACTCTGCTCTGGTGAAACCACACCTGGAGTACTGTGTCCAGCTCTGGAGCCTCTATTACAGGAAGGATCTGGACATGCTGGAGTGTGTCCAGAGAAGGGCCACAAGGATGATCATGGGGCTGGAGCTCCTCTCCTATGGTGACAGACTAAGAGAGTTGGGGCTGTTCAGTCTGGAGAAGAGAAGTCTCCCAGGAGACCTTCTTGTGGCCTTCCAGTATCTGAAGGGGGCTCCAAGAAAGCTGGGGAGGGACTTTTTAGGGTGTCAGCAAGTGATAGGACCTGGGGGGGAATGGAGCAAAATTAGAAACGAGTAGTTTCAGATTGGAAGTGAGGAAGAAGTTCTTCCCCATGAGGGTGGTGAGAGACTGGCACAGGTTGCCCAGGGAGGTGGTGGAAGCCTCATCCCTGGAGGTTTTGAAGGCCAGGCTGGATGTGGCTGTGAGCAACCTGATGCAGTGTGAGGTGTCCCTGCCCATGGCAGTGGGGCTGGAATTAGATGATCTTTGAACTCTCTTCCAACCCTAACAATTCTGTGATTCTATGAGTGGGAACTGTCTCCTTTTTGAAAGAGGAATCAAAAGCCCATGCTTACCTGATCAGCTCTGGCACACATGCTATGCTGGGGGTTCGGGATGTGAACGGTGAAGCCACAGACGCCTCCTGCTCCGACAGCGATATCCCCGCATGGGCCACTTTCAGAGCCTGAAAGTCACATTTTCCTTCAGCACTCACAAACCAAGGAGACACAGCAACTGACATGCAAGCCCAGAAATGATCCCTTGTTCTGTGAACAGCAGGCTCTTCTCACTGCCGGGACATCCTCCACCCAAAAGATTCCTCCAGTAGGATGTTGTGAACGAGTTGGGTGCAGAACAATGGGGGATGACAGCATGGGAAAGTCTATTTCCACACACCCTAAAGCTATCCACTACTAGCTTCAGAAGACAGGTTTGGTTCTGTCTCCTTTGTCAGCATGCCTTTGCAGTCACACTTTATGTAGGCAGTCCAAGCTCTCTGCTAGCTTCCCCCAGGAGAATCCTCGGGACTTTGCGTGAGTGCTTCAATGCCTGGGTGACATTGCTGCCACTGCCACGAGGACGTGTGAGGTCGTGGTGTGAACTGAACCTGCCCAGGAGAGAGTTGTGTGTCCCTCCTGAACATGAGCCACTCCTTTTAGAACAAAATGAAACAAAACAAAACAAAACAAAGCAAGACAAAACAACGCAAGACAAAACAAAGCAAAATAAAGCAAGACAAAACAAAACAAAGCAAAATAAAGCAAAGGAAGGCAAAACAAAGCGAAGGAAGGCAAAACAAAGTGAAGCAAAATGAAGCAAAGGAAGACAAAACAAAACAAGGGAAGACAAAACAAAGTAAAGCAAAACAAAACAAAGCAAAGCAAGACAAAACAAAGCAAAGCAAGACAAAACAAAGCAAAGCAAGACAAAACAAAGCAAAGCAAGACAAAACAAAGCAAAGCAAGACAAAACAAAGCAAAGCAAGACAAAACAAAGCAAAATAAAGCAAAGCAAAACAAAACAAAGCAAAGGAAGACAAAACTAACCAAAATACTTTCTTGCCTTCTAAAATGTGCATTTACAAAGCCCTTGTAGGGCTACAGCTGCTTCCCATGGAGACTGCTCCTCGTCTTAGTCTTCTCCATTCTCAGACATTCAAGATGTTGACAGAAAGCCCAGCAGAGGATTCAGAGAATCCTCTGACAGTTTTTTTGAAGGAAATGAGTCAGTCCTTGAGATCACAAATTGCAGCAATCTCTGCCTAAGGCAGCTCCTCCACGGTAAGCACCACACTGTGGGCTGTGGGACCAGGCCTGAATCAGTACTGCTGCCAGTCCAGCTACTCTGTGAACAAGCATAGCACTCCCACCTCCAGCATCTCCTCAGTTTGGGATATTCTACTGGGATTGTATTACTTTCTACATCAATATATTGTGAAGGATTTTCACTTACCCCACAGTCATTTGCTCCATCTCCACACATGCCCACAAAGTAACTGAAAAACAGAGTGACCTACAGTTTAGTTCTGGGAAAAGTGAGGCTGTAAAGAGGAGGGAATAAACTCAGACCCTACTCCACGCAGTCATGCAAGCCCTTCTGAGGGGCTGAAAGCCTGAAATACAAGCCCAGGACTTGGGACTGTGCATGGGGTTTGGGCTGGCAACTCAAATGTGCATACAGCAGAGAGTTTCTGCTGTGAGGGACTGGAGAATACATTATCAGGAAGTTTTATGTTCTCTGCAACAGACTCAGTTTTCCATCATCACTTGGTTTAAAGTCAATCATTACAGAGAAAAGGGCTAAATGGTGACAACCCTGCTCAGGAAGGAAGGTCCACAGGCACTGGTACGTCATGTGCACTGGGAATAGATACAAATAGGGACCCTGCTTTGGGGTTCCATCCTGCCAGAATCTCCTGGGGCAGGCAGAGAGTGACAGAAGCAGCTGGAATAGAATGAGAAGGGGAACTTGGCTTAAAAAGATATTTGAAGATGGTTCCCCACCCTGAGGCTGAAATGACCCTGTGAAATCATGAGCCCTACAAGTAAATCCTTGTATCTGCAGCATCCAAGTAAAATCAGCCTAATGCTTCAGGAGCTGACTCACTTTTGTCTTCTACTGCTGAGGCTTGGATTTCAGTGCTGGGGAAGTTCTCACTGGGAGGCCTTGATGGTGGTCCGGGGAGGCCAGGCAGTGGCTGGGGTGCTCACAACTGCTCACACCAGGCTGAAATCTGAAACAGCCTAATGGTTACCCTGCTCTAAGGCAAAGCCCTAGGTAAGGATGAGGTGAGCCCTAGGTGAGGATGAAAGTCTTCAAGAGACTTGGGAAACAGCTGAATAATAGGCAACAAGGCATCTGTAACTCAGGAATATCTATATATATGCCTCTGTGACTGTGAGCAGCACAAGGCACACCAATCCAGACTGCCCAGGCATGGTTTCTAGCCCATCACACTGAGTCAGCAACAGTGCAGTCAAAGGACTGATAGCATAGGAGAAGCTGCAGTGCTGGGATATGTTTCTAAGAATCTTGGGTAGACAAATGTCCCTACTTCAGCCCAGAAAGAGAAGTAAGAATGAAGGATGATGTGAACAAACTAAACCCAGAGCCATGGGACTGTTAGGTTTTCGATGGGTCACCAAACCAACATGGACTTCAGTGTCTTGTCTTTAGCAGGCTTTTGGAATTTACTTGCCAGGTTGTATGTCTGTGGGAGTTTCATGGTTTGCACTTCCAGGAAATGCTATGTTAGATTAATCCTAGCTCTTACTAGGCTCTCTTCAAGCCTGGAAACTCATCAAACACTTCCTCACTCTTAGAGCTCGTTATGAACTTACTCCAGCTTTTGAAACTCTTCCACAAGGCTGGATTTCTGACCAGGAGACATCCTAGCAAAAACTGTTCCATTCAACAGGAGCTGTAAGGAGGAACAAAACAAAAGGAAGTGTTTGTTTTAAGCACTTTAGGCAAGAGTCATGGTGGTTCTAGTGAATGGAAACCACCCAAACTTCAAGTGTCCAAACTGATGCTAGCAACTAGGCTAAGCAACCCCAGCTCCCTCAGCCTTTCCTCACAGGGCTGTGCTCGAGGCCTCTCCCCAGCATCATTGCCCTTCTCTGGACACGTTCAAGAGTCTCAATATCCTTCTTACACTGAGGGGCCCAGAACTGGACACAGGACTCAAGGTGTGGCCTAACTAGTGCTGAGCACAGGGCACAATGACTTCCCTGCTCCTGCTGGCCACACTATTCCTGATGCAGGCCAGGATGCCATTGGCCTTCTTGGCCGCCTGGGCGCACTGCTGGCTCATGTTCAGCTGGCTGTCAATCAGTACCCCCAGGTCCTTTTCTGCCTGGCTGCTCTCCAGCCACTCCAACCCCAGCCTGTAACACTGCATGTATCTACTGAATGGCAATTGATAGAATCATAGCACAGCTTAGGCTAGAAGAGACCTTGGAGATCATCCCATCTAACTTCCCTGCCATGGGCAGGGACGCCACTCAGCTAGACAATTCTACTTAAATAATCCAGATCTTACCTTTGGAAGTAAGTGCCTGAAATGCTGTGCTATAATTTGGTAAGATTTTCCACTCATGGCAAAATGATACTGGCCTGAACCCACTGCCATCCTGATTCCTCTTTCACTCTGGCTGCCATCCTCCTATAGAACAAGACAGAAAGAGTGCTGCTCCCAGGCTTGCCAAAACGTCTGTGTGCACAAACACTGCTACAGACAAAGAAAAGGACATACCATAGGTAGGGCACACACACATGTGAGGACTCTGCCTTTGTTTGGATTTGTGAAAGGATTTAGGCATATTAATTTCAGCATGAAATGGGTGTTTCTTATGTCTTAAAAGCTGGCCCTCAGCATTGGCTTTTGAGGTGAAATACAGTGAAGTTGCTGCTCAGCTTGATCTTTGGTAGAAAGGAGCCTCTCAAAAGCTCTTGCAGAGATTCCTGCCCACCAACCTAATGCTCCTCATAGAAGGTTCAGCACCTTCAGTCATACTCTTCAGGAAGAGAACAACTGGTCTTTGTCTCAGTGTCTTTGTGGAGATGCCTGGAGAAATATAACTTCTTAACACATCTAGTCTGGTGCACTGTGTGTATGCAGTTTCCCAACAGTTAAATCTGTGTTTTAATTCTGCAGGCTGTGGGAAGTGCCCACTCTACCTGCTTGAACAGAGCTGGTTCATTCAGTGCAGTTCCACAGGCTTTAAGTCCAGAGCTATACTATCAAATGTACTTTGCAGGGAAAGGTAACGTGCCTTAAACTGGCATCAGCTAAGCATGGGGGCTAGAGACCAAACCCTTCCCATTTCTGCAAAGCTGCTCTCAAACCTAGCTAGGTAGTTAACAACAACTTGTTCACAAGATAATATGCTAGGAAGGAAGCTGTAAGGGAGCACATTTCTACAAAAATCCCTTCTTTTCAAACACTTTTCTGGCACATCTCCTTCTGCCATGCAGACAGGGGTAAATGTCTGGTCTCTGTTCCACCAGCATAATCCCACTGCATTATTTAAAGCACTCCAGTTTAGTTTGCTTTCCTGCTGCTCAACACCTGCTTCTTATATGCTCACCAGGCTTCCATGATCTTCAGGCTCATTTTCTTCTAGTGGTTTCCAGGTTATGGATGCTGAAAAAGCTCCAGGTGGTTTGTTTGCATCCACAAGAATGACTCTGTCTGTTGGAGAAATCATCCCAGCATTTTTGGCAATGGTTACAGCTGTCTGCATGTTGTCACCTAGGAAAAATCAAGAGGAATGCCCTCTAAAAGTGCCTGCAGTGAGGGATTGCTCATGGAGGAAGCATTAGCCTTTTCCTAAATTCCAAGTTTTCAAACACAGCCACAAGATTCAGTCAGATTTCTGTATCTGTGCCTAAGAAAGTTTTTGCTGAAGTTCAAAACCCTGCAGGCAGGGCCAGCCTCAATAATTAAAGGTGTTTGCATCTGGAAAGGCAATATTTTCACTTCCATCTGGAGGTGAAATATTTTCATTCAGCCTTTTGCATCTGGAAACAAAGCATTTTCACTTCCATCTGAAGGGGAAACATTTTCATTCAGCCTGAAGAAAGCAAGAAGGGATTCAGTGCAAAGTTGCTGCTAGTGTCACTGATTCCCATCGGCTGGCTTTAGGTAGCTTTAGTGCAGGGTGAGTGCTGAAACGGGTGAAGGTAAAGAACACAAGATCTGTGTCACTCATGGAAAAATGTCCCTGGCAAAACTAGGGGTGATTCTATCTGGATCCAAACCAGCCCTTCAAGAAAAAAATGCAATAAATAGGGATGGTAGGCAGGAGTTACCAGATGTCACAAGCTTCAGTGACTTGTCCTGGCATCCATGCTCCATCTCTGCTCATTTATAACAGGATTTCGTCAGGCCCTACAAAGAAGGGTTCTTGCATAACATGTCTTTGTGCATATCATCTGATTTCCTTACCAGGGAGAACAAATGGGCTCACTGGAAACCATCAAAGGAACAGGAAGGCTCTGATGGGTGGTGAAAGCGGGGCAGATTAAGAGCTGGGTATCTCATACAGCTTGGTGAAGTTGTCAGGGGCATTAACCTGTATGGTTCAGCTCATGTCATTGTTACAGCAGAGATGCTTCTTGGACTGATGCAAATGCCTGTGCCAGTGGTGGTGACAAAGCAGCAGGCTGTTCACTCAAACATCACTGAACTCCCTGCATGAGCCAGTGGCCACATAAATAATTCACCCTTTGTAGATACCTGTGACCATAACACTCCTGATGCGAGCAGCACTGAGCTCTTCCAGGACAGGCTTTGTCTCCCTCTTTAATCGATTCTCCATTATCAGCAGACCCAGGAATGTCAGCTCAGATTCTACCTCCTCCCTAATGGTGAAGAAAAGTAAGATAGATTTAATTCTTCTTTTAGCCTTTGGCCTGGTTTTGCATTGAACTTGCTGACAGCCAGTTATAACTGCTGGTCATCCCACTGAACTCCAAAGAATTAAAGCAGCTTGTTAGTTGTCAGCACTCCCAGGCTCTCTGTCTTTTGTGGTTCTATTTCAACACCATCAGGGCTTGCTTGCCACTGGCAGCAGGTGGTGCTGGTTGTGTCTGGAGGATCTTCACTTGTTTTTTTCATCCTTCTGCTCTTTTCTTCCCTCTTCTGAAAAATGAGTTCAGTACGTAGCCAGCTTCCAGCTCATGCTTGCCTAATTACCAAATCCAAAGAGTCAGTTTTGAGCTATCTACTCCAACATGAAGCCTGATGGATAAGTTAGGCTGGTTTCCACTCAAGCAGCACCCCTAGCCAGCATGAGAAAGCACCTTGAGTTTTTCCTGCAAGGTTCACAAACTGTGCTGCTCTGATTTGGAAAGCCCACGCACACCAGTCCTTCCCATTTGAGGACTGTACAACCAACACACCTTAGGCTGTGTGCTGGTGTAATGGGGGTCATCTGCTGCCTCTCCTTCATCAGGGAGCCAGCATAACAAAAATCCAAAGAAGAAAAACCCAACCAGCCAACCCACAACTCCTGTTCAGCTGAAAGCCTGGGTACATTTGCAAGGAGACTGGTGAAAACAATAGACTGAGGGAGGGGTGTACTAGGCTGAGGGAGGGGTGTACTAGACTTCAGAGTGTGCTAGAGTTATTCTTCCTCTGGTGATCCAAAGTTAAGAACTATGTAAGGAGAGTCATTAGCCATTGGAATGTGCTGCCCAGGGAGGTGGTGGAGTCACCATCCCTGGAGGTGTTCAAGAGGAGACTGGATGTGGCACTTGGTGCCATGGTTTAGTCACAGGGTCTGTGGTGACAGGTTGGACTTGATGATCTTTGAAGTCTCTTCCAGCCTTGGTGATTCTGGGCCTGTGCTATAACCATGGTGTAGTGAAGTGTCCTCTACCCATTCTCAAACAGTCCTATGTCCAGATTTAAATATCAGACTCCCTCTGGCCTGAATCTATCAAAACTCTGCACTCCAGCTGTTATGGTTGGGAGCTGGCACTTTAACCTAGTTCCTAATTGTAAATAAAACTAGGGATTGGACACAGAATAATAGTCACTGAGGGGTTTATAGCATTCAATTAATTCACTGGATAGCTTGTGCTTGGTTGCACAGAAGTTCTCTTCCCTTTTTGCTGCTTCTCTCTCTGCAGCTTTTGCTTGCATTGCTTACTTCCTTATCCCCCTTTTGACCTTCCAGTGGTTCAATTGACTCATAGCATGTCTCTGAAGGTACCAGGGAATGGAGGCAGGGAGAAGGGTGCTAGCAGTCCCTCTGGACTGCCCAGGGGGCTACTTCTGATTGCTGAGTTGTAAATACATGTAAATATATTTGGTACATGCTTTATCACCTTACATCATTTATCACCTTACATCATTTTATATTTAGCTCACTTTTTGTAAACACAGGTTCATTTTGCTTCCAAACCTTTCTGAGCTAGTCTGGTGATTTATCCTGGAGGTAACTCTCCATCCTGGAGGTGAATGTCCAGTTGTTGGTGGGGGAAGGGTAAATCCTAACCCCACAAGCTACAGCCCAGTTCTTGGCAGGTGTGTTGTGGCAATGTGAGGCACCACCAGCCTACAGGTGAAAGGTGCTGCAGTCAGTGGCTTACCTCATTAGATCAGCAGATTGCTTCCCTGCCTGTAGAGGTTTACATGCCAGTCCAATGACCCTAAAGCCCTGTGCTGTGTAGAACAGGAGCTTGCTTTCAAAGTTGGATGGGACTGTTCAAAAGAGGAAAAGAAGATCATCAGGGCATTTGGCAGCTTTCAAGTGAAAGGAAGCCTTCAAGCAGGGAAGGTTCCTGTCACAGAGGGCAGGTACACCTAGAGTCTAGCAACAGGCCAAGGACATCAAGGAAACCTGATGAATTGAACTTCAAAATGAAAATTATGACCTCTCCTCTGTCACTTTGCACTTAGGACTCTAAGTTATTCTGCAAAGACTTACCTTCTTCTAGTCTGTCATGAAGGGGCTGTGCTCTTCTAGCTGCCTTCCAAAGGCTTGGAGAAAACAAAACTTTTTTCAGATTCCTATTCTGGCAGAGTTTGTACACCTTGGAAAAGGGTTGGTTCTTGCTTTTGTCTCTTAGCAGTCTTTCTCTGCTGAGAAAGGCTCTCTGAGAACTTAGTCCTAGACTTGGAGCACAACAGGAAGACTAAATTTTCAGGCTGAGGTATAAACCTGGAGACCCAAATGTATCATCTGAACCTTCCACTTCACAGCACCATCAAAAGTCACATACATAGATGTGTTTCGAGGGAGAGTTCACAAACATTAGTTACCTGTTTCTGCTCTACATAATGTGGCAACCATTTCTGGAGCCCCTTTAGTGAAGATTTGTTGCTCTCCACCAATCTCCTGAGCGATGACAGACATCCTTTGCAAGGCTGAGGAAAATGGAAACTGGTGTAAAATGGTGATGCCTTCCACTGGAGCCTAGGAGAAAAGCAAGTGGAGTAGATACTGCAGCAAGGATTTTAAACTCAGGTCACAGGGTTTTCACAGACTCATAGAACAGTCCAGGCTGGAAGGGACCTCCAAAGGTCATCTAGTCTGATGTCCCCACACTCAGCAGGGACATCCTCACCTAGATCAGGTTGCCCAGGTCCTTGTTGAGCCCCACCTAGAATATCTCCAGGGATGGGGCCTCAACCACCTCCCTGGGCAACCTGTTCCAGTGTTCCACCATCTTCATAGTGAACAACTTGTTCCTAACATCCAAACTAAATCTGCTCTTCTCTAGGTCTGTCCTTTGGGCTGTGGTAAGAAGCTAACCACATATAATGGGCTGGTTTGCCACCGTGGGACAGCAAGGACTGGTATAAAAAGAGGAGGTGAAAGGTATACAGAAATATTTAACTTAAGCAATAGGAAAAGTTCACTGACAGTTTTGGCAGACTATTGTATGTAGTTTACTGAAAGGAACTCAGTACTCCTGTTTCTCTAGCAAGACTCCTAGGTCTTACACTGGTCTTGCACAGGGAAAATGGATGTCTGAAAGCACCCCTTTGGGGTATGTCACCAGCAACTGTCTGACATGAGCCATCAGACTCTACTGCATTCTCAAGTGCTTTTGGAGATCTTCACCACTCAGATGAATTTGGACTGAGTCTCAAGCCACCAAGACAGGCAAATTCCTGAGCTGTGCAATCTATCATCCAGCAGCCCTCTACTTCTGCTGTGAGCAGTAAGGCTCTCCCGAGCATCTCTTTTTAATTGGAGAGAGCAAAGTAATCTCTCTGCAGGCAGTATAAGAAAGATAAAGTCTGAAAGAGCTGTCTTGGACTAGGACAACTAAGCATTTGTTTTCTGACAGTTAAACTCTTACACTGACAGTGTGACTTGGATTTTGCAAACAGCTTACACTGCTGGCTTTTGGCCCAGGTCTAACAACGGTGGCATGCGTGACTCCTTGACCTTCCATCTGGTGTCCACTGGAATCATCTATCACCTGTGTGTTGAAAAGCAAGAATTTTTCAGATCACAGCTGAAAGGAACCTCAAAGGAATCATTCAGAGTTTTCCTTCCCTCAGAACAAGGTATCTTATTCATTCATGAGGGGAGGGTCCATCTGACCCTACACTAAAAACCTCCAGTAATGGGAAACCCTCTGCCTCCCTTGGCAATCAAATCCAGAGCTTCACCAGCTGCACTAAGATGCTGGTGTCCTCTCACACAGCAAACAGAGGATGTCCTCTCCCTGGCACAAAACCCTTTCATCATCACAACCCACCTAAACATGCAAAAATCTTTGGCTGCCACCTACACCCAATGAGAAAACAACAATTTGTAGGAGTACAGAACCCCCTCTGCTCTCAAAGCACTCCACAGAGAAGATGGACTTTCTTTTTTCATCATCATCACAACATGACTGTGAGGAACAAAGACATCTGCTGGTGTTAAAGGGCGCAGAGTGCTCCACAAGCATTATTGAACAGGATTGTTCATGTTTAATCTGGAACTTTGGTAGGTGTCCGCCTAAGGCTGAGACGGCAAAGTGATCTCCCCGGGGAAATAAACCCCTCTAACTCCTGTCATTACCAGATAATTCATCCCCTGAAAGTTGCCTGCTTTACATATTTTGCAGGTACAAACCAAAGAGGTGTTAAGTACAGATGTTGTCACCCACACAAACCAACTGACCCTGCCCTCAGTCTCCTGTCTGGCATCAGCAATGTCCCGTGGCTATACCTTCCACCAGGCAATTATGTATGGGCTGTTTTCTTCTTTTCCATCTCAGTTTGGCAGCCTTTTAGCTTTCATAAATGCTCATTTAGGTTGGATGTGAGGAAGAAGTTCTATACAGAGAGAGTGATTGCCCATTGGAATGGGCTGCCTGGGGAGGTGGTGGAGTTGCCATCATTGGAGGTGTTCAGGAGGAGACTTGATGGGGTGCTTGGTGCCATGGGTTAGTTGTTTAGGTGGTGTTGGATTGGTTGATGGGTTGGATGCAATGATCTTGAAGGTCTCTTCCAACCTGGTCTATTCTATTCTATTCTATTCTATTCTATTCTATTCTAGTCTAGTCTAGTCTAGTCTAGTCTATTCTATTCTATTCTATCCTATTTCTCCCCCTCTACAACTGATGAGAGGGTGAATAGCACCACAGATGGCTGTTGATAGGCAAAGGGACTGTGATGGGTTTCGCCCATCCTGGAAGCAGGGGGCAGGGAGGGCTTGTGAGAGCATTGCCTTCCCTGCAGGGGGTTTCCCCCCAGGAAACTGAGTTAGTCTGTTCCACTCCCCCTCCCTGTCCAGCAAGCCTATAAGAAGGAGGACACTGCAGCCATTAGTGCTCTTGACCCCTGCTTTTGCCTGGATGAAGACTGCTGCTGGCTTCCTGCTTCTCTGCCACATGGTCCTCCCTGCTAAATCCACACCTCTGCAAAGGACTGGGTTTGTATTTCATATTTTTTCCCCATCCATCCTTGTTCTTCACCCTTGTGAACCCTACCTGTAATTGTTACATATATATATATATTGTATATACACACTATATATATATTATATATAATATATGTATATTATATATTTTTTTATATATTTTATATATATGTATATATATATAAAGAAAAAAATCTATATAAAAAGAAAATTGTTTACCTCTCTACTTCCAAGCCAACTCCAAATTATTTCTTGGTGATTTTGCTCCTTCCCTTTCTTTTCCTCTCTATTGGGAAAGAGGAGGGGGGAGCGGGGGAGGGATTCTCAGCCTTGCCCCCATCTGAGCTCTTAAGTCCCAGTTAAGGCTCAAACCACCACAGGGACAAAGACTGAAAGCAGAGTGCTTTCAGAGGGGCATGGGATTTCAAATCTGAATTGGTCAAAGCATCTCCACGTTGGCACAGTTCTATCAAATGTCAAAGCCTGGATAGCTCAAAGCTGGCAGACATCTACATGTTCTGTAAAAGCAGTTTCAGTCTGTGTGTAAATCAAACATGTTCTGTAAAAGCAGTCTTAATCTGTGTAAAAATCAGCCATGCTCTGTAAAAGCAGTCTTAATCTGTGTAAAAATCAGCCATGCTCTGTAAAAGCAGTCTTAAGCTGTCTATAAATCACATTTGGGACTTCTTGTTACGTGGCAATAGCCACAGTTAGAGTTGATAACCCGTGGAGTTCACAGAATATCCACCAATTCCAATCAAATGAGCAAAGGACTCAAAGTCCCCTTAGTTGAAAGCTCTAGGCTGAAACAAGGAACATTCCTCCAGAAACCTAATCATGATAAATCTCCTCTAGGTTTAAGCTCTTTTAGTTGTGCATGGGAAGTGGCTGTTTGCACAGGAGGGCTTGGGACACAACTCCCCACCACTATTTGCATCAAACCAAAAACCAGCTTTACCCAGTTAGTGGCCTCAAACATTTTCACGTCCAGTGGGTCTCCTTGGATCTCGCCCTCATAAGCAATTAGTGAATGACAAACTGCCATTGCTCTGAATACTGGCCCCCAGGGGAGGCTGTGGTCCCCAGGGAATTTGTGAATGTCCTGGAAACTAAGGAGAAAGAGAATGCAGAAATTATCACCAAGTAACAGCAAACAACATCTGACTGCTAGGCCACTGCTGAAGTCCTATCCCATGGTCAGACACAAATGTGTTTCTGGGGTCTTGTCCTCCCCATGAGCTACTTCTCATGCAGCTGTTAAAGGCTGGGGTGCCTATGCTCAGAAGAGGTGTAGAGTTAAGGAGTCCATGGGGATGCACAGAGGAACAGATCATTATAAAATATCTCCTCTGAGAGGCTTGTCCAAGGACTCTTCAGCTGTGAGGCTGACAGAGGTTGGAGCACCTTTGTGCAGACATGTTTCTGGAAATGCATATGGGTAAAAAGCTGGGCACTGAAAGGAGCTGAGTGGCAGCCTTGTGGATAACAGCAGCATCCTGTCATAAAGGGGTTGGGCCACCTGCAGCTTTGGGAGCTGACCTAGCGTGTCTGCTGCAGACTGCTCTGCCTGGCCATGCTGTGACAAATGCTGACAACAGTGGCTGCACTCTTTCATGTGTGCCTGGGCTCCTGGGGTGAGGCTTTTTTCCAGAGGCTATAGAAATAATACTGGAAGTCTAAACACAAGGTGCTTCACTCTGCTGTTTGACATTAATTGTCTTTCAGCTTTGGTTCATCTAGGAGGAGAATCCATTCACTACCCCATCAAATGTAAGTGACACCAGTGTATCAAGAAGGCTTACCAGTTTCCTTCAGAGGGCAGCAAGCCCCAAAGATCCAGGCCATCTTCTGTTAAGGTGCCAGTCTAAGTCAAAATGCACATTTAAATTAACTTCCCACATGAGAGTGCCAAGAGGAATAAAAAGCAAGACTTGGTTTAAGAAGTTACTGTCCACAAAGTGCCAGCAAAGCACAGAGCAAAAAGTATTACCAGGCAGTTCTGAGACTGCAAGAAAAACAACCATTCACAACAGTGTCTGCTCAGACAACACAAACAGAAGAATGCAGGACTGGTCAGAGTCTTTCTAAGATCCAGTTGGAAATGCATTATTAAACCCCATACTCTCCCACCCCTACTGTGGTCCCATGGCTAGTAAGAGAGGAACCACCACACAGCAGTTACTTTGTCAAAACAGATGAGGTTCAGCTGTCCACACATGTTGATCCTCTGTGGGCTGATGCAGAAGATGCCCTTTTTCTTCAGCCTCCTCTGGGTATAAATGATTCCTGTTGTCAAGGCAGCTGGCAGAGCTGGGGGGACAGCAATAGTGATAACATCCAAAGCCTTCTTCACCACCTCTCCTGCCTCCTCCTAGCACAAACCCAAAAAGCAATTATCAGTGAGAAGGTAGCAAGAAGTACAGCTTGGATTGTCTGAGTGTAGCCTTCCTCATCTCCCTCCACTAAACTGCAAGTGCCTCAGGCTGTGCTGTTTTCTGCCCATGGTCCATTGTATATTCATAGAATCACAGAATTGTCAGGGTTGGAAGGGACCTCAAGGATCATCCAGTTCCAACCCCCTGCCATGACACCTAACACTACATCAGGTTGCTCACAGCCACATCCAGCCTGGCCTTAAAACCTCCAGGGATGAGGCTTCCACCACCTCCCTGGGCAACCTGGTCCAGTGTCTCACCATCCTCATGGGAGGAACTTCTTCCTAGCATCCAATCTGAATCTACCCATTTCTGGTTTTCTTCCATTCCCCCTAGCCCTATCACTCCCTGACACCCTCAAAAGTCCCTCCCCAGCTCTGTTGTAGGCCCTCTTAAAAGATACTGGAAGGCCACAATAAGGTCTCCCTAAGGAATTAATTGCTTTGATTTAGCCAAAAGCTTTAAGGCTATGCCACTGCTAAGAGCAGTCTTCAGGCCTTCCTTCATACTCCACGCCAACAAAGGTGTCAGGCAGAGCTCACAGTCTCCTCTCAAGCACATCCCTTTGAACAAGCCAGCCAGGTTACCGCACCCTCACTCCAGCCCAGTTTCCCATGACACAGCACACAAGTATCTGCCATTTGTATGGGCATGCATCCAACTGCCTGCAGGCACAGCTCTGCACTCCCTGCTAGGGTGACAGGTGAGGCATGTGGGGATGGTGCTGAAAAGGAGGGCAGAATGCATGAGTTAAATGATGGCTTCTGACTTTATGTTCTAGGAATTGTGAAAGGAAACTGTGTTTATGTTTAGGAAGAGACCTGGAAGTGAAAGGTCTGTTTCTAAAAGCAGTCTCTTAACTTGGGAGCTTAGAGATTGGTGTAGAGATGACTGCCAGCATGCTGAATGTCAGCACTGTTATTGTTGGCAGCCAACAAACAACACTGCTGAAGGACTGAGAGCTGAGGCACGGCAAACTAGAGCAAACCCACAGTTCAGAAGCATGGACAAACCATCACGGAGTTCTGTTATCACTGCTTCTGAGTGCTTTTGACCATAAATCATGCTGCATTTGATGTGCTACATTTTCATCCTGATCCCTTCTCTCTTCACTGCTATTGTTTCAGACCACTGAAGGCAGCAGTTTGATAACATTTTGAATCCATTTTACGTTAGGATGAAGCATGTGGCTCCTTTAGATAGAGGCAGTCACAGGAGAGAAAGCATTTAGTAGGTTGTGTGACTGAATCTCACACCAGTCTGAAAAGACAGTTTCAGCTGCTGTGATAACATCAGCATGCATTTTACATATTACAAGGAGGAAGATAAAAATAAAACCAAACAAAGGAAAGAGAGAGACAACTGCAAAGCAGCCCCTAAGATATGTCCTTAACCACACTGCCTTTAATATCCCAAGGGGAATTAATCTTCTGCACCAGCTGATTGTAGATCAGTCTCAAGAAGAAAAGAAGCTTTGCAACTCAGGAACCTGAAGAGATTGGCAGATAACTATCAAGGCATGAGATGATTCCTTGGAAGTTTTTGAAGAAGTTCTAAAGCAATTATGCTTTAAAAGGTTCAGAAGTGTGGTTTACAGTGTACAGCTATTTCTGACATTAACCTGGATGCATGACAATGAGCAAACTGATTTTAAAAGGGTTTCAGGGAAACCCTCCAGAGATGGAAGGCAGGGCCCTAGGTACACTAAAAGACCTTAATTACCCTCACTAACCTCACCTCCATCCCACTGTTAGGAAATGCAGTGCTTGCACAGGATTTTCCAGGACCTTAGAAGAAATTACTTAGTGGGGAACAGCAGGCTTCAGCACCCTGGAACTCAATGTATGCCAGGCTGTGTACTGTCACAAACTCAAGTACACTATAAAATGGCCTTATATACCTAGATAGAATCACAGAATCATTCAGGTTGGAAAAAATACCCTGGGATCATCAAGTCCAACCTATTCTACAACATTCATCCCTAAACCATATCCCCAAGCACCAGATTCAAACAACCTTTAAACACATCCAGGGTTGGTGATTCCACCACCTCCCTGGGCAGCCTGTTTCAATGTCTGACCACTCTGTCTACAACTCTCTCTCTTTCTGCTGTCTACAACTACCTGAAGGGAGGTTGTAGCCAGGTGGGGGTTGGTTTCTTCTCCCAGCACCAGAACAAGACAACACAGTCTCAAGCTGCACCAGGGGAGGTTTAGGCTGGATGTTAGGGAGAAATTCTTCACAGAAAGAGAGATTGGCCATGGGAAAGTGCTGCCCAGGGAGGTGGTGGAGTCACCATCACTGGAGGTGTTTAGGAGGAGACTGGCTGAGGCACTTGGTGCCATGGTTTAGTTGATAAGATGGTGTTGGGTGATAGGTTGGACTTGATGATCTCAGAGGTCTTTTCCAACCTGGTTAATTCTATGCTATTTCTATTCTATTCTATTCTATTCTATTCTATTCTATTCTATTCTATTCTATTCTATTCTATTCTATTCTATTCCTATTTCTATTTCTATTTCTATTCTATTCTATGATTATTTTTTTCCTAATGTCCAGTTTAAACTTCCCCTGTTGCAGCTTGAGGCCATTCCCTCTATTGCTAAAGACCTGTGAGGAGAGACCAGCACCAACCTTTCCACAACCTCCTTTCAGGTAGTTGTAGAGAGCCATGAGGTCTCCCCTCAGCCTCCTCTTTTTGAAACTAACCATCCCCAGCTCCTTCAGTCACTCTTCATCAGATTCATTCTCCAGGCCCTTCACAGCTTCCTTGCCCTCCTCTGCACTGGCTCAGGACCTCCACATCTCTCTTGTATTGAGGTGGCCCACTCAGAAAGAGTGACAAGGACCACATTTTTCTACATGAAGGCACTCAAGTAACAAGTCTCTTGAAACTGGGTTTGACCATTTCTCCTGCAGTCAGTAACTCACCCCATTAAGTGCAAATACACACACAGCATAGATCATCCCAATGGCTGCAAAAGCAATGAGGCACATCAGGAACCGGAGAGCATCTCTGTACAGCCTGAAGTTCATGGGCTTGGGGTAGAGAATGGACCTCACCAGATCTCCTTTGGCTGTGTTGAAACCTAGAAAGACAAAGCTAAAAAATGTTTCAAAGGGAAAACCTTGCCAAAAGTTCCCTGAAGGAAAACAACAACAAAAACAACAACAACAAAATCAAAACCAAGCAACCAACCAAAACAAAACCCCCAAAAAACCCAGAGAGAGGTCAAAATTTCTGTAATTGAAGAAAGAAGGCTCAGATCTTTTATTTCAGCATATGTGACCTGCTCTGCAGAACTTAGGGAAAAGTTATTTTTGCCTTAAGGAGGAGTAATTTTTCAATGTCTCAGCAGTAAAGCAAAACTCTTCTTTGTAATCACAGAATCGTAGAATTGTCAGGGTTGGAAGGGACCTCAAGGATCATCCAGTTCCAGCAACCCTGCTGTGGGCAGGGACACCTCACACTACAGCAGGTTGCTCACAGCCACATCCAGCCTGGCTGCAAAAACCTCCAGGGATGAGGCTTCTACCACCTCCCTGGGCAACTTCTTCCAGTGTCTCAGCACCCTCATGGGGAAGAACTTCTTCCTAACATCCAATCTGAATCTAACCATTCCTAGTTTTGCTCCATTTCCCCCAGTGCTGACACCCTAAAAAGTCCCTCCCCAGCTTTCTTGTAGCCCCCTTCAGGTACTGGAAGGCTACAAGAAGGTCTCCTCAGAGCCTTCTCTTCTCCAGAGTGAACTGCCCCAACTCTTTCAGTCTGTCCTCATAGCAGAGGAGCTCCAGCCCTCTGCTCATCCTTGTGGCTCTTCTCTGGACATGCTGCAGTACCTCCAGATCCTTCCTGTAATAGAGGCTCCAGAACTGGACACAGTACTCCAGGTGAGGTCTCATCAGAGTGGAGTAGAGGGGCAGAATCACCTCCCTGGCCCTGCTGGCTATGATTCTCTTGATGCAGCCCAGGATGAGATTGGCTTTCTGGGCTGCAAGAGCACACTGCTGACTCATGTTGAGCTTGTCATCCCCCAGCACCCCCAGGTCCTTTTCTTAAGGGCTGTTCTCAAGCCAGTCCCTGCCCAGCCTATATCGGTGCCTGGGATTGCCCTGATTCAGATGCAGGACCTTGCATTTGGTCTTGTTGAACTTCAACAGCTCTCAACCAGTTCCTCATACCTGAGCCTCATACCTGTTCTGCAGGGGCACTGTGGGTGGGGTGCTTCTTAAAGGAGCACATCTGCTCTATTTGTATAGTTTGTTTTGTTGTTGGGTAGCTACCTGCTCCCCTTGGCCCTGCACATGTGAGTTACTGCAGGAAGGCTGGGGGCTCGCTGATGAGAGGGTATCGACTCCTCTCCTCCACTAGAGTTGACTTCTCTTCTGTATTCATAAAGATCACTTTGTGAAAGTTATTGATTTCCTTCTCACTCTCCCTTATGCTTCTTAACCTATTCACCTCTTCCCTGAGCTCCATCACTTCATCCTGGAGCTGAGCCAACCAGCTAAGCAGGTCAAAGACCTGCTCACACCTCACACACCCACAGTTAGTGCTGCCCCTTGTTGCCTGTAAAAGGCTGTGGCATTCCTCACAGCCTGTGGCCTGGATGCCAGTTTCCATTTTGGCAAGTGCAGAGAGCACAGTCTTCCTCCTCAGAGAAGCCACCACTATGCCTTCAGTAAGACTGAAGCCCCTTGTGTCCTGCCCACACACCCTGCCCATGCCAATTGCTGAGTGAATTCAAGAGGAGCCCCTGGGATACCTCACAACCCACTCGCTGGGTTCCAGCTGAGCAAATTCATTCACTAGTGGGTTTTGCAACCATTATGCCAAGCAAAGACAACCAGTGCACAACAGCTCAGCCCAAGCCAGGATATCAATTCTCCACCTGACTGTTGTGAATCTGGGATAATGCCTTCAGCTTTAATGTGACTGGGCACGTTAAGTCAGACTGTTTCAGTAGGGAAAAGCTCGCATGGCGAAAGTGAAGTGAATGTTGGCTGACCAGTTCGTAGCACCACAGCTTTCACTGTTCCTCTGTCATTTGCCTTGGCCTGTATGACCTCTGTTCCACAGAAGAGGACGTGTTTTCTGTAATCCTCTGCGCAGTGCACTCGCCAGGGCATGAAGTTATCAGCTTGGGGTAAGCGAGTCTTTGTGACTGGAATACTTTCCCCTAGGGGAGAGGAGCTCAGGTCAGGAAAATTGCAGTACATCTTCAAATCAGCCTTCTGACTTGCAGCTAAATACAGTATCTAAACAGCTATCTGCTAAGTTAAAGGTATTTACTAGAGAAACCAGTCCAGAGAATGTCACTTCTTTCTCGTGACACCTTTGGAGTAAATAAGAGCTTGAAGCCTAGCAAGCAAGCAGACTGTGCCAGAGGAAAGCTCTTCCTTTTCATCAGTGCAACAGCTTTGTGTAAGTGTGAGAAGCAAAACCAGCCCAAGGACTCTTTTTCACTGTCTGTGGATACACAGATTTGAAAACACACCTCAGCTGGTGTTACATGACTCCATTCCACGGCCACAAGTTGTTTCCCTAGCTTGAGCCTCACGTGCAGATCACTACACTATTCCCTTAAGCAGACTCAATGTGGTATTTCCTATTCACCCTTCCCAGGAAAAAGAAGAACCCTTAGTTGAATGCCTGACAGCTGACAAATATCCTATTTATATCAGAGCAGATGCCAAGGTGAAGCAGAAGAAATATTTTCTGACAGCCAAAGCTTTCCAGATGAAGGGGGTTTCTGGAGTTTCTTATTTACACACCATTTCAGAGCTCTGACCTTCTGGCCAATTCAGACTAAAATCAGATTTAAAGGTGAGCAGCAGAACTCTGAACATCTCTTGTACCAAAAATCCTGCTTTGAAGTGATCTCTCCCTCCAGCTGTGTCCTTCACTGCTGTGACATGAACTAAGTGTCTGGAGGGCTACAAAGACCCTCCTGCAGGTTGGAGATATTGCAACAAGCTGAGACAACACATCCAGAGTGACCAAGAGAAAGCTCTGCAGCCTGAGCAGGCTATGGGAACAGCTTTGCTCTGTGTTCGCTGTTTCTTCTCCTGTCCTCCTCACTCCGCTGTCCACTCTTTTTAATCAGAGGATCTGTTCCTAAATCCTGCACACCAGGAAGGAAGAAAAGGATGAACTGCTCATGTTGAAGTCCATCTTGTCTGTTTAGATAAGATTAGGCTAACTACAACTTGGTCTCCATGATAGCAAACATGCAAAAGTAGCCCCTCCTAGGCTAGCTAGGTACCATAAGGGTCATACATGATAGCATTGTACGTCCTGTGTCACTGGCTGACGCCACAGGGCTGTAATGATGCTTTGATGGAACACCTGGGAAGGAGCAGCTGTACCTGTCAATGTGCTCTCATTTACAGTGCACTGCCCACTGATCAGGATGGCATCACAAGGTAAAAGGGTTTTGCCCTCTTTCAAAATCATCATATCGCCAGGAACGAGATGTTGTGATTCCAGCTCCTGGAAACCTGCAAGTGACACGTAAAGCAAACTTGGTGCTTCATGGAATTACCTGCTAAAGAGGTGGTTACTTTTATAGTGGTTGATAAACAAAAGGCCACAAGTAGAACCTAAGAATACAACATCCAATCCTTGGAAAAGCCAAGGCATCAGCCATAGTATGGTATCATAGTATCAGTCAGGGTTGGAAGGGACCACAAGGATCAGCTAGTTCCAACCCCCCTGCCATGGGCAGGGACACCCCACACTAGATCAGCCTGGCCAGAGCCTCATCCAGCTTGGTCTTAAACACCTCCAGGAACAGAGCCCCAGCCACCTCCCTGGACAACCCATTCCAGGGCTTCACCACTCTCATGGGGAAGAACTTCCTCTTCACATCCAGCCTGAATCTCCCCACCTCCAGCTTCATTCCATTCCCCCTAGTCCTATCACTACCTGAGATCCTGAGAAGTCCCTCCCCAGCCTTCTTGTAGCCCCCTTCAGATACTGGATGGCCACAATGAGGTCACCTTGGAGCCTCCTCTTCTCCAGACTGAACAGTCCCAACTCTTTCAGTCTGTCCTCATAGAAGAGGTGCTCCAGCCCTCTGCTCATCCTCCTGGCCCTGCTCTGGACACCTTCCAGCACCTCCAGATCCCTCTTGCAATAGGGGCTCCAGAACTGGAGGCAGTGCTCCAGGTGGGGTCTCAGCAGAGCTGAGTAGAGGGTGAGAATCCCCTCCCTTGCCCTGCTGGCCACACTTCTCTTGCTGCAGCCCAGGATCTGATTGGCTTTCTGGGCTGCAAGTGCACACTGAGAGCTCCTGCTGAGCTTCTCCTCCCCCAGCACCCCCAAGTCTCTCTCCTCAGGGCTGCTTTCCAGCCAGTCCCTGCCCAGCCTGGATTTGTGCCTGGGATTGCCTCCACCCACATGCAGGACCTTGCACTTGGTCTTGTTGAACCTGCAGTCTGAACTGCAGACTTCCTTCTCATGCCCCCAGGGGCCCAACCAATGGTTATTCTTCCACTGCAGAGAAGAATGGATCTACATTTCTTAGTCTGACTACCTCTTTTTGAGTTGTGCTTTAAATACCGTGGCAATGAACAGACTTTGCATGGAGTAATTAGGCAGAGTCCCAGACATTTAGTGGCTATGTGGACGGCTTTGTCAGCAGTGTTTCAAGGAGATAAAAAACCCAACAACATCATTTGGCTGCAAAGTGTTTGCTAAGGCTGTGCTCAAACAGTTAGCAACATGAGTGATGTGCCACAACACACTTCTAGGTCAAATTCACCCCATCTGCAGAAGCCAGTTAATTGAGCTGAGAGACAGAGGAGGCAACTGCTCTAGCAGGACTATGATACTGTGCGTTCTAGGGTTTGGTATAAATGGCCACAGAAATGAAAGACAGTGAAGAAAGAAGTGTACAGGAGTCACCTTCCTTATTTCTGCAGACAGTGACCATGATGTTGTTATGAGACTCAACCAGTCTGTGCAGTTTAACTGATTGCTGTAAGTAAAAGGAGAACACACAAAAGCGTTACATATTCCTCACATGATGCAATTCTCCCACTGACAGCCATTCCCCTTTTGTTATTTGTGGTTGTGAGAGCTCTTATAAACTGGGGTCTGGCCCTGCCAGGGATTATACAATCACACAGAGGAAGAAATTCCCCACCCTGATTACGGAAAAGGTGCAACAAAAGGCTGCATAGCCAAGCGCTGGAATGGGGAAGGGAGGATGTGGGCAAAGAACCACACAGAGATTATGGTGACTAGGAGACTGGGTCACTGCACCTGTGACTATACACTGTCACTAGGTTAAGCCTCTGAGCAACTCTGGTATCCTGGCCTTTCCCAGACATCAGAATGAGATCCTCCTTGTGGTGAAAGCTGAGGTGTCTCACCTGTCTAAGATCATATACAGTCAAAAAAATTGAGAAGAGAGACATGATTATGATGGCAGTGGCATACTCCATGTAATCTTCAGCAAACCACAGGCAGACACTGAACAGCTGGAACACGTAAAATGGATTCAAAACCTGTTTGGAGAGAGAGAGAGAGAGAGAGAGAGCAATGCTCAGGACCTGGCCATGTTTAATTGGCTCCAGTATACTCAGCCAGTCCATTCTGTTAGGAATGGGATGGGAAAACAGCTATTGGGTTAAGCATTGTGCTTCCCAACACCCTTTCTAATTTTGTGAGCAGTGGCCTCAGTCTAATCAGACTGGAGCCACTCCATCTGACAGAAAGGCCAAAATAAATCTGCACCAATAAGATGTTCTTTGGGAACTGAATGGCTCAGCCCAAGCCTTGTTTTGCTTGCTTCATTACAAGAGATGTGACAAGGGTTGAGCCATAAGGACAGAGGTTGCACACCACAGGCACATCTCTACAAACACTCTCTTTAGGCTACACATTGCCAGCTCCTGTCTGCAAATGACACTGAGGTTTTATGTGTGCTGTGCCCAGAGCCATGAGCTCACTGGATCTCTCTGCATCTGCAGGCACACATCAGCTACTGCTGTTCACTTAATCTCTGCTGATTAAGAGACAGCCTTTGCCTGGAAGGTTTTCTTCCCAGTGCAGCTTGCAAACATTTGCTGACCCTTGTAAGGCCAACAGAATGAGCTCCCTGCACATGGATATACAGAAATACCAAACAGCCACACAGGCATGGGTATGGAGGATAGGGAACAATGGAGAACACATTAATTTATGGTGATTTCATGGAACAGCTTTAAACAGGATTTGGAAGAGCAATGTGCTTGAGGAGAACTGGGAAGTTAATTCAGACATAGAATCCATTATGCTCCCTGTTCAGACTCTACATCCCCCAGCAGCCTAAAATAAAAGCAACAGAAATGCTTAACCTCTTTGATGAGTAGTTTCCAAATTGGAATCACAGGGACGTCAATAGTGTTTGGCCCACAAACAACTCTCCTGCATGGGATAAAGATACATCACTTACAGAGAAAAACAGGGTCAGTGTAGCTCACTCCCAAAGCTGCAGCTTTCAATAGTCCTGAGGGCTTGCATCAATCCTAACTTAAAGGCTATGAGGATCTTCCTCCAAGAAAAAAATGCCCCTACAGTGCTTCTGTCAGAAAAGATGACAGTACTGGTGAAGGAGACCAGATTTCTAACACAGCCTTTCAGGCAAGCTTTTCCATAATGTAAACATTCTTTTGAAGCACCATAAACAAAGGAATTCTGCACCTAAACCAGGAAGATTTAAAGCCAAAGGTTTTGCATCAGTTTAAGGGTGATTTGAACAGAAGATTCACCGTGAGCTAAGGCTAGGAGCTGGACTTTCAGTATTCAATCAACTGAAGATCACTTCTTTATTCAGCAGTTTCAGGAACAGCTGTTCTCTAGAGGGCTGGAGCACCTCTCCTATGAGGACAGACTGAGAGAGCTTGGGCTGTTCAGTCTGGAGGAGAGAAGGCTCCAGGGGGACCTTATTGTGGCCTTCCAGTATCTTAAGGGAAAGCTGGGAAGAGACTTTTTAGGGTGTTAGGGAATGATAGGACTAGGGGGAATAGATAAAACTAGAAATGGGTAGATTCAGATTGGATGTTAGGAAGAAGTTCTTCCCCATGAGGGTGGTGAGACACTGGCACAGGTTGCCCAGGGAGGTGGTGGAAGCCTCATCCCCGGAGGTTGTTAAGGCCAGGCTGGATGTGGCTCTGAGCAGTCTGATGCAGTGTGAGGTGTCTCTGCCCATGGCAGCGAGGCTGCAACTGGATGATCCTTGAGGTCCCTTCCAACCCTGACAATTCTATGATTCTTTGATTTTATGCTTCTAAACTGTCTAGATTATAGTAGTTTATGGGAATAAATTCAATGGCCAGGACAAATTGATGTAGAAGTTCAGCTCAGTTACATGGAGCCCCTCTGAAGGAGCACCACTCAACTCTGCACCGTCTCAGGGAGAGTCCAAGTAAGAAGAGTTTTGAGTTAACTAAAGAACATAGCTATTTCCTCACTGAGAGCAACAGTGCTAAACAATCACAGAATCACAGAAGCAGTCAGGGTTGGAAGGGACCACAAGGATCATCCAGTTCCAACTCCCCTGCCATGGGCAGGGACACCTCACATTTGAAAGAGCTTGATGAGGAATATACAACATTCCCTAGCCCTTTTTGTTCAGTTTTCCATGTGTGGCCATTTCACCTAAAATGATGTGGATGATAATGGGTACACACACAATTCAAGGGACTTTACATCTCTCTAACATCCATATGTTGAGTATTGGTGTGTTGAAATGTGTACCTGACATTCTGTTCGTCGCAGGTAAGACCAGACCCAAATTTGGCATGTATAGCTGAGCAGGTGTGGTGGTCTTCTAGGACTCTAAAACACAAAAAGAGTGTTTCCCTTAAGGCATTATTCACAAAGAAGGACATTATTCACTTCCTCAGGGACTTGTGTAACCAGTGCATTGAACTCACCCAACTTTCTGGAACTGCTTTGCATAGAGATTCCAGACATAGCGGATCTTTTGTACCTGGATACTCTTCACCTACAAGAGAGGGACAATGATACATGCAACAGAGCAAATAAAAACACTCTCAGGACTGCTCACAGGCAGGGAAAGGATCCAACAGAGAGCCATGGGGATGATTAGGGGGCTTGAGCACCTCCTCTCTGAAGCCAGATTGGTAAAGCTGGGGCTGTTTAGTCTTGAGAAGACTGAGAGGAGAGCTGATCAATGTGTATAAATATCTGAAGGGTGGGTGTCAAGTAGAGGGGGCCAAGCTCTTTTCAGTGGTGCACAATAATAAGAGAAGGAACAAGAGGTACAAGCTTGAACACAGAAGATTTCACCTCAACATGAGGAGAAAATTCTTTACAGTGAGGGTGACAGAGCCCTGGAGCAGGCTGCCCTGAGACGTTGTGGAGTCTCCTTCTCTGGACACATTCAAAACCCACCTGGATGCACTCCTGTGCAGACTACACTGGGTGATCCTACTTTTTGCAGGGAAATTGGATGGGATGATCTCTGGAGGTCCCCTCCAACCTCTAATGTACTGTGATACTGTGTACTCACTGGGGTCAAGAACAGATAAAGCAAATTTTACAGGGGGCAGGAAGAGAGAGAAGACAGGATGGCATTTACTGACTCCATAGTTATGTTACAGAGCAAGATCCCCAGCTCAGTGTGAGCTCCAGTGAGCTTTACAGATCTTACAAACAAACACAAAGCAGTATTCCTCTCTATTTTGTGAAGCAAGGAATACAGTCCTTACTCTCATTTCACAGAACAGAGGGAGGAGATCACTGATGCAGTGGTGGACATGTAGGCAGTTATCAAAGCCCCTCTTCAGTGAACTACTCCTTCATATTCTGTCCAGCTTTAATGAAAGCAGGAGGGCAGCTTGCAGGCATGGTGCTGAGTCCTTCATCTGAACAGATATGCCAACAGACAAGAAAGGCCATGCCATGGTACTCCCCAAGTCACTGCTAAGGCTATGTCCTTGCAGAGCAGTTGTCCATTAGGAACACGTGCTGCCATTTATAACTTGCAATAGGAGTCTGTCTTGTAAGGAAGCCTATTAGAGATAATGGAGCTTGGTATCAGCTGGAAGAAGGCCAAGCTATACACCTATACACAGAACAAAGGAATCAGCTCTAGGGGACTCTCCCTACCCAGAGCAATAAGCACTATTATAAGCCAATGAAATCTGTACTCAGCTCATAAACTAGCTCAAAATGGAGCTATAACCACAGCCATTAACCTAATGAGAGGCCTGTAGTTAGGGTTTCATGCAATTGGAGCTGCAGTATTTGCAAGGCTAAAAACTGGAGTGGAAAATGAGGGAATCATCTTGCTGCTGGAAGAGGTCCTTGGACAGCTCTTGTGGACTCCACATTACCCTGTGGGCTTAGGTAGCTCAAATGGCCCAAAGGTTTTGTACTATAAGCAGGAGCTTTTGAATTGCTAGTGAAGGATTAAACTCTCTGCTCTTTGCTGCTTTGAAACCTGCTCTTTTCTGCATAGATGTTTTGACTGATATGGAAGTGCTGCTCAAAGGGCCTATTATGTGAGAGTACATTGTGCTATATTTTTTTTTTCATGTTACCAACCTGATCCTCTGAAGAATGTTACAAACCAGTCTTCACTTTCAAACTGTGCCAGCTGATTGAACTAGCTGGCACCAAACTTTCTTAGGCACATTAATATATGCCCACACAGAGCAGCAGTAATAGCAACAGCTCTGCTCAGCTCAAGTCAGGTTTATAAGCAAAATTTCCACTATAAATTGCTGCAGATACAAAAATAGATTCTAGCAAGTTAGCAATCCATTTCCTGGAAGGGAAATAGCTCTTTTATGGGTTTCTCAGTGCAGTCATCTTCTATCTATAACCAAGAGGCAGATATTAGTAAGTGTACCACTGCGCTCCCATTGCTCACACCAATTGAATGTGTAATGCTAAGCAGGACATAGAACTGAACTGTCTGGTACTTATTCTGAAATGGGGATGCTTACATTTACTCACCTCAAGAGGGATCTTGTCATCAGCTCAGATCCATTATCATCTACCTTCTCCCCAGAGCCTCACTGGGATCCCAAAGCTACAGAACTGGCAGAGACTAAGATATACTTTTACACAAACAGGCAACAGTGCAAGACCTGACTTCAGCAAATGCACTTTAGAGCAAAAATGATGCATGAAAAGGCAAGAAAGCAAAATGTGCTTCAGACCCTCTTAGGTGAAACGTTTCTGAGCATACCGATGCACCTCTGTTCTATTCCACTTTAGCTGCATTCAATAAGGTCCTTGCAGTTGCAAGAGCCTTGTTGCAGAGATGAGAGGACCATTGTGAGCCTGCCCTTATTCTGTGCCCCTCCTTCACAGAGCCAAGACAGCTCCCAGTCTAGATGCAGAGATGGGATTGTCTTAGGATCTTGGAGCCCTCAGCAGAAGAAGGATGACTAAGATGTTGGTATGGGTCCAGAGAAGGCCCCCAAAATGCTCATAGAATCACTGTGGTTGGAAAAGACTTCTAAGATCATTGAGTCATAGAATCATAGAATCATACAATCAATAAGGTTGGAAAAGACCTCAAAGATCATCAAGTCCAACCTGTCACCCAACACCTCATGACTACTAAACCATGGCACCAAGTGCCACATCCAATCCCCTCTTGAACACCTCCAGGGATGGGGACTCCACCACCCCCCTGGGCAGCACATTCCAATGGCTAACAACTCTCCCTGTGAAGAACTTTCTCCTCACCTCCAGCCTAAACTTCCAAACCCTTGATCTAACACCACCATGGTCATTAAAACATGTCCCAGAGTGCCATGTATACATGTTTTGTCAATACCTCCATGGACATGACTCCACCACCTCCCTGGGCAGCCTGTTTCAGTGCCTGACCACTCCTTCAAGAAAGATATATTCCTAATATCCACTCTATTTACTGTTATCCCCCAGATGCCTCAGGGAATACTTTACTTACTTGCAAGCTTGGCTTCATTATGGCTTTACTGAAGATGGAGTCTTCCTCAGCAGTGCCTGGATAATCTGATCCACTTTTGGAAAGGGCAGACACAGAGATCCATGTCACAGTCTTACGAGAATAGATCTGAAATTCATCCTAAAGGGAGATACAAGAAAAGTGCCACAATTTCCATCAAAAGCAGACCACACTCACTGTCACCTTGGACTGGATGACTAGAGTAGGCTTTTCTAGAGAGCTGCTCCAAGCTTTTTGAAAGAACTAACCAGCAGGCATCTCCCAGCACCTGTGAGTGGCAGAGAAATCAGCAGAATGGGAGCAGAACCATGACCCTGTCAAAATGTGAGTACTGCAAATAACTCACTGACTGCAGGTCTGGTGCTCAGCTGATAAGGGTGGAAAATAAACAGCCAGGTCATGATCTAGAGCACAGGACAATCTGAAACACGGTGATCCCGTTGCAAAGGGGAGATCAAAAGGAACACAGCATTGTACTGAAGAATAGACATTGAGTGCCAACAGCTTTTCACAGCCATTCCTGTGTTAACACTTCGTTGGGGAGAAAAAGTGTGTTAGAAACATCCCTCCCTTGCAGTACCCTTGATAAGCTTTTGCCACGAACTGAGTTTGTGATCTTGCCATTTTTTAATAGCATAAGTTCAGCTGGAACTGCCTGATAACTGCTGTTGCTGGTACAGCCTTACAGGATGATCTTGAAGGTCTCTTCCAACCTGGTTTTGTTCTATTCTATTCTATTGGAGTCACTACTGTACTACGTAGCCCCATGCTAAGTTTCAGTCCTGAACACTGAACCACGTGCATTTTAAAGCCAGTTATGAGACTGACTTATGTATCATATTCGATGTGTGAGTAGTTTGGCAGATGCAAAAAGCTGATTACCTCAGCCAGGCAGGTCCAGAGAGCACAATTATTACAGGCTCAGAGGATGTTAGGGATTGGAAAGGACCTCCCTGCCAGAGCAGGACCATAGAATCTAGCACAGGTCACACAGGAACACATCACACAGAATCACAGGATCACCAAGGCTGGAAGAGACCTCAAAGATCATCAAGCCCAACCTGTCACCCAACACCTCATGACTACTAAACCATGGCACCAAGTGTCACATCCAAGCCCCTCTTGAACACCTCCAGGGATGGGGACTTCACCACCTCCCTGGGCAGCACATTCCAATGCCTTACGACTCTCTCAGTGAAGAACTTTCTCCTCACCTTGAGCTTAAACTTCCCCTGGTGCAGCTTGAGACTGTGTCCTCTTGTTCTGGTGCTGGTTGCCTGGGAGAAAAGACCAACCCCCTCCTGGCTACAACCTCCTTTCAGGTAGCTGTAGAGAGCAAGAAGGGCTCCCCTGAGCCTCCTCTTCTCCAGGCTAAGCAACCCCAGCTCCCTCAGCCTCTCCTCACAGGGCTGTGCTCGAGGCCTCTCCCCAGCATCATTGCCCTTCTCTGGACACCTTCAAGTGTCTCAATGTCCTTCTTAAACTGAGGGGCCCAAAACTAGGACTCAAGGTGTGGCCTAACCAGTGCTGAGTCCAGGGACACAATCCAGACAGGTCTTGAGTGTCCCCAGAGAAGGAGACTCCACAACCTCTCTTGGGAGGCTGTTCTAGCGCTCTGTGACCCTCACAGTGAAGAATTTCCTCGTGTTGAGGTGGAACATTTAGTTTGGAACCAACAACAGGAAAAAAATAAATCTGTACCAAATATGAATATTTTTGAATGATTTAAGAGTTAAAAAACAAAACCTCCCACTCCAATAATTCTTATGTATCTTATCTGTGCACTTCTTAAGCAGGTATTTTCAGTGGAATAACATTTATTTTCCGATCATTATCTGCTAATTTCAATTTCAAATTTAGTAGGCATCGGTATGCAGATTGAGATGGGAAGCAGTGAATAACACAGGTGCTCATTATTTGAACTAAAGTGAGTCAAAACTCAGGAGTGAGCTAACAGGCTCTTAGACTGCAATTGCAGAGATGGCGATGACTTATGAATGAAGATTTTACATGAAGCAAAAGAGAATTCCAAGGATCAGGCTGCTCACAGGATCACAGGATGTTAGGGGTTGGAAGGGGCCTCTGGAGGTCATTGAGTCCAAGCTCCCTGCCAGAGCAGGACCACAGAATCTAGCACAGGTTGCAGAGGAATGCATCCAGACAGGGCTGGAAAGTCTGCAGAGAAGGAGATTCCATAACCTCTCTGGGCTTCCTGTTCCAGTGCTCTGTGACCCTTACAGTAAAGAAGTTCCTCCTCATGTTGAAGTAGCTTCTCCTGCACTGTAGTTTATATCCATTGCCCCTTGTCCTATCACAGGGCACAACTGAGCAGAGGCTGTCCCTTCCTTCCTGACACACAGCCCTCAGATATTTATTAGACCTCTTCTCATTCTTCTCTTCTCCAGATTAAACAGCTCCAGGTTTCAGCCTTTCCTCACCAGGCAGTGCTCCACTCCCTTCATCGTCCTTGTAGCCCTTTGTTGGACTCACTCCAGCAGATCCCTGTCCCTCCTGAACTGGGCAGCCCAGAACTGGATGCAATATTCCAGGTGATGAGGTCTCACCAGGGCAGAGTAGAGGGGGAGGAGCACCTCCCTGGGCCTGCTGGACACACTGCTCTTTATGCACCCCAGGATACCACTGATACTGATGAGCATCCTTGTATTCTCATTAGCAGTAGCCATCACATTTGAAATCAGACATAATCAGAAGGGGGGAGGGAGAACAACAACATCAACAAGAACAACAAGGAGAAATAAAAAGTAGGCAATCTGAAATTCTCAAATGCCAAGATGATACTTTGAGAGACCTTCCTGACAGCAAGAGCTTACAATATGATTCAATTCTTGCTTAATTACATGAAGGATCATTTAAACACTCATTCATTTGAGAAGTGCTTGGCATGGCACTTCCATTTATAATGACACACAAGAACAGGTAATTAAAAATGCAAACTGAATGGAAGATTAGAAAGGGAGTCTAAACTTAATATGCTTCTTTTAAACCAAGCAGACAAATAAATGCAGTCCTTGCCTACTAGGATGCAGATCTTCAAAACTCAGTGTTTGGACCGTGTGCTGCTGTGACCATACCCTGGTAACTGCATGTTTGGCAAGTGCCATTGTTCAGGAATCTTTGAAGCAGAACAAATCAAACTTCTGGATGAAAACCAACCCTGCCAGCTCCTGGAGTATTCAGGCTTAGCTGGGATTCAGAGTCAAATCTCAGTTTGCTTCTTTTAGTGGCGCAGTAGCTTCTTCCATGAAATGAAATCAGGGTTTCCCCATATGTTGCAGTGCTTTGGGACAGCCCTCAACAGACAGAGTCTGTATTAGGAAACTACCAGCAAAAGACAACAGCTCTGAAAGCATTAAGTGCAGTATTGTGGGCTTGTTAGGCATGAGGAAGGGCTGATGGGAAATGGAAACATACAGCCAAGAAAACAAGCAGTCTAAGCTTGCCTACTTCCTTATGCTGATCCCTCGTCAAATAGTGTTGGAGAGCTGCTGGGAACAGAGCTAGATGAATCTTTGGTTTGGCCCACAGCCCAAATTTTGGCAGAGAGGGGCAGCTTCACCAGGACAGCTAAGTGAGGTGCTCAAGAGGGGATTGGACATGGCACTTGCTGCCATGGTCTAGTAGTCATGAGGTGTTGGGTGACAGGTTGGACCTGATGATCTTTGAGGTCTTTTCTAACCTCGTTGATTCTATGATTCTAGGAAAGGATCTGCTGGACACTGCCAAGCAAAGAGATACTTTAGCATCTGGAGTGGAGATCTGCAATGCAGAAAACATGTGGATGGTGGAAGGGAGGGGGAAGGACTGAGAGCATATAAGCAGTCTCAAAACCATTCATCTGAATGTCTTTCAGCTTGTTGTCTGATCAGCTCTTACCCTCCATTCCAATCATCATCTTACCCATAATTTGTGGAATAATTGAGAGTTCTTTAGATCAGTGATGCTAAATAGAGGATACTAGTGCAGGAAATTAACAGTGCAAGAGACTTTGGCTAACTGGATTCCTTCCAGTGAAGTACATACTAAGGACTAATTTAAAGCAGGCACCTACTGTTGTTCTGAGCAGAACAATGTCAGCTTCTTCCAAGCTGCAGCGGGTGCAGTTTGCCCACACATCCCACTCTGGCTTCCAGTAAAAGAGCAGCAGCAGAGCCCCACAGGACAAGATGTAGCCAGCGATGCACAAGGCCTTTCGGCAGCCTTGGGATTTGTAGCCAAATATCTCCTGTACAGCAAAGACAAGGGGGAAAACATTATTATTTCTCTTAAAGAAACACCTGGAATATTCTATTCTATTCTATTCTATTCTATTCTATTCTATTCTATTCTATTCTATTCTATTCTATTCTATTCTATTCCATTCCATTCCATTCCATTCCATTCTACTCTATTCTACTCTATTCTATTCTATTCCATTCCATTCCATTCCATTCTATTCCATTCCATTCCATTCTACTACACTTTCTCATCATCCACTGCTCTCCCATAGGAACTGTTTGCTACTGTACCATGAGAAATAAAGAAGAACAAGTCTTACAACTTGTACTTGACTCTTTTAATGTGTCCTAGACAAAGAATTTTGCCCGTTCCATGAAAGTTTTCATCCACCTTCACACAAAAAAATGGGCTGCTGCAGTCTGACCAAATTTCTGGAATAGTTTTCTGTATTTGTGAAACTCAGCATGAGGCAGTTACATGTGTACAAGAGTTGGAATGTTACCAAAACAGAGAGGCCTTAGCCTTTATGCCTTAAAGTCAGGAACACAGATTGGCCTGGTCAACATTCTAAAGGTCCCTGGTGGAGACAGCTGATGAACTTGAGTATGCCTGCAGTAAGGGACGGAGAGTATTGAGGACCCACTGCAGCAGCTGGGGCAGTCCCTGCCTCAGAATCAGTACAGATGCCAGAGCAGTGAGTCTGCATTAATGCACCTGCACTGTAGAGACTCATCTAGTGTCTGCCTGGTGCCCAGTGACACTGTGTGGCTGCACCAGCTGGAGCTGCTTTGCACAACTTGGCATGGACACAACCTTTGTAGGGCTGTTACCATCTTCTAAAGTAGCTCCAGCACGCCAATGTGTCATTGCCCTAACATCCCCACATGATAATAATAATAATAATAGTTGGTAACAACAGCTAATGAATACTTGCAGAATGTTTTACAGGCTCAGAGGGTCACAGGAAGCCACTTGCTGTAGCTGCATGACTAGAGGAAATTGTTGCAATGAGGCAAGGTGACTTGACCAAAACTTCAAAGAGATGATGGTCAGCATTATAGTTTGAGTGCTGCCAGGTATTGGTGCCATGAATAGAATAGAATATAATAGAGTAGAATAGAATAGCATAGCATAGCATAGCATAGCATAGCATAGAGTAGAGTAGAGTAGAGTAGAATAGAATAGAATTAACCAGGTTGGAACTAAACCATGGCACCAAGCACCCCATCAAGTCTCTTCTTAAACACCTCCAGTGATGGTGACTCCACCACCTCCCTGGGCAGCACATTCCAATGGCCAATCACTCTTTCTATGAAGAACATCTTCCTAACATCCAGCCTAAACCTCCCCTGGTGCAGCTTGAGACTGTCTCCTCTTGTTCTGGTGCTGCTTGCCTGGAAGAAGAGACCAGCCCCCACCTGGCTACAACCTCCCTTCAGGTAGTTGTAGAGAGCAAGAAGGTCTCCCCTGAGCCTCCTCTTCTCCAGGCTAAGCAGCCCCACCTCCCTCAGCCTCTCCTCATAGGGCTTGTGCTCCAAACCCCTCCCCAACTTTGTTGCCCTTCTCTGGACACATGGCTAAATTCCCTCACATGGCTAAATTCCCTCTCAGCAGTCCTATCAGGGACTAGCTAAAGGTAAAATTAAATGTACACAGTGAATTCATAGAGAAGACCCAGCCCTGATCTAAGATGAGAGATTGAACAGCTGCAATTACATGACCAAGAGAATTTGCTAACATAAGGGTTAAGATTCCTCAGTCTCCTTCTTCCTAGTGTATCTGAAGCAATTGTGCAATCTGCTTCTGATGATCAGATATCTGCAGCCACAGATATTGCAAGATCCCTTCCTAAGGTGAGAAGAAAAGGCAACATAATTGTGAGGATGACTAATGCATAATTCCTGGTTCCGTGCTGGTGCCTTCGCTTGTCATGCGAAACGTGAGCCCTACCCAGTGGTTCCAAAGGCTCCCTCAAGCCGACCTGTTCTACGTCCTTCTCCAAAAGACAGAAGCTGTCTTTCAAGGTTGTGGTAGTTTTAGGCTGTGCCTAGAAAATTTTCCACAGATCTTGAACAGAAAGTGATAGGATGTGAATAAATTAGCATTGGATGTAAAAGGGTAAATAATGATAAGGTCCAAATAACCTGATTGGCCTGGTATCCAACATAAACTGAGTCTGCTTAACTAACTTTCTCTCTTTTCTACTCCTCTGCTCTAGCAGATACCAGCTCTGGCTTCTGCTGGCTTTGCTGACCTTGGCTGTGTTGCTTTGTTGTCGTCAAGTACTAACCATTCTCTGCTCTTCTTTTCTCTCCTTTACCATGTGCAGGGTGGGGGGAAGGGAGCGGGGAAGGGGAAGCTATTAGCAGCCCCCTGGTTTTGTCCAGGGGGGTTCTTGTGTTGTTTATAAATGGGGTGTGTATAATATTGTATATTTTGTACATACTGCTCACATTTCATATTTCAGATTGTAGTTTTGCTTGTAATTACAGCTTCATTTGCTTTCCATCTGGCAAATGTACGTTCTACCCACCAGGAAGGTAATATCTGGAGGGGTTCTAAAGGGAAGAAATTGGCAAATGTGGGGAAAAGGGATGGTAAACTATGCAGGGAAGTGGCCTGTGTTGCACAGGATCTGGTTATACTGCCTTGAGATGCACACACTCAGCATTTTCAAAGGCTTCCCTGAGCAGCCCAAGAGAATAAGGCAACTGCAGAAAATAGGTTGAAGCTCCTGGAGGACAGCAGGAAGGCAAGGTTGCTAGCAGTCACATGCTATTAATAGACATGCTCTTATAACCAGGTAAAAAGCTCTCCATCCACCTCTGTCTAGTTGTATACTTAACAAAAAGGTTACCAAATGACTTCACAACTTGTCAGCAAAGGAATTCCCCAGAAGACAAAGATGCCTAAGGGAAGAACTGTCAAAAGACCGTGCCTTCAGACTTCCTCCAGTAAATGGCTGGACCTGGAATAACTGGAATTATATTTTCAAACTGGGATGGGCATTAATATCAGGGTGAGGAGGAAAGAGATTGCTGCCATATGCATCTTGCTTCTGCCAGTGAATCGTTCCTTCAATTTCCAGATTCGTGCTTTACACCCAAAGTCTGAGCAGTCAATAAAGCTGCAGTTAATACAGCTAAGAAGGCAGAGGATGGACAATCAGCATGTGATTACAGGATCACAGGATGCTAGGGCTTGGAAGGGACCTCCAGAGATCATCCAGTCCAACCCCCCCTGCCAGAGCAGGACCATGGAATCCAGCACAGATTAGCAGTCATTTGGGATCCTCTTCTGTTGGTGCTGTTCCTCTCTGCTGAAATGCTGAATGATTCTCCAAGCTTCACATGACAATGTAACAACAGAGTCTTTCTCTGCCTAGGAAACCATGCTCCTACAGATCAAAATATGTACTTGAATACTTGAATCTCTCTATGCCTGCACGTTTGCCAGAAGAGTTTCCTCATGCACACACAAAGTTGGTTTGATCTCAAGACACTTCCCAAAGCCAAACATGCATCAGATTCCTCACCTTGAAAATTAGGAGAGAGGAAGACAAGGAAACCAGCTCAGCTAGGGGGAAAAAGGCAGTGGTCTTAAGACATCCACAGTGTTGTCTGCTGGATCTTGTTGCTTCTCACAAGGGAATTTCCTCAGATGGATGGATATATATAAAGAGAGAGAGATAGACAGGCAGACAGATACCCTTGAGCTATGCAGACTAAGTGCCCATTTTGTCCCACAAGCACAGGTGTTGGTTCAGGTTTGTGGGTTTCTGTCTTGGTGAATGTGACATTTCTGAATATAGGTGTTCAGGAGCTCCACAAGGAGTAAGCTGAGAAAGACTAAACATCAGATGTTGACTTCTGATTTGTATCTTCAATGTCCACGCAGGAATCTAAAGCCAAAGCAAAGCATTCCCTGTGGTTTGGAATGGTCTGGACCAGATAACCTTGGCCACAGCATTCAGAAGTAAAGCTAGGTAGGGAAATAGGGTCCAAACATAACTTTCACCTAAAGTCCTTGGACCAGAACCTTTCAATACTTAACTTTAGAACAAAATGTTCTGTTAGGTTGAGGTGTTTTCATGTGACCCTGTGCCTTCAGCTGGAAGTACAATAGCAATGAATGCTGCATTCATTAAACCAAGAAATGGTTTCAACTCCTTGTTGAAACTGAAACAGTGTTAGTACAAACACTTCTCACTTGTCAAATAAGTCAACGAGAGGCTGAGGGAGCTGGGGTTGTTTAGCCTGGAGAAGAGGAGGCTCAGGGGAGACCTTCTTGCTGTCTACAACTACCTGAAGGGAGGTTGTAGCCAGGAGGGGGTTGGTCTCTTCTCCCAGGCAACTAGCACCAGAACAAGAGGACACAGTCTCAAGCTGCACCAGGGGAGTTTTAAGTTGGAGGTGAGGAGAAAGTTCTTCCCAGAGAGAGTTATTAGCCATTGGAATGTGCTGGCCAGGGAGGTGGTGGAGTCCCCATCCCTAGAGGTGTTCAAAAGGGGACTGGACGTGGCACTTGGTGCCATGGTTTAGTCATGAGGTGTTGGGTGACAGGTTGGACTTGATGATCTTTGAGGTCTCTTCCAACCTTGGTGATTCTGTGATTCTCTAATTATCTTTTCCCCCTCCTCCAAAAAGTTCCTCTCCGACCCACAAGAGATGTATCCATACTGTGCACAAAGAACAGGAGCACACATGATGCAGGTTTTTCAGCAGGTTTTTTTCTAGCCATGTTAATGTCTTGCACTAATTGGGGTTTAGAAATTTTTCAAGCTTGTTCAGGATGCTCTGGGTCTATACTACAAAGCTCTCCAAGGAAACTCGTGTCCACTATCGTTTAATACCTTTGTAAGACTGACAGACATCTTGGTGCCGATGTCACCAGTAAGAACATCACAGTATCACAGTATCACAGTATAACTAAGGTTGGAAGAGACCCCAAGGATCATCAAGTCCAACCTGTCCCAACAGACTTCACAACTAGACCATGGCACCAAGTGCCACATCCAATCTCCCCTTGAACACCTCCAGGGATGGCGACTCCACCACCTCCCTGGGCAGCCCATTCCAATGGTCAGGGAGGTTTTATGCTACTGTGGAAAGGAGAATAACTCTTTCTGGGTTATATTTCCTTGCACAGAGAGGCTGTGCTACTGTAGACGGCTTTTTCTTTTGAAGATGGGTCTGGTGAGCACAGATCTGTAGCTTGACAACTTTTCTACTGTGTTGTTAGTTGTCAGTACGGTGTTGTACTGGCCCTAAAAACCCAAACCAGGTTTTTAGGGCTCACTGCATGCATTTGGCATATACAACATTACACAGCCAATTAACCTGGGTTCTTGAGGGCACCAGGGTAAGAGACAATAAAGCTAAGATCACCTACCCATAAGGCTTGTCAAAGAATGGTTTGGGTTGGAAGGGACCTCTAAAGGTCATCCAGTCCAAGCCCAAGATCTCACAGGAGGTAGCACTGCTTACAAAGGAGGCTGGTATGCAGGGCTTATCTCATCTCTGCAGACTGAGTTGTGGTAAGATGCAGTGTGTTGTCAAACTTTGCTTCCCCATCTGTTAGCATCCCTTTTCTCTTGAGACTCCAACAGCCAGAACACTGGCTGAAGCAAAACTTGTGAGTGAAGGCTCTAGAAAGGGACCATGGAATATTGGGCAGAAAAAGCTGCCAGAGACCACATTGCTCTCTACAGCTACCTGAAAGGACATTGTAGAGAGGCTGGTGCTGATCTCTTCTCACAGGTAATTAGTGATGAGACAACAGGGAATGGCCTCAAGCTACAACTGGGTAGGTTTAGACTGGACAGTAGGAAAGTTTCTTTTCACAGAAAGAGTGATCACAGAATGAGCTGCCCAGGGAGGTGGTGGAGTCACCAACCCTGGATGTGTTTAATGGCTGTTTGGATGTGGTGCTTGGTGATATGGTTTAGGGGTGCCCCTTGTAGAGCAAGGCTCTGGGTTGGACTTGGTGATCCTGAGGGTCTCTTCCAACTTGAATGTTTCTGTGCTTCTGTGATTCCACGATTCTGTGCTCAGCAGGTAGAAAATGTGCTTGTGGCAAGAAAGGTTCTTAGCTGCTTTGACAATCATACAAAACCAGCACTCAAGGGTCTATCACTTCAGTGTCCAGTGAGTCTTTGCTGCCTGTGTTTAAAAGAAAATTTGCCTGCAATTACCAAGTCACCTGCACAGCAGAATTTAAGTGCAAGAGTCAAACAAGTTCAGGTAACTTTTTCTGCAGTGAAAACAAGACCTATAGTTACCAGCATGGAGCCTGAAGAGTGGCTGTGAGCTATCGTATTTCTGAGCAACCCAGTCACCAGGTACCCTGTTACAAACACCCTGTTGCTATAACAACAGATAATAGGATTAGACTTGAAAGACCGGTTAAGATTCACAAGGAATTTAATAACTGAATCTCATTCTTACCAGCCACAATCTGTTTCATCAGAGCTTTCCCCCCCTCCACACTGTTCCCTCTGAAACCACGGGCACCATTCACTATTGTTCCATTAAGATCAAGGTTGTGCCTTTCATGTTCTATTTTAATTTTAAGAGTTAAGTTCTTCAGGCTCACAGTATATAAAATTCCTGCCTCAGGTGCCCTTCAGAATTTGGGCAGCCCAAATGAGGCAGACAGTTGCCAATATGCAGCAGAAAACTGGGGGGCACCAGCTGTCCCATTCCTTTGGACACAAGCAACTGGGGAACACAGGCTTCTGGCAAATCCTTCCCGAAGCAGCAGCCTGTTGAAGTCTGTGCTTCTGGTTAGAAGCAGAGAAAGGTGAACACGTGGAGGGCACCATGGACTGGAATGGGAGCTGCAGGAGAAGACTCATACCACCCTAACAGCAAAGCAACCACCTGGAGCTGAGAAGCTGGAGTGAATTGTTGTGCAGTAGAGCACCAAAACCAGAAATGAAGGATCCTGGATGTGAGACAACAGAGAGGGCACAGATTCATGGAGCTTTGATTTAGAGTCTGCACTCACTTGGCAAACCTTCCTCTCTTCCTTTGTTTTACTTCAACAGTGATTCCAATGGTTAGTCTCTCTTTCTGTGAAGAACTTCTTCCTAACATCCAGCCTAAACCTCCCCTGCTGCAGCTTGAGACTGTCTCCTCTTGTTCTGGTGGTGGGTGCCTGGGAGAAGAGACCAACCCCCACCTGGCTACAATCTCCCTTCAGGTAGCTGCAGAGAGCAAGAAGGTCTCCCCTGAGCCTCCTCTTCTCCAGGCTAAGCAAACCCCAGCTCCCTCAGCCTCTCCTCACAGGGCTGTGCTTCAAACCCCTCACCACATTTGTTGCCCTTCTCTGGACACATTCCAGCAACTCAACATCTTTCCTTAACTGAGGGGCCCAGAACTGGACATGCTCTTGATATACTTCACTAAGTTTGATCTGGGTACCCTGAGAGTGAACTCTCATCCCAGCAAATATGCTCTAGCCACGTTGAGCAATCCCAAAGATCTATACAAGGATTTCCTATGTCTGAGTGCATGTTCTTCAATGCAGGGCTATCTAGCATCTCAGCTATACCAAGAAATGAAAACAGTGAAGAAAACTTAGAAGCCTCTCTCTTCTCATTAGAGCTCCCCAACTTGCCCCACCAAAATGGACAACCAGCTCTACCCAGGATATCCCTGCATGACCACAGCCCAAATTAACTACTTTGCATGAGTTGAAAATCACTTGAAATGCTTTACTCTGGAAGAACTGGCACCTGCTCAATGACAGCTGTTAAGTTATTACACCAAATGATATGATCTAGTCTGAGAAGTCAGGTATTGCTTGCTGGTAATTTGGTTCATGTGGATTAAACTGACTGTAGAAAATAATGTTGGGGGTGGGGGAAAACAAAACATTTTGGGGGGCCTAGAATTTAAAAGCAAAACAACAAAAAAATAAAGGTTGCAGTATTAATGAGCCATCAGGTGCCAGGGACAGCAGCTTAAAACATGTATTTTTAACAAAGAAAGAATGTCTGCTCATAAGTCTCTTTTAGCTCAGGTACTCTCCTTTTCTCTTCTTCTTAAACCCAGCTTTCTGTGGCTCTTTTTTCACAGCTTATTCACCTGCATGTTAGTTTCTGCATGTTAGTTTCAGCCATTGGAATGTGCTGCCCAGGGAGGTGGTGGAGTCCCCATCCCTGGAGGTGCTCAAGAGGGGATTGGACGTGGCACTTGGTGCCATGGTCTAGTAGTCATGAGGTCTGTGGTGACAGGTTGGACTTGATGATCTTTGAGGTCTTTTCCAACCTTGTTGATTCTGTGACTGTATGATTCTTTCACTCTTTCACACAAACACACACACAAGCTGTTCTCTCTTTGTATACACATATTGATTTTTTTCCCCTCATCCTCTTACAGTACCTTAGACACCCTCATAGATATTTCCCTCTCTCTCATACCTGTAAGCTTTTTTTCTCTCTTATGGCTATGTAACAAAGACACATCCACACCTAGCAAATCTGGCACAGCTTGGCTATGGCTGTAATTGCACCTACTGCTCAGCTTCTTTTATCAGGCTTTTTTCCTGTGATTTTTCACTTGGGAACCCTAGGTAAATGAGCACTGCTTATGCTCACTGCAGGCACAGAGAACATGGCAACTGCCAGATACCCAGCACAGACCAGCTCAGCACTGTACATGCAACTGTGCATGGAAAACCTCAGATGTGCAGTGCAGAATCATCCTGAGCACTGGACTCACAGCACGTGTGATGAGTATGATACTGGTGAGAAACAAGAACATTCCTGGGATAGCTGGCTCCATGCAAGTACAGCTTGGGTGTCTGGAAGTGGACATGCAGGGTGCAACAGTGTGGCTCTACACGGCACCAGACAGCCCCACTTGAATCTAATTAGCTCAGGCTCGGTTCTGGCACTGCTAGTGACAGTAGTGGGAAGAGAATGACAGGGTGTTTATGGTCCTAGAAGGAGAAGGGCAGGGTGGAGCACAGACACAAAACCATCAGCTGTTTGGAGCTGGGGTGCAGTGGCACATCAGCACCAGGGCTAGAGCCAGGAGCGGGGTGCTGCCAGGAAGTTTAGTAACTCGCGGCAGAGCGAGTCGGGCTCTGCATTGCACTGGGGTAATTAGTCCCCACCCGCAGAGCCAGCGCCTTGCACTTCCTGCAGTGCTCATTGCACCCTGCTGGATGACTCTACTGCACTCCCCAGCACATCTCACATTACTCAGGTTTGCATTACGCAGAAGATGACATCTCCTTCCTTGGAAACCTGGCTGAAAATCCCCCTTTTTATCTAGGGATAACAAAGCTCCGTGCTTTGCCATGATGTGGTCTCTTTTCACTAAAACAGAATTCTCACTGTGTGGATTTGGAAGCTTTCTCCAGGATTTCTGGAAGTGAATAGTCATGTCAGCTTGTAAGTGACTGTGTTTCATTAGATTTGCTGGGGCTGGTGTACAGCCAGAAATCCTCCACATACTCACAGCAGAGCTCTGCAGCACGGAGAAGCACTTCTGCAGCACAGAAGTGCTTGCAAGAAGCACTGCATTTACCAGACATGAATGAGAACTGTACAGCTGCATCATGGGGCTAGCATCTGCAGCAGAATCTGTTAAGTGGACAGAATGAATGTGGTGAACAGCTGATCCATAACACTCAGTAAGGCCAAAGCAGCTAAGAAGCACCAAATTTACTGCACTTCTGCACTGAGGTTACTATGTAGGAGAAGCACCATGCAGCAGATCAGATATTTCATGTACACAAAGGGCTTATTTCCATATGTTACAGAATGTGTGTAAACAGACCTTCCCCTGGGAAACTCTGGGGAGGGGGGGAAAATATAGTAGTTCTGCACAAAGAAAAATAGAGGGGGAAAGTAATTTAGGAATAAAATCAAGTAGTTCTGTATTTAGAGAAAAGCTTCATACAGAGACTCACTCAGGCTGGAATCATAGTGCCAGCTCAACAGAATGCATTTGCAAATGATTTATGCAAACATAACACATCACATGTGTTGATGTTCTGGAGAGAGCCAAGGTTCCCAGCCCTTATCTAACTGAAATTGAGTCTAGAGATTCAGCTGACAAATTGCTGGGAACACTGCTCTGGCCCATCCCTCAAGTTGATAGAATCATAGAATTGTTAAGGTTGGAAGGGGCCTCAAGGCTCACCCAGGTCCAACTCCACTGCCATGGGCAGGGACACCTCACACTAGATCAGGTTCTTTAAATACAGTTTTGCACTGGAATGATTTAGGTTTTTCAGAGATGAAAATAGCAGTGTCCAATAGCCTAAAGATGTAAACATTTTAGTTTGTGCCTTGGTTCATACCTGTCTGGGTATTATAGAATCATTGAATTGCTACGGTTGGAAGGGACCTCAAGGATCATCCAGTTCTAAGCTCCCTACCATGGGCAGGGACATCTCACACTACAGCAGACTGCTCACAGCTACATTCAGCTTGCCCTTAAAAACTTCTAGGGATGAGGCTTCTACTACCTCCCTGGGCAACCTATGCCAGTGTCTCTCCACCCTCATGGGGAACAACTTCTTCCTAACATCCAATCTGAATGTACCCACTTCTAGTTTTGTTCCATTGCCCCTAGTCCTATCACCACCTGACACCCTAGAAAGTCCCTCCCCAGCTTTCTTGTAGCCCTCTTCAGATACTGGAAGGCCACAAGAAGGTCTCCTCAGAGCCTTCTCTTCTCCAGACCGAACAGCCCCAACTCCCTCAGTCTGTCCTTGTAGGAGAGGAGCTCCAGCCCTCTGTTCATCCTCGTGGCCCTTCTCTGGACATGCTCCAGCACCTCCATATCCTTCTTGTAATAGGGGCTCCAGAACTGGATACAGTACTCCAGGTGGGGTCACCTCCATCCCGATTTATAATGCCACATCGACAATCTGCCAAGCCATCCCCTGATGGAAGGGATAACCAGTTAAATCCAGTGGACACATACCACTTGCCTTCTGCCAAAAAAAAGAGGGCAATTTCCCATTCTAACCATACCTTTCTGCTATTTCCCCACTATCCATAACTCAATTAAAGACTACAGATTTTTATTGCACAGCACGTGACATCTTCTGCTCCAAGTAGAGAAAGACAGAGAGAGATAAGACTCACCATTTCATTCTCTTCTCCCTGGTTAAGCTGTGCATAATGGTTTTTGGCAGGATTTTCTCCCATGGAATCACCTTCTGGAGATCTTCTAGAACACCCTCAGCACAGACCTCCAGGGTTGTGTGCTTGAACCTCCACATTGAGGAAGTGTTCTAAGTACACACCTTCCTTGTAACTCTGCTGATGTGTGAAGTTTGGAGCTCCTCCCTCTCTGTGGGGTTTGCAGGTAGCTTTCATCCCTCCTCCTTTCATTTGTTGTTGTAGTTTTGCAACTGTGAGGGTGTGAGGAAAATTCACTCAAAGACACTGCAAGAAAGAAAAAGTGAGACCTTACAAGTGTTTGCCACAATACGGCAGTGGATCATAACTCAGGTGCAAGCAAGTGCTGTTGGTATGCAGCTTTCAGGGGAGGGCAAGAGGGAATGTTTTTCTTTGAGAGACTATGGAATCAGAAGTGTATCCAAACAAGAAGTAAAATAGGCTTTGTGGTTGTTAACACATAGCAACCAGCCTGAAGTAAGTGTCCAGCTGTGCTCCCCATACATGCCTTGGAGATAAACCTCCAGCTCTGGCATTGGAAACAGGGGCCCCAGTTTGCACAGGTGGATTTAGGAGCTGTGTGTCAGGATCCACCCATGTGGGATCAGTAACCAATACTTTTATTTATGACTAAAAATGTGATCACAGAATGTCTTCTGACTTCATTGGGAAACATCACTGAGGTTATTCACTCCTGAGGGACACTGAAGTTCCTCAGTGGTGTCATAGAGCTGGGTACAAACGTCTCTTACCTGCAAATCAGTGCCAAAAGGAAATTGGCAGAAACACAGCACTGAGGGCTTGCTCACCTCTGTTATTTTTTTTAGTTCTATTTTTTTTTTTAAGTTATTATTTTATTGTTACCATCAGGTTGTATTTGTTTATTACTCTTGTGACTCACCCTCATTTTCCTTGCTAGTTCCTCGTCCTTTGCTACTTTTTAAGAAGTTAACACACAAAATATCTGAGGAATGAGGTCAAGAGAGGCAAACCTGCTCTTCCAGCAAGTATGTTAAGGAAACTAGAGTATTATTTCTAGGGTGACTGAAACACAGCAAGAGGTGCCAAGTTAGTTCCTATTCATCAGCATTTTGCTTCCCCATGGCAAGCCTCGGACATCTCAAGCACCAGGAAAGACCACTGCCTATCTTGCTGTGGGCAGGCTCAGAGAAACTGAAATGGGAGAAATGCAGGGAACAAAGAAGAGAAAATGGGGGAGCTAGGTTAATCAGGAGAAGAAAAGCTGCCCATTGTTTATCACATGACTCAAGCACAGACCAGGTGGAAAACATTCATCATTTCCAGCAAAATCTGTTAAGCCAGAACCAAGGAAGGTGGTGGAATGTGTTCATTTACTCAAGCAGGTTCAGCCCCTCCAGTAGGAAACTCCTCTAAAGACCTCACCTCTACCCTGCATTAGAACCTTTAGTTATATATTGCTCTCTACTGTTCAAAGGAAGAATGGCAGACTAGTTCCTAAATAGATCCAGTTATTTGCATCACGTCCTACCAAGCACCATCATTCTTATTATTCAGTTGAAGTACTTTGATATAACTAACAAAAAAAAGTAACTGGTTAAGTTAAAACACAAAAGCACAGGTGAGATGTAAAACACAGATAGTCCCTTACATTTATGAATAAATAAATCTAACAGCAAGCAACTGACAAAGCTGTGTGGCTTACCTCATCCCTAGAACTTTTATCTCAGTCCTGAAAATGTGTTGTAGTCGTGAAAAAAAGTGTTGTATCAACCTCATGCAACTTATTTTGCCCTGAAAAATCCCACTCTATGAAGAGCAGCTTAACCTATAAACACCCCAAATCTCTTTTCCTGCTTAACTAAGGCACTTCTGGGCATATCAAGAAGGAAGCTGGCGACAGTCCACAGTACAGCACAGAGGAAAGCAAGAAAGGAGTCAAAAACCATGGGCTGCAAGGGAAGAGAGGTGAATACTTCTTACAAGTTAATTCTCTCCACAGTAGACATAAAGAATATAATTTCCTGCTTGAGTGCCGCTAGAATTTATGTGCTTGAAAACTGTTGTCAGGCGTCCCCTCAGCCTCCTTTTTCTTTAGGATCAACAACCTTAAATCATTTCATTCAGCCCAACGATAAAAACGAATTAAAGTGTTCATACTACAGAGTCAAATTGAGTGTCTCTGCTCTCTGAGCAGACACCGCAGATCCAGTATATTGTGGGGAAATACCTGTTTGCTATTCTGTTGTTGTAACATCATCGGGAAATTAAAATGGATTTAATTTTTTTTTGGCACAAGTTGATTGTTTAAGGGCGAAATAATAATGAGAGGTTTTGTGCTGACACGGCTCATAGTTAGGACTGGAGTATTTCATCGGCAAGAGGTTGGGAAGGGAAGATATTTGCATGTGATGATGCTGAATGTGCCTGCTTTCACTAACTCCGACGGCTCGATCAATACATCGACCACACTCGGGCAAAGCATGGAGCAATTTGAAAGAGGTCCGCCTCAAATCGTTCCCTCCCGGCCGCCGCTGCCGCGCTCGGAACCTTAGCGCGGGGAGGCGCAGTTTCGAGCCGGGCCGGCTGCAGCGGACCGCGCTGTCCGGAAGCGGCGGCAGCGGCTCCGTCAGTCCGTGGCCGCCGCGGCTCTACCTGCCCTTGCCCGCTGCAGCCCGGGGCGCCGGAGCCCCGACCGGCGGCCGCGCTGCGGGCGGCTCCTTCAGGAGCTTCCCGGTCGTGAGGATGTGGCGGACGCGAGCGGCAGCGGCTTGGTGAGCGGGGCGGGCCGTGGCAGGGGTCGGGGCGAGCTGTGGCAGGGGTCAGGGCGGGCGCGGAGGGCCGCCGGCGGGCCCGGTCCCCGCGGGAGGGCAGCGGCAGTGCGGGTTGAGCGGCGGCCAGAGCCGCGGCCCTCTCCGGTCTGTTCCGATCTTGAGGCCTCTGCTTCGGGCGCCGTGTTCGTTGTAACCTGCTGCCGGCTGAGCAGGCCTTGGGCACCGGTGGGACCGGAGCTGCCGGCGGGGGAGGCCAGAGCCGCACAGCGGTTCGGGGTGCAAGGTAGGGGTGTACGTGTGAATGGCATAGGGATGAGCATGGGGCCTGCTGGGGTGAAACTGCTGCTCCTAGGCAGGGAAATCCTCCATCCTTCAGATCCCCTGGGGCTGCGTTTCCTGCCTCCCCGCCCTAGGGAGCTCGGAACGCCTTTGTGGTCCAGACGTTGGCTTTCTTCAGCAGCTGCCTTATGTTCCTCTTGTTTTTCACCATTCCTCTGCACCGTTCCAGACGGGAGCAGTGAAACCGAGTGGCCGGTAGTCTCAAATGTTCCCTAACAGATTTGGGAGCAGCAGTAGGGCAGTAAGTGTTGTCTGGTTCCAAGTGAGAAAGAAAATGCTGCTTTTTGTTGGGGTATGTTGGAAAGACTGCTTTGCAGTCACAGCTATTAAAAGTGTTACTTAAAGAAAATTTTACCCCAGCAGAAGAGGGGATTTTTTTTGAACTCTTAAACTGGAACAATAGTTTTAGGCTTCCAGGTGGAATACTTAGCTGTTGACAGCAACAGGCCACATTTTCTCTTTTTCACAAGTTATCTATAATCTCATGGCCATGCAAGAGCAGTCAGGTTGCAGATCTGTAATCAGGCAGGCTCTAATGACAGAGCTAGTCATGTCTGGAAGGCTGATTTTTCTCCTTGTTCTTTGAAGCAGCTTTCCAGAGGCTTCAGGTTTTGGAACTCACTAAATACTTCATTTAATAGCATTGTTTTGGCAGTCTTTTCAGTTTAACTGCACTTTTCAGTGCAAATATTTTCTGGTGTGGAGGCACTGCTTGTTGTTGTTGTTTTTATGTAGCTACTCTTGTACTGCTGCTGTCTGTGGTTACATTTCTGAGCCTCTTGTAATTCCATGTCAAAGAGGAGAAACTTCTTACAGCTTCAGGAACTATTCTACTCCTGCTTATTCTTCTCTTTCTAGATACTAAGTTTGTTATTGCAAAGGCACAGCCTTCTGAATAGTTTGGTATAGCAACAAGGGAATACCCTTCAAAATTGTAGTGACTTTTATGAACAAGGACTTTCCTAACAGACAGTGGAGTTCCCCCTTGTTTTAAATTTCCATTGCAGTAAAGGAAATTTCTAAACATAGAGAACTGGGAGAAACTGTCTCAATTCCCATGATTCCGATTTTTAACTTGTGAATGGAATAGAATGGAATAGAATTGAATTGAATAGAATAGACCAGGTTGAGAAGACCTTCAAGATCATCAAGTCCAACCTATCACCCAACACTATCTAATCAACTAAACCATGGCACAAAGTGCCTCATCCAGTCCCCTCCTAAACACCTCCAGTGATGGTGACTCCACCACCTCCCTGGGCAGCACATTCCAATGGCCAGTCACTCTTCCTGTGAAGAACTTCTTCCTAACATCCAGCCTAAACCTCCCCTGGTGCAGCTTGAGACTGTGTCCTCTTGTCTTCCCAATGCTCAATTCCTGAGTCAAAAGTGCTTTTATAACAAAGTCAAAGCTTCTTTGGACATTAAGATTATGCCTGTCATAGATCATGTCATCAAGGCCAACCTATTACCTAACACCTCCTGACAACTAAACCATGGCTTCAAGTGCCACATCCAATCCTTTTTTGAACACCTTCAGGGATGGGGACTCCACTACCTCCCTGGGTAGTCCATTCCAATGGCAAATTTCTCTTGCTGTGAAGAATTTCTTCCTAGCATCAGCCTAAATCTCCCCTGGCACAGCATTGCCTTAGAAGAGGTGATTGCCATGTCTTTCTCTCTGGGAAGAACTTTCTCCTCACCTTGAGCCTAAATTTCCCCTGGTGCAGCTTGAGACTCTGTCCTCTCGTTCTGGTGCTGGTTGCCTGGGAGAAGAGACCAACCCCCACCTGGCTACAACCTCCCTTCTGGTAGTTGTAGAGAGTGATAAGGTCTCTCTGGATAGCTGGAAATTGTACCTGCAGAATGATGCTCTTAATTAGAGGAGGCTCAGGGGAGACCTTCTTGCTCTAACTACCTGAAGGGAGGTTGTAGCCAGGTAGGAACTGGTCTCTTCTCCCAGGCAACCAGCACCAGAACAAGAGGACACAGTCTCAAGCTGCACCAGGGGAGGTTTAGGCTGGAGGTTAGGAAGAAATTCTACACAGAGAGAGTGATTGCCCATTGGAATGGGCTGCCTGGGGAGGTGGTGTAGTCACCATCACTGGAGGTGTTTAGGAGGAGACTTGATAGGGTGCTTGGTTGCATGGTTTAGATGATTAGGTGGTGTTGGATGATAGGCTGGATGCGATGATCTCGAAGGTCTCTACCAACCTGTTCTGTTCTAATTTATCTGTAACCAGCTCAAAGGTGATGTGAATTGCTTCTAAGGAGGTTATTGAGTTTCTGGTGTGCAGAGGGACTCTGGTACTTAAGAGATTTTCTCTCTTCCTTTCAGTGTCATCTGCCGGAGCCTAGCAAACAGGAGCTATGGAATCAAACGAAGAACACCACTTCCAAACCTGCATCTTGCTTCCCGAAGCATACATCATCCCTACCACCCAAGTTCCAAGTTTCCCAGGCCTCAATTAAGGATATCCCTCCAGCAGTTCTCTTCTCTGAATCGTCTCCCCCTGCGCAAAGCAAAACTTTTAAGTGTCCGATACGGATACCAGTCCCACAGGAACTTTTGGCTCGCTAGGCTGGCATCAAGGCTTCTCAAAATTCGCTATCTCATACTGGGATCTGCTGTAGGTGGTGGTTATACAGCTAAGAAGGTACTTGCAAGCTGGTTTATTTCTTTTTGTCTCAGTTCTTGGTAGAGCCACGAAAATAACGGTATTTCATTGTTTGCTTAGCTAATGACAGTAAAGATGAGCAAATATGGAATACAGATTGGTTGGAGACCTAGCATAGATTTTGCAAGATCCAAGCAGTATCAGAGAGAATACATCTGGTCAAACATCATCCAGTCCAACCTTTGACTCAGCACTGAAGGGTTGTCACTAAACCATGTCCCCCAGTGCCAGGTCCACACACTGCTTAAACCCCTCTAGGGATGGTGACTCCAGCATTGCCCTGGGCAGATCATTCCAGTGTTAGAGAACCCTTTCACTGAAGCAGTATTTCCTGTCATCCAGCCTGAACCTCCCCTGGTGCAGCTTGAAACCCTTTCCTCTGGTCCTGTCAATTGACACCAAGGAGAAGAGGCTGCTCCCTCCTCGCTCCAACCTGCTCTTAGGTAGTTGTAGAGAGCAATGAAGTCTCCCCTCATCCTCCTCTTCTCCAGACTGATCAACCCCAGCTCCCTCAGATGCTCCTCCAGGCCCTTCAGCAGCCTCATTGCCCTTCTCTGGACATGCTCCAGCACCTCAATGTCCTTCTTGTGGTGAGGGGCCCAGAACAAAACACTCGAGGTGTGGCCTCACCAGGGCTGAGCACAGGGGGATGATCACCTCCCTGTCCCTGCTGGCCACAGTGTTTCTAATCCAAGCCAGGATACCATGGGCTTTCTTGGCCACCTGGGCATACTGTTGACATTTAAATATCCTATCTAAGAAATATTATAATGTTTTATATATAGGTATTAGTTTTCAACAGATTGTTCATATGGTTTTGTGCCTACATTTCTTCTTCTGTTTCTGCTGTTTGTTTTTCCTTTCTTGTTTGCATTAGACATATGATCAATGGAAGGACATGATGCCAGATCTGGATGAATATAAGTGGATTGTTCCTGACTTCTTTTGGGAGCTTGATGAACATATTGACTTTGGTATCACAAAAGCTAAAATGTTACTTTAATCCAAAGACTTCATTATAAGGGCTTGGGTGCTCAGTGCTTCTCTCCAGTAGTAGCTTTAGAGCTGTGCTCTGAACTTGTGTTAGCAGAGTTTGGTGTGTGTCTTGCCAAGGTATTTGTGTTGGTGTTTTGTAGGAAGAAAGGAAGCACTGTTTAGCATTGATACTCCATAATTCATCCTTTCACTTAGGAATGTGCTTGGGCCTTTCCTATGGCCATATGGTTCCCTTGTTGAAAGGAGAGTTGCAGCAGGGTCAAGGGGATTTATACAGGTTTTCATGGGACTATGTGCCAAACCTCTTTCTTTCTACATGAATGACATTTGAAAGTAAAAAAATATACATATTTTAGCTATTTATGAGTAAAAGATCAACTGAAAATGCAGAACAGTGAGCCTGCCTGTGTATGAAATGATCTTGGAGATACAGAAGAAATTGAAAATGATAGATTATGTTCTCTGGTTACAGTAGGGGTTTTGCACATTTTCAGGTGAAAGGTAGAAATCTAAACCCCAACTAGTTAATTCTTCTTATGTGCAGGGTGGTAAGGTGGTGGCTTTTTCAGTTGAGGGGTTTCTTTTTAAGTTGGGAAGGTTTTACTCCATGAATGAGCCTTGCATGGATAAAAGCAGAGGCTGCATAAGTGAGACAGGTATTTTATTTCTAATGAGCACTACATTTGATTTTCAAGCTAATAAGCTCAGGGTATTTTAAAGGGTTACAAAACTGGCTTGCTTTAAATTTCCAAGAGCTGTGCCTAGTAAATGTCATGCAATCTTCAAATGGGCTCTACAAAGTGTGTGAGAGAGTAATGCATGAAATGTGGTGAAATGCAGCACCAAGTTTTAGACAGATCTAAAGCACCTGAGGCAGCCAACTTACCAGGAAGTACAAAGTCTGAAAAAAAAACAAGAGCAGTTGGGTTTTTCAGAGCTGATAATCTTTCCCAACTCCAGTAGGGGGAGGTACATGTGAAAAAGAAACTCTTCCCATTCTGTATGGAAAAAAAGAAAAAGGAAAGAAAAAGCCAAGTCCTGAAACTGCCATTTTTGTTCACAGCAATTACCAGGATAAAAAACCCTTCCTCATGATCTGTTGTACTCTTTTTTTTCCCCCTAGAAAAACTTATCAAAGCCCTTCCTGATGCAGATGACCTTGCCAAACTTCTGCCTGACTTTGACAAGATTGGAGAGAGCCTTGCTTCCCTGAAAGGATTTTTTTCTCCTGGTGAGAACAATTTTTCAGCTTAGTTTTAGTTTTGGAAGCATAATCAATCACACGATGAGGTTACAGGTGTGTCCTTAGGATCCTGAAAATGCCTTTTCACTGAGTGTCTCTCCTGAAAGTGTGATGGACACAGGTAAGTGTCATGTATTTTCAAAAGCAAGAATTCTAGTAGCAAGTACAGAGAACCAAAAAGTGATTCTGAAGAGAAAACTGAAATTCTCCTGCAACTCTGAACAAAGAGAGGGAAAGCTTAAGTTTGTTCAGCAAGGCGTAGAGGCTGAACACGTCCAGCTGGGATTTGGAGCAGGTGAGAGCAGCACTGGCCAATTTCACAGTCAATGGTGGTTCTTAATGTTGCAAATGTGAAGTAAGGGATTCATAATGAAGGTCTTATTTTGTGTTGCATTATATTTTCCACCTGGACAGAGCTCCAGAAGGACTGGGCTCAAGGTTTAGCTTAGGTAGGGGTTGAGTTTCAAAGGAGTAGCTGGGAGTACTAAGTCCTTCACAGCAGACAAGGGGTTGGTTTGTCAATTCAAGCATGTCCAGGTAGTAGTAGGCTCCATAATTTTCAGTTTTTGAGAGACTGAAATAGGACTTTTTTGATCAGTGGGCCTTTTAGATCTAAAAATGATGGATTTCATCATCATCGTCTCTAACTTGCTAATCGACACAGCTCAAAACCTCATCCAGGCATTCCTGTAATGAAGTACAAGATTATTGCCTATCTTAATAACTATCAAACTACATAAATTTGTATTCAGGAGGTGTAACATGAAGTGTGTTTGAAAATATTTCTGTCTCCATGTGTGTAAGAAGTGTGTTTTCAGTTTTGTAAAACACTCTCAATGGCAGAGCTGGTGTAGTTATCTTAGAAACTCGGCAAGCACTCAAGTAGGAATCAAGTTCAATGCAGGGACAAGTAGATTACAATCTCCTATGTATTTTGGCTGTTTAAAGTTGTGGTGGTTTTGACTGGTATTGTGAGGTGTCCTCTGGTATTTGTTACCATAGTCCCAGGGGCATAATTGCCATGTGTAATTGCGTGGTCCCCCAGTGAGACAAAGATCCCTCATCTTTGTTTTGCATTTTGGTTTGTGTTTATAATTTGTATTTCCCCTCTTCTGCTGATTTTTCACAGGTTACAATTTGGTTAGTGAAGTCATAGGAGCTTCTGATCTACTTCTGTTGTTAGGTGTGTAAAAGCCCTTTTTACTGCCCTTAACCTGCCTCTTTAAAACGATCTGTTGAAACACTGCTAAGAGGAGTGAATGTCAACATAAACACAGCTATTCACAGCAATTAGATACTGAATTAGGAATCACAGGATGTTAGGGGTTGGAAGGGACCTCAAAAGAGCATCCAGGCTAACTCCCCTGCCAGGGCAGAATCACCTAGGGTAGGTCATACATGAGCACATCCAGGCAGGTTTTGAATGTCTGCAGAGAAATAGACTCCACAGCCTCACGGGGCAGCCTGTTCCAGTGTTTTGTCACCCTCACAGTGAAAAAGTTTTCCCTTATGTTCCCATGGAACCTCCTCCAGCTTGCACCCTTTGTGCTACCATTGGGCATCTCTGAGAAGAGCCTGGCTCCACCTTTCTAATACTCACCCTTCACATCTTTATAAACATGAATGAGGTCACCCCTCAGGCTCCTCTTCTCCAAGCTCCTCCGGCCTTTCTTCGTAAGGGAGTTGTTCTGCTCTCTCCAGCATCCTTACGGTTCTGCACTTGACTCTTTCAAGCAGTTCCCTGTCCTTCCTGAATTGAGTGGCCAAAATACTTTCCAATGATGTAAAAACACTTAGATCCTCCCCTAAAAAGCTGATAGGTGAAGAGTTGCTTTCCTCAGCCCCAGTCCTTAGAAGATGCTTTTAATTCTGAGCATTTTCCAGAAGCCTGTTTTGCAAACCTATGTTGTTACAGCAGGGATTTCTTTTCCTCATTACAATAACACCAGTGGAATTTGTGTTACCCTTTCATGTCTGTCAGAAATAATTAACTTCAGAATATTTTCAGAACTTGAGTATTCTAACTGAAGCTGCCTTGTCATGTAACTAAGCTGAGTCTCAGGTTAGGTGCAACATATTCAGCTGAGTTTTAAACTGAATTTCTTTTTCAGTTTCTTGAGGCAAATCATTTTTCATAGGAACATCAAAGGTTGTTGAGTTAATCATTCATAGGTGTGGAAACTAATTTTAGAGTCAAGGTAGCAGGAGGCTTTTTAAGTTTGCCTGCTATAAAGGCTCTCTGTAATTACATCCTAGGTTCTCCAGGAGAAACAGCATTCAGAGCTACTGACCAGGGATATGACAATGACAAACAGTTCAAGAAGGTAATTACTCTCTTGCAAATCTAAAATTGTCTTGGTGACAGCTAATTGCAATTGCTTCAGTAGCTAGTTGCAGATGTCTTTTGAAGCAGCTGGGCTAGAATTTATCAGTGAGACTGAATGACTTGTGCATGCATTATTGCTTTTAATCTGTAAAGAGTAAAGTGACAGGAACATTTTGCTATGAGGATATAACAGGCAGACATCAAAAAAATTCAGGAATTGCCCCCTTCAGGGAATTGGTTTGTAGGGGGAATATAATTTTAGGTGTGTTGGCATGTTCTTAGTGGCACTTGAGCTTGTTACTGAAGTTGACTTAGGTTTTATATTGAAGCATTTCTGCTTGCAACTTCGTTTCTGTAGGCGTTTTTCAGAGGGGTGATTCTTCCTTAAGGATTTCTGCCTTAATGTTTGTTTGCTTAAAGCAGTTTATCTTTTTGCTTCCTTCATTTAGATAAAGCATCCATAACATTTTTTGATACCAGCTTCTGGAAAGCAATGTTACTGTATTTTGGCAACTCAAAGTTTTGGGCATTTTTCTTGATTATTTAATTTTGATTCATTGAAGGTGGTGAAGTTTAATTTCTTTTGCTTTCATGAGTGGTAGATCTTAACTTCTCTTTAAGTTCCTGAATTGTCATGGTGTTCATTCTTTAAAGGGTTTTTCATTTTTCCTGTGTATATTTTTAAGTCTTCTTTAAAAACTGGAGGGGAAACCAACATATTTGGGGGAAATTGTCAATTATTACACATTTATTTCAACAACTGAAAGTGTCTGAACTCTGAACTGGAGCTTTTGCACACAAGACATTTCTGTATATGCAGGCATGTATACATTTATTCTGCATTAATTCTGCACAGCAAGATACAGTGAAGCCTGTACAAAGCTCACTTTTGATAGCAGTGGTGAGAATTAAAGGAGCTTTTTGTTTCCCCTGCGTCAGTAAACTGCCCATATCAGTTGCTGCATTTTCTTGTGAGTGATTGCTTTGCACAGGTTTCCCATTTAAAGCATAAAGAAAGGTTTGGCTATTGATTTGTGAAGAAGTGGCCAACTCAGTGTATTGTCTTTGATAACCAAATTAACTGAGGTTTTTACTGGAGACCAGTAATACCACTAACACTTAGTCTGCTTCGATTTGGACGCAGTGACAACTGCATTTAAATGTTGCCAACCAAACTTGTGGTCTGGAAAATGATCCAGCCTTTATTAAATCAGTATGATTTGGAAAATCTAGTTGGCTGTACTCATTTTTATTCCAATTATACCCAATGTGTTAGGCTTAGAAACTCTTGGCTTGCTGATTTATATGGTTGACATAATTAACAATAGATTTTGGTCATAGCATTGCAAACAAGGCACATGTGAATACCTACCAAAGCATAATCAGCTTGTTGCCAAGCAAAAGTGCTCTTCTCAAGACAATAGGCTGGGTGGCCTTCTTTCATTCAATGCTTTCTGCTGCCAGCCAATACTAGTTGAAGAATTGTGATTGTATGGATGTATAAAGTGCTGTAGAGTGGTATCAGATGTATCTGATGGGTTGGCTTTCTTTGTTTCACTGTGGGAAGATGAGTTAACTGGTCTAGGAATTCTCATTGGGAGGAGTGTTCTGTGGAACTGTTTGTTATTTGGTACAATCCTTGGACAAGTCTCTCAAAGCTTCTTGTAGAGTGACTTGAGAAACCAGCCAAGTTTGCAAGATGACTTTGAGAGAGCACATGTCGTCCCCAACACCAAATCAGGCTGTCCTGCTTCTTGCCAGCTAATGTGTTCATTTCATAATCTCTCATTTAATGCAAAAGGTTGGGGTTGGTGTTTTTTAAAGCTAATGAAACCAAAATTAGTGGAGTGTTCAGATAAGCAGCTGAACTAAATGGAGCTTAAATCTGTTTCTACTTGGATTAAATAAGGAATTTTGTTACTGGAGAAAAAGAAGAGAGTTATAAAAGCTAGAGCATAATAAACTGTTTTCATGTATTATATATGTGGGACTAGTTCAGACATTTGCACTTGAAATGTCAATGTTGCCTTCTTAGACAATTATCCTGCACTGTTGTCTGTCTCCCAAAAACCTCCCTGAAGTTTCAGCTTCCCATTAAAGCAAACAGATTCCAAAGCTCAGCCTCGTTTTGAAAGAAAGTCCACTGTGATAAAGCAGACTTGAAGAATGTGACTGAGGTATTGATTTGGGATACAGAAGTCAGATGAATAATTCAAAACCAAGCACACAGGACTCCCTCTGCCTTTGGTGCTTCAATGAATTCTCATGCCTTGAAGAAACTGTCGAGGATTCATCAGTGTGTAGGCTGCACAGGGCTGCCTTCAGCTGGCAGAAGCAGCAGCACAGTTCTACTCCAGCTACTGCTGGCAAGTGGAGAAAAGGCTTTAGTAAGGAATGTCACTTGACTTGGATTTATCTCTTTTTAAACATTCTCATTTGTTTGTTTTCCTTCCAAGTGACACAGAGAAGTTGCCAGAATGTTCTCTGTTCTCTTCATAACACCATTATATCCCCAACTTAATTCCCAGTTTCATACTATAAGCACTCTGGCTAAAAACTGACACATTCAACATTCTCAGCAATTGATTTCTCTGCCTTCAGAGGAACAGGGCTTTGGTTGCTTGTGAAAACTGGACACAGACACTTCAGTGGGGAAGTTTTACCTTGGGGAGGTACTCAGCTGAAATACAGCATATTAACTTTTAATGTCAAATAATGTCAAGTTTTTCAGAGCACATGCAGTACAGATGTCACAACTTGTTTTGCCTTTTCTTTTATTGTGCATCCAGACTCTCCTGATAACTTTGCAGAGCTTGTGGCACTGTGTTTGCCAACCAGTGTTATTCTCCTTTACATTGTCTCTGGCACTTGGTGCCGTGGTTTAGTCGTGGGGTCTGTGGTGACAGGTTGGACTTGATGATCTTTGGGTCTCTTCCAACCTTGGTGATTCTGTGATTCTTTGATAATGAAAGTAAGAATATAATGTTTGTAAATAACTTGAGTTTTGAAATCCCAGCAGTTGATCAATGTTGGGTTTTTTTCCCCCAGATAAAGTTCTTTACGCTGGAATGATTTAGGTTTTTCAGAGATGAAAATAGTAGTGTCCAGTAGCCTAAAGATGTAAGCATTTTAGTTTGTGTCTTGGTTCATGCCTGTCTGGGTATTATCATAGAATCATTGAATTGTTAGGGTTGGAAGGGACCTCAAGGATCATCCAGTTCCAACCCCCCTGCTATGGCCAGGAACACCTCACTCTACATCAGGTTGCTCACAGCCACATCCAGCCTGGCCTTAAGAACCTCCAGGGATGAGGCTTCTACCACCTCCCTGGGCAACCTGGTCCAGTGTCTCACCACCCTCATGGGGAAGAACTTCTTCCTAATGTCTAATCTAAATCTCCCCTAGCTTGCATCCATTCCCCTAGTTCTATCACTACCCAACACCCTAAAAAGTCCCTCTCCAGCTTTCTTGTTGGCCCCTTTTCAGATAACTGAAAGGCCACAATAAAGTCTCCTGGGAGCCTTTTCTTCTCCAGAATGGATAGCCCCAACTCTCTGTCTGTCTACATAGGAGAGGTGCTCCAGCCCTCTGATCATCCTTCTCTGGAAGGGCCTGTTGTGTAAGGAACATTTAGAATAGAATAGAATAGAATAGGCCAGGTTGGAAGAGACCTTTGAGATCATCGCATCCAACCTATTATCCAACCCACCTAATCAACTAAACCATGCAACCAAGCACCGTATCAAGTCTTGTTACAGCTCCTATTTAAATGCTGAAGGACCTTCTTGGCATGTTTGATTTGGTGATTTTTCTTGTATTTTCTTAACCCACAGCATAATGTTTAAAGGGTCTGTGTCAGGCCATCCTGAGAGTTTCCCTGTTTGCAAAATACCACCACTGTTCCTCTTGTATAAAGTGTAGCCATGAGGCTCTCTCTCCTTGCTGCTGTGTAGAAATTAAATCTTGTTTTGCCTGAGTTCTTGGCATAGCTCTGATGCATTTGCTAGTCTGGCAGTATATAAATCTGTTAAATCTTAAAGGGGTTCAGTAAAATACAAATATGAAGAATTTTTTTCCCCTCCTTGACATGTTTAATCACCATTTGGCAAATGTTTCTCTTGGGTCATTTGATTGTCTCTCTTCTTTTATCCATTCTCTCCTGTGTTGTTGATCCTTATGTGTACATGCCTGTGTGTGTATTCCATGCAAAAAGATGTGTAACTTGCTGGGGGATGTCTTGGATTGGTTCATCAAAGTTCTGTTTCAGGCTTTGCTTTGGTTCCTGAAAAGCATTTGTAAGTTTCATTTCACTGAATGATTTCTTAGAACATGGAGTTTGGTTTTTTTTAAAGAGCTTTATATAGAACCTTTTTGTCCACATTGTCTAAAATAAATTGTACTTACAGTTCCACTGCATATGCTGACATAGGATCTTTAAACCAGTTTTGAAAGAGGGCTTTGCCATTTCAAGAGTATTTGATGTGGAGTGAGGGGAGAACTCAGCTCGGTGGATGTGATGAAAAAGTAGAGGCGTAAACATCAAGCTAGAGGGATTTTGAACTGATGAGGAAGGATTATGATAGCATGGATTTGAACTCTGCAAAAGTGGAGAGGCTTTTTCCTTCTTTATGCTCTAGAAACTACTTTGCTTCTCATGATTTGAAGACTAGAATAGAATAAACCAGGTTGGACGAGACCTTCAAGAGCCTTGTGTCCAACCCGAAATTATCTCTCTAGAAACCGCCTGCATTGCTGGCAATAAGAACAAAATGAGAAGCTTTACTGACAAAGTTGGGTCTCTTAGCTGTTGTGCACAGCTTTGCATTGCATATCCCAAACTCTTTTTCAATACATGCATGGTTAAGTTGTGGAAAATGGCAGCTACTTCTGATAATGCTGATTGAAATGAATTCAATCCTGCAACTTTGGAGAATATTTTAAAAACAGGGTGGTCAATGGTTTGGGGTTTTTGTTTAAGATGTGGGTGCTTAGGTAAAGCCAAATGTGATTATAAAATGTAACTAGATATGTATTGTGTTGTTCTCCCTGGATTTGCACAATGTTTCTGGTGGCTGTATCCATTCCCAGCTAGCTAGCAATTAATCTTGCTAATGAAATTTCGGTTTGGTTTGAACTGACCCATTCATACTTGTTTTTCATCTGTCTTTGTCGTGCCCTTTGGTTTAACTTTGTTCTCCTTACACCCCCAATTTTTCCTCTCCTTTCTATTGTAAACTCATGGCAGGGCCTGCTTGGTGAACTCATTCTGTTACAACAACAAATCCAGCAGCATGAAGAGGAAGCACGCAGAGCTACTGGCCAATATAACATGGGGTCTTCCCAGCAGAAGAGAAAGGTGATGGCTTAAGGGACAATATGTACTGTAATCACACTAATCAAATGTTTCAGCCTTCTACATTTGAGCTGGAGAAATCTAACTAATTCAATCATGGGCCTAAATAATTCTTGCAGCCAACTTCACTAGGGGTGTATAGTCCTGTTTCAATTTAACCACGTGGAGTTTAAAACAGGAGGTTAGAAGCAGAACAGATAAGTTGTGCCACTTTGAAAGTGTATTTTCTCTGTCTCTATCAACTGTTGATTAAATTTCTGTATTAAAAACACGTTTAAGGAAGTCAAGTCTGTCTCTGCTGGTGCTTGCTTGTGGTAGCTCTGTCTTGTAAGAGTGTAGCTACTAACAGGCAGTTTATCTCTGGGAACATTTTTCCTGCCTTATACTGTTACCAATCTGAAAATGACAGCAGCTCCTCAGAAGCAGTTTTGCACAGGCAATCAAATGCTACTTTAAATAACAGTGTGTGGTGTGTATTCATCAGAGGTGCTCCTTTGTTTTTCCTCTTAAAGCACAGTCTGTACTGATGTGCTCTGGTGATTGAGCATCTGCATATCATTTTACTTAAGGTCAAATCATTTCATTCATCATTATATGGCTGAGATTAATTAGAGATGCAGCCTGAATAGACAATTGAAATAGCCTGAATTGGTTCACAACTCTTAACCACGCTGCTTTGGTGGTTGCTTCTGTGGCCTCCCAAAATTTTCCTGATCACTTGTACTTTTCAACAACTTTGGAACTGAGCACTGAATACAGAGCTTGAGAATCTCCTGTACATTTGAAGGTGTCTCCCACAGAAGGAGGAACACAGGAAATGTGAATTAAACTTTTGGACAGTTGCATAGCTGCAAGTGTGATGTTCTTTAGTCTGACAGCAGAGGAAATCACTACTTTCTGAAACTATAGTAGCATTTTAAACTTTAATATTTTACTGTTTTACTTTCTTGCCATGTCACCTTTTTGTTTTAAGAGTTGCAGCCCCTGGCCATTCTGTAAACTCTTCATCTTCTTTTAATTAAGGGGGAAAAAAAGGTAGTAAAAGGCTTTGTTTTCCCCTCATAATTCATGTTTCAAATTTAACTTATTAATACTCTGTCTGGATTTTAAATAACCCTGATATGTTCTGTCATCAGTTATGAATCTAGGTGTTGTATAATGGAATGCAACAGAAATGCAATTATTTGACATTTTCTGTCAAGGTTTGTTCTATAACTGTTCATTTCCTTCCAGATAGGTGTGGCAGTAGAAGAGTAAAGATGGCTTCAATGGTCTGAATATTCTCTAATTGTTCAGTTACTCTTCTTTTTAATATATATAATGCCTTCAGCTTCTGTCAGATTGTATACAGTATGGAGTATGGAACAGGAGCTTAAAGTTTATGATCAGAAGTACCAAGATGTGAACATTTCTGGAAAGGCATATATAAATGTCTCAGCCTCATAAAGGCAGTCAGGGGGAAAAATGAACTTGATATTACATTTGTTTCTGATTGAAGTTCTACCTTGTTAGTATTTTCTTGCAACTCACTCCACAATTCCCAAGCCCTGTGAAAGGGCTGTCTTTGCACTGTTGTCCTGTCCTCCAGGGTGGGTGCTCTGTGCTTTCTGAATGTTGAAAGTCAAACTGGCCCTCACATAAACAAAGTTTTAATTGAGCATTCTGTGGCAGCGTTGTATGAGGATGTAACTTCAGGATTTTAATCATGGATCCAAGTTCTCCTTTGGAAGAAGAATTTGTGACTGTCATTGCATGCCCTTTGGACAGGGCATAAACTAATTTTGTTTTATTTTTTAACTGGTTTGGTTTGCTTGCCTGTCTACTGGAGAATATAGAGTTCATAGATTCATAGAATAGTTTAGGTTGGAAGAGATCTTAAAGATCACCTGGTTCCACCCCCACTGCCATGAGCAGGGAGATCTGCTAGACCAGGCTGCTCAAGGCCTTGAACACCCTCAGGGAGGAGGCATCCACAACCTCCCTGGCTGACCTGTTCTAGTGTCTCACCACCCTCACTGTAAAGAATTTCTTTCTAATATCCAGGCTAAATCTCCCTTCCTGAAGTTTAAAGCCTTTCCCTCTCATCCTACTGCCACGAGCCCTCCTGAAAAGTCCCCTCCAGGCTTTCTTGTAGGCCCCCTTCACATACTGCAAGGCCACTTCCATTCTTGGAAGTTACGTTGCCCAATCCACTTGTTCACTTTCTATTGTAATTACATTGCTCAATATTAAATCTAGTTCAGATGTAAATAGTAGTGAGAAAGAAGTCACTATTAAAATAGTCACTAAGAGACTATTTTAAACAAAAATGTGGTTGTTTCCTATAGCTTTATTTAATTATTTGTCATCCTTTTGGTAAATCTTTAGCAGTATCATCTGTTAAGTCTTGGCTGCTTCTTACAAGTCTGGGACTTGGTGTTTTCCTTAATGTTAGTGGAAATCATTGTAGCTGTGTGGATGATTAGTCTTACAGTCTGGTTAGAGAACATACAGAACCAATAACTCTGCTTTCAAAGGTGCTGAGTCCTTGTAGGCACATACTTCTTTTACACAGTGTGTGCCAAAGGGTGTTGGAAAGCATCCACTGTGCAAAATGAGTAACTGTAAGGAGCTTCTGGTGATCACAGCAAATGGGTATCTGCATCTTTGTCTGCAGGAACCCCTGATTGGAAATGGCCCTACACTTTTCTTCTCTCATAACTCTGTGGTGGAAATGAGCAAAGCAGGAATCTTGATGTACAAACCTTGTTGAAATGGATTAAAGAAAAATGGCTGTGTCTATATAGAGAGGTTTTAGTAGTTCATTTGTAATTTCTCTGTGTCTGGGTAGAAATCATAGATAAGTGCCAGGACTGTTAGGAGTTGTTAGGATAGCTTTAGGTTTTATCTGCAACTTACTTTTTTAGCACTGTTACAAATTATATGTTCAAACTGCTGTAGGTACTGACATTCAGAGCACACTTGAGCCAAATGCTGAAGCATACACAGAGGTCCAGAGCTGTTTGCTGTTTTTCATATAACTAACCTAATTGTCTGTGTTAGAGTCGATCATCTAGTGCTAGATAATTCTTTCCTTTAGATCTTGCAACGTGTAGCTGTGAGCAATATTTTTGCTCGCTGTGTTTAATGTAAGAGTAGTGTTGAGGACAAACAGTGCCCATGTGCTTAGAGGTGATCTGCCTGTGAGCGTGTGCTTCAAAGTTGCATCGAGGCCCCAAAAGGACTTTCAGGAACAGCTTCCTTAAGAGCAGAGTGGGCAAATGTTAACTGCTTTGCAAATCTGTAGCACACAGAACCACTTTGTTTTCCTTTCCTTTATGTTCTTGCTGCTTCTGACTCTCCACATCGTTCTCATTGCCATTCTATTTTTATTTTCCCTTCTAGTCTCTGAGGTGTTTTAAAGGGTGTATATGTAATGTTTATTTACATATACTGCCTTGTGGCTACATGCATCCAGCTGTCTGCTAAACTAACCCTGCTTCTGATGCACTTTTGCTGTAACTGAATTAATGAAAAGCAAATCAGTTTACCTCAGTTTATCTTGCACCTGATGAATGATTGCCCATAAATGGAAGTGTCATCTTGGATTGCTTTCTGTAAAGTGCCAGCACAATCCTGTATGTTACAGGCTGAATGGCTAAGTAATACCAACCACTAAATAACTGGAGTGTTTTATTGTTTAATCTGTAACAACTGCTGTGAAATGACAGTGACTGCATTGATCTGTGTCCAAATGACAGCTGTGTTGGTTGATGTGCTTCTTGGTATGAAGTTAACTTGAATTGTCAATGTCATATGAGATTTATTTAACTATTGGAACTCCCCTGTATAATTCTTGCAATAATTGTTTAGATTATTGGTTCTTTTTAGTTTAGTATTTCATCAGTTAGCTGCTATGTGAAACCAAACAAGATTAAAAACCTAACCTGAATTTGTATTGCACCATTTATGCTTTCATCTTTGTGCTATTAGACAGGGATTGTTTTGAACAACTGTTTTATTACATCTTGATGAAGCTGTTTTAAGAATATTTGAGAGTGGCTCTGATTGCCTGACCTGATTATATTCAAAATGTTTCATATTATAGTATCCTAATTTTTAATGTCAATCAAAGAATCTAAAAATAATCCTTCAAGACTCTCCTGGCTAACTACAATCTATGAAGCTGTGAATGCATGCTTAGGATTGTAAGTCTCAAAAGCAAATAGTAGAATAGAATAGACCAGATTGGAAGAGACCTTCAAGATCATCGCGTCCAACCCATCACCCAATCCAACACCACCTAATCAACTAACCCATGGCACCAAGCACCCCATCAAGTCTCCTCCTGAATACCTTCAATGATGGTGACTCCACCACCTCCCTGGGCAGCCCATCCCAATGGGCAATCACTCTCTCTGTGTAGAACTTCTTCCTAACATCCAGCCTAAACCTCCCCTGGTGCAGCCTGAGACTGTGTCCTCTTGTTCTGGTGCTGGCTGCCTGGGAGAAGAGACCAACCTCTGCCTGTCTACAACCTCCCTTCAGGTAGTTGTAGAGAGCAGTAAGGTCACCCCTGAGTCTCCTCCAGGCTAAGCTACCCCAGCTCCCTCAGCCTCTCATCATAGTATCAGTCAGGGTTTGAAGGGACGACAAGGATCATCTAGTTCCAACCCCCCAGCCATTGGCAGGGACACCTCACACTAGATCAGGCTGGCCAGAGCCTCAGCCAGCCTGCTCTTAAACACCTCCAGGGATGGGGCCTCAACCACCTCCCTGGACAACCTATTCCAGGGCTTTACCACTCATGGTGAAGAACTTGCTCCTCACATCCAGCCTGAATCTCCCCACCTCCAGCTTCATTCCATTCCCCCTAGTCCTATCACTACCTAAGATCCTGAGAAGTCCCTCCTCAACCTTTTTGTAGGCCTCCTTCAGATACTGGAAGGCCACATGAAATATGAAATAAGAGTCCCCTTGCAGATTCAAAAGTAGTGACTACTCACCTGAAAGGAGTTTCTGTGGCAAGCAGGTCTTTGAGTGGTTATATCCCATTAAGGTGATTCTCATTCAGGAAATGAACCTACGAGATCCCAAGAGTTTGACCACCAAAGTTGTGTCCAGGAGAGGGGCCAGCAAACTCTGAGCACCTTATAGTTTGGGTTTTTCCTTAAGCCCACTTTCTGGGCATTAAGTCTTGAAGGATTAGTTCTTGCCCTTGCATGTACTGTAACTCAGATAATTCTTTTTATGTGAACCTCCTGTTGCAGATGAAACTTTCCATCAGTGTCGAATCTCAAATGCTAGTTGAAGAATCCTACTTGCTTTAAAATGCATGTCATTTTTTTCCATGTGGAATGCAGCTTTCAGTTTGTGCTTTGGTTACTTGCAGTGGACAAACTAAGCAGTGTGTTAGTAGCCATGATTGTTCTCCTTTGTAGGTTTCTGACAAAGAGAAGATTGATCAACTTCAAGAAGAACTTTTGCGCACTCAGGTAACTTCTGAACTACTGCTGGCTTAGTTAGAGATACATGTGCAGCAGGCTCAGGTTTGCTGGACAAAAGCACACCTGAAATACAAGATATTTGGTTAAAATGCAGGGGTTTCTTTCAGTCTCTGAGTTTATCAAAGACAGAGTTGACTGTTGGCACACACCAAAGCTTGGTGTAATCATACTTTCCCAAAAGTACAGAATCACAGAGGATTAGGGGTTGGAAGGGACCTCAAAAGGTCATGCAGTCCAACTCCCCTGCCAGGGCAGGATCACCTGGAGTAGGTCATGCAGAAAAGTACCTTCCTTGTCTTCATTGCTATATATTCCTGAAATATCAAGTGAGCCCATGAGTGGTATACAAATAGAGTGGTGATATTCTGGTTTTTAACTTGTTCTGCATGTTAGCTCCTAACATTCTACAGGTCTCTTTTCTAATTCCAGTGCTACTGAATATGTCTGTGGTATCTTTTCTGTTTAAATGTCACTTTTCTTGCAGGAAGACAAAAGAGTTTACTTATTAAGAGGTTATGGTATTGATCCCTCAATCTAGAAGACACCATTTCTAGTAAAGTAAAGAAACTTTTAAGTACATTTGTCCAAGGGGGAAAAATAGCCATCATATGGGATGTGTGCAGTGAGAAATTCAGATGATAGTACAGTGGCATTTAGGAGAAATAAAGTATCCTTGTGTTTGTGTGTGTGTGCCTTGCATTAAGAAAAAACATTGCAGTGACAGTGTTAGAGTTGTATATAAGCCATGCAGTATTAATCAAAACAATTGTGAAGCAGTGAGCAGTTCTTTCAATTAAAGCTGTTTCTATGATTGAGCTATTTGGTGCAAAAATTGCTCTGGGTGGATTAAAAGCTTTTTCTCTAAAATTCATTCTCTCTGTTGCTCAGCTGCATTGTTTTGATGTGAGGTCCTATAGCCTCTTTTTTATATTTCACAGAATCATAGAATGGTCCAGGCCAGAAGGGACCTCCAAAGGTCATCCAGTCTGACCTCCCCACAGTCAGCAGGGACATCCCCAGCTTGATCAGGTTGTCCAGGGCCTCACTGAGCCTCACCTTGAATATCTCCAGGGAAGGGGCCTTAACTACCACCCTGGACAACCTGTTCCAGTATTCTACCATTCATAGTAAAGAACTTGTTCCTAACATTCAATCTACATCTGCTCTTTTCCAGCTTAAAGCTATTGCCCCTCAGCCTGTCACTGCAGGCCTTTGCAAACAGTCTTTCCCCATCCTTCTTGTAGCCCCCTTCAGGTATGGAAGATTGCTATTAGGTCTCCCCAGAGCCTCCTTTTCTCCAGGCTGAACACCCCCAGCTCCCTCAGCCTGTCCTCATAGCAGAGGAGCTCCAATCCCCTGATCCTTCTTGTGGCCCTCCTTTGGACCCTCTCCATCAGGTCCACATCCTTCCTCTATTGAGGGCTCCAGACCTGTACACAGTACTCCAGGTCCAGGTCTGCTAATTTTGAATGCATTATTACTCATCTCTTTTATAACAGCTTGGAATTTGATTTGTTCTTTAAAGTCCACTCAGGCCAAATAGATTTCCTCACCATGGAAAATAACTTTCAGAATAGGTATCAGTATCCATTCTCATCTCGTCTTCAGAGGGCTATCATAATCTAAACAGGACTAAACTGGTAGAGTTGTTTCTTGAACTGAGGTTCTGTACTGAAGAAGGAGTCTAAACTGGCCTTGAAACTTGACATTTGAGCCCTGTGATCTTTTTGATTGAACAGGCAGTTCCCAGTGGCACTAATTTCTGCCTGCCTGCATATATGTAGCTCCTTTGAAAATGATGCTTCTTTAAGATGCTTAGAGGTCCATTTATGTATTCTCACATTAGAAAGCTGTGGTCCTTTTAAAACATTTGAAGCTGAGGTGCTGTGTTGCTGAATTCAAAGAGTCTCTCTTGATGGTCCTGTATTTTTAATAGACTCTAGCAATCACAAAGGTTTCTCTGTTTGTTTAAAGACCTGCTTGAAGGGTAAGACATTCTTCATACATAAAACTTTGCTCCTGTGAGTGGCCCCTTTCTGTAATTGCAAGACTGTGTTTGTGCCATTGTGTTGCAGCTCAAGTACCAAAGAATGCTTGAACGACTAGAGAAGGAGAACAAAGAACTAAGAAAGCTGGTACTGCAAAGAGATGACAAGGGAATTCATCAGAGGAAATTAAAGGTACTTTACACGTTACAAATCAGCACAGAGATCTAACTGTGCCATATTTTCCCTGCTGCTGTTCTAAATTGAATTTGTTCAGTCATCTATGAACTTGAAACATTATCTGTGCTAATTTATGGTGTTTTTTTTTTACATGCCAAGGCTTTTATACACCTCTTTTTGTTTTGAGCTGCATAAGGTTTGTGAGTGACAGCAGTTGAAGGTACAAAGGGGTTACCAGGTCTTAAGTAAGTAACATACCTAGTTAAGTAGAAAATGTGGATTGGGGTTTTTGATATACCTTCACTGTATTTACTCATAAATATGCTTCCAGCTCTCCTTGCAGGCATAATCTGATATCTCTGTGCTTTGTTATGAGTTTGGTAGGAATACATCTTTCAATGGCCTTATATAAATCCATGGAGACTGCGTTAACTATCCTTTGGCTTTTGTCTCCCAGCATCCTGAGCATTCTAAAAACTGACATTTTCTGCCTCTCTGTGTCACTTCCTGACCAATATGGATCTTCCTTTTTCCTCTGGGAACTGGAAGATAAAGAGCTCTTCCCTGTACAGAATGAGGTTGATGGTTCTCTGTACCCTTATTACATAGAATACATAGAATAAACCAGCTTGGAAGAGACCTTCAAGATCATCGTGTCCAACCTATCAACCAATCCAACCCACCTAAACAACTAACCCATGGCACCAAGCACCCCATCCAGTCTCCTCCTGAACACCTCCAATGATGGTGACTCCACCACCTCCCCAGGCAGCCCATTCCAATGGGCAATCATTCTCTCTGTATAGAACTTCTTCCTAATGCTTACTGTTCATCAGGTTGAAAATAGAATAGAATTAAGCAGGTTGGAAGAGACCTTTGAGATCATTGAGTCCAACCCATCATCCAACACCATCTAATCAACTAAACCACGGCACCAAGCACCCCACCCAGTCTGGATTTAATGGAACAAACTCAATTCAGCTTCTTACTTTGAAATTGAAGTCTAAGTGCTGCAGTTCTCTTATGCTGTGCATAAGAGCTCTCGTTTTGCTCCTTCAGCAAGATGCATTTGCAGCTACAATGTGCTTCCTAAAACAAATCTGTGCTGCAATAAGGCCGTTTAGGTTTCAAATCACAGGGAGAGGATAAACAGGTTCTTACAGATGAGTTTACAGGATGTTCAGCTGAAGCAGTCTGAAACTGAATCTTCATTCTGTTAATTGGTTGTGTTTTTTCCCTCTCTTGCTTTTTTTCTGTTGGTGGTAGAAATCCTTGATTGATATGTATTCTGAAGTGCTCGACATCCTCTCTGATTATGATGCCAGTTATAACACTCAAGATCACCTACCTCGAGTAAGTAGACCCATCCAAGGGGTTTCTGAATTGAAATGGCAATGCTATGATTGGATAGAACTTTTAATTCTATTCCAGAATAATCCAAGGCTAGTACTAGGCTGGTTTTGGGTAACTCCATCTGTTCTCCACTTTTAAATGCAACAAAAGAATTTTGAGGATAACCAATGTAGAATAGAGTAGAGTAGAATAGAGTAGAATTAACCAGGTTGGAAGAGACCCTTGAGATCATCAAGTCCAACCTATCATCCAGCACCATCTAATCAACTAAACCATGGCACCAAGCACCTCATCCAGTCTCTGCCTAAGCACCTCCAGTGATGTAACTATGATAAGCCTGTCTTGGCTCATGGATAAAACCCTGTCTGCATATAGGTACTGCTGCTGTGTTCAGCCTTTCATTTAAAATGGTTTCACTCTCAGCACTGCAGCCTCCTCAGCATTGTAAAATTGCTTTTGTCTCCAGTGTGTACCAGCAGAGCTGAGATGGTAAGGTGACACAGCTAGCTGACTCCCCACAGCAGTGCTGGTGTGGAATGGGGAGCCTGAGAGTGGTTTTAGCTGGAGCCTGAGAGTGGTTTTAGCTGTCCTGGCTTGCACTTCTTGCTTGCACAACCAAGTGTAGCACTGGTGGCTTCTATAGGAAGCCAGTAAGGTGGGGAAATGACAGCAACTACATCAGCAATCAGCCTTCTCCAGGCAGAAGCAGCATTTGGGAGGTGATCAGGAACATTTAAGAGGTGATCATTTAGGAAGTGTTTTGCCTGCTGACTTTGTGCAAGGACAGAACTGTCTGCCATGAGAACATCAAGGCCTTCCTCTCTTTATTAGGTGGCTTGGCAAATGATATCTGTCAGGTGCTTTGTGGGCTGTGCTGTCTTAAGCCCAAGTCAATGCTTTTAGGTGACTAAGTGTTAGTATTCTTCAGGGATTCCGTATTTAAACAGGTGCACCTCTTTTCAAACACAACACAGCCAGTGTCATACAGATTAACATCTTTTCAGTCAGCTTTTGTCTAAGCTTCCAAAATGTCCTGCTGGAAGTGAATGGCTGTTTAAATTCTCACTTAAGGTGGTGGTGGTTGGAGATCAAAGTGCAGGAAAGACCAGCGTGTTAGAAATGATTGCCCAAGCCCGCATCTTCCCTCGAGGCTCTGGGGAGATGATGACACGTTCCCCTGTGAAGGTAAGAAACATCATCATCTCTGATTCAGCATTTGCAATGTAGTTTCCCACTGATTATGCTGTTAAGTGGGGTATATGTGAACTTCTGGTTGTAAAATGGCCCCAAAGCAGTGGTGTTCCTCAGGGATCAGTACTGGGTCCAGTTTTCTTCCTTATCTTCATTAACAAGCTAGATGAGGGGACAGAGTGTGCCCTCAGCAAGTTTGCTGATGATACAGAACTGGGAGGGGTGGCTGATACACCTGGAGGTTGGGGAGGAATAACAGCAGGCACCAGTACAGATGAGATGTTGTCCTGCTGGAAAGCAGCTCCATGGAGAAAGACCTTGCAGTCCTGGTGGATGGCAAGTTATCTGCAGGACAGTAATGCGCCCTTGTGGCCAAGAAGGCCAATGGTATCCTGTGTGCTTATCATTATGTCTCTGTATTAGTTTTACCATATTTTCTCACTTAAGGCTTTTAACATTTAGGTAACCCTTAGTGAAGGTCCCCACCATGTGGCTTTATTCAAAGACAGCTCTCGGGAGTTTGATCTGACCAAGGAGGAGGATGTAAGTATCAAGAATTGAGAACCTTGTGTCTTTGTGAGCTGATTAGCTCCCACTTAATCACAGTGAAATATGGTTGGTGGAGCAAGGCATTATATCCATTATTATCTCTTAGTGTGTGTTTTGGCTGGCTCTACAGGATCAAAAGTAGAAGGAGCTGCTGTGCTCTACAGGTAGTCTGTCTTTTAGCACCCCCTTTCTGAGACTTAGGTATTCAATGTGCATTTGAGACAGAATTTATCAGCAGAGGTCTGAATCCCTGAGTAAACTCTCTTAGTTGTTTTGGTGATTTTTATTTTATCACAGTTACAAGGAGTTCTTATATTTGATATGTTGCTTTTCTCAAAACAGCTTGCAGCTTTGAGAAATGAAATAGAAATCAGAATGAGAAATAGTGTGAAGGAAGGGTGCACTGTTAGCACTGAGGTAAGACTTCTCAAATATTTACTGGCAAGTGTCTGTGGATATATATCTTCTCATAGAATGGTCTGGGTTGGAAGGGACCTTCAAAGGCTCTCCAGTCCAACCCCCTCTGCAGTAAGCAGGGGCTTCCTCAACTAGATCAGGTTGCCCAGAGCTCTGTTGAGCCTCACCTGGAATATCTCCAGGGATGGAGCCTCAACCACCTCCTTGAATATTCCTCAGTTAGCAGACTTTGGTGAATCCAGGTTGCACATACTTAATATTTTGCACTATGCAAAGTGTCTTTGGACTGCTAAAATCTGCTTTATGTGCCAATTATGTGCACATGTAATTGGACCTGCTATTGAAAATACAGGCTGCTGCTGGGTCAGAGCATATCTTAGTGTAAATGTGGCTATCTAATTACCTAGGGAGTAGATGTGTGTGTAAACCTTTCCCTTCAATTTTCCTTCACAGACCATCTCTTTAAGTGTGAAAGGTCCTGGTTTGCAGAGAATGGTGTTGGTTGATTTGCCTGGAGTCATTAGTGTAAGTATGCAATAAATGAGGTGGGGGTGGGGGGGGAAATACATATCTTTAAGACCTGTAAATGAGATGGTGTTATAAGTGAGATCATTCACTGTTGTTGGTTTGGGTTTTTCACATCTTTCTGTGTTCTTTTGTTTTCCTTTTAATTGTGTATCTCCACATGCATATTAAAGACTGTGACATCAGGTATGGCTCCAGATACAAAGGAAACTATCTTTAGCCTCAGCAAGGCCTACATGCAGAATCCTAATGCCATCATCCTTTGTATTCAAGGTAATGAGTCTAGATGGTTATCCACCTGGGGGGGGGGCTTTAATTGTTTTAATTGTTATTTTTGCATCATCCTGGGGACTACTGATTGGTTTGGGGTTGTTTTTTCTCTTTGTGGTAATCTTTCTAGTGTACAAAACAGCATGCTGGGGAATGTCTGTTTATAAATGAAGGCACCTTTGATATGCATAGCAAAAAGCAGCTTTTTGATAAGAGTGGTTTTTAGGCTGGATGTTAGGAAGAAGTTCTTCATAGAAAGAGAGATTGGCCATTGGAATGGGCTGCCCAGGGAGGTGGTGGAGTCACCATCACTGGAGGTGTTTAGGAAGAGGCTGGATGGGGTGCTTGGTGCCATGGTTAAGTTGATTATATAGTGTTGGATGATAGATTGGACTTGATGATCTCAAAGGTCTCTTCCAACCTGGTCTGGTCTATTCTATTCCTATTCTATTCCTATTCTATTCCTATTCTATTCCTTTTCTATTCCTATTCCTTTTCTATTCCTATTCCTTTTCTATTCCTATTCCTTTTCTATTCCTATTCCTTTTCTATTCCTATTCCTTTCTATTCCTATTCCTTTCTATTCTATTCTATTCTATCACTTACAAAATGGTAGTGACAATAAAATTCCAGATGTCTTCAGAAGTATTTTTGGAGGCTGCAGACAACAACAGAGATTAATATTTTTAGCAGGCTGGTATTTGCTCCAAATTCATCCAATTTTTATTCTTTTTTTAAATGATACTGGAAGCAAAGCAAATTCCCACTCTGCCTACCCAAAAAAGGTAACATAAGTGTGATTCTAATGGTTTTAAGTTGTAGCAGGAAACTTGATAGCTGCTATATCTTCAATACCATGTGGTAGATTACATAGTCCCTAAAATAATACTTCATTGCTCTTTGTTTTAGATGGCTCGGTAGATGCAGAACGCAGCATCGTCACAGACTTAGTCAGCCAAATGGATCCCCAGGGCAAAAGGACAATTTTTGTGCTGACTAAAGTTGATCTTGCTGAGAAGAACGTGGCTAGCCCAAGCAGGGTGAGTTGTAACTATTTGTCTCACATTATGATGGCTAAAGTCACACATGGAAAAGTACTTGAGATGCTGTTTAGTAGTCATGAGGTCTTGGGTGACAGGTTGGACTTGATGATCTTGGAGGTCTTTTCCAACCTTATTGATTCTATGCTGTCAGAAATATTGGACCTCACCTGCCTGTTCTAGATAGTTTTGAGTGCTTATTTCTGTATTCTGCCTGATTTTGTTGCTTTTAGTCTCTCTCAGGCTTTGCCAGTAGTGATCAGCTACGTGACTCCAGTCACAGCTTGACTACAGGTTGCTGTACTATTGGTTCCTTACATGCAGGTGACCTGGACAAGTTCACTGCCCTGAGAAGGCTTTAGAATATTCAAGAATAGGCCTTTTCCCTTCCTTTCATGTTTTGCTGTGTTGTATCTTACTTGTTCTATGCCTTTACTTATTTTTTTGTTCATTGGAAGTATCAATAGAATTCAGAGTCCCATGGTATCTATGCATAGATACAGCTAGAGCTGGTTTAAAACCTTTACTGAAGGAAAGAATGTCTCTGCAAAGTTAACCAAAATCCTTTCTTTTCACAGATCCAGCAGATAATTGAAGGCAAACTCTTCCCAATGAAAGCTTTGGGCTATTTTGCAGTTGTTACTGGGAAAGGTAAAGAAAGCTCTAGCTCTGCTTATTTTCTCCTTGACAACAGAGAAAACGGTCTAAACGGAACTGCTGCAGCCCTCTTTTCTTTCTCCAGGGAACAGCAGTGAAAGCATTGAATCCATTAAAGAATATGAAGAGGAATTTTTTCAAAATTCAAAGCTGCTAAAGTATGTTGCTGTTTCTTCCTTTGAATAAGATGAGCCTGTGTTGGTAAATGCTGGCATCAGTTCTGCTGGCTGAGCTAAACTAAAGGATGGCAGCGTGAAAGTTCTGTTTGAGTGTCTAAGGGGTGACCAAGTTAGCCTTGGTTCATAATGCTTGCTATAAGTCAGTGTTAGAGAGGTGAGCATCTTCAGGCAGTTCTTCAGAGGTTTTTGCCCCTCCCCATTGGCTGTAGAAGAACAAAGTTCCCAGCCTATGAGTAGGCACTGGGAGGAGCAAATCCAGCCCAACTGTGAATTGTAGTGCCTCTAAGTATCAGTTGTTTTGGTGTGACAGCTCTGTTGTATTCAGAGGGTTAGCTCATACATTCTGCTGGAAGTTACATTGAGCAGAGTTTTCATTTCCCAAGCTCCTATTTCTCAGGGAAGTAGGCTGCACAGTCTTGGGGGCTGCTGTCTTGGGGATTGCTATAGAGAAGGGCGACAAAGCTGGGGAGGGGTTTGGAGCACAAGCCCTATGAGGAGAGGCTGAGGGAGCTGGGGTTGCTTAGCCTGCAGAAAAGGAGACTCAGGGGATACCTTATTGCTGTCTACAAGTACCTTAAGGAAGGTTGTAGCCAGGTTGGGGTTGGTCTCTTCTCCCAGGCAACCAGCCCCAGAACAAGAGGACACAGTCTCAAGCTGTGCCAGGGGAGGTTTAGGCTGGAGGTTAGGAAGAAATTCTTCATAGAGAGAGTGATTGGCTGTTGGAATGTGCTGCCCAGAGAGGTGGTAGAGTCACCATCACTGGAGGTGTTTAGGAGGGGACTTAATGGGGTGCTTGTGCCATGGTTTAGTTGATTAGATGGTGTTGGATGATAGGTTGGACTGGATGATCTTGAAGGTCTCTTCCAACCTGGTCTATTCTAGTCTAGTTTAGTCTAGTCTAGTCTATTCTATCCCTGCATTTGACCTCTAGAAGAAAAATCTAATTTGAGGTGAGGGGAGTGTTGGGTTGGGTTTTATTCCCTTGCTTTGGTGGTTATCTATATTGAGCATTTTGGAGAGAGAGACTGGAACCTGTGTTGGGTGAACATTGACATGTTATTCTCTGCTACAGAGAGCAAAGCTCTAACCTTGTGAGTAGAAACTGGAAGCCAGAAAACAGGAATATGAATAGAAGAATTTCCTCTAGCTGTCTGTCTTTATAGGACATGTATGCTGAAGGCCCACCAGGTAACAACAAAGAACTTAAGTCTTGCTGTGTCAGATTGCTTTTGGAAAATGGTGAGAGAGTCTGTGGAGCAGCAAGCAGATGCTTTTAAAGGTAAGTATCTTGTCAAAAACCAAGTGCAAAAGTGAAAGTAGCAGCTTGCTGTGAAACAGTTCTTCCATGTACATACAACATTGTTTTGCCAGCACTCTTAGGCAGTTGGGGGGTTCTGTGTTTTCTATGGTCATCATTTCTCACTAATTGGTAGTTGCCCCAGGTCATCTTTACAGAGGCATAAGGTATTTCATGGTGTGAAGAGCTTGCTCTAAAATCCAAAGGAGTAAATAATTATGAAGGAAACTGTGGGGGGGGGGGGGGGGGGTGAAATATGGTCCCTGTGGGCAAAACACAGTTCCTCACTGGATTCAGTTGTTCTTTGAAATGGCACCATCAGCCAGGGCAGGACTGACTTGCACACAGCACTAAGTTGAATGACCCTTTTTCCACCACATTTTTATCAGTGCATGAATCCTGCAATTTACAGACAGTGTCTGAGTGTACACAGCTAAAATCTTTAGTCATTTGCAGCAGCACTACAAGCTCTGTGGAGGGTTTATGGCAACTGTAGGAGCCACTGAACTTCTAAGGTAGTCTTGAAGGGCAACAAAGCTGGTGAGGGGTTTGGAGCACAAGCCCTACGAGGAGAAGCTGAGGGAGCTGGGAGTGTTTAACCTGGAGAAGAGGAGGCTCAGGGGAGACCTTCTTGCTGTCTACAACTACCTGAAGGGAAGTTGTAGCCAGGTGGGGGTTGGTCTCTTTTCCCAGGCAACCTGTGACAGAACAAGAGGACATAGTCTCAAGCTGTGCCAGAGGAGGTTTAGGCTGAGATGTTGGGAAGAAATTCTTCACAGAAAGAGAGATTAGCCATTGGAATGTGCTGCCCAGGGAGGTGTTTAAAAAGAGACTGCATGAGGCCATGGTTTGGTTGATTAGATGGTGTTGGGTGATAGGTTGGACTTGATGATCTCAAAGGTCTTTTCCACCCTGGTTAATTCTGCATTCTGTATGCATAGAGACAGCTAAAGAAACTGAAGACCTTGTTTGTGATTTTTTTTTGCAGCCACACGTTTCAATCTTGAGACTGAATGGAAGAACAATTACCCCAGGTTAAGAGAGCTTGACAGGGTAAAGTACTGCTTTAATTTGTGTGCTACAAAGTGTTGAAGAGTATGGCTTCAAATCTATGCCATTTAGTCTCATGTGTGAAGGTTTCTTCAAGTTAACATAAACTACTGACACTTTGATATGGGAGGACAGTGTAAATTATTGTAAGGGAGGGCAATAGTGAAATCACTGTTGTTTGCAATAGTGTGCTTCAGAGTGGTGATCTTTGGTGCATAATAAATCCTTCACTATTCTAGCATCCAGCTAAGTGACTTAATTTACCCACAGGAATAGGTCAGTGTTTCTTTGTGGTCATGACAGTTTTAATTCCCTGCTCCTTCAGACAGGGTAACAAAATAAATAGGATTCCATTCTCCATTAATTCCAGAATATTCAGATGCCTTACCTGACCAGGCATGCAAGAGATGGGTTGGAAGATGTGTAGTAAACCAGGGTAGCTTTTGACAAGCACATACACAGTGCAGAACATTTTGGGCTCAAAGGCCATAAGAAAAAGGTTGTGGTTTAAATTTTATGTGGAAAGATGATCAAACTCTACTTGAAGTCTTACTGTTCCCTGTTTTTCCTTTCACATAGAATGAACTGTTTGAAAAAGCAAAGAATGAGATCCTTGATGAAGTCATAAGTTTGACTCAGGTCACACCCAAGCACTGGTATGGTAATTTTTTTTTCCCTTTTCTTATTTCTATTGGGTGTCTGTTTGGTTTGGGGTTTTTTTGCATCAGAAGTTTGCTTTTAAAATACAAAGAGCCTTCAATCATCTGATCAGTAAGGAACTGTTTGTCTTAGCATCCATTTTGTCCTTGTGGAAGTCATCTTTGTTTATTATCCTGAAGCAGAAAATACTTTTATCATGCATCATCAAACTGTGCAGGCTGTCAGTTTGTGGTTTGTTCTGGCTTTGTACACTTACAATGACCAGCAGATATTCCCCAGAAATGAGAAGTCACAAGAAAGGTGTTTTGGGATCTTCATTTGAAGTATGAATCTGAAATTCCTCTTGCTGTGTGAGGATTATTATCATTCTGCATATTGAAATTAGGTAGAGATGTCCTTGAGGGGAAAAAATGGGTTTGTATTCCTGTGAATCAGAGACTTGAATGGTAAGATTATGTAAGTCCTGACTGTCAGAAGAGCTGCTCTGGGTGTTTGGGAGTTTCATCCTCCATGTGGACCTCCTTAATAGCCTCAGCCAAGGAGCATCATACTACACTGCCCTTTGTAAGGCACAGACATAGGAGACTGAGTTTAGCCTAAGTGTTTTGAAGTCTAGCATCACTGCATAGTAAAACCACTGAGATGTAGGCTGAGAGGAGATTAGCCACTTTGACAGCCTGCTGCACCACAACTGAGAACCACAGGGGGGAAAAAAAAGGTGTTTAATGCCTTCAGTAACCTGAATTGAACTGTTCACTTGGTCATATAGTAAAAACCAAGACAAAATGTATGACTCTGAAAGTCCTTAGGGTAAATCTGGATATGTGGATGTGTTCAGAGTAAGTGTTGTAAGCAGCAAATTAGTCTGGAGTTGTGTTCTAGTCCACATGTAGTGCAGCTTTGCCTTTCTGGTGTTTGTTGCTGTTCACCATGTAATAGATCCTGAAGCACCCTGGCCCATGTCTAGTCTTGCTTCATTATGTGTTGTGGATCAAGTGGGTGCACAGCATGAATGAGCTTTCCTCTTGAGAGTTAAGAAGTAGTGGTGGTTCTGGTTTTATAGCACTTGATGAGTAGAACTGGAAACCTAAGTTGTGGAAAATGCTGAACTTCTAAAGCTGTCTTTGCTGCTGGAAATGTATGTTTGTGTCCTTAGTTCCAAGCATATATGGGATGAAGTTGGGGGGTTTAGTGTTGTTCAGGGCTGAACATGAGCCAGCAGTGTGCCCAGGTGGCCAAGAAGGCCAACGGCATCCTGGCCTGCATCAGGAGCAGTGTGGCCAGCAGGAGCAAGGAATTCATTGTGCCCTGGATTCAGCACTGGTTAGGCCACACCTTGAGTCCTGTGTCCAGTTCTGGGCCCCTCAGTTTAAGAAGGACATTGAGACACTTGAATGTGTCCAGAGAAGGGCAATGAGGCTGGGGAGAGGCCTTGAGCACAGCCCTGTGAGGAGAGGCTGAGGGGCTGGGGGTGTCTAGCCTGGAGAAGAGGAGGCTCAGGGGAGACCTTCTTGCTGTCTGCAACTACCTGAAGGGAGGTTATAGCCAGGTGGGGGTTGGTCTCTTCTCCCAGGCAACCAGCAGCAGAACGAGAGGACACAGTCTCAAGCTGTGTCAGGGGAAGTTTAGGCTGGAGGTGAGGAGAAAGTTCTTCATGGAGTTGTTAGCTATTGGAATGTGCTGCCCAGGGAGGTGGTGGAGTCCCCATCCCTGGAGGTGTTCAAGAGGGGATTGGATGTAGCACTTGGTGCCATGGTTTAGTAGTCATGAGGTGTTGAGTTGACAGGTTGGACTTGGTGATCTTTGAGTTCTTTTCCAACCTTGTTGATTCTATGATTTCCTGTGCTCTGTAGTCTTCTTGTCTCACTGTTTCTACCAAATGGAATCCATACCTGCTAGTCACTTCATATGTGTTACAGCACATCACCTGTGTTACAACTTCCATTTCAGGGAGGAGATTCTTCAGAAGACTTTATGGGAAAGGGTATCTACTCACGTGATTGAGAATATATACCTTCCAGCAGCACAGACTATGAACTCAGGGACATTTAACACCACTGTAGACATCAAACTGAAGCAGTGGACTGACAAGCAGCTGCCTAATAAAGCAGTAGAGGTGAGAACTTTGGTATTTTTTCTTCTTAACAAAAAAATCTGTGCAAAGCCTGTTGGGATAAAAGCATAGCCCCAGAGTAGAAAGGTGGGGGTCTGAAGGGCTAACTGCTGTTCATGTAACCAGCTTACATGTCAGAGAAGGCTGGCAAGAATGGGTTGGGTTGGAAGGGACCTGCAAAGGTCATCTAGTCCAACCCCACTGCAGTGAGTAGGGACATCCTCAATTAGATCAGGTTGCTCAGAGCCTTGTTCAGCCTCACCTGGAATATCTCCAGGGATGGGGCCTCAACCTTTTCCAATATTCCACCACCCTCACAGTAAAGAATTTGTTCTTCACATCCAATCTAAATCTACTCTTCTCTAATCTCAAACCATTGCCCCTTGTCCTACCGCTCCAGGCTTTTGGTAACAGTTCCACTGCAGCCTTCTTTTAAGCCCCCTTCAGGTACTGGAAGGCCACTATTGAGTCTGTCTGGAGCCTTCTCTTGGAATAGAATAGAATAGAATAGACCAGGTTGGAAGAGACCTTCGAGATCATCGAGTCCAACCTATCATCCAACACCACCTAATCAACTAAACCATGAAACCAAGCACCCTATCAAGTCTCCTGCTAAACACCTCCAATGATGGTGACTCCACCACCTCCCCAGGCAGCCCATTCCAATGGGCAGTCACTCTCTCTGTGTAGAATTTCTTCCTAACCACCAGCCTAAACCTCCCCTGGTGCAGCTTGAGACTGTGTCCTCTTGTTCTTTTCTCCAGGCTGAACAACCCCAGCTCCCTCAGCCTGTCCTCACAGCAGAGGTGTTCCAGCCCCCTAATAATTTTCATGTCCCTCCTCTAGACCCACACTATCGTGTCCATGTCCTCCTCCTGTTGAGGGATATCAGAATACCAGTATCTTGAGAAGAAAACGCAGCAGGAACATTCCATTGTGCTCTTCCAGTCATTTTTTTCCCCCCCCTTCCCTATTAAAGACCAAAATCCACCTCCTTTTCCAAGGCTAATCAAACCCTTTTATCTGAGTATACCCACGTTCAGTAGATGTCAGCAAACTTAGCAGCATGACACCTGTTCCAGTAGCACAGCAAAGCTTAGCCTGATCATAAGGTTGACTTTAGTAGTCACGGAAAAGGAAAGCGGAGGGGAAAGTCAATTTCTTGCTCTTGCCTGTTGCTTTCTGAAAGTGTGACAAATTCGAGTGGTCCATTTCAGTAGGCATTTCCTGCTCTTCTTTCTAGGTGGCATGGGAGACTTTGCAAGAGGAGTTTTCCCGTTTCATGACCGAACAGAAAGGAAAGGAGCACGATGACATCTTCGACAAACTGAAACAAGCTGTCAAGGAGGAAACTATTAAGCGACACAAATGGAATGAGCGAGCAGAGGATAGCCTGGTATAATGCAGTGGCATGTGGGGCACTGTTGACTAAATGCTGTGGAAATAGTTCTTCTAAAGCTGTTTATTCAATAGTTTTGCATTCTTTTAATGTAGTTATAAAGTGATAGGGAGAGATGTCCATCTCTTCTATATCATAATGTGAATCAGCTGTTTCTCAATTAATTTCATTGTATTATGTTAATGAGAAGCATAGAATAGCTTGGGTTGGAAGGGACCTCCACAGGTCATCTAGTCCAGCCTCCCTGCAGCCATCATGGACAACCCCAACTAGATCAGATTGCCCAGAGCCCTGTCAAGCCTCACCTTGAACACCTCTGAAGATGGGGCTTCAACCACCTCCCTGGGCAACCTGTTCCAGGGTTCCACCACCCTCATGGTGCAGAACTTGTTCCTAACATCCAGTCTAAACCTACTCTTCTCTAGTTTGGAGCCATTGGTCCTTGTCCTATCACTACAGGCCTTTGTAAACAGTCCCTCTCCAGCCTTCTTGTAGGCCCCCTTCAGGTTCTGGAAAGTCTCTATTAGGTCTCCTTGGAGCCTTCTCTTCTCCAGATTGAGCAATCACAGCTCCCTCAGCCTGTCCTCATAGGAGAGATGTTCCAGTCCCCTGATCATTTTTGCAGCCCTCCTCTGGACCTGCTCCATCAGGACCATGTCCTTCCTGTATTGAGGGCTAATGACATCTAGTAAATTGAATTGGTTGGTTGACAAAAAAAGTCCTATATAATCCCCTGGTTTCCCAAGGACACCCTTGTGAGGATTGTTTAGCATCAGCACATTTGTTCTGTTAAGTATAGCCACAGAAAACAGCAGCATTTCTGTAATCTGCAGGGATTTCATGTTGTTTGCTGTGTTACTTTTTTTGCATCATTTAGGCTATAGACAAGAGTCAAATTAAAGGCAGAAGACAGTATTTTGGCAGTGCTTATAAAGGTGCCTCTTAAATAAATCCTGTGTGCCCAGTCACAGACTCACAGAACATAATTCTGTATTCTGTATAAGGGATTGGAAGGGACCTCAAAAGATCATCCAATCCAATTCCCCTGCCAGAGCAGTGTCATCTAGAGCAGGTCCCACAGGAACACATCCAGGCAGGTTTTGAATGTCTGCAGAGAAGGAGACTCCACAACCCCTCTGGGCAGCCTGTTTTGTCACCCTCACAGTGAAAACGTTTTTCTTCATGTGGAACCTCCTCTGCTCCAGCTTGCACCCATTGCCCCTTGTCCTATCACTGCACATCACTGAGCAAAGCCTAGCTCTGTCCTCTTGACACTGCCCTGCACATCATTGTAAACATGAATGAGGTCACCTCTCAGGCTCCTTTTCCCCAAACTAAGGAGCCCCAGCTCCGTGACAGTTTAGGCTGTGCCTTTAAGAAAGGATAAACTGTCACAAAGCCTAAACTGTCACAGGCTCCCTCAGCCTTTCCTCATAAGGGAGATACTTTTGTAGACATAAAAAAACCCAAAACAATTAAAAGACCACCAGAAATCTTCTTTTACTAATGCTAAATGAATGACTTCTTGTGTTCTGTGTTGCAGCGAGTGATCCAGCACAACGCCTTAGAAGATCGATCAATATCTGATAAACAGCAGTGGGATGCAGCTATTCACTTCATGGAAGAGACTCTCCAAAGTCGTCTCAAAGACAGTGAGTTGTGTGCTTTTGTTTTTAATCTCTGTCAATTCCTGGCTCTGGTTCACTTCACAGCCAGCTTTTGTATCAGCACCACTGTCCCAGTTTGAGGCAGATCCTCCCACCGGGGCAGGAGAAAAAAAAATGAGGCTCACACAGATGGATTGCAGAAGTGATGGAAAGTTTAAATGGAAAGGCAGTGAGTGTTTTACAGGGAGCTACAAGCACAGTAACAAAAAGGATCCCAAAGCACAGAGTCACTTATAGCATACCCAGAAGCATCCCAGCATTTCCCTTCTCCCTTCCTGAAGGTACACCCAAACCCCCCAGAGCTCTTTCTTCTCTGCCCCACCGCCCCCCCGCCCCGTTAGGCTAATCTCAGCTGGCCAGATCTGAGGTTGCCCTTCCCCCTTCTCCTCCTGGCATTAGGCCTAGCCAGGCCCAAGAGGCCTTGAGATAACTCCCCTTCCATTACAAGATAGGGAGCATCTCCCATGGGAGCAGCAAGGGAAGACAGAGGAAATGTGAGACCTTACTGATGGATTTATAGGGAGCAGGACATTATGGGTATGAAACACACAGCTTCCTGGGTCCACCCACTGGGCTGGACACCCAGGGCACTGGAGCTGTATCTTGTGTGGCAGCAACAGGAGGCACCCAGCCTAAACTGCCACTTACTGAGGATGGACTCAGTGCCCTCATCCAGATCATCAATAAAGATATTCTCATACTAAAACCAAACCCTAGCACAATACTTGCTACTAGAAGAAAATGAACTCTCTTTCAGCTCAGTATGCCATATCTAATGTTCTTAGGCGTAAAATGTCCATACCTGATCTTGTACCCAAGTTTAGAACTGTAAGCTTGGCTGATTACATGTATTTTGAGTGGTACTTCATGTCATGTTTCCTATTTTAGCTGAATCTGTTATTGAAGATATGGTGGGTCCAGACTGGAAAAAGAGATGGTTGTACTGGGTGGGCCGCACCAAAGAACAGGTAAGAGCAAGAAAAAGAACACAAAGAATTTGTAGTTTCATCACCTTTAGAAAACTGACTAGTGCTCTGTACATTTTAAAAGTATACCAATGCTCTTCACACTTAGATGGTTGTAAGTAACTTAGACAAAAACAAGCAAACAACCCCAACCTCCAAAAAAACCCCAGAAACTTTGCTTTTACTGATGATTGTTTGCCATAGAATCTTCTGTGGTGTAGTATTTATTTTTTCATGCTGTAGATACAATAGTTGGTAAACTGCTTTCCATTCATCAGCTGAATGATGTCTTTGCTCTTATGCCCTTGAGGTGAGTATTAAAGTTCTTGCAGTAGAAAGAAATGAATGAAAACAGGATGGAAAATGTTCTCTTCTTTGCTATCATAGAACGCTTCGGGTTGGAAGAGACTTCCAAAGGTCATCCAGTCCAACCCCCTCTGCAGTAAGCAGAGACATCCTCAACTAGATCAGGTTGCCCAGAGCTCTGTAGAGCCTCACCTTGAATATCTCCAGGGGTGGGGCCTCAATCAGCTCCCTAGACAACCTGTTCCAGCATTCCACCACGCTCATGGTGCAGAACATGTTCTCAGCATGCAATTTCTTAGCCATTGGAACGTGCTGCCCAGAGAGGTGGTGGAGTCGCCATCCCTGGAGGTGTTCAAGAGGGCACTGGATGTGGCACTTGGTACCATGGTGTTGGCACCTTGGTCATGAGGTGTTGGGTGACAGGTTGGACTCGATGATTTTTGAGGTCTCTTCCAACCTTATTGATTCTATTCTATGATTCCTGTTTGGATTTAATTAGTCTGGTATGGCATTATCACTGCCATTGTAGTGAGTGTAGACAGCTGTATTTTCTGATTGCCTGTTCTCATTGTAACCTCCCTTCTTATTTGCTCATAGCTTTTGGAAGTCTCTTCTGAGTTTAAATAGCACCTTCCATTCCAAACACAGAGTTGAGGGAGCTGGGGTTGTTCAGCCTGGAGAAGAAGAGGCTCTGGGGAGACCTAATAATGACCTTTAAGAACTTGAAGGGCACCTACAAGAAAGCTGGAGAGGGACTTGTTTACAAAGGCCTGTAGTGATAGGATGAGGGGGAATAGGATAGAATAGAATAGGATAGGATAGAATAGAATAGACCAGACCAGACCTTCAAGATCATCACGTCCAACCCATCATCCAACACCACCTAATCAACTAAACCATGCAACCAAGCACCCTATCAAGTCTCCTGCTAAACACTTCCAATGATGGTGACTCCACCACCTTCTCGGGCAGCCCATTCCAATGGGCAATCACTCTCTCTGTGTAAAACTTCCTCCCAACCTCTAGCCTAAACCTCCCCTGGCACAGCCTGAGAGTGTGTCCTCTTGTTCTGGTGCTGGTTGCCTGGGAGAAGAGACCAACCTCTGCCTGTCTACAACCTCCCTTAATGTAGTTGTAGAGAGCAATAAGGTCACCCCTGAGCCTCCTCTTCTCCAGGCTAAGCAACCCCAGCTCCCTCAGCCTCTCCTCATAGGGCTTGTGTTCCAAGCCCCTCACCAACTTTGTTGCCCTTCTCTGGACACCTTCCAGCAAGTCAACATCCTTCCTAAACTGGGGGGCCCAGAACTGGACACAGTACTTGAGGTGTGGCCTAACCAGTGCAGTGTACAGGGGCAGAATGACCTCCCTGTTCCTGCTGGCCATACTTTTCCTGATGCAGTCCAGGATGCCATCTAGTTGAGGATACCCCTGCTGACTGCAGAGGGGGTTGGAGTAGATGACCTCCAGAGGTCCCTTCCGACCCCGACCATTCTAGGATTCTATGAAAGGTATTTTCTCTTCTGACTTAGTAAGCATGTAAACTGTATTGGTGACCTGCAAGCCTGCAGTAATTAATTGTAGCTACTGATTCTTCTCCTAGAATATCCGTAATGAAACAAAAAATGAGCTGGAGAAGTTAATCAAACGCGATGAGGAACATGCAGCTTATCTGGCAAACGACGAAGTGACGACGGTGAGAAAAAACCTTGAAGCAAGAGGAGTAACAGTGGACCCCTGTCTGGTAAGATGCAGAATTGCCCCAAAACACATGGAAGCTCCCTGTGAACATGTGCCTGTTCTTTCTAGACAGCATTCAGAAGGCTCCATCTGAACACTGAGTTTGTCATCCAGATGTCTCCAAAGGAATCTGTAAACTGCTTGCACGCGGTTGGCAGATTTCTGTTGGCTATCAGGCATCACACCTCTGATGTTCTGTGATTCTGGTTTAATTTATACATTAATGAGTACCTCTCAAAAATGTGTTCTCAGTGTTAATGCAATGATTACATCATGCCAAGATCAGAACAATTTGGCCTCTTTTGTGGCATGTAATAATAAGGTCACCTTGGAGCCTTCTTTTCTCCGAGCTGTTCAGTCTGGAGAAGAGAAGGCTCGGAGGTGACCTAATTGTGGCCTTCCAGTATCTGAAGGGGGCCTACAAGAAGGCTGGGGAGGGACTTCTCAGGATATCAGGTAGTGATAAGACTAGGGGGAATGGGATGAAGCTGGAGGTGGGGAGATTCAGGCTGGATGTGAGGAGGAAGTTCTTCCCCATGAGAGTGGTGAAGCCCTGGAATGGGTTGTCCAGGGAGGTGGTTGAGGCCCCGTCCCTGGAGGTGTTTAAGAGCAGGCTGGATGAGGCTCTGGCCAGGCTGATCTAGTGTGGGGTGTCCTTGCCAATGGCAGGGGGGTTGGAACTAGATGATCCTTGTGGTCCCTTCCAATCCTGACTGATTCTATGATTCTATGTACTTGAAACATATTTTGGCTGCATTCAGTCATGTCATAAGCTTGGGAGAGGAGATTTTCTAATTGACAATCATCTGTAACCTTTGCCAAATGTAACTAACACATTAATCATATCCCAGTTATGCATTTAAGTGCTGAAAAATACATAAATACATATAAATAGTATTTATTCAGTCAAACTGAAGTGCTCTTTTCCTAGATTAAAGACACATGGCACCAAATTTACAGAAGATACTTCCTGAAGACTGCCTTGAACCACTGCAATCTCTGTCGAAGAGGTTTCTATTATTATCAGAGGCATTTTGTGGACTCAGAGGTAAATGGAAGAACAGATGGACACCTGAGTTTTGCCTTGATGCTTCCATCTCACTTGCAAAAGTGAAGTCTGTAAATACACTAAAGTAGCCTAACCTTTCTTCTGTATCCTGTACCTTGAGATAGGTGGTGATTTTAGGCATGTTTTATGTGAGGCTTGTAATTGATGAATTGATACATACTAATACATAACATTACCATTAGGTATCAGCCATTACTTAGACATTGATAGAGAGGTTTATTGGAAATACACTGCAGTATCAGTGTACAGCTATTGATCCCTTCTTTTTGTCCATTTCTCCCCTTTCCCCATTGATATTTATTTACCACACTGATGCAAACAATTAGGAAAGCATGAAGTAAGAGATTCTTATGGGCTATGTCTGGTATAGAATTGGCTAGAGTTAATACCTGGAGCCATATGTGATCAACAGAAAACTAAGATACAACTTAGAAACAAATCTTGTGACTTCCTAGTCTTGTAAACCCAGGCTTGTTCAATAAATGACAATATGCACCAAGCTGCACAAAGAAAAGAATATATAGGGGTTTTTTTTAAATAAAAACCAATTTGGTGGAAAGAGACCTCCTCACTTTCTGTGGAGTTTTGTTTCCTCTTTCTAATGAGGAGCAGTGATCCCCATGGAGCTAGAAATCTTTGCCTGTAAAAGGTAAGAGTGTGACATTATAGAGTCTATAGAGCCTGTAGAGAATGTTGAGCCTGTAGAGAATAGGCTCAACATGATATTTAACCTGCAGTTCCTGATGGTCTCATTTTAAGGTCTCCTAGCATGAATTTAGTGTTCCCTCCTGCCATCTTTGCAGTTGCAGAAACTGTCCCCTCTGTCCTTAACAGATACAGCCCTTGGCCCACCACTGTCTTTACAAGCAGGGAGTCACAACGTGGGCTTCAGCTGTGGTCTTTCAGTACGCTTCCCATGAACAAGTGTGGTGTTTCAGTGAGCAGGAGATGATGCTTGTTAGGCTGCATGTAGTGTGTGCACATTGTTTTTTCCATGATAGCTCATGATAAGACTCCTGTTGAAAATGGTAGATGTGCAGGCTCTGCAGCGTGCTAAACTGGGCTGACACACATCTCAAGGAGTGTTTTTTGGCAGATTTGCTTGTTGCTTACAGCAGTTGTGCAAGCTCAGGAGTTTACAGCTGCCACTAAAAGTGTCAAAAGATTCTTGTCAGCACAGGATATTCCCTGGATGTTGGAAGTCTGACACTGCACCTTCCCTCCTTTCAGCTGGAATGCAATGACATTGTCCTCTTCTGGCGGATACAGAGGATGCTGGCAATTACAGCCAACACCCTGAGGCAGCAGCTCACTAACACTGAAGGTAAGGCTCTTCCTCTAGCTGTGTGTTCCTTTCATGCTTAGCATGGCTGGCAGATTTATTTATTCTTTTTTGACTTGATTGGGTAATTAGAAGGTTTCAATAGAATTTGATGTTCTGTTTACATTAAAAGATTTGATGTCAGTAGGATGTCAAATAGTTAAGGCACTCTCCTGTTTAAAACGTTATCAGCTTGCACCGTGCCAATTGCCAGTCTGTCTTTCCAAGCAGAACAAATGTCAATAAACAGTCACCTTTTTTTTTTTTACCATCAGGTCAGTCTGGCTGTAGATTTGATTTTCAAAATGTTTGGTGTAAGAAAGAAATTCTAATGGATTCTTTAAAGCCACGAAAAACGTGCTGTAGAACTCCTAGGCGAGTTTATACCACAGCAGCTTCCCTGTGTGCAGCAATAGGCTGGTGCCATGGTGCAACAACTACTAGTAATGACCCTTCCAAATCATTCTCAACCTGCTTGTTGAAGAAGGTGCAGGAAAAAAATCTTTGAAGCTTGCCATGTGATGCAAGTTACCCTCCCTGGAGAAGAAATTGGCCCTAAAAGTAGAAAATTACATCCTGTTGCTTGTAACACCTACCTCATTGACAGCTGTTGGGCTGAAGCTTAGGAAGATTCATTAGGAGGCACTCCCTCTAAGTATGAAGGGCAGGGATCTCAATGTTAAGATGGACATAATACCACTTTAATGTGCTTTTAATTCCTCTTGGCCTTGTATATGCAAAGCCTCTCTGTGTCATCAGCCTTTCAACACCACGCTGCTGTCACCATTAACTTCTTTTCCCATCCTTCACCTTCATTCTTCTGATGAGGGTGATGTTGATAGGGAAAGTAACTGTTGAGGAGGAGGCAGCAAGGATGCTTACAATGAAAGATTTGTTGGGCACTCAGTTCTACAGAAGAAACTGCTGAATTTAGTAGACAAAGCAGTCTACAGATACCTGTATCTCCTTCCAAAACAGTCATCCAGTAATAGGGAGAAAAATATCCTTGGGCATTTAAACAACTTTCTCCATTTTCCTATCTTAATGTGTCTCAGTGTTCAGAAGGTTGCCTTTTCTCCAACCGGGTCAGTTAGCCTGGGACCACATCCTGTCTCCCACAGAACTTAGCAGATTTATTCCTGAGGTTGTTACAGGTGCCAAAGTTTTACCACTTGCTGGTTTTTGGTGATTTGCTGTGGGGTTTCTTGCAGTCAGGCGCTTGGAGAAGAATGTAAAGGAAGTGCTTGAAGATTTTGCTGAGGACAATGAAAAAAAGGTGAAGCTCCTAACTGGCAAGAGGGTCCAGCTGGCAGAGGATCTCAGTAAGTAATTGCCCTGTGGTGTTTTGGAACTAGCTTGAAAGGAAGCAAATTCAGGCTGCTGTCCTTGAGAACACTTACTGTGCCATGGGTTGTTCGTGTGCTAGCACTGTATTGCTGTCACAGATGGAATTTTCTGACATGGTTAGATCTTACTGATTCAAAGGCAGGCATGGGTAGTATACTGGGATCAAACAATTGGTGTCTTGCATGCATCATTCTGTGCTTGTATAGGGCCTTGGGGGAACACAATCTCGGATGGACCTTGAGGGGTACTGATTGACAGCCAGGTGAACATGAGCCAGCAGTGTGCCCAGGTGGCCAAGAAGGCCAAGGGCATCCTGGCCTGCATCAGGAACAGTGTGGCCAGCAGGAGCAGGGAAGTCATTGTGCCCTGTACTCTGCACTGGTTAGGCCACACCTTGAGTCCTGTGTCCAGTTCTGGGCCCCTCAGTTTAAGAAGGACATTGAGACTCCTGAATGTGTCCAGAGAAGGGCAACGAGGCTGGGGAGAGGCCTTGAGCACAGCCCTGTGAGGAGAGGCTGAGGGAGCTGGGGTTGCTTAGCCTGGAGAAGAAGAGGCTCAGGGGAGACCTTCTTGCTGTCTACAGCTACCTGAAGGGAGGTTGTAGCCAGGTGGGGGTTGGTCTCTTCTCCCAGGCAACCAGCACCAGAACAAGAGGACACAGTCTTAAGTTGTGCCAGGGGAAGTTTAGGCTGGAGGTGAGGAGAAAGTTCATCACACAGAGAGTTGTTAGCCATTGGAATGTGCTGCCCAGGGAGGTGGTGGAGTCCCCATCCCTGGAGGTGTTCAAGAGGGGATTGGATGTGGCACTTGGTGCCATGGTTTCGTCATGAGGTGCTGGGTGCCAGGTTGGACTTGGTGATCTTTGAGTTCTTTTCCAACCTTGGTGATTCTGTGAGGTATAATTAGTGGTAGCCTGCACAGTGGGACAGAGATCCTTGATGAGTTAGTTACCTCCTTTTGTTAGCAAGCGCTGCTTCTTGCTTTCTTCCTTCAATAGCAGGCCTTTGGGTTTTGTTTCTTTTTTTCCTGAGCAAATGCTGGTATAAAGTGAAACTTGGTGGCTTTGGTTTGGTCCTCATAAATATGCTGTGTTTCAAAAGAAAGTAAAGGAGCAATAACAAACACATCTTTAAGTTAATCTTTGTTTTGCACCGAAATTGACCTGGAGTCTTTGCATTGTTGATTTTGCTTGGCAGCAGCAGCAGCAGGAATGAGCTCTCCTTTCAGAGCAGCAACAGCCAGGATTATTACTTTGTAAACTAAGACTTCAGCTGTCAGAGCAGCCTGACTGTGTGTTTACAATCCTAGGTATCTGCACATTAGTGTGTGTGTGTGTATATATATATATAAAGTCTGTAGCATGCATTTCATAAGTTACTGTGCAGTGAAAACACCACTGCATTTCTTGAGGTTCAGGAGGTCACAGATGCCACACACATCATTCTGAGGAAGTCCTTTGTTGCTCAGTACAAAATGGTGTATGGTGGCATGTTCTCTTTTATTGTACCTATGGGAGGATTTTAGAGCCTCCACTGTTGAGGTCTGTAGTCAAATCAGCAATGTTCTCTCGACATTCTGGATGCTTTTATTGCTCAGTGGTTAACATTTTTATGGGCAAATGACAGTGGAACATCTCCCTAATGAGGACAGGCTGAGGGAACTGGGTCTCTTTAGCCTGGAGAAGAGGAGACTGAGGGGTGACCTCGTTCATGTTTATAGATGTGAGCAGTGAGTGTCAGGAGGAGAAAGCCAGGCTCTTCTCAGTGATGTCCAATGACAAGGGGCAATGGGTGCAAGCTGGAGCAGAGGAGGTTCCATGTGAACAGAAGCAAAAACTTTTTCACTGTGAGGGTCACAGAACACTGGAAGGTGCTGCCCAGAGAGCTTGTGGAGTCTCCTTCTCTGCAGACATTCAAAACCCACCTGGATGTGTTCCTGTATGATCTGCTCTAGGTGATGCTGCTCTGGCAGGGGATTGGAGTAGATGATACAGAATTAACCAGGTTGGAAAACACCTTTGAGATCATCAAGTCCAACCTATCACCCAACACCATCTAATCAACCAAACCATCTTTCAAGATCTCTTCTAACCCTTGCCACCTTTGATTCTATGCAGAAGGGACTTCTTTACCTTTCCCTTCATGAATAATGCTTTGCTGTGGTGCAGGGGTTTTTTGTGCTCCTGAGACCATAGAGCACTGAACTCTCAGCTGGCTACAGAAGTAATTTCCTTTTTGGAGCAGTTAGTGGTGGTCAAGGCTCTGCTCAAGGCAAAAAAGTTGTCACACCCACCACACACATTCAGGGTAATTATTTGTGCTTTAATTAGGCATGTAATGGAGGGGTTCTCCTGAGTCATGAAGTCCAGTCTCACTCTTGTTCCAGGCAGCTGTGTTTATATAACCCAGTCATTCATGTATCTTGATCTCCATCTCTAAATCAGTTAACTTGCTGGGGCTCACTATTCACACTGCAGATGTGTTCCAGGATGTCATTCTTCTGATGCTTACAAGCAGCCTTTTATTTCCAGGCTGAATTTGTAAATATGAGGCCATGATTTGCTTCCTGGCTGGAAAGTGTACTTGCAAATCTAAATTGTTTATATACCTGAGGTTGGGACACTTCCTCTTGAGGCTGGTGATACAGCAGCACTCTCTCCTCTTGTGCTGCATCAATCTTGTAATGCTGAATCACTTCCAGTATTTTGTTCTTTCTTCAGGAAGCAGGTTCATGTCAAACTGTTTCTAACATGGATGACCCAGTCTCATAAAGAGAGCTCATAGAAGGCTCAACACCACCTGTTATTACAGGGTTTAATCTGTCCTCTGTAGCCTTGAACAGTATCTTAACCCTGATGAACCCATATGAATGATGAATGTCCCTTAATGTCCTTTAGGCTCTGAGTCTTGCTGCCTCTTTGTTTACTTCTCAGGTTTTATTATAGCTGTTTTACTATTGTGTCCAGGTCTGGGCCCCTCAGTTCAAGAAGGACCTCAGGGAACTGCTTGAAAGTGTCCAGTGCAGAGCCACAGAGATGCTGAAAGCAGTGGAATATCTCCCTGCTGAGGATAGGCTGAGGGAGCTGAGGGCTCTTTAGCTTGGAGCAGAGGAGCCTGAGGGGTGACCTCATTCATGGTGATAAAGATGTGCAGGGCAGTGTGGGGAGGACAGAGCCAGGCTCTAATGACAAGGGGCAGTGGGTGCAAGCTGGAGCAGAGGAGGTTCCATGTGAACAGAAGCAAAAACTTTTTCACTGTGAGAGTGACAAAACGCTGGAAGGTGCTGCCCAGAGAGCTTGTGGAGCCTCCTTCTCTGCAGACATTCAAAACCCACCTGGATGTGTTCCTGTGTGATCTACTCCAAATGATCAGGCTCTGGCAGTGGGCTTGGACTGGATGATCTTTCAAGGTCCCTTCCAACCACTAACATTCTGTCATAAGAGCCCTAGAACTAGAGACCATCTGAGAGAAAGGATCATAAGACACCAAAAGAGGCACAGAAGAAGAGAAATAGCCACACTGGGGGAAGTGACCTGTAAAATGCCCTAAAATGCCATCAGTCTATAAGAACACTGAGAAGGGCCCATGGTCAGTGTATCCCAGTGTCAAGCCCCTGGCAACAAACAGGCCTGGGTGCACAGGGAACAGCATAAGAACAGGTTAAACATATAGTTGTACTGGCCTGGTGTGCACTCTCAGCACCTGACAATCTGTGCTTCCAAGATTTCCTGATCCTGAGGTAACATCTTTGTGATTAATAGCCATTCCTAGACTATTTTTTTTTTACCCCCCTTGCTCTGAATTTCTCCTAATTGCTTTTTGAACTCATGGAAACTTTGGCATCTGCAACATCCTGTGGCAATTAGTTCCAGAGTTTGACTACACAATGTGTGAAAAACTACTTCCCTTTGTTTGCTCTTGAGCCACCTGCCAGTTCCATTTGGGTCTCCTTAGTGCTTGCCCTGTGAGAAGCATTCAGTAACCTTTCCCTGTTGGTTTTTTGTGCCACTCATGACTTCATAGGTATTTGTGTTACTGCACTTGTTCCTCTCTTTGCTGGCTCGAAAAGTTCTCATCTGTGGGGTTGCTCCTTGTGTGAACATTGTTTTATGGCTTCAATCAGCCTTGCCACTTTTTTCTCTTGGGTTTTTTTTCCTGTTCTACTAAGCCCTTTTTGAGCTGAAAGAGCTGAACTGCAGACAAGATTTGAAATTGTTCTGCACTGTGGATTTGTGCAGTTGCATTATGATGCTTGCTGGGTTTCAGTCTGGTCTTTTCACAGTAATTCATTGTAGCCCTTTTCCTTTTTGCCTAGTGGTGAGCAATGAGCTGATGGCTCTGCTGGACTGTCTGCTAAGTCTCCCAAGTTCTTTTGGGAGAAGCAACAGCCAGTTCAGAGCCCATCAGCCTGGGCAATTTTCCATGCTATGTTTATCATGCTATGTCCAGTAGCTTTGTTGTTGATCTGGATGAGGGGATTGAGTCAGTCATCAGCAAATTTGCAGATGACACCAAGTTGGGAGCAGGTGTTGATCTCTTAGAGGGTAGAAGGAATCTGCAGAGGGACCTTGACCAGCTGGACAGATGGGCAGAGTCCAACAGGATGGCATTCAACAAGTCCAAGTGTCAGGTGCTGCACTTTGGCCACAGCAACCCCATGCAGTGCTACAGGCTGGGGTCAGAGTGGCTGGAGAGCAGCCAGGCAGAAAGGGACCTGAGGGTACTGATTGACAGCCAGATGAACACGAGTCAGCAGTGTGCCCAGGTGGCCAAGAAGGCCAATGGCATCCTGGCCTGCATCAAGAATAGTGTGGCCAGCAGGAGCAGGGAAGTCATTGTGCCCTGTACTCAGCACTGGTTAGGCCACACCTTGAGTCCTGTGTCCACTTCTGGGCTCCTCAGTTTAGGAAAGATGTTGAGTTGCTGGAAGGTGTCCAGAGAAGGGTAACAAGGCTAGGGAGGGAGTTGGAGCACAGCCCTGTGAGGAGAGGCTGAGGGAGCTGGGATTGCTTAGCCTGGAGAACAGGAGGCTCAGGGGAGACCTTATTGCTCTCTACAACTACTTGAAGGGAGGTTGTAGCCAGGAGGGGGTTGGTCTCTTCTCCCAGGCAACCAGCACCAGAACAAGAGGACACAGTCTCAAGCTGTGCCAGGGGAAGTTTAGGCTGGAGGTGAGGAGAAAGTTCTTCCCAGAGAGAGTTGTTAGCCATGCCTTTGACTGGAAACTTACATTCCATACAACTATAATTTTTAGTTAAATGACATTTTTTATCTACTGTGTGCTAGGATCTGTAAGAAGGGAAATGGGGTAGAAGTTGTTAAAAGTACAATGGTAAACTTGAATAATTTAAATGGAGAATTCCCCCTTACAAAACTGCCTCTTGGCAGGACTGCCCTGTTTGAATTGCATTTGTGGCTGAAGGGAAAAATCTTCTATGCCTGCAGCTGCTTCAGGATCATTATGATGGCAATGCTGAAGTGGATTGCTTATATATAAAAGGCAGAAAGGCAGTGTTTTGAAGCCACAGCTGCCCTACAACTCTATCTTTATAATTATATTTTTATGTATTGAGTAATAGTTTTCCTCCTCCTTCTTTCCTTCCCTCCCCCTCCTCTTTCTTTCCTTTCCTTCCCTCCCCCTCCTCTTTCTTTCCTTTCCTTCCCTCCCCCTCCTCTTTCTTTCCTTTCCTTCCCTCCCCCTCCTCTTTCTTTCCTTTCCTTCCCTCCCCCTCCTCTTTCTTTCCTTTCCGTCCCTCCCCCTCCTCTTTCTTTCCTTTCCTTCCCTCCCCCTCCTCTTTCTTTCCTTTCCTTCCCTCCCCCTCCTCTTTCTTTCCTTTCCTTCCCTCCCCCTCCTCTTTCTTTCCTTCCCTCCCCTCCTCTTTCTTTCCTTCCCTCCCCTCCTCTTTCTTTCCTTCCCTCCCCTCCTCTTTCTTTCCTTCCCTCCCCTCCTCTTTCTTTCCTTTCCTCCCCTCCTCTTCTTTCCTTTCCTCCCCTCCTCTTTCTTTCCTTTCCTCCCCTCCTCTTTCTTTCCTTCCCTCCCCTCCTCTTTCTTTCCTTCCCTCCCCTCCTCTTTCTTTCCTTCCCTCCCCTCCTCTTTCTTTCCTTCCCTCCCCTCCTCTTTCTTTCCTTCCCTCCCCTCCTCTTTCTTTCCTTCCCTCCCCTCCTCTTTCTTTCCTTCCCTCCCCTCCTCTTTCTTTCCTTCCCTCCCCTCCTCTTTCTTTCCTTTCCTCCCCTCCTCTTTCTTTCCTTTCCTCCCCTCCTCTTTCTTTCCTTTCCTCCCCTCCTCTTTCTTTCCTTCCCTCCCCTCCTCTTTCTTTCCTTCCCTCCCCTCCTCTTTCTTTCCTTCCCTCCCCTCCTCTTTCTTTCCTTCCCTCCCCTCCTCTTTCTTTCCTTCCCTCCCCTCCTCTTTCTTTCCTTTCCTCCCCTCCTTTCTTTCCTTTCCTCCCCTCCTTTCTTTCCTTTCCTCCCCTCCTTTCTTTCCTTTCCTCCCCTCCTTTCTTTCCTTTCCTCCCCTCCTCTTTCTTTCCTTTCCTCCCCTCCTCTTTCTTTCCTTCCCTCCCCTCCTCTTTCTTTCCTTCCCTCCTCTCCTCTTTCTTTCCTTCCCTCCCCTCCTCTTTCTTTCCTTTCCTCCCCTCCTCTTTCTTTCCTTTCCTCCCCTCCTCTTTCTTTCCTTTCCTCCCCTCCTCTTTCTTTCCTTTCCTCCCCTCCTCTTTCTTTCCTTTCCTCCCCTCCTCTTTCTTTCCTTTCCTCCCCTCCTCTTTCCTTCCTTTCCTCCCCTCCTCTTTCTTTCCTTTCCTCCCCTCCTCTTTCTTTCCTTTCCTCCCCTCCTCTTTCTTTCCTTTCCTCCCCTCCTCTTTCCTTCCTTTCCTCCCCTCCTCTTTCCTTCCTTTCCTTTCCTCCCATTTTCTTTCCTTTCCTCCCCTCCTCTTTCTTTCCTTTCCTCCCCTCCTCTTTCTTTCCTTCCCTCCCCTCCTCTTTCTTCCTTCCCTCCTCTCCTCTTTCTTTCCTTCCCTCCCCTCCTCTTTCTTTCCTTTCCTCCCCTCCTCTTTCTTTCCTTCCTCCCCTCCTCTTTCTTTCCTTTCCTCCCTCCTCTTTCTTTCCTTTCCTCCCCTCCTCTTTCTTTCCTTTCCTCCCCTCCTCTTTCATTCCTTTCCTCCCCTCCTCTTTCTTTCCTTTCCTCCTCCTCTTTCTTTCCTTTCCTCCCCTCCTCTTTCTTTCCTTTCCTCCCCTCCTCTTTCTTTCCTTCCTCCCCTCCTCTTTCCTTCCTTTCCTCCCCTCCTCTTTCCTTCCTTTCCTCCCCTCCTCTTTCCTTCCTTTCCTCCCCTCCTCTTTCCTTCCTCTCCTTTCCTCCCCTCCCCTCCTCTTTCCTTCCTCTCCTTTCCTCCCCTCCCCTCCTCTTTCCTTCCTCTCCTTTCCTCCCCTCCCCTCCTCTTTCCTTCCTTTCCTCCCCTCCCCTCCCCTCCCCTCCCCTCCCCCTCCCCTCCCCTCCCCTCCCCTCCCCTCCCCTCCCCTCCCCTCCCCTCCCCTCCCCTCCCCTCCCCTCCCCTCCCCTCCCCTCCCCTCCCCTCCCCTCCCCTCCCCTCCCCTCCCCTCCCCTCCCCTCCCCTCCCCTCCCCTCCCCTCCCCTCCCCTCCCCTCCCCTCCCCTCCCCTTCCCCACATCTCTTTTTTTTATTGGTAATATTAAGCTCCTAGTGAAAGACTTCCCAGAACTACCAAATGTTTCCCAAATCCTGCTCTGTGGGATTTGCTCTTTCTCTATGAAGGGCCAAAGCAAACTTCCTCAGCGGCTGGAACTCGGTGCAGTCAGCGGGCTGCTGTACAGCTTTCCAGCACAAGATGGCAATGCGTGGCCTTTGCCGGAGGAGTGAGGAGGATGAGCATGCAGCAGAGCTGGTGCCAAGCTCTCTGCCTCTGATTACTTTGTCTTGCTTTTTGATGCATAAGCACAGCTTATGCAGTGGACCTTGGTGGCTTGGATGTTAGTTTTCCCCCTCTGTGGGGAAGATGCATTTGCTAAGCCTCGTCCTGCTTGCTTTCCACTCTTTTTTGTTTGTTGGTAAGACACATAAATTATGAAGATTGTAGAGGGTGGTTATTTTTGCTCAGTTCACACAGAATCAAAGAATCACAGAATGGTAGGGGTTGGAAGGGACCTCCAAAGCCCATCCAGTCCAACCCCCTGCCAGAGCCCAATCATTTAGGGCAGGTCACACAGGAGCACATCCAGATGGGTTTTGAATGTCTCCAGAGAAGGAGGCTCCACAAGCTCTCTGGGCAGCACCTTCCAGTGTTTTGTCACTCTCACAGTGAAAAAGTTTTTGCTTCTGTTCACATGAAACCTCCTCTGCTCCAGCTTGCACCCACTGCCCCTTGTCCTATCACTGAGCAGAGCCTGGCTCTGTCCTCCTGACACTGCCCTGCACATCTTTATCCCTATGAATGAGGTCACCCCTCAGGCTCCTCTGCTCCAAGCTAAAGAGCTCTCAGCTCCCCCAGCCTATCCTCAGCAGGGAATTGTTCCACTGCTTTCAGCATCTTTGTTGCTCTGCACTGGACACTTTCAAGCAGTTACACATTTGTCATTAGCAGCTGCATGGAAAGTATTTGTTTGGTAAGCTTTGGTACTAAAAACCTATTGTGAGTCGTTGGCCATTGGAATGGGCTGCCTGGGGGGGTGGTGGAGTCCCCATCCCTGGAGGTGTTCAAGAGGAGATTGGACATGGCACTTGGTGCCATGGTTTAGTCATGAGGTGTTGGGTGACAGGTTGGACTTGGTGATCTTTGAGGTCTCTTCCAACCTTGGTGATTCTGTGAACTGAATGCTTTCATAATGTCAGAAAGGAAATGGCATCTTCCAGTGTCTGATGGTAAACCTAAGCTAGAGATACCCATGCTGCAGTAGCATTTCAAATGTGCTAGGGGGTGCACATGTATATTGAATACACCAAGGTGAATCCTGGTTGCCAGCAGTAGCTTTGCCATTGACTTCCCTGGAGAATCGATTTCACAGACCCCAAAGACATAAGTGTGCTCTATCTTCATTTCCTCCTTCTCCTGTATTCCTTTTAAACAGCTAAGCTGTGAACGTTGCACAGGCATCTTTTCCATGCACAGGACAAACACAGTTATGGATAGTACATGCAAAGTATCTTACTTACAATCATAGAATTGTCAGGGTTGGAAGAGACCTCAAAGATCAGCCAGTTCCAACCCCCCTGCCATGGGCAGGGACACCTCACACTACAGCAGGTTGCTCAGAGCCACATTCAGCCTGGCCTTCAAAACCTCCAGGGATGAGGCTTCCACCACCTCCCTGAGCAACCTGTGCCAGTGTCTCACGACTCTCATGGAGACTAACTTCTTCCTCACATCCAATCTGAACCTACCCATTTCTAGGGATTTTTTCCATTCCCCCCCAGGTCCTATCACTTGCTGACACCCTAAAAAGTCCCTCCCCAGCTTTCTTGTAGCCCCCTTCAGATACTGGAAGGCCACAATAAGGTCTCCTGGGAGCCTTCTCTTCTCCAGACTGAACAGCCCCAACTCTCTCAGTCTGTCTTCATAGAAGAGGTGCTTCAGCCCTCTGATCATCCTTGTGGCCCTTCTCTGGACACTTTGCTGCACATCCAGATCCTTCCTGTAATAGAGACTCCTACTTAACAGGAGTCAGCAAAGTACTCATCCAATATCCTCTTTCCTCACAAGTTAAGAAAGGAAAAGAAACACCAGAACTTCACCAAATTATAAGTAAACTGTGTGCACTTGCACAAGGAGAGTCATTGGCAGGAGATGGGGTTGGACTTGTGAAATAGAATAGAATAAACCAGGTTGGAGGAGACCTTTGAGGTCATCAAGTCCAACCTATTATCCAACACCATCTAATCAACTAAACCATGCAACCAAGCACCCTATCAAGTCTCCTCCTAAATACCTCCAGTGATGATGACTCCACCACCTCCCTGGGCAGCACATTCCAATGGGCAATCACTCTCTCTGTGTAGAATTTCTTCCTAACCTCCAGCCTAAACCTCCCCTGGCACAGCTTGAGACTGTGTCCTCTTGTTCTGGTGCTGGTTGCCTGGGAGAAGAGACCAACCTCCACCTGTCTACAACCTTCCTTCAGGTAGTTGTAGAGAGCAATAAGGTCTCCCCTGAGTCTCCTCTTCTCCAGGCTAAGCAACCCCAGCTCCCTCAGCCTCTCCTCACAGGGCTGTGTTCCAAACCCCTCCCCAGCTTTGTTGCTCTTCTCTGGACTCGTTCCAGCAAGTCAACCTCCTTCCTAAACTGAGGGGCCCAGAAGTGGACACAGTACTCAAGGTGTGGCCTAACCAGTGCAGTGTACAGGGGCAGAAACCTCATCCTGGAATTACCAGATACAAATGTGAAGCGGTTGGCCTCCAAGTCCATTTGTCAGTAGCACTGACAGCTGCACAGGTGCCATGCATGGGCTAGCTGAGACTTCTTCCTGTACAAGAGCTGTGAGGAGTTAGCCCTTGCATGAAGAAAAGAGAGCTTAGGATCATTTCTTTGAATCCTGCCATCCACTTGTAAGGTATAAAATACAGCAGCTTGCAGAACTTCACTGTTTCTGTGTAAAATTAAACCATTTTGAAACGAAATAAACCAGTGCTACCCTAAAATGCTTTCAGGTTTTATATCTAAAGTCATTGCTTTAAAGTCACTGCATTAAAGTCTTCACCTTCATTTTTTTTTTCTCACATTGAATCCATTAGTGCTGGAGGTAAACCTTTAGCAGGCTTTGAGCATGAAGGATTTAATATATATGTATATAATAAACTTGCCATTTTAATGGAGTTTAGAAACTAATCTTAGCCAAGGTTGATACTTCCATATGCAGGTTGCTGACTCAGGAGCTGGAATTTGGCTAAGCTGAGTGGGCTCTTTTGTGTCTGTTGTATGCAACAAACTGATTTAAATCCAAGCTGGTCTCTTCTTTTTTTTGTTATGCATTTATGCAAAGTTGGGGATGAAGTCTCTGAGCAGTACTTTGTAGATGATTGCTTGCTCTGGCCACTTTTTTGGGGTTTTCTTTCATTGCTGTTAGCTGCAGAACTAAATTGTTGTGTGAAAGTAATCCTTTGGGGTCATTGCAGTAGCCTAATTAAATTTTAGTCCCTTGAGGTGACTGTCAACACTATTTTGATTTGACCTCTGTCCTACATGGCATTGTTGATTACTTGTGCTCCCTAAAATCATGCCTTGGCTTGGCTTTCTAAAGTCTTTGCTTCCATTTTCTCCCTTTACTAGGTTCAACTCTTTGAAAAGGTTGCAGCATTTTGTAGCAGGCAGAGCTTCAGCTGTGAGGGAAAGATCACCTCTCAAATAAGCAGATCTTAGTCTGAATACAGTACTCGAGGTGTGGCCTCACCAGTGCCACCAGGGGACAATAGCAACCCTGCTCTTTCTGGACACAGCATTTCTAATCCCAGCCAGGATGCCACTGGCTTTCTTGGCCACCTGGGCACACTGCTGGCTCGTATTCAGCTGCTTGTCCATTAGATTCCCAGGTCCCTTTCTGCCAGGCAGCTTTCCAGCCACACTACCTTTGAACAAGAGCAAGCCAACGACAGTGTATTCTGTTATCTTTAGTAGGGTTCCTGACTTTCTGAGCTCCTTTTGTGGTAGAATGCAAATTTTTGGCTTTGCATGATTATCATGATTTTAATCCCACATGGATTATTAAATTAACCCAAGCAAGTGTGCTTTGACATGAAAGACACTGGTTGAATGTTTACATTGGGGGCTGGGGGGGAGGGCTTGCTTCTTCTGGGAGTTTTGGGGCAGCTGCACAAAACTAATGAATTAAAAGCAGAAGAATGTGTAAGACAGTCTGTGTCAAAGTGCAGATAAGGTAGTTCCTGCTTTGTGTCATGGCAGAAAGTGCTTTAAAAAGCTGCATCTTCTCAGAGAGGGAAGTAATCCTCAAGGGAGAACATACATCACTTGTAAACCTCCTGTGATGGAGTGATGGTTTACTTAACTTAAGAATCCCAGCTGACCAAAGTCTGCCTGCTGTGATTCCTTAAAGTTATTGATGAAGAGTTAGGCACTGATGTCCAGGTTCTGAAACCAGGCTCCTTACAAAGTTCAGCACATTTGTCATTGACTCAGCGAAGCCTATCACTTAAAGCTGACACTGAAAACCAGTGATGAACTGCTACAGGAGTAGTGACAGATTTAGTGCCTGTTAATCTTACCCTGGACCTATGTCTCTTGTACTTGAGGGTCATTCTGATGTTGTCTTCCAAATTTAGAGGGTTTTTTTTTCCCCTTACATTTCCTCAATGAGGCAAGGATCAAAACATCTGATTGGATGCTATTTTCTTTCTGGTACTAGTTGCTTGTGAGGTTACCCATTAATGACAATTGAAATCAGTTCCTCTGGTGGGGAGATTGCTGTTTGTATAAGTGCAGGCTTTGAAACTGTCCAGGTATGGTTTTGCTCTGAACTAGTGTGGAAAAGTGTGGTATGCAACATTGACATGTCCAAAAGCTGGAGAGGTCAATGTGCTGTATGTTGCCCATTGCTAATGTTGTAGTGGACTCCACTTTGCTTCCAGTTTAGAAGTCTACATAAAACCAAAAATGCTTTCAGCTAGGAATGATGATAACTGACAATAAAAAACAAAAGAAGGAGCTGATGTCCTTCAGGGCATGATGACTTAAGTTTATGACTGTCAAAAATTCAGTTTATTGTTATGATCTAAAATCAAAATGGTCAGAGTTCTTTTAGAGAGTCTTTCATGTGAAGCCCCTGCTCTGGCAGTGGGGTTGGACTGGATTATCTTTCAAGGTCCCTTCCAACCCCTAATGTTCTGTGATTCTGACTGGAGAATCAACAAATCTCAGGATACAGATACAGATATATCTCATTTCAGCCTTAAGGTTACAGTAGCCTGTATATAAGTAATTTACCTTTATTGCTGTGTGTGTCCTTTCTTCCTGACAAGCAGTTTTGTTTTGTTTCACTTTTCACTATTCCCCCCCAAAATAACAAGCACCATGTTCTGATTCATTCTAGATTAATGGTTTGATTTTGAAATGCAGTCTTTCAGTGTCCATAAGCCTGGTTCAGGGTGTGAGCCTGCTTTGTCATTCTGCCACTAAGCTCCTTCTAGAAGGGCAGTAAGCAGATTGAGTTTGAATTTAGAACCTCAGGTAGAGAGAAAAGACCAAAAGGTGTTGGTCCTACCTTGCTGTGCAGACATCATGACTCTCCAACTTTCAGCTTAATATGGGCTAATAATCATTTGTACAATAAGCTAACTTTAATGAGAGTGTAGGAGTGTAAAACACTACTTGGTGACTTCACATCATGATTTGGTTTCACTTCACGCTCACTTTCTGCTCTGTAGACAAGTGAGGCTCTTGTGTAACAGCCTGTAGAAACATAGCTGGCCTGAAGTCTACATAGCTGTGCTTCAGCCCTCCATTCTCATGTGTTCTGTCAGAGAGGCTTGGTGCTTGCCAGCCTGAGGAGCCCTGGAGACCACTCCATGAAGCACAGCTTCTCTTCTGTTGGTCTGAGCAGGGGGTGAATGTGTCGCTGAAGCTGTTTCATAAAGCCACAGAGGTCTTGCTTGTGAGTCTGGGCCGGCTACAGTTCAAGACACTGATTGATTAGTAACCTGCAGTTTCATCAGCACAATGCACAGTTCCTGTTTCTGGTGCTAAAAAAGCATTAGCAATGCTAAAATAACATTCTAATGCTCAAAGCCTTGGAATAATAGCTGAGGTGTTTTCTGACAAGCTCTCTTTGCTGTCTGATCATCTTTAGTCTGAAGTAAAGGTGGTGCCTGAAATACAGGCAGCTGATAGCCTTCCTCAGCTGTGATGTGCAGGGGTTAATAATTAATCTATTAATCATTGCAATAGAAGTGACTTCAGGGAATGACAGCTGTGATGATTGTGGTTTTTTTTCTTTCCTGTCTAAAATTACTTCTTAAGACTAAGATTTTATGTTTCTACAGCAGGCTAAATCCTGGTTTAGAGAAGGATTCACCTACAACAGGGAGAAGAAAAAATGCACACTGTATATATGTGTCTTTGAAAGAAACAGGCTCCTTGGTGTTTTGTCCCATTAATGCCATGCAAAAGGAGAGAGATTTTTTTCTCTACCAGATCACCAGCAGGCCAGTTGCTGAGGAACTGATATCCATGAAGCTGTTGGAGATTTTAATAGTGATACTAAAATAATATGTTTAGTGCCTGGTCTTGTTCTAGGGTTAAAAAGAACTCTTTCTGAGAGGACACTGAAATATTCTCTTCATCTATTTAATAATGACAGCATCTCACCTGGACAGTTAAAGGATGTCCCAGTCTTCATTGCTGCCTTTCTGCAACTGGTAACTGGAGCACAAGGATTCTAGATGGTGTTCAGATTAAGATACTTTTTATTTCAGGGTGGCAAAGGGACTTAAGGCAAGTAGAGAATCATAGAATCAATAAGGTTGGAAAAGACCTCAAAGATCATCAAGTCCAACCTGTCACCCAAGACCTTATGACTTCTAAACCATGGCACCAAGTGCCACGTCCAATCCCCTCTTGAACACCTCCAGTGACGGTGACTCCACTGCTTCCCTGGGCAGCACATTCCAATGGCTCTCTCTGGGAAGAACTTTCTCCTCACCTCCAGCCTAAACTTCCCCTGGCACAGCTTGAGACTGTGTCCTCTTGTTGCCTGGGAGAAGACACAAACCTCCTCCTGGCTACAACCACCCTTCAGGTAGTTGTAGACAGCAATAAGATCTCTCCTGAGCCTCCTCTTCTCCAGGTTAAAGAAGTCAGTGGCTCTGGTGTATATGATGATGTATGCCTAGCTCTACATACCTGAGAAAGGAAGCCTCATGTGTAAGTGTATTTACAATATTGATGTGCCATAATTATCCTGTGAGTGTACTTTGGAGTCAGAATTTATGGAAAGAACTCCATTAAACTGGCTGCAAGTGCAGAGCTCCTTAGAGGTTGACGCACAGGTGAGAAACATTTCTGTAGCACCAAAGGAAAGCTGCTGTGATGGCAGCACCAGTTAGCAGCTTCCTCCAGTCTTAACTGCTAGCACCTCAAGAGCATGCTGGCTGGTTTCTGCAAGCTTGCATTTTACAGGCAGAACATTTTTTTAATGAATTATGGATTTACTACATGAGCTACTCTAAATTCCATTTAAACTTCTCCAGGGTTCTGCAGTGCTTTTATTGCACTGAGGAGCTAATTGTTTAAGAAGCACTCCCATGATTCAGCCTCCTGCCCAGGCTTGGTTTGGTTTTGGGGGTTTTCTTTGAAAAAACTAAAGAAACTTTTAGCTGCTGAAAGTCTTGACCAGCCAATATTTATAGCAGTTTGACAGCAGGATGAGGAACAGCGTTTGTCTTTGTACCAGCTTCAAGAAAAGGCCTTCCCAGCACCCAGCCATGCAGTTACAATCTTGACCTCTTTCTTATGCTGGGAGCATACATACAGCAGACAAGCAGCACCTCCCACGTGTTTTCTTGACCCTTTGACTGTCCATTCACTTCCCATCTGTTTTGCAGCCTTAAAGGAACAGAGGGGGCCTTCTACTCATAAATCTGTCTTTAGTGCTGATAAATGATGTTCTGGCTCTTTAAGGGCAGCCTGGGTGGTTTTGGCTGTACCCCTTCCATTCCCACCCCTCCACCCCCTCTTTCCTGCCCTCCTCAAAACTTTAGCTTTCCTCTTGGCCTCACCCAGAGGAAAACATGGCCTGTGAACGAGAGGAAACTGGCAAAAAAACCGTGCTGGGTAGTTTCAGAGGTTTTCCAAAGATCCAGCAGGACATGACCTTGCAGCAATCAGTAAATTACATTAGCCCTTGGGCTGTGCTTGTGTGAGACATGAGGAAGCAGGTTAGTGCAGGGCTTGAACTGCGGGTGGAAAGTCTGCTTTCTGGGGCCTTATTTAGAGTGGCTGTGAGCATGCTCCCTTACATTGTTTCCAGAAGCAGCAAAGCTTAGCCCTTAGAAAACCCAGGAAGGTGATACAGAAGGCTGAGCTCTGAAGAGGTGACTTCCGCCGGCTGCCCTTCTCCACCCTGCTGTTCACAGGGGGCTGCCTTCAGCAAGGAGGTTGTGTCTTGGGTAGCCCTGAGCTAAACTTTGGCTTGCAACAGGAAACTGTGGATCAGCGTTGGCAGTTTTTAACGGTGTGCTGCTGGGCATTCTGATGAGATCTGACTCCAGACTGGGCTTTCCTTTTGGCCAGAGGAAAGATGATGCATTCAGAGCTGTAAATTCAACATCTCTGTGCCTCTGTGGTTAATTAACCATAACACAGGAGTAGCCCAGTATCACAGTATAACTAAGGTTGGAAGAGACCCCAAGGATCATCAAGTCCAGCAAGCAGTGAGAATGTTTATAGACAAGGAAGAGACTGAGAAAGGAAGGGGGGAAAAGGACTAAAGTCTAAAGCACCTCAAGTACTGTGTCCAGTTCTGGGCTCCTCAGTTTAGGAAGGAGGTTGACTTGCTGGAGCGTGTCCAGAGAAGGGCAACAAGGTTGGTGAGGGGCTTGGAACACAGCCCTGTGAGGAGAGACTGAGGGAGCTGGGGTTGCTTAGCCTGGAGAGGAGGAGACTCAGGGGTGACCTTATTGCTCTCCAGAACTACCTGAAGGGGGGTTGTAGTGAGGCAGAGGTTGGTCTCTTCTCCCAGGCAACCAGCACCAGAACAAGAGGACACAGTCTCAGGCGGCGTCAGGGGAGATTTAGGCTGGAGGTTAGGAGGAAGTTTTACACAGAGAGAGTGATTGCCCATTGGAATGGGCTGCTCGAGGAGGTGGTGGGGTTGCCGTCGCTGGGGGTGTTCAGGACGAGGCTTGACAGGATGCTTGGTGCCATGGTTTAGTTGATTAGGTGGTGTTGGATGATAGGTTGGACACCATGATCTTGAAGGTCTCTTCCAACCTGCTTTATTCTATTCACAAACCAGAGCAAAAGGAGTAATAACTATGAGCTTTCAAATATCAAAGCCACTTAAACATAAGTTGGAGGCAGAAATCACTTTCATATAGAGCTGGAGGACTTATAACCAGATATGAACTCTTTGTTTTCCATGATTGTTTCATACTAGAAGTTTCATCAGAATAAAAGATGAATCTGTGTCCAGAAGGTTTTTACAGTATTTCTTGACCTTGCAACCTCAGAAGCATAAGCAAGAGAGACTTTGTGGGAAAATAACCTAAAAAACCCCCATTTTGTTGCTATTTAGACCAGGGTTGAAAGCAAGCAGTGAGGTACTTTGCTTTTGTCATTGGTGTTTAATATTATTTTGCTATTTTTTTGGCCTTCCCTCAGGAGATGTGTTTGCCAGCTTCCTTTAGCAGTCTGATTTGTGCAGTGATCCCTCAGCTTCTGCAGTTAGATCCCTGAGCTTATCTGCTAATGAAGGCAGCAGTCAGTAAGCAAGACTTGAGTATTTCAGAGGGTTCTCTTCTCAGCAGTTCATGATATTAGGAAAAGCAAACTTCACCTCTTGCTGCATCTTTCTGTGTTCACAGTATATGCAAATCCTCATTACAGATCAATTAGTCTGGGTTTGAGGCTTTTAGATTTAGGATCAGGGGATTAATGAAAAGAAAATGAGGGGGTAGCAGTATCATTTCATATGGAGATAAGGAGAGACTGAGCATGAATGAGGATCTCAAGACATCTGAATAAAGAATTTCCTCATTCTGTCAGTGAAGTTTTATGGGAGATGGAGGGAGGATTATGGGAATATTCATGACCAGATCAAGAGGCATCATGAGTTGATGTATGAACCAGCTTATCTTTTAGGTAAACATGGGGTAAATGGGAAGCATAATAGCCATTCATTGCCCCTAGGCCTGTGAATTTTACTGCTCTAAAGATGGAAACGAGGGTTTAGTTACACTTACTCTTCACTGATTTCATTTGATTTTTGATCACTGTTTAACAGGTGCTGGAAGATTTATGTACTTGTAACTTCAGGTCTGCTTTTAAACTACCAAAGACCATACCACAGCCTTTCTAGAATCCAATGTAAGCAACAGCATGTATTTAGACCCATAGTAAGAGTGTAGTACTTTAACAGCCTTCCCTGACCCTGCAGCATTGTGTAACAGTTCTGAGGTGCTTTGACCCACTACAGAATTAATTTGCTAGCAAGCTGAATGCTTTTAATCCAGGACTTGCTTGTACCTGGCAAAGACAGTACCACAAAAGCGAGAGGAAGTTCACCTTTCCCTGTCCCTTTATTTAGATTGTAAGAGTTCTTCTTTGAAAGCCAAGTGATGTTCTGGGTTTGGCATGGTTGATAAACCTGCCTCAAACCAAATGCTGCTGTAATTTACAAGTGTAAGCCTCTAATCCTTTCATCTAGGTGTCAATCAAAACCCTGAAAATGGGGATGCACAGCTTGTGCATTTCACAGAGGAGTAAACTTCCCCCAGTAAAGATGGGGAACATCTGACTCTTGAGTTGTAACGGTTAATCATCCTTCCAAATGCAATGTCACATTGTGCAGTTATCCCAGCGTGGTAGGCCCTGCTCTTGCACTCATTAGAAGAGTTCTGCCTGAGCATTTTTATTTACTGGTTTAGTAAGATTAGTATTATGTAAATGCAAAGCAAACCAATTTAGCAGACTGCTGCTCTGTGCTGCAGGATGGACTTGGGGGGTGGGGGGGGAAATGTTACAAGTTGGCTAGGGGCTGCTGCTGCTGCCAAAGGCTGTACTGCTGCTAAGGATACAGGGCATGGAATGAATAATTGCAGCTCTTTGGCAGTCATTGGAACTGTTCTTTTTTTAAGAATAGCCAGCATGTTTTGTCAAAGTATTAAATTACCTCAAGGCTTGGTAATTATTACAGTTAAGCAATCATTTCAGTTCAGCCCAAGTATAAAAACCATTTAATAAAGTGCTCATAATATGGAGTCAGTTTTAGTATGTCTGTTCTCTGAGCAAACACAGCTGATTCAGTATATTCTGGAGAGATGCATATTTGCTATCCTGTTACTTTAATAGACCCTAATCAGACAATTAAACCAGATTTTCTTGGCACAAGTTGGGTTTATTAAAGGGTAAAATAATAATTAGAGAGACTTTATTTTGCTGATGCTATTCATTTTCAGGACTGGGCTATTTCATTAACAAGGGGTTGAGAAGGGAAGATGTTTGCATTTAATACTGTTAAATCTGCCTGCTTTCACTAGGACTAATGGCCCCATCAATGTAAAGAACATACCTGGGCAAAGCATGGAGCAATTTGTTTAATCCACATCAGAAATGAAGCTCTTGAACACACAACATGAAGGCATCATCTGGGTCATGAGATTTAAGCCCTAGTTAATCACACAGGGAATGACAAAATGTTAGGAGTAGGAAGGGACCTCAAAAGATCATTCAGTCCAACTCCCCTGCCAGAGCCTGATCATTTAGAGTAGATCACACAGAAACACCTCCAGGTGGGTTTTGAATGTCTGCAGAGAAGGAGACTCCACAACCTCTCTGGGAAGCACCTTCCAGTGTTTTGTCATCCTCACACTGAATAAGGTTTCCCTTATGTTCGCATGGAACCTCCTCTGCTCCAGCTTGCACCCACCGCCCCTTGTGCTATCATTGGACATCCCTGAGCAGAGCCTGGCTCTGTCCTCCCGACACTGCCCTGCACATCTTTATCACCATGAATGAGGTCACCCCTCAGGCTCCTCTGCTCCAAGCTAAAGAGCCTTCAGCTCCCTCAGCCTAGCCTCAGCAGGGAGATGTTCCACTGCCTGCAGCATCTCTGTGGCTCTGTGCTGCACTCAGTCAAGCGGCTGCCTGTCCTTATTGAACTGAGGGGGCCCAGAACTGGACAGAACTCCCAGCTGTTGCTTATTTTGGAGAGTGAAGTCCAGGATTAATAACTTCCCTGGGCAGCCTATTCCACATTCTCACCACCCTCATACTGAAGAGCTTCTTCCCCAGATCCAGACTAAACCTAATCTCCATGGCAAGGCTGGAATCTCTCCCCTCACATCTAACACTTGAAATAAAAGATTAGTTGGTAGCAGCTCACCATTACTCTGTCTGGATCAGCCACTAACTAGAAATAAAGCACATCTCTGAAAATGAGGTAAAAGCTGAGATTGTGGACTTGCAGTGAACGATCTAATGGAAGTGTCAGGGGAGGGTTAAATAAAGCGCTTCTAGTATTGGGTTGCTTTGGGGGTTGGTCTCTTCTCCCAGGCAGCCAGCACCAGAACAAGAGGACAAAGTCTCAAGCTGCACCAGGGGAAGTTTAGGCTGGAGGTGAGGAGAAAGTTCTTCCCAGAGAGAGTTGTTAGCCATTGGAATGTTCTGCCCAGGGAGGTGGTGGAGTCACCACCCCTGGAGGTGTTCACGAGGGGATTGGATGTGGCTCTTGGTGCCATGGTTTAGTAGTCATGAGGTCTGTGGTGACAGGTTGGACTTGATGATCTCTGAGGTCTCTTCCAACCTTGGTGATTCTGTGTGATTTCTGAATTACTAGATTCACAGGATGATCTTAAAATATGTTTGAAGAAGTTTTTCAAAGGGGACAGGGTTTCATTACTTGTGATGTAGAAACAGTTCTAAATCTTAGCAATTAAGACACTAAATGCATAAAGCAACGATGACAGTATTCAGTTTTGTTCATAGAATGGTCTGGGTTGGAAGGCACCTCCAAAGATCATCCAGTCCAACCCCTCCCCTGCAGTCAGCAGGGACATCCTCAACCAGATCAGGTTGCCCAAGAGCTTTGTCTAGCTTCACCTTGTGTTTTTTTTCAGGAGTTGGAGGTTTGGTTTGTTGTTTGGGGTTTTGGGGTGGTTTTTTTTTAGCTCTCTTTCTGGGCATACCCTCAATTAAGCAGAAATCATTTGAATGGTGATCTTCTTACTTCCCTCAGAGAAAGTTCGGGAAATCCAGGAAAAACTTGAAGCCTTCATAGAAGCCCTCCATCAAGAAAAGTAGATTGCTCAAGCAGGTAATCCTGTTGTGGTCATGGTGGGGGGGGGGATTGCTACCATTTTCTTATCTTTGACTATAAAGTTATTGCTCACCTCTTTTAGATGCTGATGCTTTCATAGTGCCTGGCTGCTGCTGCTGCCTTTCGCTTCTTAATTGCAGAGCTCCACTTTCAGCTTTGATGCTACAAGCAGATATGAAACGTAGTAGAAATCCAGTTACTGGCTAATTACTCAAATATTGTGAAGCCCTGGAGGCAATTAGATTTCAGTTCCTTATTCTTATCTATGGTAAGAGTATGGTAAGGGCTAACTAGATGGAATCAAAATGAAGGGAATGACTTCTCTTATCTATAAAAGCACTTTGATTCTTTCTTGGTCCTTAAAGGCTCTGTGCACTGTTAGCAAAAATAATTGCTTGCAGGTAATTGATTTCTTTCTGTTCTCCTCAGAAACCAGAGCTGAAGTTCTAAAATGATCTCCTTTGTCTCAGCAGCAACTTCACACAAGAGTGCAGCCTCTTCCAGGCTATCTTCCACAATGAAGACTGAGTAAATAAGGCTTTTGTGTCCCATTCTCTCTCCTGGCTTTTGGGGAGCATCCTGAAACGTTGGCACAGAAAGAAAGTAATGTCTCACGGGACTGCAGAGTTCAGCTGAAAGACCACCTGCTCTTTTAGTTTTCAAAGCTATGTGGCATAAGAATCTGACTTGTGTGTCACTAAGCTTGGGAGCTTGCTAAAGTTGTACATTTAAGGTCTTTGGGTTTGTTGGTCTGGTGGGGTTTTTTTCCTGAAAGGAAAAGCTCTACCTTGTGTGGTGGAGCTGGATCAGATGCATAAAATTATGTTACTTGTTGTCATTTTCTTGCCTGCAAAGGATCCTGGGAGTTTGACAAGAAGTTTTAGTATTTGTATGTACATTAAAACACCCTTCCAATTGATGCCATTTGTATCTGTTATGCTGTGTTGAAGCATTCTCTGCCAACTGGTGCGGATTTAAAAGCGTGGCCTTCAGGTCTCGAGGGGAAGTTGTGGATTTTGTTGAACTCCCAAACTCTTGAGAGACACCATCCCAGCAATTCTTGTGGAAGGGCAGGCTACTATTCTCTGACACCTGAAAAGGTCTGGCTCAGGAAATAATGTCAACAGCTGCTCCTTTTACCCATTCTCCCCTAATGTACGTTGTTCCTCTTGAATCACAGCTGATTACATTTCATTTCTGGGGTTGCACAGGCTCTGATTTCCTTCTTAACTCCTCCCTTCCCCCTAAGTACAAAGTAACCCGATCGAGTGCCTGTGAAATGCAGACAGATCCTCCCCACAGTTCCAACTTGTCCAACCTACTGAACCAAAACAAAAAAAAACCAAGGGAAAATAAAATGAATTTCATTTTCCTAACAGCTACTGTAAGGCCAAAATTGCTTTTCACAGAATGTTATGCACAAGGCCCTTCCCCATGCGCTCGATTTCTGTCAGTCAGCACAGCGACAGCAGCAAGCAGCTATTCTTTTACTGCCTTTCAGTTTTGCTGTAGGAATGTCACTGCTGGCAAATTTAAGCACGATGCAGGCTCTGTATCATAGGTGCCTGATTCATCATCACCACGTTTTTCTGTCCACACCTCGCCACAAACAATCTGGAGTACGCTTCTGAGTGCCTCCGTGGAGGAAGATACTAGGCCCGAAACCGGTTTGCTTTGCAGTTTGCTGGTGATGTACCTTGAAAATTTGACTCAGGTTTGTTCTTCCCTTTTGAAAAGGCAATTTGGCTTTTCTGATGTGTGACAAAGAGAGGAACCTGCACGTGTTCCAGCAGGTGCTGTTTCCTTTTGCTCGCGGAGGAAACAGTACAAAACCTGGCGAGCCGAAGGATTCGTAAAGCGGTGTCGAAAGCTTCGGTGTTTCAAGGTTGATCTACCCAGGGTTGGGGCTTTTCTGTTTAAAAATGCTTCCTGGAAGAACAAAAAAAATAAACAATGAGTGTGTGAGAATGGGGGAAAAAATGAAAAGGAAAAAAATGGGCTTGTGGCACCATCATCATCGTCGTCCTCTGAAGAGAACTTCAGAAGGGTTGCGCCATTCTGAAGGCGGAGTCCTTAGATCGTGTAGCACGTGGAGTTAAGTCTGTACTGCTTCCATTAAATCCCTTTTTGTACAAAAACAAAGGCAAACCAAAAAAAAAAGCCAACCCACAGTCACCCCAAAACAACCACAACAAAAACACAGCCACTTTGGAATTTACCTGGAGATGTTTGAAACTTCTGTGTCATGTACATGTTGCAAACTGTCTCATCCTCAGCCCAGCGCTCCACCAGTTTTACTCTTGACTTCTCTATGCTGCTCATCTAAGACTCAGCATGATGTATTCCATGAAAACCTAGGTATTTATTGAGTAAAAATGTAACTGAAGGAATAATAATAATAAAATGTGGGGTTTGAACACAGTGCTCTTGCACCTAGTTCAGAAGTCACTTTGGCCTTCTTTGTATTGCTGCTTAAATTGTGCTAAAGGATTCCCTTAATGATGTTAAAATGTCCGATGTGGAAGTGCTGCCTCAGCACCCAGTTGGTGGTGACTGTGCTAAGTGCTGTCTTTTGCTGTCTCAATTAACCTTGCCATTTCTGTGACACATTTAGGCAGCTGTCTTATGGAAAAGCCTTATGTTGACAGCTTGATTCCTCTGGAAGTTGAGAGAATGAACTGATACTGGAGGTATAAATGAAGACTGCTTACGGAGTGTTTCAAGTGAGTTTAAAATAAGTATTCTGACTAGCTCGAGAGGTTTGAGAATTACAGAGCAGTCAGCTTGATTCATTGCAAGGAGAGACTGAGGGAGCTGGGACTCTGTAGCTTGGAGAAGAGGAGCCTGAGGGGTGACCTCATTCATGTTCATAAATAGGTGAAGGGCAGCATTGGGAGCGTGGAGCCAGGCTCTGCTCAGACATTCCCAGTGCTAGGACAAGGGGCAGTAGGTGCAAGCTGGAGCAGAGGAGGTTCCATGTGAATGTAAAGAAAAACTTTTTCACTGTGAGGGTGACAAAACACTGGAACAGGCTGCCTAGGGAGGGTTGTGGAGTCTCCTTCTCTGGAGGTGCTTGAAACCCACCTGGATGTATTCCTGTGTGATCAGCTTTAGGTGATCCTGCTCTGGCAGAGGCGTTGGACTGGAGGAGCTTTCAAGGTCCCTTCCACCCCCTAACATTTTGTCATCCTGTGATTCTGTGAAATTAGGAATGTGTATATTTCTTTGACCCCCTTTCTTTTTAGATTAAGAATAATTACACAAAATCAATCAGAAAAACAAACAAACACCACCACTGTAAAAGTGTGGGTACTGAAGGTGGTGTGGATTTGCTCTCCAGAGCTTAAAGTGTAAACATGGGCATGTGAAGGGTTCTAATTCTACATTAACTTGATATCATGATTGAACCTAACCAAATGTGGTCTGTGAGAGAGATTAAGAACTTGGAAAGGTGTAAAAGAGTCAAAGGAAATGTAAAGTTAGAGGGTGAAAGGGACAAGTGAAGTTATGAGGTGTAACCAGCATACTGGTGTGCTCTGTTTCACCATTGAGGATATATTGAGCAAACTTCTGACTGATTGTATTTGGAACCTAAAGTGAGTGAGGATGTAAAGTTTGGAGAAGTGAATTTTTGTGTGTAACTTAGCAACTCTTAACAACTGTGTTAAAAAAAAAGAAGATGCAAGAGATTTCATCATTTCACTTGAGAAATGTTAAAATATAAGATCTCTAAGAGTCAAGGCCCCTTGAGTCACTTAGAACTTTGTTCTTGGTGGGATTTGGTCCTGGATTTGTCTGTGGGAGACTTTTATGTCAGTGAAGGTGTTGCCATGTGAGCTTAGTCTGTGATGATGGCTCTGGTTTTGCAGAGCTGCAGCAAAACTTTTCTCTGGAATATGTTTTTAGGTCTTGAGGTGGTTTAGTCTCATAGTATCAGTCAGGGTTGGGAAGGACCACAAGGATCATCTAGTTCCAACCCCCCTGCCATGGGCAGGGACACCCCACACTAGATCAGGCTGCCCAGAGCCTCATCCAGCCTGGGCTTAAAACACCTCCAGGGGCGCCCCAACCACCTCCCTGGACAACCCATTCCAGGGCTTCACCACTCTCATGGGGAAGAACTTCCTCCTCACATCCAGCCTGCATCTCCCCACCTCCATCTTCATTCCATTCCCCCTGAGATCCTGAGAAGTCCCTCCCCAGCCTTCTTGTAGCCCCCTTCAGATACTGGAAGGCCACAATTAGGTCACCTCAGAGCCTTCTCTTCTCCAGACTGAAGAGTCCCAACTCCTTCAATCTGTCCTCATAGGAGAGGTGCTCCAGCCCTCTGGGAAGTGTTCCAGTCATGCTTCCTCACATGGATGGGATGTACAGTGGTGAAGGTTACTCAGAAATAACTGGGGTACCTCACAAGAACTTGGCTTGTATGGTTGTCTGAAAAAACAGCAGCTACCTGGAGAGAGACTGCTTATGAAGGCCTGTGGTGAGAGAACGAGGGGAAATGGTCTGAAATTAGAGAAGAGCAGATTTAGGTTGGATGTTCTGCACTGTGAGGGTGGTGGAACACTGGAAAGGGTTGCCCAGGGAGGTGGTTAGGGCCCCATTCCTGGAAATACTCAAGGTGAGGCTCGACAGGGCTCTGGGTAACCTGATCTAGTTGAGGATGCCCCTGCTGACTGCAGAGGGGGTTGGACTGGATGACCTTTGGAGGTCCCTTCCAACCCAAAGCATTCTATGATTCTACCTTCCCAGATTTTCCTTTTACTTGCATTTCCTCAGGAAGCATCTGACTAGAGAACTCCATTAAAAAGCCCAAACCTGCCTATTTCCAAATCCTGGAGATGCAGCAGAGGTTTGACTACCGTTCTGACTCCAAACTACAGTGCTAGTCTGAACTTCTGTGTTTCCAGTTAGTGCTGTCTTGTATGCAGACATGGTTATTGGTGCTTGATTTCCAGGGTAGAGGGTGTTTTATGAATACTCTCTCATCACCTCCATAATGGAAAGAAATGTGTTTTTCTGGAGAGCTTAATAATTGTCTTAAAGGGGGAAAGAACCCCAGCATCTTCATGCCAAGATGAAAGTAGTTTTCAAGTAATCTTAAAGGATTCCATCACTGTTCCTGATAGGATGCCCTTGCAGTGACTTAAGCATCTCCAAGGTACTTGGTTTATTTTGTTGGGGGTTTTTTTTATGTCAGTTGATCTATTTTGTAATCAGTTCAGCAATCCATCTTGCCTTGCAGAGATCCTTGCAGACCGTGATCAATCACTTGCTAGGTTATTTTTCAGTCAGGTAAATGAAATGCATTGTAAAGCCCTTTCAAGATAGGTGCTGTACAGTCAGCTAGCTCTTAAAGCTGCAGTGTGTCAAAAGCACTGTGTGTTCTACATGGCTCTGATCACAGGCCTTTTACAGAACAAGGCTGTCATCAAGAATCTTTCAGGATAAAATGCCCTGCAGAAACACAGGGAGGAAGCTGGAAGGCTACAGAGACTCTTAAGTGGTTGTTTATGCTGCGGTGCTGGAATGGCAGACCCATGCAGATTTCTGTCTACACAAATCTTGCTTGCATCTGCCATCACCTCGCTGCTGCAGCACTTCAGAAGGTGAAACTTCCCAAGCTGTTGCTCTGTGAGAGATGCCAGAGGTCACAGACGTGATTTTAGTTTTGTCTGTAGAAGAGATTCAGGAAATAGCTCAGAAAGTGCTTCTGGAATGGGTTGTGGAGCAGCTGTAGAGCCAGCCTCAGAAACGGTTCTGGAAGTGGTGCTGAGATTGACTCTAGAAAAGTGTCCTGGATGGGTGCTGTCACTCAGTGGGGAAATGTTGCCAGAGGTGGCAATAAAGCTGGGGGATGATTCTTGAAGCTACTGTGGTTTTTTCATCTGGTAACTCTTGATGGGCTTCTAGGCACTGTTCTGGAGGTGACCTGGGAAATGAGTCACATTTTGACTGTGAGGCCGATCCTGGAATTGGCTCTGGGTGCAGTTGCTGTTTGTTTGCCATTGGTGGAGTGGGTTGGGCCCAAGAGGACTTCCAGCACAGACCTTTGTGGTTGTTTCACATTCTGAAATTGGCCACAGCAACCCCATGCAGAGCTACAGGCTGGGGGCAGAGTGGCTGAGAGCTCCCAAACAGAGAGGGACCTGGGGGTGCTGATTGACAGCTGCCTAAACATGAGCCAGCAGTGTGCCCAAGTGGCCAAGAGGGCCAATGGCATCCTGGCCTGCATTAGGAATAGTGTGGCCAGCAGGAGCAGGGAGGTCATTGTGCCCTGTACTCTGCATTGGTTAGGCCACACCTTGAGTACTGTGTCCAGTTCTGGGCCCCTCAGTTTAAGAAGGACATTGAGAGACTTGAATGTGTCCTGAGAAAGGCAACGAGGCTGGGGAGAGGCCTTGAGCACAGCCCTGTGAGGAGAGGCTGAGGGAGCTGGGGTTGCTTAGCCTGGAGAAGAGGAGGCTCAGGGGTGACCTCATTGCTCTCTACAACTACCTGAAAGGTGGTTGTAGCCAGGAGGGGGTTGGTCTCTTCTCCCAGGCAACCAGCACCAGAACAAGAGGACACAGTCTCAAGTTGTGCCAGGGGAGGTTTAAACTCAAGGTGAGGAGAAAGTTCTTCACCGAGAGAGTCGTTCGTCATTGGGATGTGCTGCCCAGGGAGGTGGTGGAGTCACCATCCCTGGAGGTGTTCAAGAGGGGATTGGATGTGGCACTTGGTGCCATGGTCTAGTCATGAGGTCTGTGGTGACAGGTTGGACTTGATGATCCTCGAGGTCTCTTCCAACCTTGGTGATACTGTGTTACTGTAGTTTAAAAGGGATCTCTGAACTATCTTTGGTAATGAGAACCAAGAGGATCAGCATTAGTCAAGTTTTTCACCCCAATGACAATAATGAACCTTTTGAAGGTTAATCAGTGGTGAATTTATTAACACCATGGATTATACCATTCACAGAATCATAGAATCAGTAAGGATTGAAGTTGGGCCAACTTCAGAATGAAAGTGCTGGCAGGAACATGTCCAGAGAAGGGCCATGAGGGGGATCAGAGGGCTGGAAGTGCTCTGCTATGAGGACAGGCTGAGAGAGTTGGGGTTGTTCGGTTTGGAGAAGAGAAGGCTCCAAGGAGACCTTCTTGTGGCCTTCCACTATCTGAAGTGGGCTACAAGAAAGCTGGGGAGGGACTTTTTAGGGTCTTAGGTAGTGATAGGACTGGGGGGAATGAATCCAAGCTAGAGGAGGGGAGATTTAGATTAGACATTAGGAAGAAGCTCTTCACCATGAGGGTGGTGAGACACTGGAACAGGTTGCCTAGGGAGGTGGTGGAAGCCTCATCCCTGGATGCTTTTAAAACCAGCCTGGATGTGAGAAACCTGACCTAATGGGAAGTGCCCCTGCCCATAGCAGGGGGGTTGGAACTGGATGATCCTTGAGGTCCCTTCTAGCCCTGACAATTCCATGATTCTGTGAAAGTATCATGGGGCTTGAAGCCCAGATTGTGATGTAAGAGGCTTCCTGTTCCAGTTGCTGTTTTCAATTTCCAGGTTTGGGGTGCTAGGCTTTTCTGCTGGGTGGGCTGCAGGCTGGGGGGTGGGGGAAGGTCGCTGGCTTCTGCTGCAGCTGCATTTTACTGCTCTTTCCTGCAAACAGGCTGGGGTCATTGTGCCTTTTATGATCTCATTTCCAGTAAAACTCTTGATCTCACCCCAGAGTTGGGGTTTTTTTTGTGTTACTTGCCCTCCTGCCTGTGTTGAGAGACAAGGGGCTTGGGAGCTGGCTCTGTTAACCCAGGAGCATCACTGAACAAGACTGACAGCTGCCACCTCCTTAGAACTGCAAAGGACAAGCACCTTCTGTTAGTGCTCCATTGCTATCAGCCATAACCTTTGGAAATTACACCACCTTGAACCTTCTGCACATTCCTGTTTCATAGAGCAGCATCTCCTCCAGACTGCTGGAATACAGTAGGCTGCATAACAGCAGCCTCTTTAGATCTAGAAAGTATTTCACTGCAGAAATCATAATGAAAGATCATTTTCACTTTTATTTCAAGCAGCTCCTCTCTTTGCCAGCCTCGTGGAATCATAGAATTGTCAGGGTTGGAAGGGATCTCAAGGATCAGCCAGTTCCAACCCCCCTGCCATGGGCAGGGACACCTCACACTACAGCCGGTTGCTCACAGCCACATCCAGCCTGGCCTTCAAAACCTCCAGGGATGAAGCTTCCACCACCTCCCTGGGCCACCTGTGCCAGTAAGTGTTGAGGAGCCAGGATGCCACCTGGCTGTGAGAACATTTGAAGCAGGATTTTTGCCTCATCTCCACGAGCCGACTGCCTGTGGCTTTTGATGTCCAGGGATGGAACATTCATTGCAGCTCTACTTTACAATGGCTCTGTTCTGGCTCATGTGAAAATCAACATCCTTTCTTGTGCTGCTGCCTGCCAGGACGCTACAATACTATTAGCATTTGCAAAGGGGTTTGCGCCGTCCGATAGCACAGCTCCCAGATCGCAGGCTGCTCGGTTTGTGTTTCTCTATTATGTGGCAGACACAAAGAAGCTGAAGGCTGGCAAAGGCCTGTCAAATCTTGCAATGTAGCGAGCGACCCCGGAGCTTCATTCTGCTTTATATCATCGCTTGTTCCCCGTCCCACCCCTCCCCTTCAATGGGCTCTGAGGTAGGTAAATGAATTCAGCGGTATGGTAGGCGGATGATTTCCTTTCTGACCTCGTTCCTGTACCGTTTGTTTCCAGGCTTGTTGGAGGGAAAGGGACATCTCCGAAGCTTTTATTTCAAATCATTTCCCTGCAGGTTGGGGAGTTAATGCAGAGCTTGTCTGAGCTCAGCGGCGCGGAAAGCGAGCTGGGTGCAAGTCGCGACACGCCTGGTGCCTCGGAATTGCCGGATTCAAGGAGAAAGCACTACATGGCAATTCTCCCACGTTTGGCATTGCTTGAACACCTGGACACTTCCCCCCCTCCCCCTTTTTGTTTTCCCCCTCAGCGTGCATGTGTTTACATCCTTTCTCATGCCTTCAAACATCTGTCTTCAGAGCAGACAGAAAGCAAACAAAGAAGGACCTTTTTACAGCCCACTGCTGTGTGGTTTAGCTGGGCAGAGGGCGAGGCTGAGGCAAGAGATGAGTACAGGATACGCTGAACGACAGTGAAATTGCCAAGCAGCATTTCAGACCTGGGTCTGAAACTGGCAGAGCAGTAAAGTTCTACTGAGCCGGTTGTCTGAAGCACATTTCTTACTGGTGAAGGGCCTGGAGCACAGCCCTGTGAGGAGAGGCTGAGGGAGCTGGGGTTGTTTAGCCTGGAGGAGAGGAGACTCAGGGGAGACCTCCTTGCTCTCTACAAGTACCTGAAGGGAGGTTGTAGCCAGCTGGGGGTTAGTCTGTTCTCCCAGGCAACCAGCCACAGAGTGAGGGAACACAGTCTCAAGTTGTGCCGGGGGAGGTTCAGGCTGGATATTAGGAAGAAGTTCTCCCCAGAGACAGTGATTTGCCATTGGAATGTGCTGCCCAGGGGAGTGGTGGAGTCACCATCCCTGGAGATCACAGTCTCACAGTATAACTAAGGTTGGAAGAGACCCCAAGGATCATCAAGTCCAACCTGTCCCAACAGACCTCACGACTAGACCATGGCACCAAGTGCCACGTCCAATCTCCCCTTGAACACCTCCAGGGATGGGGACTCCACCACCTCCCTGGGCAGCACATCCCAATGCCGAACGACTCGCTCAGTGAAGAACTTTCTCCTCACCTCGAGTCTAAACCTCCCCTGGCACAGCTTGAGACTTCAAGAAAAGACTGGATGAGGCACTTAGTGCTGTGGTCTAGCTGATTGGATAGGGCTGGGTAATAGGTTGGACTGGATGATCTTGGAGGTCTCTTCCAACCTGGCTGATTCTATGCTTCTATGCTTAATGGTAGTTTGTGGGTTTGGACAGTTGTGCTCATTTGTGTAGGGATTGATCTTGGTAGTAAGGAAAGCAGTGGTTTCTCACATACCAGGACTGAATCTTGGGAGCACTGAGATGTTGCAGACCAGAGGTGCCAGAGCTGTGTATCCATCTGCTTTTGTGGAAAGAAGGCTGGAGGAATGTGACCAGCAGCAAAATGTGAGGTGGGAATACCACCACAGCTATCTTGCACAGCCATGAGCTTGCCCTCTGTGCTGTCAGTGCCATAATGTTTGGGGGGTCCTTTTGGGGAATAGATTCCTGAGATGTCAAACATAGATTCTCTCCCAAGTCTTAGCTGTACACAAGTGCTGTAAGTCTGCTACATGTGGAGTGTAAGATCATAAGTAAACCACAACAGGGACCAATCTACATCATTTCATTCTCAGTATTCATGGAGGTGTTGTACCCAAGAATCATAGAATTGTTAGGGTTGGAAGGGGCCTCAAGGATCATCCAGTTCCAACCCCCTTGCCATGGGCAGGGACACCTCACACTACAGCAGGTTGCTCACAGCCACATCCAGCCTGGCTGCAAAAACCTCCAGGGATGAGGCTTCCACCACCTCCTTGGGCAACCTGTGCCAGTGTCTCACCACCCTCATGGGCAACAACTTCTTCCTAACATCCAATCTCAATCTACTCATTTCTAGTTTTGTTCCATTCCCCCCAGTCCTATCATTACCTGACACCCTGAAAAGTCCCTCCTCAGCTTTCTTGGAGCCCCCTTCAGATCCTGGAAGGCCACAAGAAGGTCTCCTGGGAGCCTTCTCTTCTCCAGACTGAACAGCCCCAACTCAGTCTATCCTCATAGGAGAAGAAGGTGGTTCTGGGTAATTTGAACTGCCACAGCAGCATAAATCTGGGTGGAAAACAGGAGATGCACAACGATCTCCTCCTACTTCACCCAGCAGAAATCCCATGGGGAGCCTGTGTTGGTCCTTTGGGCTCATCACTCTGTGTTTTGTGTGTGCTGAGGCAAAAGCAGACACTGGGACAGAGCTGCAAAAAGGTCAGGCTGCAGAATTAGTGTGAAGAGCACAGGCATAAAGGGGAAGAAAGGGAATGGTCATAGCTCAGGTAAAGCTGTTCCCTTAAGAAATGTTATGGTAGTGGATTGTAGCTTGGATGTACAGACACAAAGGGTACTGCCTGCCACATGGATGCCACCTATTTTCTACATGGGCTTAGAGAACTACTTGGTACTGACAGGGTATGAAATCACTAGTGTTAAGCTTATTAAGCTTGAAAATCAAACATCCACATCTTGCAGGCATTGAGGGCATCCCCCAGACAAGCTCCCTTCGTGCTTTCTTTGTCACTCCTCTCTGTGGTCTGTTTGTCTATCTCAGGTGGAGGATGAGTTCATCTAACAGCTGTAACCTCAAACCCACAGGACCTGAAAGCCATTCGCCTGTGCAAATGATTTTGTAGTTAGGGATCATTTAGGGATTAAATATTTAATCCAAAGACTAATTGGAGCAGCTTCCCTGCCCCACCCTCTGGATTTCTTGCTTTATACTTTCCCAGGCTGCCAGTAGTGATGATTTCATAGCTGTGTGGGGTCTTGCCTGCTGCCTCACAAGCAAGACCAGGATGAACATGAACTGTGTAAGGCCCTTTAAAAAACCATGGATAAAAAGAACTAAGACTTTTTTTAATCCTCCACCAATAACAGGAAGGCAGTGCTGTCTGCTCTGTCCTCACTATCTGGTACCTCTGCTCTAACCAGTGGACAGGAGATTCATGTTTACCTTGACTTTTAGCTGGCAGTTCTGCCCTATTCGATCTTTTTGCAAGGAAGCTGTTTCTTAAGCTATTAAATGTTTGTTTCACAGCCCCAGATGTGATGCCACTGGATATTGCCATAAGGAAAACAAGAGCTTCCTGTTTAAGAAGGCTTTTTCCCCCTCCCATCAGTTTACACAGTCTGTCCCTTCAGCTGGAGGAGATAACACTTCTTGTTTTCAGTGCAAGAAAACAGTTTTGCATTGCCCAGTGCCTGAAAATGCCATGGTTTAGTTGACTAGGTGGTGTTGGATGGTGGGTTGGATGTGATGATCTTGAAGGCCTCTTCCAAGCTGGTCTATTCTACTCCTATTCTAATTCTATTCTATTCTATTCTATTCTATTCTATTCTATTCTATTCTATTCTATTCTATTCTATTCTATTCTATTCTATTCTATTCTCACAGTATCACTAAGGTTGGAAGAGACCTTGAGGATCATTGAGTCCAACCTGTCTCCACAGACCTCAGGACTAAACCATGGCACCAAGTGCCACATCCAATCTCCTCTTGAACACCTCCAGTGATGGGGACTCCACCACCTCCCTGGGCAGCACATTCCAATGGCCAATCACTCTCTTTATGAAGAATTTCTTCCTCACCTCCAGCCTAAACTTCCCCTGGTGCAGCTTGAGACTGTGTCCTCTTGTTCTGGTGCTGCTTGCCTAGGAGAAGAGACCAACCCCCACCTGGCTACAACCTCCCTTCAGGTAATTGTAGAGAGCAATAAGGTCTCCCCTGAGTCTCCTCTTCTCCAGGCTAAGCAACCCCAGCTCCCTCAGCCTCTCCTCACAGGGCTGTGCTCCAGACCCCTCACCAGCTTTGCTGCCCTTCTCTGGACATATTCCAGCAAGTCAACATCCTTCTGAAACTGAGGAGCCCAGCACTGGACACAGGATTCAAGGTGTGGCCTAACCAGTGCAGAGTACAGGGGCACAATGACCTCCCTGCTCCTGCTGGCCAGGCCAGGCCAGGATGCCATTGGCCTTCTTGGCCACCTGGGCACACTGCTGACTCATGTTCAGTCTACTATCAATCAGTACCCCCAGGTCCCTCTCTGCCTGGCTGCTCTCAGCCACTCTGCCCCCAGCCTGTAGCACTGCATGGGGTTGCTGTGGCCAATGTGTAGAACCTGGCACTTGGACTTGTTGAATGTCATCATGTTGGACTCTGCCCATCTGTCCAGCCTGGCAAGGTCCCTCTGCAGAGCTCTCCTACCCTCTAACAGATCAACTCCTGCCCCCAGCTTGGTGTCATTGGCAAACTTACTGGTGATGGACTCAATCCCCTCATCCAGAACATCAATGAAGATATTAAACAGGCTGGGGCCCAGCATTGCTCCCTGGGGGACGCCACTGGTGCCTGGCTGCCAGCTGAATGTGGCACCATTCACCACCACTCTCTGGGCTCAGCCTCCAGCCAGTTCCTAGCCCAGCACAGAGTGCTGCTGTCCAAGCCAGGGGCTGACAGCTTGGCCAGGAGTTTGCTGTGGGGGACGGTGTCAAATACAATTCACACCACTGCTCATGTCCCTTTCCAGTTTGGTTTCTGGTGTCTTGGTGTGTGTAGCACACTTCAAATCTACCCATGTCTCAATGTAAATACTGCATGCATGTCTGTACAACAGGAGTGCACAATACCACCCTGGCTGACTTGAGGTGGTGACTTGCTGACTGCTCTGTGCAGAGCCTGGGAGAGAATTTCAGTGACTTGTCTAGCCCAAAAGACAAATGCTATTAGTAGATGAGCAGCAGCAGAAGAAACATGGGAGAGTGGTTTGTGACAAGAGGCTGTTTTCATGTGGAAGCAAGAGAATGTTATACCACTTGCTGAAGCTTAGAGCTGAAATGGAGCTTTGTCATGAAAAGGCTTGTCGCCTGTTGAGCCCAGAGACCAGGATTAGAAGAATATTCATGATTCCTGAGAATCAGCAGGTGAGACCTAATGCACACATTTGCCCCTCACCCCCTTCTCCAGCTCATCCTTTTGGTAAACAGTACATAAAAGCTGGGTTCCCAGAGTGGCTGAACTCAGTTCCTGATCTTTTTCCCCTGCCCACCTCCCCCCCATTCTTTGTATAAAAAGAGATTGCAGTGGCTTTGCCGCTTGTCCCAAGCAGAAGCACGGACTCTCCATTTCTAAAGAGCAACTGTGTGGCCAAAGCAGAAGTCTTGTGACATTACTTAAGAAAGCAGAATGCTTTCTTAGCATCTAAGGCCTTTTCTTTTTGGTAAGCATAAAGAAAAGCCTCTCTAAGAGCTTAGATAAGCTGGAGAAGAATCTCTGTGACATATGTGCATTGTCATAGGAAAGCGTGGCTCGAAGCCAAGGTGGTGGGGTCGCCGTCGCTGGGGGTGTTCAGGGCGAGGCTTGACAGGATGCTTGGTGCCATGGGTTAGTTGATTAGGTGGTGTTGGATGATAGGTTGGACATGATGATCTTGAAGGTCTCTTCTAATCTGGTTTATTCTATTCTATTCTATTCTATTCTACTCTACTCTACTCTACTCTATTCCACTCTACTCTACTCTGCTCTATTCTACTCTATTCTATTCTACTCTATTTTACTCTACTCTATTCTATTCTACTCTATTTTACTCTATTCTATTCTATTCTGTTTAACTGGTGGGCCTCTGCCTTTAATATACCAAGTGTTTGTCGTGCCTGTTTTGGCCTGCCTGCTAGTTAGTAAACACCCAGTGTGCAGAACCCATACAGCCAGGAGGAGCTGCAGTACGTGGTGGATGCAGGGCGCTTACAGGAGCCTGAGCAGCAGGGGATGCTCAGTGAAAGCTTGACTCCTTGGGCAAGGAGGAGAAGAGCGTTTTTACCAGCTTTTCCCAAGTGAAGCACAGAGGTTTGACCTACAGCAGGTTTCAACAGTGAAACTTTGGCAGAGCTGCCTCACTTGCAGCGCGGTGTGGGCGAAGAGGAGGGATGGATCATGGTTGCTGAGCCTGTCCTCATTCTGACAGACTTCGCCTTGCAGGCATGAAGTTGCAGGTTCAGCGTGGTGAGGCAGGGATGGCTGTCAGCTCTGCAGCTGAAGCCTGAGCGCTGGCAGCCCTTTGAGGCTTGAAACAGTGCCTGCAGTAAGCAGAGGAGAACACATTGGGGTTTTGTGTTAACTCGGTGTTGTTGCATGGGTTTTGTCTGCGGCTATGTCCGTGTCAGTGCTCTTTCCTCTGTCCTGTCATCTGGCACAAACCCATTCTGCTGGCTGGTCATTTTCCTGTCTGAGGATTGCAGCTTCAAGTCAGTGATAAAAAGAAACATCACAGTGAATGCAAGGCAAGGACATTTAGGCTGCTGTCAGCCTAAGATCTGTGCCACTTACCCAGGGCCAAGTGTAACTGGGCTACTAATCCTCCCAGTATCTGCCCTGGAATAAGGCAAGGGCAGATGCTTACCCAGCTCCATCAGCCTTCCCAGAGGGACAGCCAGCTGAAGCCTTTATGACTGCACTGACACAGAGGTGGCTAAACAAGAGTGTGGTTTGGTGCAGATGTGCCAACATCTGCTGTGGCCCAAAGCCTGCAGGACATTTGGCAGTGAAGCCATAGTGGTCACTCTGCATTATGGAGAATGTAAGTGGATTGTTTGTGGTGCCTGAGGGTTTTTTTCCCCACTTTTTTCAGCCTTTCCAGGAAGGAAGTTTACAGCATTTTAAATCTCCCTTGGCATTTCAGTCTGCAAGAGCTGTAGTGCCTGGCTCTGACAGAACTGTTGTCACACTCTGTTGGACAGTGTCTCAACCTAAGGATGCTTGCTTGTTGTATCCTGGTGACAGCATCTTAGTGGAGATTTCAACAGTTTTCTTGTTAATCTGAATGCAACTCAATAGACTTCATCCTGTGGCTGCAATTTGGTCCCCAGCAACTGAAACTCAACTGCTGCCTGCTCAGTATAGTTTTCCTAGGAACTGATGCATCTAGGTCAACAAACTGACAGGCATTGCTCATTTTACTGCTTGGCAAATATTGAACTAAAGTCTTCAGCACTGTAACCCTGTTGACAATTGCAGGATAATGTCATTGTCCTCTTTTGTTAGTGTGAAGTGCATCTTCTCCTGGGTGTCTGGCATAACACTCTGTAAACAGCAAGGGAGGTTGTGATTTGGAGCCCCAAGTGTTTGCTCTGACAATATAAACTTACTGCCTGCTCCCTGAAACCAAACATCCTGTCTCTGCCATGGTTACTTCAAAGTGATCCTGAAACAAGGCACTCTCCTTCCTGAAAATGCTGGAGGGTGGTGGCATGGCTGCTGTTGAAGGATCTCTTTTCTCTTTGGGAAAGCTGTATCACCCTCCTTTATTCTGCTACAGGACTGTATGGAGGAGTCCAGGCTAGGCTTCAAGAGACTGAAAAGTGAAGAATAACACTTGGCAGGAAGGGGGGGGGGAAAAATCACTGTGGATTAGTACAGTTGACACTTGTCCCTCTGGAAGGGAAATGCTGGGTTGCAATCCTACTAGAAATTCTTTCTTTTCTGTGACAGCTTGTTAGGAGAGACAAAACTCTTGTGTGCCAAAACCAGTTCATCACATGCATCATCCCTCTTCACAGAGAGTCACCTGGTAAAGACAAGGGGCACAACTTGATACTGGGGAGACTCAGACTGGAGGCCAGAAAAACTTTTCACCATTTGAACTATTAGACATTGGAATAAACTCCTGTGGTGGGTTGAAATTTGCACACACACACCCCCCACCTTCCTCCCCCAACATTAACTTTACCAGCCCAGCCCAGTTGGAAGCAACTGAAAGCTGTATCTACAGGCAAAACTACAGTCTACAATGGAATGCAGGGAAGATGTACAAAATACACAGCATTTACAATATTTACAGATGTTTGCAAGGAACACACACCACAAGAATCCCCCTGGTCAAAGACCAGGGGAAGCTGCCAGCTTCTCCCTTTCTGCCTCCCCAGACCCCCCTGTACAAAAGAAGGGAGAAAGGAGCAGAGGGATGTTAATACCAAAGCAATGCAGCCAAGGTCAAGCAGAAGCAAGTTAGTCTCTCCCCAGAGTGGAGAAGCAAGAAGAGAAAGAATTGTTTTGGTGAGGAGAGGCTGAGGGAGCTGGGGTTGCTTAGCCTGGAGAAGAGGAGGCTCAGGGGAGACCTTCTTGCTCTCTACAACTCCCTGAAGGGAGGTTTTAACCAGCTGGGGGCTGGTCTCTTCTCCCAGGCAACCAGCAGCAGAACAAGAGGACACAGTCTCAAGCTGTGCCAGGGGAGGTTTAGGCTGGATGTTAGGAAGAAGTTCTTCACAGAAAGAGAGATTGCCCATTGGAATGGGCTGCCCAGGGAGGTGGTGGAGTCTCCATCACTGGAGGTGTTTAGGAGGAGACTTGATAGGGTGCTTGGTGCCATGGTTTAGTTGATTAGGTGGTGTTGGACAATGGGTTGAAGGTGATGATCTTGAAGGTCTCTTCCAACCTGGTCTATTGTATCCTATCCTATCCTATCCTATCCTATCCTATCCTATCCTATCCTATCCTACTCTATCCTACTCTATCCTATCCTATCCTATCCTATCCTATCCTATCCTATCCTATCCTATCCTATCCTATCCTATTCTTGTCTCTCCCTAGACCTCTCCAAAATTAAACCTCCCCATGACTTCTCTAAGGTCCAAGGTTATTTGCATTGGGTCCAGCCTCCCTAGTTTCAACTCATGGAGATTCCCTTCTGCTTCACTGGCTCACTCTTTTGCTTACAGGAGCCATCACTCTGGAGCCGCCTGGGGTAACTCAGCTGGCTGTGACTCAGGGAGGACATACCCCAGAGGAATGGTGTCATTAACAAGGATTTTTAATTCCATGCTACCTTTGGTCTTGTCCACTACAGCTTTGTTATTTCATATTTAGGTTAAGGGTGAGGATTAAAATAGGTCTGCCTCTGCTTCACTCCTCTGCTTTCACCTACGGTTGGTTTTGCATGTGAGCTGCTTGCAATCTTTGTTTAGGCCACTTGGCAAGCTTAAATGGTAGAGAACCTAAACCACAACCAATCTGTTTGAAAAGTGTCTAGCCTCACATCTGCAGTTGCAGTACTACATATGAAACATTAACCCAAACACTGCTAGGAGGTGTATCTGCAAGAAGGAGAGAGAGGGAGAGCCTTTGCAGACAGCTGGAGCCTGCCTCTCTAGGCTGGTGCCTACCAGCTTGCAGGATAGCAATCCAGGCATGTATTAAAACATTGAGTCCCCAGCTTTTTATTTCCTCAGTGGGCACACAAATAGCTCTAGCATGTGCTGTTTATGGTCCTGTTGAACTAATGGTGCTTCCTTTTCCTTTGTGTCTCAGGAAAAAGGAACCACAATAGCTTTGAGGTTACTACAGACACATGCTAAAAAGAAGTCTAAGGGCAAAGGAAAAGGAAGAGGGCAGCGTGGATTTCACCACCAGGTGCCGAGGTGGGGCAGGTCCTGTGATTTACTGCTCACATTTTGCCATGTTGCAGACTCCTCTCGAGGAATTCAGAGCTGAAGGGAATGGGAGATGGGGTTGTAATTGTGTTCCCAGCAGAAAGGGAGAGGCCAAGCTCCACGCTTTGGAAATGACCACCTTCATACTGCCTGTATTAGTTCAGAGGGGCTCATTGATCATGAGGCTGCAGGCTTTTGTGGCTGATGTCAAGTGACTGCTCTTGGGGATGACTTGCCTATTGTCTATGAGGTTCCTTTGACCACAAACCAGCTGCTGACACCTCTAGTTCCCCTAAACAAAACTGTCTTGAACTTCCAGGGGAGGACAAGGCCATCACTGTGCTGGCCTTGACTGGAATCCCAGCTGAGAGGGAGAAGTCAGATCTGTTTCTTGCCTTTGGAAGACTAAGCTTTTTTGCCTTCCCCCCCTCCCCGTTTGTTGTTGTTGTTTGTTTGGGTTTGGGTTTTTTGGGGGGAAGAGGTGGGGTTTGTTTGGTTTGGTTTGGGATGTTTTGTTTGCTTTATGTCTGTTTGTTTTGGGTTGGTTGGTTTGTTTGTTTTCTCAGCAATAGCTGTGAAATAGACAGGGGAAGTTAGCAGCCATCAGCCACAGGAGAGTGAAGAACCTCTTGTCCTGCAGGCTTTTGATTCTGCCATCCACCTGCAGATGTGGATGGCAGAACTGGTTGTTATTCTGGCCACAACAGCCAAAGCTGCACACAGCAGAAGCTGGTTTCCTAGCCACTACCCAGTCCAGGTTTTCACCTTCAGGGTTGGTACTCTCCATTTTCTACAAGAAGCTGATGTGATTTCTGGTTTGAGGTGACCTGCACCCCTGTGCCCCCTACATTAGGAATGAGGCTTGCAAGTAACTCACGTATCCTGGCTCCCTTTTGGAAAGAAGTTGTTCTCAGAAGGCTCAGCCAAAGCTTCTTAACAGTGGAAGGAAGCAGCAGGGAAGGCACAGCCTGATGTTTTGGTAGGAGACAGTAGTGAAATACATAGAATTACATACAATAAACCAGGTTGGAAGAGACCTTCAAGATCATCGCGTCCAGCCCATCAACCAATCCAACACCACCTAAGCAACTAAACCATGGCACCAAGAATTCTTGTGGTTGTAGCCAGGTGGGGGTCAGTCTCTTTTCCCAGGCAACCTGTGACAGAAGGAGAGGACACAGTCTCAAGCTGTGCCAGGGGAGGTTAACCAAAATGCACCCAAAGAGGCACAGCCCTACAAGGAGAGGCTGAGGGAGCTGGGATTGTTTAGCCTGGAGAAGAGGAGGTTCAGGGGAGACCTCATTGCTCTCCACAACTACCTGAAGGGAGGTTGTAGCCAGGAGGGGGTTGGTCTCTTCTCCCAGGCACCCAGCACCAGAACAAGAGGACACAGACTCAAGCTGCACCAGGGGAAGTTTAGGCTGGAGATGAGGAGAAAGTTAGTCTTCTCAAGACTAAACAACCCCAGGGCTTTCAGTCTCTCTTCATAAGGGAGGTGCTCAAGTCCCCTAATCATCCTCCTGGCTCTCCCTTGGATTATAAATCCCTGAATAAGACCTTTTCTCTATCAAAACCCTCCTAAATATATGCCAGGAGAGTTCTCCCAAAAATTTGCCAGGCTCCTTGCCCCTGATAGTTTTACAATGAATGCTGATGTGAAGATTGCCTTCAGTTTGGAGGAAACAATGAGCAAAGGCTTCAGTCTGACCCCAACTAAGCATTTCCTGGAGTTTACCAACAGCTGATCTTAGACTTGAGCAGCAGCACTGCTCAAGCACAGCAAAACAAAACCCCACAACTCCTTTCCAAGAGCCAAGGAGAAAGAGGTTAGCATGGAGCAGAGGAGCTTCCTCAGGCAGACAGACATGCAGAGAGCAGAGAATAGGCATGGCATGCCACACTGCACACTTACTTAGGGCTATTCTGGACCTCAACAAAGCCCTGGAGGAAACTATTGTGTTTTAATTGTGCAAACCCACGTGGCTGGGGAGAAATACAAGGGTGGATTTTTTTTCCTCTTTGCTTATTAGGATTCCAACCCCAGTGCTTTTGGGATGGCCTTTTACTCTGGAAATGCCTCACTGCTGAAGTATGCTGTGTCTGAATACACACACACACACACACGCACACTGAGCCTTTCCTGTATATAAGGCTTAATTCAGAGTCCAGAAACAAAAGGATCCCCCTTGGAATCACATCATGATGGCTGCTGGAAGGTAGAGGGTGTCCAAGGTCTAAGTCAAAAAACCTGTTGAGCTAACTCTGGCATAAACAGCCCAGTGTTTGTGGAATTCCTCTTCAGGTACTCTGCAGGTTTTCAAGCCCCACAGAGTGTCATTCCTCTTAGTTATGTTTTGCTCGTTCATCACTGATTCCACAGTGCTGTGAGGTTGGCTTGCAATTACTCCAGCAAAGAACAAAGGGAGAACTCACTCAGGAAATGATTGTCCAAGTCAAAAACACCCCCATGCAAGCTGAGGGGTTTAGGTGATGGTGAAGAGAACAGGCTTGGCCAACTAGCTGTGGACAAGACAGCACACATTGGTTTCCTATGTAATAAGCTGAAAGCAAACTTTTTTGGCCCAAGACACACCAGAGGTTAAGCTTTTGTTTGGTCAACAGGAGGGAGATTGCCTTGTTGGTTTGGGTTTTTGGTTTGTGTTGTGGTTGGGTTTTTTTCCTGTCAGCAATAATCATGGGTTTTAAAGGTTGCTTGGTATTTGTTGGTTGGGGGTCCTCTGAATTAACTGAATTTTCCCCCTGCTGTTTATTTCTACTGGCACTGGAAATCAAAGGGCTTCCAGTGATCCTTGGTGTGCTGTTTGAGCCAGTCCCAGGCTTGGTGCTTTTTCTCTCGTTGGATTAGTTGGTTTTACAAGGCCATTTTCCAGTGTGATTAAAAACACTGAGTGAAGAAAAGTATCCTTCCACTTCAGGTGCCCTCCACATCTTCCCATAACAGATCACCTTGTGCAAAATGGAGACATCAGGGAGCGGATGAAAATCCGTTCCCTGTTTGCAAGCAGTTCGTCACAAGTGCTTCCATCCCAACTGCTTGATATTTCTAGGTGGCAAGAGCAGAATGGGGCACTGTGATGGTCTGCACCAAACTTCTAACACTTTTGGCTGGGCTAAAAGAGGCCAGAGGGCTGATTTAACAGTCCCCTGTGATGGATCTTGTCACCAGGTAAGTTTCCTAAGCTTATTAAAGGCATGGATAAACACGACCGTGCCCACTTTGATTGAGCTTGTGCTGTAGCTTGCAGCACTGAGATCTCATTCTGTCTTTTATTTGCTGCATTAGGAGCTTTCTTAACTTTAGATGTGTTTCCCTAGAGTGTTAATTATGACTGAATGTTGAACTTAGAGGTTAGTAATTCTGTTCCCTCCTTGCCTAAGCAAAGGTATTAAAAGCTGAGTTTCTATGCAGACTCTCGCAGCTTCAGAGCGCTTTGTGCTGTTGCTGTGTAATGATCAGGGTATTTTGTGCCCACAGAGCTGGTGCCCTGCTTTGCTGACAGAAGCTAAGAGTGGCTGGATGAACCCAAACACACAAATGCAGCTCAGCAATCCTGGCTGTTGCCCCTCAGCCCCAGGCACAAGATCCTGGTCTGAAACTGGATCCACAGTTTCCCATCTGTGGCCACGTCTGGCTGGTTACCATCCTTTGTGGGGTAGACCTTGCAGTGGGGCATTCCCAAAGGCTGAGGAGGTTTTTGGTGCAGTCAAAATACATTTCCCTGGAGCTTATGACTCCTCAGAGGCTCCCTCTGGTCACCTGAGAGAAGAGGAGGCTCAGGGGAGACCTTATTGCTCTCTACAACTACCTGAAGGGAGGTTGTAGCCAGGAAGGGGTTGGTCTCTTCTCCCAGGCAACCAGCACCAGAACAAGAGGACACAGTCTCAAGCTGCACCAGGGGAGGTTTAGGCTGGAGGTGAGGAGAAAGTTCTTCCCAGAGAGAGTTGTTAGCCATTGGAATGTGCTGCCCAGGGAGGTGGTGGAGTCCCCATCCCTGGAGGTGTTCAAGAGGGGATTGGATGTGGCACTTGGTGCCATGGTTTAGTAGTCATGGGGTCTGTGGTGACAGGTTGGGCTTGATGACTTTTGAGGTCTCTTCCAACCTTGGTGATTCTGTGAGAGTGGCTGGCAGGTGTCCCCCTTTCATCTTTGACACTGTCAGCCCCTCTTGCAGGGTCTGGCAGAACTTTAGATCACTTTGCTTTTCAGTTGGGCATTAGCACGCTTAAAAGTAAGCAGGGTTGGGCCTGGAAACAGTTGGGCAAGGTCTGAAAGTGAAAGGAAGGAAGGAAGGAAGGAAGGAAGGAAGGAAGGAAGGAAGGAAGGAAGGAAGGAAGGAAGGAAGGAAGGAAGGAAGGAAGGAAGGAAGGAAGGAAGGGAGGGAGGGAAGGAAGGAAGGAAAGAAGGAAAGGAAGGAAAGAAAGAAAGGAAGGAGGAAAGGAAGGAGGAAAGAAAGAAGGAAAGAAAGAAGGAAAGAAAGGAAAGAAGGAAAGAAAGGAGGAAAGAAAGGGAGGAAAAATTAAATCCAGGCATGGAGAGCTTTTAAAAGAGCAGGAATTTCATGGAAATAAACCCAGTCTAGTCCATTAAGTTGCTCTCCTGGACTTTTATGGGGACAATTATTAATACTGTTGAAAATTATGCTCGTGAAATGTGTTAATGGGAGCTGCACTGGCTGCTGCCAGAAAAAACTGCAACCTTTACAGCTCATTTGGAGACAGAAATAGTCAGCAAAAGTAGCCCACAGGGTGCAAAGGTTCGTGAGGTGCAGGCTTAGACTAACTTAACATATGCCCTCTGTAGCCCTGGTATTGTCCAACACCTAATGCCCATAATAAAGGAGAGAAAAATTGGACCCCAAGTGGCAAGGATTGTAAGCCCTTGGAATTCTCCTAATCAGAGATATTCAGCTATTTTTAGTTGATAATGTTTAGTCAAATAGCAACAATGATTTTCCTTCTCTTTTCCAACTCAGCTGCACAGTGTGTTGGAGGGGGTCTCGCTGGCCTGTGACCTTGCCTTTATCTGTCGGTCTGTCACCGCCACTCTTCAAAGTGCAGCTTAAAGGATCTGAGGCTTCTGTGTGGCCTTGATGTGATCTGCTTTCCTGGTAAAGTTTTTTTCATTACTGGGTACTTTCTTAAGCTGGCTGGAGCTTGCTTTGCTTACCCTGTGGGATGCTGCTGGCTCTGGGGCTCTCCTGACCCCCACAACCAGGTTTCATAACCCTTCATGGCCTGCATCTGCAAGCTTTGTGTGCGTGGTGGATGCTGCTTCTGCGTGGTGGGTGCTACTTCCTGCCCCATTGAACAGGCTCTTTCTTTTCCCCCTCCTGCCTTCAAAATCTCCATCAAAGGCTCTCAAAACAGGGGGTGGGGAGGGGGGAAATGTGCAGTTCAGTTGGTTACATCCAGGGAGTGAGCAACAAACCCACCCATCTGTACAGTGCTCCCCCAGCTGCTAATGCTTCCCCCTAAAAGAGAGAGCACGCCTAACAAAAAGCAGTCTGCTGCATCAGAGCACCGGAGCAGGCAGCCCAGTATCCTGTCTCCAACATTTGCCAGCAGCACATGCCTAGGGTAGAGTGAAAGACATGTGTCTGATACTCTGGTGAGGTCTGCCAGCAACTCGTGGCTCAGGAGCTTTCTGAGCCAGAGGTGCTGTCTCCAGATTCAGCATAACTCCAGGGAGTTTTCTTCTACATCCCGTGGCTTTGTTTTCCCCCCAGCAGACTTTTAACTTCTGTCCTGTCCTTTGTACTTACCAAAGGACAAAAATCCTACCTGGATGTGTTCCTGTGTGACCTGCTCTAGCTGACCCTGCTCTAGCAGGGGGGGTTGGACTGGATGAGCTTTTGAGGGCCCTTCCAACCCCTAACACTCTGTGATTCTGTGGGCCCTGCATTTGAGTATCATGTTGTGGACACCTGGAAGATGTTGCTGGGTGAGGCTAAAAGACCTGTCCCAGCCACCAAAGGAAAGCTGCTTGTTCATCCATCCATATCTGGAGCCAAAGAGATAGGTGCCCCTGTGCAAGACTACTGGAGGGGCTGACTGTGACAAAAACTGCCATTGCTGTGGCTGGGTCTGGGAGATGCTGACCTTTCACTGACACAGCAGCTGGGGCTTGGGTCATTCCTCTCAGTTAGAGGATGCCTCACTGCTCCTACAGTATCTTCTTGCAGGGAGACTGTCTTACTCTGATTCTATTGCAGCATGGATAGACAGTCCTGTGTATTTTGTCCATCAATCAACATGTGGGACAGCAGGGACTGATCAACTGGTGTCGCTGCTCAGCAGCTTCCACAGCAAATTCTGGGTGCTGGGCCATCTCATTTAAACTATTTTCTTACCCTGCAAGGCTGAACTGGATGATCCTTGAGGTCCCTTCCACAGTAGCATTCCATCAGTTCTATGGGAAAAACTAGAAATGAGTAGATTCAGATTGGATGTTAGGAAGAAGTTCTAAGGGTGGTGAGAGCCTGGCACAGGTTGCCCAGGGAGGTGGTGGAAGCCTCATCCCTGGAGCTTTTGAAGGCCAGGCTAGATGTGGCTATGAGCAACCTGCTGTAGTGGGAGGTGTCCCTGCCCATGGCAGGGGGTTGGAACTGGAGGATCCTTGAGGTCCCTTCCAAACCTGACAATTCTGAGATTCTTTGCTTAGCTGCTTTCAGCCTCAGCCAGCTGGGGATCCCATGGGGTGTTTCTGAAGAAGTCCCCACTGGTTACTGTGCCTCAGTATGGGGACTTGCAGCCTCTACCTGTGAAGGGAGCTGGGGCTCCCTGTATTGCAGACCTGACCATAGACACACAACAGCTCTTCTCCCCCAAGTGCAGTAGAAGGGTTTGACAAACACTAACTCTAAATCCAAGGGATGGGAAGAGGGACACCTCCAAACTGTTTGGTGTGCTTTAGTGCCATTTGGGGTTTGGAGCACAAGCCCTATGAGGAGAGGCTGAGGGAGCTGGGGTTGCTTAGCCTGGAGAAGAGGAGGCTCAGGGGATACCTTATTGCTCTCTACAACTACCTGAAGGGAGGTTGTAGCCAGGTGGGGGTTGGTCTCTTCTCCCAGGCAACCAGCACCAGAACAAGAGGACACACTCTCAAGCTGCACCAGGACAGGTTTAGGCTGGATGTTAGGAAGAAGTTCTTCACAGAAAGAGAGATTGCCCATTGGAATGTGCTGCCCAGGGAGGTGGTGGAGTCCCCATCCCTGGAGGTGTTTAAGAGGAGACTTGATGGGGTGCTTGGTGCCATGGTTTAGTTGATTAGGTGGTGTTGGATGATGGGTTGAAAGTGATGATCTCGAAGGTCTCTTCCAACCTGGTCTGGTCTATCCTACCCTATCCTATCCTATCCTATCCTATCCTATCCTATCCTATCCTATCCTATCCTACCCTATCCTATCCTATCCTATCCTATCCTATCCTATCCTACCCTATCCTATCCTATCCTATCCTATCCTATTGTGGTGGGTTAACGTCCTTTGGGGAGGGGGTTTGCCCCAACCCATTACACCTATCCTATCCTATCTTACCCTATCCTATCCTATCCTATCCTATCCTATCCTATCCTATCCTATCCTATCCCATCCTAATTTGTGTACCTAGCAGGGCAGAGCAGTCAGCAGCACACAGCTATGTTCTCAGGAGTGTGTTTCTTTGCTGCATATCAATACAAACCCAGAGTCATTTTTCAGAGCTTGCCAATGGCTGTAATTGAAAAGGCAGGAACTGCCCTCGAGAGATTCCCCACTGCTCTGCATTATTATCTGCTGCATGGCAGCTCTATAGGCCATGGATCTTTTTTTTCCCTTTCTTTCTTTCTTTTCTTTTTGGGTGGGTTTTTTTTCCCCCCCCAAATAACCAGTTAATTACTAAATAAACCAGCCCAGCTTTCAAGCTGATTAGCCTAGATTAATGACCGGCGGCGTGTTTCGCTCTCCTCAACACTTTATCACGGGGAAAGAACTATGTCTTTAATGATGTAGGTACCTGCTCCATTGAGGCTTGCTCCAATCTGTACAGCCTCCAATTTGATTTAATTGCTCTTCTCAGTTTGTGACCTGGAAAGGAAAAAAAAACAAGAGAGAGAGAGAGAGAGAGAAAGCAAACCCCCCAAACCCTAGTGACAGCTCCCATTAGTGAAGCCCTGCTTGCAACTGGCTCCCAGTGTTACAAAGGCTCGCTGGGTGTCTTTCTCTGCTGACTTCATTAAGAAGATATATAGAGGTCAAGTGTCACTTTGGCCCAGAGCAAGCCCCACGCCGTTTATCAGCTGAAGCAGGTTGAACCAACCTGGGTGTTTTTATTTAAGGTTCTGGTCACCCCTCTCTCTTTGTTTGTTTGTGTGTTTTCATTCCTGTTACAGGTTCCAAAAGCTGTCTTTTAGAGCCTCCTCGTTTGATGGAAGGGAAGGTGGAATTTACAGGCTAGTCCTAAAGGCATTGATTGCAGCTCATTTGTGGTGACTTTGGCAGGGAAACTTGGGCATTGCGCTCCTCTGCAGCCATTCAATAAAAGATCTTTTGTCAGAAGGGCCCATTCAGGGCCCTTCAGGTTGCTCCCTAATTAATATTAGACTTCCTCACAGTTGTGTTGTGGAGGACAAATGCTGACTTCCCAAGGATGTTGCTGCAAAGGGATGCTGAATGTGTCTTTAACTGTATCCTGAATTACTGGCTTGTTATTGGGCAGATCCCTGAAGTCTTCACTTCAGCCAAAACTCCCACTTAAGACAATGGGCCTGTGGGAGTTGTCTCATCATTAACTGAGCTCCAGCAGTTGTCTGGCACTCAGTGAACTAAGTCATGGTCACTGCCCCTGGGAGTTTACCATCTACCTTAGAGACAAAGGCTAAACAAGGCTGAGAAGATAATGAGCCAGGCTGAGCTGGAGTTTGGGACCTGGACCCAGCATTGTGCTTTGTCCTCAGGGTGTTGATGAAGGGGCAAGGGGACCACTGCTAACAGTGCTGGTCACTGGAGCTGTGTTTAAGGCAGATTTTGGCAGGGGCTGCTGCTAATGGGCTTTTTCATTTTGCTCTTCAGCAGAGAGGCCAAGACAGATTAAGTCCTGCTGTGTCCTTTCCTTCTAGGGAGAGCTGTGTTCCTCCTGGACTGGGATCTGCTGGCATGCTCAAGGGGGTTGCTTTGCAGTGTCTTGTTTTGGGATTTTCCCAGTCTGAAGGGAAAGTACTGCCAGGCTGACATTCCCTAAGGTTTTGAATCCCTGGCAAGGCCAGGACAAGCCCATCACAGGCTGGGATAAATGTTTGTGTGGTACCAGGCAGTCCATGATATTGGCTGGGCAGGTTACCAGACCTGGGAAAAGCTCCCTTGTGAGGAGCAGACAAAGCCACCACATCACTAACACCGGGTCCAGTGTCAGGAGCACATCCTGCTCATGTCAAGGCTGACTCCACGGTGCTGGTCACCAACAGCAGTCAGGAGGAGAAGCCTGAAGGACTAAGGGACACTGATGGGCTGGTGAGGAGGAGGAAGGTTTGGAGAACAGTCTCAAGCTGTGCCAGGGGAAGTTTAGGCTGGAGGGGAGGAGAAAGTTCTTCCCAGAGAGAGTTGTTAGCCATTGGAATGTGCTGCCCAGGGAGGTGGTGGAGTCCCCATCCCTGGAGGTGTTCAGGAGGGGATTGGACGTGGCACTTGGTGCCATGGTTTAGTCATGAGGTCTGTGGTGACAGGTTGGACTTGATGATCTTTGAGGTCTCTTCCAACCTTGGTGATTCTGTGAGAGAGCAGGAGCTGTGGTTTCTGCCCAAGGAAAGGCAAGGTGGGAGAGTGATAAATGTTATCACTGGCAAATTGCTACCTTGCAGCAGGGGGGGCTAAGTAGGCTCCTAAGGCACCCACAGCCCAATTCCCCCTTTGTTTTTCTGGCTGTCAAAAGCATAACAGACCTAGGAGGGGATGACTGTGACAGTCTGGCATATGTTCATAGGGAGCTCAGACAAATCCATAGTTTTTGTTTCTTCCTTGTCACAGACAACAGTTATTGGTGATAGATAAAAACAGTGGATGGGATTTATTGGTGCCAGTGTGAGCATCAGCATCAGTGTCCTGAGACCTGAGCCAAATGTGCCACTAAGATTCCTGCCAAGCCTGGTAAAAAGCACTGAAGATCCATAGCCCCTTGACCTACCCTCTTGTCATTTCTACATCCCCTGAGTGCTGTCCTACATGAACACTGAGCTCCCCTAGCACCACTGCTGGGGAAAATATGGTCCTAGGTACTAAGAAAAACAACAAGGGAAAAGCAGAGCCTGTGCAGTGGAATAGCTCACTGCAGACAGCCTTGGGGCTGCATTTGTGCCAGGGATGGAGACATCAGTAGAGTAGAGTAGAACAGAGTAGGGTGGAATGGAATGGAATGGAATGGAATGGAATGGAATGGAATGGAATGGAATGGAATGGAATAGACCAGGTTGGAAAAGACCTTCAAGATCACCAAGTCCAACCTATCACCCAACACCATCTAATCAACTAACCCATGGCACCAAGTGCCTCATCCAGTCTCTTCCAGTGATGGTGACTCCCATCTTTGTTTCTGAATGAGCCTAAGTATAGAGTTTAACAAAACTGAGCAGCTGAAGGTTGCTGATTTATTTGCTAAGCAAGTACAGGAAATATGGGCAAAGTGTGATCAAGTTTCCAAGTTTTCCCACTTTTTTCCCTGCAGACAGAAACCTGCCTGCCTCTGTGTGGTGACCTAGTGCAGACAAGCATGGTCTGTTCCCACAGACAGTCCTTGCCTTCTAAGTGTTGGTGCAGCAACCTCTCAAGCAGCCCTCATTCCCCAGGGCTTTGAGGCAGGGCAGTAGACCTGGAGAAGAGCTGCTGGTGGCAGTCGCAGAGCCTGAGCGTTCATCCCTGTGCCTCATGTGGGTCTCTCTTAATCACCTTGCACCGGTCACAAAGCTTCACCTCCCTGACCCCTCCTTCACCCCCTCCCCCCGGGACTGTGAGCTGTTTGATCTGTCTCTGAACCCAGCTGTGAGTGAATGTGGGCAGGTGTAAAGCCCTTTCCTTAATCCCCTGGCCGTGCACCTGGGCTCCTGTGGTACACTTTGAACACACATGTGCTTCAGACCTTCCTTTGGGGAGGCAAGAGCTACTTCTCATCTGTGTGAGCCAGTGTCTAATGCATGCTTTCTGGCTTTTCCTAAAGCAGCCTGAAATCTCTTAATCCTCCCTTTCTGCCTCCTATTTCTCCCTGGTTGCATTCCTAAGCCCTAGTGCCCACTGATGGCTCATTTTTCTCACAAGAGAAGGTGGGTGTCTCTTCTGTAGTGAGCATAGCTGCCACCAGCTGACAGCAGAGTCGTGTGACAGAGCCAGTGCTGGTCACAGCTGCCGGTATCCGCACCGGATTTGTGGCACTTGGGCACGGACCCTGAACAACGTCTTAGGAGGAAGCACTGACACAAGGGATGCACGAAGGCAGCAAGCCACTCAGAGTCACCTTTGTTGCCTGCAAGCAGCTCTTGGTGCTGTGCAGCACAGACCTCTCAAGGGGGAAAGAGGAGAAGAGGAGGTCCCTCCCATTGCAAGCCCTCTCCTGTTACCAATGGGGATGGATCACAGCCATGGGAATAAGGCACGAGGCGTTGATTCATGGAGCTCTTACTGGTAATGCTGTAGATCTTCATTAGTGCTCCCAGTTGTGCTTTCTGCTGTTCCCAGTGGGGCCACTTCATGACATAAAGAGCTTAATAAGGAGAACCTGTGGCCACAGCTGAGGGGAAAGCTCTGGCTTGCTGCTGCTAAGGGTTGTGCTGCTTATCACATGCAGCATCAGGTTTTGGATATTTCTTACCACTGGGACTGAGAGAATCTCTTTGCAGAGAAGGTTACCCAGGAAATCTTGCAGGGCAGAAGCAGAGGCTAAGAAAGGAGCAGGTTTTTAAAACCTCTCTGGTCTCTTAAATTGTGGGGCAGGTATCTGAAGGGAGCTGTTTGCTCCTGTGAACTGTGATTGTGCAGTGGCCATGGATATGAGGCCTTGTGAGCCACGCAGGGAGGTTTTCTACTGGAGTGTTTTTCCACTCCATCTCCTGAGGTGATCCCAAAGCTTCAGGCAAGCAGCCTGCTGATGCTGAGCTCAGAGCTATGGAGATGGAGGGGCCCAAAGCCCTGGGGAGGGTGGAGAAACAAGCAGAGGGAGGAATCTGGTGTATCTGTGAGAGTAAGGAGCCGTGGAGAAGGCATCTCTGCATGCTGTCTTTTTTCTACTTGTTGAAGCCATCTTGCAGTTCACACTGTTTGCAAACACACTTGAAATGCAACTGTGCAAATATATCTTGGAATTAGACTTCCCCTTACTTATCCTATCTAGCTTGGCTCCTGCCTCCTCAGGATTTACATGCATTTGCTAAGCATTACCCTGTCCAGCAGTATTTCAGCTGGACAAGTCCATTTTCCAGCTGGACCTTGACCAGGCAGAGTAGCCTCAAGTAGGTTATGATAAGTCCAGGTCTGGAAGTCTTTACTTCCATTAGAGAAGGTAATTGAGTGGAGCCACGACTTCGAAGCACACCTCAGGGTCTTTCCTCCAAACACCTGCCCAAACCCCCCTCTAGCAGAGCTCGCTGAGCTTTCCAGTCATTCAGAATACCTTTGCTAGGATGTTGGAATGCAAGCGAGCAAATCTGCAGCAGGGGTAGCAGTGGGGTGCCGAGCACTGTCCTATTAACATCGCTACAAGCCCGGCTTTCATCTGAGTGTGAATTGATGCTCAGCATTTAGTGCAGAGCAGGTGTTAATGGAAGGTCACCTAAGGCTTCCTTTTCTGGGGCTGTTTCAGGCTTTCTCCTTTGGTTTTTAATGCAGATCAATGTCGTAAATTGTCAAGAATCGTGAAGTGAAAGCGTCTGCGAGGCTGCTGGACCACCACCTGCCTCCCAGGACTGCTTCTCGCAGACTACATTTAGAAATTCATCACCTGAGACTCAAACTTCCAAGTGTTGGGAACACTTTCCAACGCTGAAAGCATTACCAGAGGCTAAAAGGCTGAATCATGCTGCTAGCATAAAAAGCATGCAGATGGAGTTTGCTGCTGGCTCTGTGGTGTAAAAACCCTGCACGGAGGGAGGCTACGTGGGCTGGTTTCCCCAAACGGCACTTTGTGGTGCTCCTTCCTGTTAGTCACCCGGTCACTGCCCTCAGGCTCACACCTCTGCATGCACCAGTTGCTGTATTGTACCCATCTGCTTTGGGGCATCCTTGAATTCTCGTTCATTTCTATCCCCCACACAGCAGCTCTGCCCCCTGGATTTAAAGAGCTGAAGGATCCTTGGCTAGGTTGGTTTCAATATCCTCTCTGCAGCATCAAGCTCTCGTTTCAGTGACTCCCACTTTCTCCCTGCAGTTCATGCTCTCCATCAGTTTCGTTTGCTCTTCTCACCTTTCTTTTCCTCACCCTTTAAAAGCACTTTATGGAATTTCAATAACTTCTAGGAGGAAAAGAGGTGGTTCATGATCCAATGGCAAGAGGTGATTCTTGATTCAGTGGCAAGAGGTGATTGATTCTTGATTCAGTGGCAAGAGATGACTCTTGATTCAGTGGCAAGAGGTGATTGATTCTTGATTCAGTGGCAAGAGATGATTGATTCTTGATTCAGTGGCAAGAGATGACTCTTGATTCAGTGGCAAGAGGTGATTGATTCTTGATTCAATGGCAAGAGGTGATTGATTCTTGATTCAGTGGCAAGAAGTGATTCTTGATTCAATGGCAAGAGGTGATTCTTGATTCAATGGCAAGAGGTGATTCTTGATTCAGTGGCAAGGGGTGATTGATTCTTGATTCAATGGCAAGAGGTGATTCTTGATTCAGTGGCAAGAGATGATTCTTGATTCAATGACAAGAGGTGATTGATTCTTGATTCAATGGCAAGAGGTGATTGCTTCTTGATTCAGTGGCAAGAGGTGATTGATTCTTGATTCAGTGGCAAGAGATGACTCTTGATTCAGTGGCAAGAGGTGATTATTGGTCCAATGATAACTGGAGCTCTCACCTACGCTTTTCATCCTAGTTTTCAGGTGTGACATGCAGAGAATTTTGCACCCTGGGATTTGCTGTGAGTCTAATAGCACCAGAACACCTCTCCCTCCCTGCAAGACCCCCACCACAGCAGGCTGGTGATTCCCTTAGTTGACAAGCAGCACCACAGGCTCTGCTGCATCCCTTCTGCACCAGGCATCCTCCCATCACCCCCCTTCCACTCAGGTTGCCGCTCTCTCCTTGCTTCAATGTTTTCATCACGAGGAACAAAAGGAAATCGAAGGGAATTGTTTTTCAAACCAGGACTAACCCCTAGGCTCGGTGAGGCTCCTGAAACAGAGATTCCCTTGGCTGGGGCAACGGTCATTTTTCCGGGGTGGCGTTGCTATAGAGATGGTGTCGGGTGTCTCTCTGTTAATATTGCCCCTTCGGGAGGGCCCTGAATAGGCTCTGAGGTAGGTAAATGTATGCGGTGACACCGAGCGGGTGACTCGATGCTGACAAATTCCTGCACCGTTTGTTTCCAGGCTTGTCTGAGGGCCGGGACGCAGCCTGGGGCTTTTTGTCCCACGTGCTACCCTCACGGGGACGGAGTTAATGGAAGCCTTGTTCGGAGCCGCTGGGGCAGAAATTTTGTTGCTGAGGGAGACAAAAGCCGAGCAGGCCACCTCAGAGGTTGCTTTGGGAAGGCCGTGGCTTGCGGGCTCTCAAAGGAAACGGGAGATAACGCCCGGCCCGGGAGACTCGTCCAGCGTTTTCAGCCTGCCTCCTCTCCGCCCCGCCGCCCCCGGCCTCGCACATCTGCCTCCCGCAGCATCTCTTCTGCCGCGTCAGGGAGGGAGTTTCTCCAGGAGGTGTTCATTACAGTCGGTTTTTCACAGCCTGGCCAGAGAATAATTGCCAGCGTTGTGAGACGTGGCCTGGAGATGCTGTCGGAGTGCGACGGTAGTGATGGGGCTAGCGGCAGGCAGCAGCAACAGCAAAGGGCACGACGTGCCTGTGCTGGACCCCGGGGCTCTGCAGGCTGCTCCCAGCACAGCAGGGCTGTCTGGCTCCTCAGCGCTGCTCAGTTGTGGTTGTAACAGCAAGTACAACCAAAGACTGAATAGGCACTGCCCAGGCTCCTAGTCCTATTCAGTCCTAGGCTGCTAGTCTCCTAGGCTGCTAGTCTAGTCCTCTCTGTGATTTTTATTTGAGGATCTAGGTGTCTGTGTGTTTTCTGGGCACTCCTGTGTTCTTTGGAGGCACTTGGTTATGAGAGACCATTAGCTGCGTGTCGTGGAAATGTATTCATGGGGTCTGAGAAACATTGCACACTCTGAAGGTTCTGAGGTCCCCACTGAAGGTACTTGGGGATCACATCATGCAGAGGCAGGAACCCCACTGAGCTCCTTCTAACTAGACCGTGCTCAAGGCCCAGCTTCTTCATCTTGTCCCCCTCGAGGCTAGGAGCACAGTGACAGCAAGGTGTGTTAGGGCAGCTGAATAATCCTTGAGGGTAAAGGCAGGTCGTTCTGGTGCAGAAGACCAAGACAGGACTGGGTATCACAGTGTCACCAAGGTTGGAGGAGACCTCAAAGATCATCAAGTCCAACCTGTCACCACAGACCTCATGACTAGACCATGGCACCAAGTGCCACGTCCAGTCCCCTCTTGAACACCTCCAGGGATGGTGACTCCACCACCTCCCTGGGCAGCACATTAAAATACTTAAACCTGAAGGCAGGCTGAGGGTGCTCCATGTCTGCCTCTCTGCTCTCCAGAGACAACATTTCAGCAGAAGGGAAATGCACTCAGCATCAACTCATCAAAGAGCACAGGATCTTTAGAACTGAGCAATGCTTTGTCACTATAAAATATGGCCCTTTGGTTCCACCAGATTCTTAGGGAGGAAATAATTTCTAATGAATAAATTATTGCATTTAGTCTCCTTCTGCTCTGGAAGTGTGCTGGCTTTTCAGAGGTGCTTTGTAAGTTTGGCTAGCCTGCCTGGGAGGGACAGTGGTTGGTGGTGAGTGGAATGTGAAATCGCTTTTTTTTCCCCTTAGGTTTTTCTGCTTAGCAATACAGGCAGCCATACCACTGTCCTCCTGACTGGGGCTGAGTGTCTCTTGTAGTACAAATAGCCAGATCAATCCAATGGGATGCTGGGCACTTTCAGTGCAATGTATTTGGGGATTACACCAGTTGTGTTATTGATGCAGAGATGATTAATCAAAGGCAGCCTCTGGGCTCGGGTCGATAGAAGCCTCAAGGCTGCTGGATTTCCTCTCTCTCTATTTTTGTGTCTTTTTAATAAGAGTATCTCTTTTTTTTTCCCCCTCCCCTTCTTAAGCTTTTCTCCCATGCAAAGGTACCATTTCAATGCTGCTTCTTCACAGAGAAGGGGTACCAGTCCTTCAGAGAGAGTGGCATGTGACTGGTCATTCACACAGGAGAACCAAGGTTAGCTCTGTAGGACAGTTAGGATGTTCAGAGGTGGGCTGCAGTGTGCAAAATGCTTTGAGACACGTCAGGAAGGACAATGTGATGGAGGTGTGAAAACCAGCCCTCCTTAGGATGGCTGTTTTGTGGGGCAAGCAAGATCCATCCTGTTGTCCAGACAAATTCAGTAGGAGCAAACTGGGGAACAGAAGAGGGGAATGAATGCCTCTTCTTCTGTACTCGCAGTGTCTGCTGATACAGATTGAAGAACAAAGGCACCTCAAGGGTCAGCTAATCTCTCCCTTGGACTGTGGGTGTTTGGCAGCACTTGTGTCTGCAGCCTGGCATGTCTGCCCGGGAGCTGCACCGCTGAGCTCACGTGCAGAGGCTTTTGCAGAACGCAGACCCTAATCCAAGGCATTTTGTCAGGGCTGCCGAGGACTTTCCCCGAGTCCCGTGTCGCTTGGTGCGCGCCTGCCTTAGTGGGTAAGGGGGGTTCTCCTACCCTGAGCCCTGCTGAGAGGGCTGTTGGTTTGCTTGCTCCTTTTGTTGTAATGGAAGCCTTCATTCTCTCTCTAAACACACGTGCAGAACTTCCACTTGCTCTCCTGGGACCGGCGGCCCGCAGAGGACTGCAGGGCTTTGTTTCTGCTTGCACAATGTATGATGCTTTTGTAATGCAAACCCAGCAGAGCTCCAAGCCCGGATGGTTTACAGCCTGTGGTGGTTTTAGGCTTTGCCTTTAAAATTCCTTATTCCTAAACAATTCCTAGCTCTCCTCGCTTCTCTTCTTGCTTCTTCGCACAAGAAGCCCCTGGGCAAGGACCAGGGGAAGCTGCTGGCTTCTCTCTTCCTGCCCCCACCCCCTTGTTCCAAAGGGAGAAGAGTAAGGAGCAGAAAAAGTTGCTATTAGACTTAGAATCATATAGAATATAGAATCATATAGAATATAGAATCACATAGAAGCAACAAGGTTGGAAAAGACCTCAAAGATCATCAAGTCCAACCTGTCACCCAACACCTCATGACTACTAAACCATGGCACCAAGTGCCATGTTCAATCCCCTCTTGAACACCTCCAGGCATGGGGACTCCACCACCTCCCTGGGCAGCACATTCCAGTGGCTAACAACTCTCTCTGGGAAGAACTTTCTCCTCACCTCCAGCCTAAACTTCCCCTGGCACAGCTTGAGACTGTGTCCTCTTGTTCTGGTGCTGGTTGTCTGGGAGAAGAGACCAACCCCTTCCTGGCTACAACCTCCCTTCAGGTAGTTGTAGAGAGCAATAAGGTCTCCCCTGAGCCTCCTCTTCCTAAATCCATGATGGCTGGGCCTGGGCTTAACCAAAACAATGCAGCCAAGGTCAAGCAGAAGCAAGTTAGCCTCTCTCCAGAGCAAAGAAGTGAGAAGAGCAGAGAGGAGAAGAAGGAATTGTTTTGCCCCAACCAGTCTTATGGTAGATACCTCTCCAATGGAAGTGTTTAGAATTATCTGTATGTTCCTTTTCACACCCTCTAGTGATTTATTTACAGTTTACTTCTTTTCTGCTCAAGATCTGTGAAACTGATTTTAAAGGCACAGCCCAAAACTACCCCACAGCCCATGCAGCAAAGCAAGGAACCACTCTTGCTGGCACATTGCAGCGTTTTGCCAGGCCCTGTAAATAATCCCCAAGGGCAAAAACCACTCACAGGAAGCAGGTCTGGCTGGGTAGTGTGCTTTAGAGATGACACTCACCACTCTGCAGCCTGGGAGGCTTTAAATAAATAAATAAATCAATAATGTAAAAGCCTTCTAATATAATACAGCCATTTAAAAGAGATCAGGACTGAAAAGCAGCTGTCAAACCTTAATTTCCTGGCTAATGAATGACCAGGAATCCATTCTTCAGTGATTCCTGACCCTAGAAACAAAATGTATTAGCACTCCCAGATTTTGCACACTGGTGCTAAATGGGGCATGTAATGTACTAATTTAGTGCCTCTGTAGCATAATCACAGCCTAGATGCACAGCCACATTTCCTTGGCAGGCAGCTTTCAGAAGGCCTGCAGAGAACTTACATAGGACATTACTCATTTCACTGATGCCTGAGAATCAATAGATGTGATTCCCCAGCCCCCCATCTTGTCCTTCTCACAGTATCACTAAGGTTGGGAGAGACCTCGAGGATCATCGAGGCCAACCTCTCACCACAGACCTCATGACTAGACCATGGCACCAAGTGCCACATCCAATCCCCTCTTGAACACCTCCAGGGATGGGGATTCCACCACCTCCCTGGGCAGCACATTCCCAATGGCTAAAAGAGAACTTTCTCCTCACCTCCAGCCTAAACCTCTCCTGGTGCAGCTTGAGACTGTGTCCTCTTGTTCTGGTGCTGGCTGCCTGGGAGAAGAGACCAACCCCCGCCTGGCTACAATCACTTTCAGGTAGTTGTAGAGGGCAATGAGGTCACCCCTGAGCCTCCTCTTCTCCAGGCTAAACAACCCCAGCTCCCTCCACCAAAAAGGAAAAAAAAAGGCATAAAATCATCCATTGACCTTCACAGGGGGATTCAAATGCCAAGAGTTCTGTGCTTTTCTCCAGCTGATATGGGGAGAGATCTGGGCTTACTGTGTGTTTAGCCTGTGAATCTAAAGCCCCACCAAAACAGTTTGAGTGTGGTCATAAATCCTAGCTTCTGGGAGAAACACAGGCTCACAGGGTGTGAGGGGTTGGAAGGGACCTCTGAAGATCATTGAGTCCAACCCTGCTGCCAGAGCAGGACTACAGTATCCAGTGCAGGTCATATAGGAACACATCCAGATGGGTCCTGATAACCTGCAGAGAAGGAGACTCCACAACAGCTCTGGGCAGCCTATTCCGGTGCTCTGTGACCCTCACAGTGAAGTTCTTCCTCATGTTGAGGTGGAGCCTCCTGTGCTGTAGTTTATATCCATTACCCTTGTCCTATCACAGGGTGCAAGTGAGCAGAGCCTGTCCCCTCCCTCCTGACCCCCAGCCCTCAGATATTTATGAACATTTATTAAATCCCCTCTCAGTCTTCTCTTCTCCAGACTAAACAGCCCCAGGGCTCTCAGTCTCTCTTCATAGGGCAGTGCTCCAGTCCCTTCACCATCCTGGTAGCTCTGTTGGACTCTCTCCAGCAGATCCCTGTCCCTCTTGAACTGGGGAACCCAGAACTGGATGCAATATTCTAGGTGTGGCCTCACCAGGGCAGAGGAGAGGGGGAGGAGAACCTCCCTGGCTCTGCTGGACACACTCCTCTGAATGCACCCCAGGATCCCATTGGCCTTCTTGGCCACCAGGGCACATTGCTGTCCCATGCAGATCTTGCTGTCCAGCAGGACTCCCAGGCCCTTCTCCACAGGGCTGCTCTCCAGCAGCTCACCTCCTTGCCTATACAGGTACAGCTTCTGCTCCTTGAGTGTATTGGCACTGCTGGGGATTTCAGCCAATTGGTATGGCCAGTCCCTTTCTAAATGATTTTATTTCTGTGTGTCAGCTGCACTGTAGGGAGGAAAGCCTGGAGCCATGCCAGGCTCTCTGCAGAAATTCAGGGGAAGGAAATGGGATTGTTAAATCAAACAGTCTGTGCTATGCTGATCCAGGGGTTCCTAAGGCAGGCTGCACAGGCTGGGGGCGCTTGCCTCTGCCACCCAGGCAGAGATGCTCTGTTTGCAGGGAGCACCTTGCAAAGCTGGGGTCCAGCCCAGCTGCTGGCATGAGGAGTGTAAGGTCAGCTCTTGGTTATTCTGGTGAGAGCTCAGAGAACAGGCAGGTCGCCGTGCCGCCTCGCCTTTCTGCTGCGCGACTGCATGCTCGGGCAGCCTGTGGGAAAAACTTCCCTTTGATGAAAAACTGCCTGGTTGCCCTCTTAGATACGCCTCTGACTTCTGGGGAGGCTCATCTGTGCTCGAGGCACAGCATTGCCCAGTGTTTGATTGATATTTGCTTGCAGGACTTTGGTGAGTTCCCCCAAGCTGGGGTGCAATTCCCACAGATGCTCAGGACGAGGCCCTCGGAGGCAGGAGCCTTTGTGGGGCTTGAAAGGAGCAAAGGGGTTTTCAGGAGAGGTTTCCTCTGTGTCATTATTGCCACTCCCACACTGCAGAAACAACAGCACCTAACTGCTGCAGCTGGAGCTGCATTACAAGCAAGAAGTTGACAGGGGATCACAGGCTGGGACTGTTGCTGCTATTTTGAACAGCACACACCGGGAAGTTTCAGCTCTCCGGAGACAATTTGCGGGGAGTGACATTTCTCTCCGACAGCAATCAGCCCTGAGACTTAATTACACCAACATTTATGGGCCATAAGGAGTGTGAGGTTTGGGTCTCCCCATTATTTCGTGATGGGTGCTATATAAATTAGTACTAAAATAATAATTAACCAGTGCTGCCTTGTGCCATGTGTGCAAGTTGCAGCTGACCGTTGCTGTGGAGGTGGAAGCCAGCTGCTTCTGACTGAGGTCCTGCTCTGAGTGGAGTCAAATCCATCTGCTCCAGCCAAGGCCCTGCTTTTACATATTAGTTTTTAAGGGGGTGACCATATTATCATCTCCTCTGCAGGCCTTGAAATGCATCTGTGCCTGAGGGCTCTCCGAGACACACAAGCATCTGTTCAGCAGACCTGAGCCTCTGTTAGTAGGGGAATGCAAGCTCCCTGCCACACCTGGGAATGGGGTAGGAGGCTGCAAGCTGGCTTCATGGAGCCCAAAGCCTTGTGCCAGGGCTCTGCTGTTGCTTGGAGGCTGGTATGAGGCATGCTGCCCCTTGAGAGGGTGGGGGAAGTTGCAAGCTGGACTGTCAGACATGATTTTTCAGGGACGCAGGTTGCAGAGCCCAAACTGTAGGTCTCTGGGCCAAAAAATAGGAGAAATCACAACCTACATATTTAGGATTCAGATTTCCAGGCACATTCTCCCCCTTCTGTGTTTAAGATTTCTCTGCTCTTTGAGTAGCTAGCTTCAGACTTGACCCCATCACCATAACTCAAAATTGATTTGCCTGCCAGCCCCCTCCCTACTAGCCTCACCCAGCAGATGGTGGGGCCAACGTGAGCTGATGGTGAAGAGGTGCACTGAGATGTGCTGAGTGGGAAGGCACTCTGAAATCTTACAACCAGCCCAGGAAAGTGCTGCCTGTGCCTATGGCTCACAGCCTGGCTTGCAGGGAGAAGGTGGGAGGGAGCAGAGCAGCACCAGGACCATGGTGAGGCTCCCTGCTAGGTGCATTTGCAGCCCTGCAAGCACTTGGTGTATCCTGTGCCCAGCCCAGGGAATGCTCTGTTCTCAGCAGGGATTATTCAGTGCCACTGCATGTACTGAGGCACCAGCACTCACCCACTGCCGTGCTGCACTCCTGGGTTCCCATGCAGTGGATCCTCTGGAACATGGACCATTTGCCTGAGAAACTCAGATGTGATTTCCCTGAATTCTTTCAGATGCATCCTTCTAACTATGTGGAAAAGCAGAAGCAATGCCTGGGATGCTCTGAGATGCCCTGGCTGATGCAGCAGATCCCTCAGGAGGTGAAGGAGGTGAGGGAGGAGCAGCTGCTCTTGCCCTGTGTGGCTGCCAGTGGCACCCACAGCTAAGTCCATTGAGCTTTTATTACGGTCAGCACGGGCTGCTCCCCAGGAACTGCCAGGCTCATCCTTGTCCCAAGACCTGCAGCCCAAAGAGGTGGGTGCCCTGCAGCCTGTCCTGGGTGGCACATCCCACTCAGCTCTCAGCAGCTCTTGTGCTTTTTTTGTGACAACAGAGGGCACCAGCGGCCCTTGTAATGCTGGGCTCTGCCCGGCCTGGCTCCCAGGGACATGCAGGGCTGCTCAGGTCACTTTGGGACTTGTGGGAGGAATAAGCCTGCAATCCAAACCCACCCTGCTCCTTCAGGTTCGAGAGATAGCTATGGCAGGGCTCAGGGCTGGCTCCCACTGAGCCCACGTGGGTGCTGGTGATAACACACAAGTGCAAAGAGCGATGGTTAGGATGCAGCTGGTGAAGCTGTGGTGCTGGGAACAGGAAGAGCTCACACCCAGGAGGGCACCTGGGAGACCTTTGGAATCCTCAAATGGTCATACTGCAGCTCCAGCCTGATCCTGCCATCTGCACCCAAGCAGAAACCACCAAAATGTGTGCCCAGGTGGCCAAGAAGGCAAATGGCATCCTGGCCTGGGTCAGGAACAGTGTGGCCAGCAGGAGCAGGGAGGTCATTGTGCCCTGTGCTCAGCACTGGTTAGGTTACACCTTGAGTCCTGTGTCCAGTTCTGGGTCCCTCAATTCAAGAAAGATGTTGAGATGCTCAAACATGTCCAGAGAAGGGCAACAAAGCTGGGGAGGGGTTTGGAGCACAGCCCTGTGAGGAGAGGCTGAGGGGGCTGGGGTTGCTTAGCCTGGGGAAGAGGAGGCTCAGGGGAGACCTTCTTGCTCTCGACAACTACCTAAAAGGATGTTGTAGCCAGGTGGGGGTTGGTCTCTTCTCCCAGGCAACCAGCACCAGAACAAGAGGACACAGTCTCAAGCTGCACCAGGGCAGGCTTAGGCTGGAGGTGAGGAGGAAGTTCTTCACAGAAAGAGAAATTGGTCATTGGAATGTGGAGTCACCATCACTGGAGGTGTTTAGGAGACTTGGTGGGGTGCTTGGTGCCATGGTTTAGTTGATTAGATGGTGTTGGGTGATAGGTTGGACTTGATGATCTCAAAGGTCTTTTCCAAGCTGGTTACTTCTGTGATGTTCTGTGGATTTGGGTTAATCTGCAATGCAATAGTGCGGAGTGGAGGCTGGGCCTGAATCTCCCCTGTGGTACCCCAGAGTTCAGCCTATCTGACAGCTGTGTAACACATGAGGTCTGCCTACAGCACAGCCTGCAGGGACAGCCCTGAGCTAGCTCCAAGCTGCTTTGCTCCAGCACTGATGCCAGAGCAGGCAGGAGCCCAGAGCAGGCTGGCTGCTTGAGCATGAAATCTCCGAGGAGTGTGAGGTGCTGAGCTTAGGTGGTGAGCAATGCCAGAGCTGGTGCCTTCAGAAATACCCTGTGTAAAGCAAGGGGCACTCTGAGCATACTCTGAGCAGCAGCAAGGGCACTGCTTCCAGCCTACTCTGCCCCTGATGTGCAGATCTCCCCTCCTCCCACTTACCCACTTGTGTTTATCACTTGCTGCAGGTGCCTCCAGCTCCAGGATGCCCACGGGTGGATGCAGAGAAGCTGAAGCTGTATTTGTTCCTTTCTTGAAGCACATCTGTCTAAGCAGGTAAGCAGCAGGAAGTTTTGGTGATAGCCCACTGGTTTTGATCACTATATCACATAGCAAATTAATCAAGGAGTAGAGCAACAAAACACAGGCACAAGTACCTCTGATGAGCAGCCCCTGTAGCAGAACATCCTGATTTATTGCTGCTGTGAAAGCAGAAACAGGCGGTGATCTTATTCCTGCCTTCCTCCATGCAGTACTGGGATGGAGTTCAGCACTGCTCTGGTTTGTGGGATGCTTTCCCTTTGTTACAGTTTAATTTGTGTGAGGAAAATGGAAGGGAGGAAAAACAATGATGGAGGGCAAGGGCTTTGAGCAAAGAGACAATGTGTCACGCAGCACGGAAAATGCCACCCGAAGTAGTGGCAGTAACAGGACTGCTTGCAAGGAAAAGAGCTACTCAACCAGTTTAATCCCTTGAGTAAAGGTTGAGTGGCTGAGTAGACAGATCCTGGCAGGGTCAGGCCACAGAGCTGTGCATGCAAACCATAACCTGGAGCCTGCACTCTTCAGTCCTGCAAATCTGATTTACGTTGCTTATTGCAGCAGGACTATATGCACACCACATGAGCACAGGACATTGGGTGCTCTGTTTACCCACAGCCTAGAATCTCAGAATTGTTAGGGTTGGAAGGGGCCTCGAGGATCATCCAGTTCCAACCCCCCTGCCGTGGGCAGGGACACCTCACACTACAGCAGGCTGCTCACAGCCACATCCAGCCTGGCCTTAAAAGCCTCCAGGGATGAGGCTTCCACCACCTCCCTGGGCAACCTGTGCCAGTCTCTCACCACCCTCATGGGGAAGAATTTCTTCCTAACATCCAACCTGAATCTACCCATTTCTGGTTTTGCTCCATTCCTATCACTCCCTGAGACCATAAAAAGTCCCTCCCTAGCTTTCTTGTAGCCCCCTTCAGATACTGCAAGGCCACAATAAGGTCTCCTCAGATCCTTCTCTTCTCCAGACTGAACAGCCCCAATTTGTCCTCATAGCAGAGGAGCTCCATCCCTCTGCTCATCCTCTGATCATGCAGGTCCCAAGTTTCATCCACTGCCAGGGGGCATGTGAAAGCTGTGAGCACATGCTCCAGAGCTAAATAGAGACACATGCTCCATGCCAGGCCAAGATGTTTTTATGAAGAGTTTCTGGCCATGTCTGGTAAAACATTTAATAACTTTTCTGTCAGCAGCCAAAAGGCAGTCAAATATTTAAAAGCAGCAATAAAAGTTCTTGTGTGAGTCAGAGCCCTACAGAAAGCTTGCTGGTGAATTTCCCCATGGTAGCCTGCAGGACTAGCTGGAAAAAAATACCACAGAGTTCTGCTGGTATGAAGTCCTTTTTAATAGGTCCTTGGAAGTGGCATGGAAGGTCCCTGCAAAGCCCCTGAAACCAGATCCCAGGCTCTGTGCAGCCTAAAGAGCAATTCTGGTCTTGTCTTTCTTTAAATGACTATAGCAAGACAATCCTAATTTCCTCCTAGGGAATTAGCAAGAGGCCAGTTTCACCTTGAAGTGGCATCTCGCTTGCTTCCAGAGGAATAGGCAGCAGTGTATGCTCCTTCAGCCTGGCCTGCAGCAGGCTGGAACATCTGTACTGCAGGACGCAGCAAAATGCTGCCCTGCCATGTGCGTGGCCTGGCCTCAACTCTCTGCTCTGCCTTCCTGCCGAGCCCTGCTCTCCTCGCACTAATGAAGCACCTCTCCTTTCCCTTTCAAAGCCCTCAGGTGATCCCTTTCTGCTTGGAAACTGCAGCTAGACCCCGGGCTTTAATGGAAATGAATCTCATTATAAAAGCCAAGGCCACAATAGCCTCTCTGCTAATTCTTCCTGCTGCTAAAGCCCTCTGAGGAACCTGCGTGCCCTGGTTTGGCTCCACTGCGGGCAGCAGCGCTGGGGCCTGGGGCAGGGCAGGCACAGGTAGCACAGCAGCTTGCTCTGGTTCCAGGCTCATGCCATTGTTACATGCAGGCATTCACCCTGCCCTTGCTCATCTGCTTGGGAGTGAGGTGATTCTGAGGGGGAAGAGGGGTGATGCTGCTGGCACCTGCCTGGCAGGCTGTGTGCTTGGGTACTTCACCTTCTCAGTGATGAAGCAGAGCTAGCTGCTCTCTGATTGTGTTTTGCAGACTGCTTCCACACTGCAGCTAAGGTCTGGTCTCAGTGCTCTTCTCTGGACCAGGTGGAGCTGCTCTGGGAGCCCTGCTTGGCCTGAATCCACTCTCCTCACTGGACCCTGCCACTTCTCCTCCAGCTGCAATATCTCACAGGAGCTACCTGTGTTTCTTTGGTATTTCCACTCCTTTTGACTGCCAGAATAGGAAGGGGGATGTCATTTCCCCACCCCAGAACATCAGGAAATACTTTCCTTCAGCTGGGCTGTAAAAGGTGGGGCAGTTGGTGGGGAAAATAAGTCTCTGTCAGAGCTGCTTTGCAGATCCCCCATGGACCAGTGTGACAGCATCAGCACAACACAGGAGGCCTCACCAGAGAGGCTTTGATCTAAGCAGGATCAGAATTACACAGATGTGGGTTGCCACTATGCCTGTTGCACTGCCCAGTCTGTCAGCAGAGATGCCACTCTGGATGTCCTAATCCCCCTGCTTGTGCTCTAACTGCAGCCTCCCTCCTCTTGCACTGTAAAGCCTGATGCAACCTTCTTCCCTTCTCCACTTCCGAGGCTGTTTGGTGTGCACATGTGATCTTTGAAACGACCTGCAGGCGAGAGGGACACAGTTGCTCTCCCAATTGCATGAGAGGACAGAGCTTCTCCCTGGGGATGGAAAATGAGTTTTCTGCCTGTGGGCCTACAGGGGGGGCCTGAGAACCACAGCACGGGTGTTAGGGAAGCCAAGGAAGCTAGGGAAAAGCACATCCAGGGCAGGAGACAGCCTCTCCTTCCCCATGGCTTGTCTTGGGCAGACAGCCCAGCTCCCACAGCCTGCCTGGCAAGTGGCCATCCTCCCAAGGTGTCCAGCTTCCCAAGGTGTGCCCCCGGCAGGCTACTTTGAACACACAGCAGAGAGAAGAGCAGTGAAGAAGTGCCCGGTTACCCACGGGTCTCCTTTGCTCCCCTCCAGAGCAGGAGGTCTGCCACCCTGGGTGTCAGGAGAGGCTCTTCCAGGGAGTTTGACAGGGGAAATTTACAGCTAGCCTGTTAGCACTCATTGCAGACTTGGACAATGCAGTCAACAGCTGCATGCTTCTCTCCTCGGAAACCCTGGAGTGCTTTTCTCGGCTCAACTCACTACCACATGTTGGCGTTGGCGGCGCTGAGGCAGTAGCTGGGTTTCCAGAGCCAGCCCCTCCTCGCAACACAGGGATGCCTGCACGCAGCCCAGCTCAGGGTTGCTCCTTCTGAGGGTGGCTGCCATGCCCCCAGCGGCTGCAGACCCCTCACAGTCAGCGTGGGTTTGCTGTCGTGGGTGTCATACTCAGCAGGGCTGTAAACGAAAGCGAAGTCCTTCCACCCCTGCATCATCATAGGCTCTATTGAGCAATTCAGTGTGTTTATCTCATGATGATAGTGCAGCCCTGGGGCTTGTCTCTGCTGCAATGCCTGCCTGTTACATCAGAACTGACTGGCAGACTGATGGGGTCGTGCTCCCCGGAGCAGACGAGGTACTGATGCAGACTGCAAAGCTGCATTTGGCTCCAGCTGCATTTGCATTTTCAGCCAGAAGAGAAGCGCCATGGGGAGTCCTGGGGTGGGCAGAGGGGATTTAAGCTAAGCAGCATTCCCTGATCAGCTCCAAGTTTGCCATCTTCTGTTTAAAATCAAGCAAATCTGGGATGGCATTGCTGACCCCTGCCCTTGCTTCTGGGTGCACATATGTCATAGAGTCATAGAATTGTTGGGGTGGGAAGGCACCTTGAGGATCAGCCAGTTCCAACCCCCCTGCCATGGACAAGGACATGGACAAGGACACCTCACATTACAGCAGGTTGCTCACAGCCACATTCAGCCTGGTCTTAAAACCCTCTAGGGATGAGGCTTCCACCACCTCCCTGGGCAACCTGTTCCAGTGTCTCACCACCCTCATGGGGAAGAACTTCTTCCTAACATTCAATCTGAATCTACCCATCTCTAGTTTTGCTCCATTCCCCCTAGTCCTATCACTACCTAACATCCTAAAAAGTCCCTCCCCAGCTTTCTTGTAGCCCCCTTCAGATACTGGAGAACCACAAGAAGGTCTCCTTGGAGCCTTCTCTTCTTCAGACTGAACAGTGTCCCAGTTGCCTGGAAGTTAGAAAATGTGATGCCCCTCTACAAGAAGGGCCAGAAGGAGGATCCAGGCAACTACAGGCCTGTCAGTCTGACCTTGGTGCCAGGGGAGGTCATGGAGCAGATCATCCTGAGTGCCATTATGCAGCATGTGCAGGGCAACCAGGCAGCCAGGCCCAGTCAGCATGGGTGCATGAAGGGCAGGTCCTACTTGACCAACCTGATCTCCTTCTACAACGTGGTGACCCACTTAGTGAATGAGCAAAAGGCTGTGGGTGTTATTTACCTGGGCTGTCCTCCACAGCATCCTCCTGGAGAAACTGGCTGCTCTTGCCTTGGATGTGTGGATGCTTGGCTGGATTCAAAAACTGCCTGGATGGCCAGGCCAAAAAAGTGGAGGGGAATGGAGTTGAATCTAATTGGTGTATTGGCACAAGTGCTATTCCCCAGGGCTCAGTACTGGGGCTGGTTCTCCTTAATGGCTTTATCAGTGATCTGGATGAAGGGGTTGAGTCCACCCTCAGTAAGTCTGAAGATGACACTAAGCTGGGAGAGTGTTGATCTACCTGAGTGTAGGGAGGCTCTGCAGAGAGACATGGACAGGCAGGATGGATGGGGTAAGGCCGCTTATATGAGACTCAACAAGGCTGTGCCCTGCACTTGGATCACAGCAACCCCATGCAATGCTACAGACTTGGGGAAGAGTGGCTGAAAAGCTGCCCAGTAGATAAAGACCTGTGAGTGTTGGTCAACAGCTGGCTGAACATTAGCCAGCAGCGTGCCCAGGTGGCCAAAAAGGCCAGGAGCATCCTGGCCTGTTTCTGGAATAGCATGACCAGCAGGACAGGGAAGTGATCAAGTCCCTCTACTCAGTACTTACAAGGAGACACCTTGAGTACTGGTTTCAGGTTTGGACCTCTCTCTCACTACAAGAAAGACACTGATGTCCTGAAGTATGTCCAGAGAGGGACAACACAGCTAGATGTGAAGATGTGTCAGGAGAACACATCCTGTGAAGAACAGCTGAGAGAACTAGGGTTGATTAGTCTGGAGAAAAGGAGGCTGAGGGGAGACCTTATTGCTCTGTACAACTCCCAGAAAGGAGGCTGTAGCAAGCTGGGTGTCAGTCTCTTCTCTAGAGGACTAGAGGAAATGGCCTCAAGTCGCACCAGGGGAGGTTTTGATTGGATATTAGAAGAATTTTTTTTTCACTGAAAGAGTTATTAAACACTGGAACAGGCTCCCCAGAGAGGTGGTTGAATCCCTGTGCCTGGAGATGTTTAAAAGATGCATGTATGTGGTGCTATGGGACGTGGTTTGGCACTAGACTTGATAGTTAGATAATGGACTCAAGGTTCTTAAAGGTCTTTTCCAGCTGAAACAATTCTGTGATTCTGTCCTGTGCTGCTGCTGACCCAATAAAGCACAGGTAGCATGGGGCAAAGCTTTTAGGCAAGGGAAAAAAAGCCCCTTTGTGTCTTTCAGATGCCTCAGGGGAAGCTGACACAGACATAAGCAGTGGAGCAGCTTGTGAGTGTGCAGCATTGAGAATCACAGAAAGATTCAGGTTGGAAAAGACCCTCAGGATCACCAAGTCCAACCACTGACCCTACTCTGCAAGGTTCACCCCCTAAACCGTGCTCCCAAGCACCACATCCAGCGTGGGTTCCACGGGCAGGATCCCACTCCCCCATCCCTCCTCAGCATCCAGCCGGGGATGGAGCCAGCAGAAGTGAGCGGTGTCATGGGTGGCTGCGCTGTTGCATCGGCCACCTTCTGCTGGTGGGCTGTGCAGATGCTGGTGTTTCCTGTGTGGTGGAAAAAAAATCATGTTCCACAGCAGTCTGCAGGGTTGGGGTGATTCATGGGGAGCAGGAAAACCTAGTCTTATCTTCAGGGAGAAAACTGCTGAGCTTCAAGTTTCAAAGCCCTCGGTTCAGTGGAATTACAGGTTCAAATCCTCAGAGGGTCAAGCAAGGTCTTTCTTCCTGTGAGACAAATGGAGTGTCATGCAGTAAATTGCCTATGATTCTCTTTGTTAGATGCTGTGTTGCTTTGAAAGCGGCATTGTGACAAATCTTGGCATCCTGCAAAATAAATAACTGCATCATTTATCACAAAGGGTTTGCTTCCAGAAGCAGCCTCACTCTTTTGAGGCATCAGAGACGCCTGGGAATGAAGGAGACCAGAGGAACGTCACCAGATCACAAGATGCCACTTTTCTTACACTGTTTTGTTTGGCAACAAAGCTGGGGAGGGGTTTGGACCACAAGCCCTGTGAGGAGAGGCTGAGGGAGCTGGGGTTGCTTAGCCTGGAGAAGAGGAGGCTCAGGGGAGACCTTATTGCTCTCCACAACTACCGGAAGGGAGGTTGTAGCCAGCTGGGGGTTGGTCTCTTCTCCCAGGCACCCAGCACCAGAAAAAGAGGACACAGTCTCAAGCTGTGCCAGGGGAAGTTTAGGTGGGTGTTAGGAAGTTCTTCACAGAAAGAGAGATTGGCCATTGGAATGTGCTGCCCAGGGAGGTGGTGGAGTCACCATCACTGGAGGTGTTTAGGGGTGGGGTGCTTAGTGCCGTGGTTTAGTTGATCAGATGGTGTTGGATGATAGGTTGGACTTGATGATCTCAAAGGTCTTTGCCAACCTGGTTAATTCTCTTCTCTTCTCTTCTCTTCTCTTCTCTTCTCTTCTCTTCTCTTCTCTTCTCTTCTCTTCTCTTCTCTTCTCTTCTCTTCTCTTCTCTTCTCTTCTCTTCTCTTCTCTTCTCTTCTCTTCTCTTCTCTTCTCTTCTTTCCTCTCCTCTCCTATCCTATCCTACCCTACCCTATCCTATTCTATCCTATTCTATTCTATTCTATTCTATTTCATTGTTTGTTTTTTTCCCCTTATTTGAAAGTACCCTGCTGAGGAATGCCCCCTGGCCATGGCATGTGCCAGCCGGCTTGGTGGAGTGTGACAGTGAGGTCTGTGTGCTGCCTGGCTTGTCCATGGAGAGGTGGGGAACGACAGGCATGCTTCCTCACCACATCCTTGCTGCCCGCAGTCGCTCCTGCGCAGGAGAAGCTCTGAGATCACTTTTTCCCCAGAGCAGCAGACATCATCCATCAAGCCCATGCAACTCTCTTGCAGTGGAGGGTACAGCTCCTGGGCCACCCTCAAAATCATGGTGTCAGGACTGATGTTTCTCCCTACATACCTGAGACAGCAGATCCAGACCACTGCATGTGGCTGGGGTGCGAGGTGCCATGCTCAGTTCTTACAGCCCAGCACTGCAGGGCAGCAATGCTGTGCTCTGCTGTGTGCAGCAGTGCCTGCAGAACAGCACTGCAGAGCAGCAATGCTGTGCTCAACTGTGTGCAGCAGTGCATGCATCCTAGCACTGCAGGCCAGCCATGCTGTGCTCTGCTGTGTGCAGCAGTGCATGCATCCTAGCACTGCAGGCCAGCCATACTGTGCTCTACTGTGTGCAGCAGTGCATGCATCCCAGCACTGCAGGCCAGCCATGCTGTGCTCTGCTGTGTGCAGCAGTGCATGCATCCTAGCACTGCAGGCCAGCCATGCTGCGCTCTGCTGTGTGCAGCAGTGCATGCATCCTAGCACTGCAGGCCAGCCATGCTGTGCTCTGCTGTGTGCAGCAGTGCATGCATCCTAGCACTGCAGGCCAGCCATGCTGTGCTCTGCTGTGTGCAGCAGTGCATGCATCCTAGCACTGCAGGCCAGCCATGCTGTGCTCTGCTGTGTGCAGCAGTGCATGCATCCTAGCACTGCAGGCCAGCCATGCTGTGCTCTGCTGTGTGCAGCAGTGCATGCAGCACAGGTGTGCTGCTCCATGGAGGCACCTGGCAAATGCAAAAACTGCCATAAGTGAATTGCTCCTCAAAACTCTGCATGCAGAGCTGTGTGCAAAATGTCTACTGAGGCAGAGGAACAGTGGTGGAATTTTGTGTTTCCCTTCTTTCTTGCCTGTGTTTTAGAATCATAGAATTGTTAGGGTTGGAAGGGACCTCAAGGATCATCCAGTTCCAACCCCCTTGCCATGGGCAGGAACACCTCACACTGTTGCTCACAGCCACATCCAGCCTGGCCTTAAAACCTGCAGGGATGAGGCTTCTACTGCCTCCCTGGGCAACCTGTCCCAGTGTCTCACCACCTCCATGCACCCTCTCCTCATCTAGGATGGCATATAATGCACTGGATGAAACGTCAAAAATGAGCCACTGTATCCAGCCTGGTGAAGAGTGATTTATTTTGTGGCATGTTCAACGGTATCCTACTCTGATCTCAACGTTGCAAGCATCACTAGTGTCCAGCCAATGCTTCACTGGATCTTAAAAACAAATGAAGCAAGAAGTGCAGCAAGCTGCTTTCACATCCTCTGTGGCATGCCTTCAATGCCTTGCAAATGCCTGAGAGTCCTAAGTAGCAGGCAGGAACTGGCATCCCCTCTTTGCATGTGGGAAAAGAGAAGTAAAGGAGTTTATGGCTCCTGCTTCCACAAAGCAGTGGCTGGCTTTGAGTCTCTGGTCTTTTTTGGTGCCAAATTGTGAGAGTTTGTAATGTTCTGGCATGTGTGCAGAACAAAGGGCAACTGTTGGCTGGTTTAACTGGTTTGACTTGAGCACAGCTCCACTGAAAAGGGACTTTAGGGTGAAGTCTGTGCAGCACAGCAAAGAAGCAGATGGTCCTTCCAGCCTCGCTGCCCATCAGGTCTGGAGTCTGGAAGTGACCCAGTGGAAGGCAGCAGTGTTTGCAGTGTGCGGTGCAGCTGGGAGCTGGGCTGGGTGTTAGATCAAATGCCTGGAGCTGAGCAGGCAGCATTTTTTCAGATGTGCTTCTTGGTGATTTTTTTTTTTTCCAGGCAGATGAGGGAGGTCTGTGGTAGAGCTGGGAACAGAGCCTGTTCCTGGGCTGTGAGAGGCTGTGTGTCTGACAAGACACAGAGTAAATGTTGTGCTTCCCTGAGCAGAGCTGAACGGCACCCGACAGTCACACCAGGGGATGGGGGTTTTTTTTCCCCCTAGTGTTCCAGTTCACAGGTGTTCACTCTCTGGCTAAAGCCTCAGAACCTCTGAAGTTCAACTTGGCACTTCATTTTGGGTCAGTTGTGCTGCTGTACCTTTCTACTGGTGCTTCTGTGGGTAGCTCAGTTACAGGACAGCCTTAATGGAAGATCAGAGGGCTGGAGCACCTCTCCTGTGAGGACAGACTGAAGGAGTTGGGGCTGTTCAGTCTGGAGAAGAGAAGGCTCTGAGGTGACCTAATTGTGGCCTTCCAGGATCTGAAGGGGGCTACAAGAAGGCTGGGGAGGGACTTCTCAGGATCTCAGGTAGTGATAGGACTAGGGGGAATGGAATGAAGCTGGAGGTGAGGAGGAAGTTCTTCCCCATGAGAGTGGTGAAGCCCTGGAATGGGTTGCCCAGGGAGGTGGTTGAGGCCCCATCCCTGGAGGTGTTTAAGCCCAGGCTGGATGAGGCTCTGGCCAGGCTGATCTAGTGTGGGGTGTCCCTGCCCATGGCAGGGGGGTTGGAACTAGATGATCCTTGTGGTCCCTTCCAACCCTGACTGATACTATGATAACAGAATCAGAGAATTACATCCATTTGGAAGAGATCTCCAAGCTCATCCAATCCAACCCTCAACCCAGCACTGAAGGGTCAACACCAAACCCTGTCCCCAAGTGCCAGGTCCACAGGCTGCTTAAACACTTCCAGGGATGGTGACTCCACCACTGCCCTGGGTAGACAATGCCAGTGTTTGAGAGCTTTCTCTGTGAAGAAGTATTTCCTAACATCCAGCCTGAACCTCCCCTGGTGCAGCTTGGAACTATTTCCTCTGGTCCTGTCGCTTGACACAACATCCACAGCACTTCCCTCATCCCCTAGGCAGGTCACCTTCTTGTAGAAGGAGATCAGGCAGGATCTGCCTTTCCTAAAGCCCTGCTGACTGGGCCTGATCTCCTGGTTGTCTTGCAAGTGCTGTGTGATGCCACTGAGGATGCCCTGCTCCATAAGCTTTGCTGGCACTGAGATCAGACTGACAGGCCTGCAGCTGTCCAGATCATCCTTCCAGCCCTTCTTGTAGATGGGTGTCACATTTGCTGGCCTCCAGTCAGCTGGGACCTCCCTGGTTAGCCAGGAGTGCTGACAAATAATGGTGAGCAACCTGGTGAGAGCATCTGCCAGCTCCTGAAGTTCCCTTGGGTGGATCCCATCCGGCCCCATAGACTTATCCACATCTAAGTGGTACAATAGAATCACAGAATAAACCAGGTTGGAAAAGACCCTTGAGATCACCAAGTCCAACCTATCACCCAACACCATCTAATCAACTACACCATGGCACCAAGTGCCACGTCCAATCCCCTCTTGAACAGCTCCAGTGATGGTGACTCCACCACCTCCCTGGGCAGCACATTCCAGCAGCCAATCTCTCTGTCTGGGAAGAATTTCTTCCTCACTCCAGCCTAAACTGCAGAATTGTTTTAGAATCATAGAAGTGCCAGGGTTGGAGGGGACCTCAAGGATTACCCAGCTCCAATGTCCCCTGCCCCAAGCAGGGAGACCCCACACCAGATCAGCTTGCCCAGGGCCACATCCAGCCTGGCCCCAAAAACCTCCAGGGCTGAGGCTTCCACCACCGCCCCGGGCAACCCACTCCAGCGTCCCACCACCCTTACAGGGAAGAACTTCCCCCAGCATCCAATCTGAATCCACCCATCTCTAGTTTCTCTTCCATTCCCCCCAGTCCCATCATTACCTGACACCCTCAAAGTCCCTCACCCACTCCATTTCTCCTCTTTTTCCCCTCAAATCCTAGACACCTGGGCTCTGTTGGGCTCTCCTCCCACCCCAGGTGTGGCCACTTGACCCACCCCACCCACTCCCCTTTTAATTCCCCCCCAGGAGAGGCAGAAGCTCCAAGCTGAGCCCATCTGGGCTGGAGGATCCTCCTCTCCTCACTGGTGAGTCCCTATGGTGCACACCGGGTGATGGTGGTGGTGACAACAAAGGCCGGGGGGCCTGGTGGCCCCCCGGTTAGGTAGGAAGAGTATTGATGATCTCTCCAACATCACAGAATTGTTAGTCCTCTGAAACTTCACCAGGTGCTCAAGAGGGGATTGGACATGGCATTTGGTGCCATGGTTTAGTAGTCATGAGGTCCTGGGTGACAGGCTGGACCCAACCATCTCTCAGGTCCCCTCCAACCTTATTGATTCTATGAATTCCTTCTTCCTCGACAGGCCGTTGTTCATTTCCTTCTGGATTGTGGGGGCTGCTTTCTGCTCCCCATCCCCAGCCAGTTCCAGCAGCTGAACCCTTATGGAGCAGCTGGTGTCACTGACAAATACTGAGGCAAAGAAGCTGTTCAGCAGCTCAGCCTCTTCTTTGTCTTTGGCCACCAGGTTCCCTGCTGCATGCAGTAGTGGGTGGAGGTTCTCCCCAGCTCTCATTTTATTGTTAGCATCCTTATAAAAGCTCTTTTTATTCTCTTTAATGATGCTGGCCAGATTGAATTCTAGCTGAACTTTGGCCTTTCTATTATTTTTTTCCCTACATATCCTTACCAAGAGCCTTGCACTCGGGGTTCCTGAGCTGCCTGCCCTTGCACTCGGGGTTCCTGAGCTGCCTGCCCTTGCACTCGGGGTTCCTGAGCTGCCTGCCCTTCCTCCCATAGCCATCCCTGGACTTCCAGAGGATGCATTTTGACTTGTGCAGGAGACTGGTTGATGGCCTCCCCTGGGAGGTAATCCTGAAGGACAAGGAAGTCCAGGAAGGCTGGACATTCCTCAAGAGGGAAATCTCCAAGGCACAGAAACAAGCTGTCCCCAAGCACTGGAAGGTGAGCCAGCAGGGCAGAAGACCAGCCTGGGTAAGTAAAGAGCTTTGGGTAGAACTCAAGAAGAAAAGAGTCTTTTACAGCAGGAGCAGTCTGTGGAGTCCCATAGCATGTAATAAGCTGCTTCCTGAGCTGCTGGACTTCTGGACAGTCTGAGGACTGGACTTGGAGGTGGGTGATATATGCTGTGGTGTCTTTCACTTGTCTGGGTTGTCTGGCAGAATCCCACATTTCTTTAAGTCACCCATTGAACTTACCCAGCTTGCCATATTCTGTGCATGACCATCATGTCCTCAGCTGGTGCTGGCTGCATGGCAAACCCTGAGCATGCTGGGGCTGCCAAGCCTGGGCAATGCCCATGGCCGGGCAGCGCTCGCAAGCGATGGCCACACCGCTGCAGCGTCAAGCAGCTGCACCAGCGGCTCCTGGCTGCTCTGGCTTTGCAATGCTTGCATGAGTGCTGCTCCACAGGGCAGATTTTTTTTCCTGGCCTGCTGTTTGCACAGGTTGATGTTGAAAGCTTGCTTTCTCAAGGCATTCTCTTCTGTTTGTTTAAAATGTGCTGTTTCCACGGGTCGCACCTGCTCTCAAGGACACTACCAAAGGGTAAGCACAAAGCCAGGGCCACAAGTGCAGTTTGCATGGGAAATGCAGGCAGGTATGGCTGTACATGTAATAAAACCTTAGGCTCTGGGTGTCCAGTTTGTTCCCCTGCTCTGGAGATATTGAAGACCCACCTAGATGAGTTCCTGTGTGATCTGGTAGAGGTGACCATAGAATCAACAAGGTTGGAAAAGACCTCAAAGATCATCAAGTCCAACCTGTCACCACAGACCTCATGACTACTAGACCATAGCAGCAAGTGCCACATCCCAATCCCCCCTTGAACACCTTTAGGGATGGGGACTCCACCGCCTCCCTGGGCAGCACATTCCAACAGCTAACAACTCTCTCCGTGAAGAACTCTCTCCTCACCTCCAGCCTAAACTTCCCCTGCTGCAGCTTGAGACTGTGTCTGTGTCCCCTTGTTCTGATCTTGCTCTGGCATGGGGGTTGGACTGGATGATCTCTTGAGGTCCTTTCCAGCCCCCAAGATTCTGTGATATGTGGCAAAGAGCAGCCAGCCTCTGACAGTCCTGATCTCTAGAGCAGTGAGTGAACTGAGCTCACTAAAATGAGCAGCTGACACCACATTCCAACCATCCCTCTGATTGTGCAGCTGGTTTTTCATGAGTAAGATTTCAGTCAGGTTTCAATTTCTTTTTATTTCTTCTTGTGGATTTAGGACTGGATGCCTCAACCATAGAGAGGTCCTCCAGAAGGAGCAGAGAGCCTGTGAGTGGACACTGGGAAAAGTGTAATCCTTATTTTCATTTCCTTCATTCCTTCAGGGCATTGAGTCCATCATCAGTAAATTTACAGCTGACACCAAGCTGGGGGCAGGAGTTGATCTGCTGGAGAGTAGAGAGGCTTTGCAGAGGGACCTCGACAGGCTGGGCAGATGGGCAGGAGATTGAACACATCCAAGTGCCAGGTTCTGCACATTGGCCACAGCAACCCCATGCAGAGCTACAGGCTGGGGTCAGAGTGGCTGAGAGCAGCCAGGCAGAGAGGGACCTGGGGGTACTGATTGACAGATGGCTGAACATGAGCCAGCAGTGTGGCCAAGAAGGCCAATGGCATCCTGGCATCAAGAATAGTGTGGCCAGCAGGAGCAGGGAGGTCATTCTGCCCCTGTACTCTGCACTGATTAGGTCACACCTTGAGTCCTGTGTCCAGTTCTGGGTCCCTCAGTTTAGGAAAGAAGTTGACTTGCTGGAAGGTGTCCAGAGAAGGGCAACAAAGCTGGGGAGGGGTTTGGAGCACAGCCCTGTGAGGAGAGGCTGAGGGAGCCTGGGTTGCTTAGCCTGGAGAAGAGGAGGCTCAGGGGAGACCTTCTTGCTGTCTACAACTCCCTGAAGGGAGGTTGGAGCCAGGTGGGGGTTGGTCTCTTCTCCCAGGCAACCAGCACCAGAAGAAGAGGACACAGTCTCAAGCTGCACCAGGGCAGGCTTAGGCTGGAGGTGAGGAAGAAGTTCTCTACAGAAAGAGAAATTGGCCATCACTGAAACACATCAAGGCAAGGAGTTTGGGTGAAACTCTAGCCTCCACAGGGCAGGAAGCAATCTTGGGCTGGCAACAGGCTGGAATCAGTGACCTAATCAGCCATTTCCCTCTCTAATTGCTATGATTCTGCAGCTTAAAGAATTACACAATATGTATTTTAGTTGGAACAAGACACTACTATTGAGGAAAGTGCACAATGATTGTGTTTCAGAAGGTGAAAGCAATGTCTATCGGCAGGCACTTTAATCCATCATTGTACTCTGCTAAATTACTGAAATTGCCCTCCATTCAACACTAAAATTGCTTGTAATAAAGTGATTACTGAAGTGACACTCACAAAGAGAAAAAAGATGTCTAGTACCTACATTTGTTTTCCTAAGTGACAACTTCAGGCTTCGATCTAGGGAGGGAGGAGCGCTCCCAGCCCTCGCTTCAGCTGCTAGGAATGAAGGGCAGCTACCCCCTTGCAGAGGCAGGGCCTTTAGCACTGGGGGATCCTGCCTGCATGGAGTGTCTCTGATTTCCTGTAGCTTTCATTAGTTTGTTGGCTTAGACAGCAAGATGTTGGCAAACTGCATCATTAACAAATGCTAAGCTGAACTTGGCTGACTCTTTAAACTTTAGAATCATAGAGTGGGTTGGGTTGGAAGGGACTGCCAAAAGTCATCCAGTCCAACCCCCTCTGAGGTATGCAGAGGCATCTTCACCTAGATCAGGTTGCCCAGAGCCCTGTTAAGCCTCACCACAAATATCTTCAGGGATGGGGCACCAACCACCTCCCTGGGCAACCTGCTCCAGTGTTGCACTGCCCTCCTGGTGCAGAACTCATTCCTAGCATCCAAGCTAAACACATGTGTGCTTTTTCTACAGGCTAAGCAAGATCCTTCTGCAAAGGTGTTGTCTAAATCTAGTCTCATCAGACTGAGTGAACAGCTGAGGAAATCCCTGGCTTATATGAGAAAAAGCATTTGGTGGTAACATTGAAATGAGCATTTGATTGTGGCTTGCAAGTATCTATTACTGAGGCTGAGGGAGCTGGGGTTGTTCAGCCTGGAGAAGAGGAGGCTCAGGGGAGACCTTATTGCTCTCTACAACTACCCAAAAGGAGGTTGTAGACAGGTGGGGGTTGGTCTCTTCTCCCAGGCAACCACCAACAGAACAAGAGGACACAGTCTCAAGCTGCACCAGGGGAGGTTTAGGTGGGTGTTAGGAAGAAGTTCTTCATAGAAAGAGAGATTGCCCATTGGAATGTGCTGCCCAGGGAGGTGGTGGAGTCCCCATCCCTGGAGGTGTTCAAAAAAGGCTTGGATGTGGCACTTGGAGCCATGGTTTAGTTGTCAGGAGGTGTTGGGTATTAGGTAATTGGTTGGACTTGATGATTTCTGAGGTCTTTTCTAACCTGGTTGACTCTATGATTCTGTGACTCCCCTCCTTGGCAAAAGGACTTGCTTTCTGAGGAGCCAAACCTTCTGTTCCTTTCTCAGGGCTTTTCCCAGCCTAGCTTAGATCAGATCCTTACGAAATGCATTGGCAATATGTAAGAATTTCTCTTTGGACTAGGAGCACTGAATTTCAATCCTCTCTTGATGTTTCAGTGGCCACAGCTGAAGGGATGAAACCTTTCTTCGTGGCAGGTGACATAATCTATAGAGTTTCTGGGCTCTTTTAATGAAGTATCAAATGCACTGAGAGATATTTTGCTGCTTGTTCTTCACGTGACAGGAGATGTGGATGTCTCCTCCATCACCAGTCACCGTGTAACACAGCATAAGGCCTCCATAAGCTAAGCAAATATGAGGGATTCTGATGGGAAGGAATTCAAGCTGTCCATTTTTCATTTCCAGACTAAATAGGCAAGTTAATCTGGGAAAGTGAAGAGTGCCAGATATTCATCCTGCGTCCTACAGTGACTCATGGTTGAAGGCAGACAGGTTTATGGTGCAATTCCTTTACTTGTGCTGGAAATGGATAGCTTCCAAGTGACATTTATGAAACAATTAGCTGTTCAAGGCTAATCAGACTTGTATGAAAATGTAAAGATGAGCCATTTAGCTGTGATCTCAGAGGGAAAGTGAGTGAAGGTGGTGGGCCAAGCTCTCCAGTAAAAATCCCCTTGCTTTTGCTAAATGGCACTTAGGCTGAAATGTGGTGGGCTCAGGCTCCCTTGACTTCCATTGCTAGGATGACACACCACTGATTTGCATCATTAGAGATCCTTGCTGATGGCTGAACTGCTCTGCATCTAAATGAGACCTAACCTGAACAGCTGTTCAGCTGGTGGATGTGAAGGATTTACAGGTCTGGGTCTTGCCCTCCCTCCTCTTGAAATTAATCATGCATGTGGTGGAAGAGTGAAGTGCTTTTTCTACTGTCCATGTGTTGCACAAGCTTTTGTCAGTGCCTAGAGAGATGAGGCTATTTGTAACAGATGAGCTGCAGAGGTAAGGACCCAGGCAGCCAACTTCCATCCTGCCCAGGGCATCCAGGCTTTGACTGCTGGTGCTCCATGGCCATATAGAGTTGCCAGGCCACACAGGACTCTGGAAGTATTTGTGTACCCTCTGTGCCTGGACAGTGCCAAGACAATGGCTGCATGGAAAGGGACAGCAATGACAGCATAGCAAAGGCTTATCCTACATCTTAAGATGTTGCCTGAGGCACCTCCATAAAGCTCTTCTGCTACCTCCCCAACCTGCTCCTCTCCAAATTGCCTAGGTTTGGTGGGAGGCAGTGGGAAGCCAGGAGAACCCGGTGGGTCTCTGTCACTCCAGAGCCTGTTTGTATCAGTCCAGGGGTTGTCTTCCACTGAGGTGTTTGTCCTTAAGCTGCTGTTCCCTGGACCTGTCCATTGTTGGCCACATGTTTCTCCTTAAAGTGGGCTCTGCCTGTGCTGTCTTTGCAAACACATTGTGGAGGAAGTGAGGAGAAATGTGATGATAGTTTTCTGACCCCAGTTTCACTTCAGCTGTATGGGAAGGTCCCTTATGAAGCCTCTTCTATGATATTTTCAGTTTGGTTTCCAGATCCCCAGAGGCCTGGCTAAGACTGGTAGGCAGCCAAGCCTTGAGTGACTATTCATCTGCCTGAACCCTCCCTAAAGATTTGCCTGTCTGTGGAGCAAACTACATTGTCAGCAGCATTGTTAATGATGTGTCAGAGATAAGAGTAGCTCTCGGCCCTGGGAGATCCATGGAGCCTTGAGACAGTTTGGATCCTTGGCCAAAGTAGCAGGGAGGTGTCTATGCCTAGAGCAGAGATGGTGGTGGCCTAAAATCCAGTGACTAGAAAACACCTGCACTCCATTTAATGTCAGAGGTGTTGCTGCCAGTGGTCAGATTCAGAAGCAGAGGACTTCCAGAGAGCATTTGTAGAGTGGAGAGTACAAGCCTGTGAAAGCTTTTTGTCTCCTGGCAGTGCTCACCCATGCACACCTTGGTCTTGGAAGGATGCTTTAACACTGCCGATTGCCTCTGAAGCTGGCAGAGAAGGGAATGAGCACTGTGGTCCCAACAGCTGTGCAGCAAAGCCCCGGTGATATGAAGGCTCTGCTATGAACTCCTGGCACCTCTGCAGCTTTAAGTGCAGAGCTACTGATGGCAAAATCCTTCAGATGCTGTTTGTTGTGGAGGCACAGCTCAACCTGTTAAAATCGCATCCTCCTTCCCCGAGTGCGGTTGGTTTTATCTCCGGGTTAAGAGGGACTTGAGATCCCAGATGGAAGAGGAAGCTCTTAGGCTTTCAGAGCTTTGTTTACTTATATAAGGCCTAACAAACATGGTTGTTAAGGCCCCCTAGGAGGTCTTTCTTAGGAAGCTGGGGGGCTATTGGATTAGGCAAATGAGAGCCAGAGATTTGCCTAATATCCTGACAGGCCATGAGGGATTAGGACTCTTGTGTGCTGGTGCAAACTCGTGGGACAGAGGTGCTGTGGCGTGGGTCTCCTCTTAGCCGTGGATAAATGCCTTGTCACTGTGGGTTAATCTTGTTTGCCTTGTCTTCCCTAATGCTGCATTACAGGACACAGCCTCGGCTGCTTCAATCACTGCTGGCTTTTGTTTCACACACGCCCACAGCTCCTCGACGGGGCAGCGCTCGCAGCGTTACAGGGGTCAGCGATTAACAGCAATTTTTAACTCGCGGTGTTCAGGCTCTTGAAACAGTTGCTCCTTTGGGACCAAAGGTTCCATTGCAGCTGGCTGAAGGCAGATCTGTCCAGGGAGATGCCAGCACTGCCCGTGTGCTGTGGATCCAGGGCTCCACGCTCCATTTTCAAACACTGACACTAGCTGCCTGTCTCCCTTCCCAGACAGCCCAGATCCTCTCCCCCTAAGCTGGGATCCTGCCTGCTCGTTATGCTGTCCTCAAGGCAGCATGCCAGCTAAGGAATGGCACCCTTGGAATCCTGAAGGACATCCCCAGAGAACACCCACCCCTCCCTGGCGTGCTCTGACACCTTCCATTGAAAGTTGGAGTCAGCAGCGACAGTCTTCAGCGGCAAGAGGGCAGCTAGCAGTGGGACTGTAGAGCCAGGGCTGTTAGGGGGTTGTAAAGAACCCAGACATGGGACTCCTCTGCTCCCAGGTCTCCTTGCATCGGTCTGATGGTGTAGAAGAGGGTGAATGTGCAGGGTTTGTGGAGCACTATGGCTTTTGGCTCTCACTTCTGTTCCTGGCCAGCTCAAAGAAGAGCAGAGCTGCCTTTGCAGGTTTGCTCCCAGAGCACAGGCCGTGCCTGTCTTCTTAGAGCATAGGGTCCCCCCCGTTCAGCCCCAGGTTTATCACACTTTTTAGATGTCTTCATATTTCCTCACTCCTTATCTTCCCCTTGCTGCCCCTACAAGTACAGCAAGAGTCCAGCAGCACCAGGTCCTACACAGGAGCTTGTGTCTGAACACCTGCAGGTCATATAGCCCTGAATCTTGCTGGATGGATGCTTGTCAGAACTGAGGCAGCCAAGCAAATTCATTGCACTGCATCCCTGGGTCTGGAAGCCACCTCCCCCACAGCTGATTAGCATCTGCAAGGCACTGGAGGGGCCGGTGCAGGTGGGAGGAAGAGCTCAAGCCAGCCCCTTTTGCCCCACAATGGACGGCATCTTGCTCAGTTGTGCTAATTGCCTGTGCGCTCTGGGGGGCCGTAAAGCCCAAATTGCTCCGTAGAAAACCCAGCCTCTCCTGCCCCACACCCAACACAGGGCTCGCCCCCCGGCACAGCCCTTCAGCCCTGTGCCAAGCGGCTGGCAGAGCTGCAGGGAGTGGCACAGATGGGGACAGCATGTCGGCGGTGCTGGAGTACCAGGTGACAGCTTCCCACCGACAGCGACTGAGGAAAGGCTGCCTGGGGGGGTGGGGTGTTAATGGTAGCCACCTGGGCTCAAGAACTGAAGCGATGGTGGTGGGAAAAAAGTGCCCTAGGTCTTGTCCCTAACACCTTCATTTGCCCAGCAGAGAAAACCTTCGGGTGCCAAAAGGGTTGTAAATAGAGACCTTGCAGGCTGCTCCTTCACCAACACCTCCTCAAGACAGCATTGAGTCTTCCTGGGTGGAAGGAAAGGGATGCAGAGCAGAGAGGCCTGGTGGTGGTAACAGCAAGACCCTCATCATCTGCACGCAGTGCAGTCAGTTGTGCTGGGACAGGTCAGGTCCTGGGGCTTTCCTGCCTGTCCCACCACAGGAAATGCCAGCCACCTCCAATGCACTTCTCTCTGTCTTCCTTACCTTACAGTGAGTGGGAAGGCTTGAACTGCCATGTGAGCACAGACAGAAGAAGCTCTTAGGATGGTGCATAGTGGGGGATTCCCCCTCTGTCCTGCAGACTTCCATTGCCTCCCTGGTTCTGTTCTTCCCACACCACAGCATCCAGCCCTGGACAAGACCAAAGGTGGGAACCAAAAGCTGCCCAGTGCAGAGCCCAAAACACATCAGGGCATCCATGATGAGAGCTCAGAAGAGCCTGAGACAGCTTATAAATTGTCTGTGGAGTGGGATCTGGCAGAAAGAAGCACAGCTCACCTCCATGGAGGTGGCAAAGGTTTGGGACTGAAGCAGTGAGAGAGAAAGTTCACCCTGCACTACCTTGCTGCCTGCATTCCTTTGTGCTGCTGCTTAGTTACAGCTGAGCCAGAAGAGTGGCTTGGGAGAGCACAGCTGGGAGAACAGGCTTGTACTGGTTGACATTAGCTCTGCTTAGGGCTTGAAAGGCTTCATCTGGTTTGAGCCTCCCCTGCTACCAGGCGGACACTGCTCTGGCTGCAGGTTGAGGTATGAGTTAAGTGAGCCTAAAGCTGCTCTCTGCCTCAGGCCAGCTTTGCACAGCTCTGGAGGCACAGAGGTGGTCTGATGCACTTTACTGCTGCTCCTTTATTATGAGATTCCACTAATGAATTCTACTAATGCACAAAACCCTGCATGACAAAGAAGCCCTTGATCTTCATCCACACCCTCCCTTAGTTCTAAAGCCTTCAACGTTTCCTGCTGTAGCTGAGGAGTCCCACAGGGGTTAGACAGCACAGCTCAGCAGATGGCAAAAAATGTATGCTCCTGAAGTGAGCTAAACTGAGCCTGGATCCTTCTTCTCACAAGATCTCACTTCTTGCACGAGGAGGAAACATTGCTATTGACCAGGCCAGGAGCCAGCTTACATTTTAGCCTAAGAGCTCATTTAAATCGAGTTCTCTGGTAGCAGCAGCCCCTGCTTTGTGAGGCAATCCCAGGAGATTCCTGGGTTGGTGCAAAGGGCAATTGCTGTCTCACTGATGAATCAGTCATGCTTCCACAGCCAGCAATTCCTCAACCACAAAGCTTCTACCACCCTTCCTTAGGCATGGGAGCCTCGTGGAGCAGTGCTGTGAGCTGTTGTACAAATCCAGCCCTGCAGAGAAGAGCAGGAAGAGAGCTGCTGCCCTGGGCATGATGCTGAGCAGCCCAAGGCACCTGCCTCTAAGAGAAGTCAATGGTTTTTTTCAATGTGAGTACTAGGCTTTATAGACAGAATAAAATATCACACAGAGGACTGCTTGTATGTTGTCTGTGACTTTTGCATGTCTTCATTTAAGAGGTTACAACTTGCCTAGTCCTTCCTAGCCTTTCTGCCTAGCAGACAGCTATTGAGTTCTCAGAAGGGAGTTCTTTGACCACCTCCATCTGTACTGTTCAAACATATGTAGAAGAAACACCCTGGGAAGGGCACCTGTCACACTGTCCATCACTGAATCCAGTGGGCTCTTACCTCTTGCTGTGCCTTTAGAGACTACTTTGTCCTCCAGTTCCTTTTCTTTAACTGCTTCTGTCTTTACTTGTTGGAGTCCTTGTACTTATCTACGATGCACACTTTGCATAATAAAAGGGCTTCCTAAGAGCTGGCAGTGCATCCTGTCTCCTGGTGCTGAAAAACTAAAGAGCTGTAGGACCTGCATGTCTCTGCATCTGGGGATCCTTGTGCATAGCTTGAAACGAGGGTTTAAGATGTGCCCCTTCCCCAGCAACAGCAATTGGAGAGCTCAAGAAGCTATAACCCCTAAGGAGCCTTTCAACAAATATTTTTTTAATCCCACTGGATGTGTACAGTTTTGCTCATTGCTTTCCTGGCTTCTCTGGACTGCACATTCCAGTGAAACCCCAGATCCTCCACTGAGAAATGCTTTGGAATCCTCCATCCCCATCCACGCTTTTTGGCACCCTGAGGGGGACGAATAAACAGAAGGGAAGGTTCACTGCAAGCAGAAGGCAGCAATGCTCCTTCTCCACAGGAGACTACAAGCAGTTCAGCATCCACAGGCCCTAGTGCTGTTGTGCCTTGAGTAAGTCATACTCCTAGGCATGGTAAACAGGCAGAGCCAAGTCCTGGTCTAAAGCAGTGCACACTAGTGTTTTATTTTCTGGGCATAGCATCACAGAATTGTCAGGGTCAGAAGGGACCCCAAGCATCAGCCAGTTCCAACCCCCCTGCCATGGGCAGGGACACCTCACACTAGAGCAGGTTGCTCACAGCCACATCCAGCCTGGCTGCAAACACCTCCAGGGATGAGGCTTCCACCACCTCCCTGGGCAACCTGTGCCAGTGTCTCACCACCCTCATGGGGAAGAACTTCTTCCTAACATCCAATCTGAATCTACCCATTTCTAGTTTTGTTCCATTCCCCCCTAGTCTTATCATTACCTGACACCCTGGAAAGTCCCTCCCCAGTTTTCTTGTAGTTCCCTTCAGATCCTGGAAGGCCACAAGAAGGTCTCCTGGGAGCCTTCTCTTCTCTAGACTGAACATCCCCAACTCCCTCAGTCTGTCTCCATTGCAGAGCAGCTCCAGCCCTCTGCTCATCCTTGTGGCCCTTCTCTGGACATATCCCAGCACCTCCAGATCCTTCTTGTGGTAGGGGCTCCAGAACTTAACAGAGTACTCCAGGTGGGGTCTCACCAGAGCGGAGTCCACCTCTTTGTAACAGGCTCCCAGTTGCTTGGCTTCATCCTAAGATGGCAGTCACATAAAGAGGCTACAGTCAGTGAATTTGATTTGCCTCCTGGCCTAGAAGCAGACCCTTTTGGGTGGATGGTCAGAGCTTGTGTTTAAAAGCCCACTGCATGGCTGATTGAGCTCCCAGTGTAAATCTGCACCTCTCTGGTGTTGAGAACACCGGGTGTTGGGAAGCCTTGGGAACTGTAAGTGGAGAAGGAGCCCCATTAATTCCTGTCTAGACTGGCTTCTGAGCCCAGGTTCCAGAGATGAAAGGGCACTTTATTAAGACAGGGCATAAATCCACCCTGCCAACAAGTCCACACTCCTCTGGATTATTTACACCTCTCTCCCTCCCTCTGGTCATTGCCTGTCCCTATATAATCTACATTAGAGTTCTGACAGGATTAAACCAATATATCTTAAGCTTTAAATATCAGGCTCTGTGTGCTTTCCTTTCCACCATGCTTTCAGGTAGACTTCATGCTTTTACAGATAGACTGAGGGAAAAAAGTAGATGCCTAAGGAAAGGAGCTTCTTGTTATGACTGAGAGATAAAATGTGTGCTTAGAAGATTTTCTTGCAGATGTGGCCTTAGCCACACCTACAGCTGCTCTCCCTGATGTATGACACTAAAGGCCAGTCAGGGGCTGAATGAACTCAGCCATCTGGGCTCTGAGCATCACCTTTTTGGACCAGAGGTTACAGCCCAGGGCCAGGTTCTGTGTAGCTCCTTTCTTGTGCAGGACCTTCTTCTCTTGCAATGATGTGCTCAGCTGCTGGGGACAAGGACCTGGGGGAGGTGGGGAGGGGGGTTGGAGTTTGCAGAGGACATCCTGGGTGGTTTAGGATGGCTCTGGTTTAGGTTTAGGCTCTGAGGAAGGCAGGCTTTTTACCTTCAGGTTCCAGGTGAATGTAAGGAAAAACTTTTTCACTGTGAGGGTGACAAAGCCCTGGAAGAGGCTGCCCAGAGAAGCTGTGGAGTCTCCTTCTCTGGGGACATTCAAAACCCACCTGGATGTGTTCCTGTGTGACCTGCCCTGGGTGATCCTGCTCTGGCAGGGGGGTCAGACTGGATGAGCTTTCAAGGTGCTTTCCAGCCCCTAACGTTCTGTGATTCTGTGGAAGAAAGAACAAGTCCCCAGGCACACTCTGATGCAGCACTACCTTTCTGTTGCAGGCCTGGTGCATCTTCCCTGTCACTTGATGCATCCAACAGGATACCAGGATGTGATGATAGAGCTGCAGGACGCTCAGAGCTGCCTGGCTTGATGCCATGCTGCAGATTTCAGCACCCTGGAGTAATGACAGCCTGAGGGAATGGTGAGTGCTGCTGAAAGGACATTTTTGTGCAGCTCCACAGAGGTCTCCACAGTGTCAAGGTCTGCTCAGGTCTGCACCCCCAGCTGACTCTGCAATCCTTTTGTGTTCATTTTCTGTTGCATTGCCTTACTGGCGTGATGGGTTTTAAAGTTCTTGGCAAATGTTTACCTGAAGTGGGTTTGAGGCCTTTAAAGAGGAGCATCTGAAGCCTTTGCATTCCTGTGGTCAAAGAAATCATGACACCTGACTTCTCCAATCCAACATAGCCAGGCTGCTCAGACAGACTACAGAAACATTATCAAAGAGGATACACAAGAATGAATGAAAAGCTCTTCACCTACCTAAAGGTGGGGGGGGGGGAGGGGAGGAAAGAAGAAGAAGGAGAAGAAAATCCCTGAATATATTATTTAACAGCTTCCTCATTTATGGAATAATCACCTTTGAAAGGAGCATTAAAGGGCAGTGCCATCTCTCCATTAGCCCCCTAGCTTCATCTCTTTATGTGCTGCAGCAGCAGGCAGTGCAGGGAAAACACCTTGAAAAGCCTTTTTGACTTTGCTGTCGAGTTTCTTGGTAGATATTTGAGGCCTCAGTAAGCAACAGCTATGAAACAATTTCTGCCCTTTCCTTTCCAGCAGCTGCCTCCGAGCTGGGCAAGCACAATAATAATCCTCACATCTTTTCTGCTTGCCCAGGAAAGTTCCCTGTGCCTCGTCAGCTTTTTCCTTCCCAGGTTTCTGCCAGGAGGGGCAGAGGGCTCCACAGCTCTGGGATGCAACTGAGCACAAGCCTGCAGAGGACAAGAGGCTTATTGAGGCTGCCCCAGCTAGAAGCCTGTCCCCCCTGTGCCCGCTGGGCACAAGGCGTGCGGGGAGAGCTCGTGGCGGCTGCTGGATGCAGGGCTGGAGCCTGCTGCGCTTGTGTTAAGGGCAGAGCTGGAGCAACAGGCTTTTGTGTGGCAGAAACAGCCCACTGAGCCCCAGAATTGCTTCCCACTGGCTTTCCTTTGGTTCATCAGTTTCAGTATCTCGGTGGTGAAGTCAGCAAAGTGTCTTAGGAGCCATCTGTTCGTCTGGCCTGAGAGAGAAGAGGGAAACACTCCAAAGTAGGCAGGGCAGGGAGAAAAGTCACTAGAAAATACCAGATTTTTTTTCTCTCTCTCTCTATTTTATGGAGTGTATTTTCACATTTCCACTAGTCTAAACCCACCAGGAATTTTAGCAGGAATGGGCTCAGTTTCACAGAATCAGCCAGGTTGGAAAAGACCTCAGAGATCATCAAGTCCAACCTATTACCTAACACCTAACACCTCCTGACAACTAAACCATGGCTCCAAGTGCCACAGCCAAGCCTGTTTTGAACACCTCCAGGGATGGGGACTCCACCACCTCCCTGGGCAGCACATTCCAATGGCCAATTACCCTTTCTGGGAAGAACTTTTCTCCTCACCTCGAGCTTCCCCTCTTTGAGACTGTGTCCTCTTGTTCTGTTGATGGTTGCCTGGGAGAAGAGACCAACCCCCTCCTGGCTACTGCCTCCCTCCAGGTAGTTGTAGACAGCAAGAAGGTCTCCCCTGAGCCTCCTCTTCTCCAGGCTAAACAACCCCAGCTCCCTCAGCCTCTCCTCACAGGGCTGTGCTCAAGGCCTCTCCCCAGCCCTGTTGCCCTCCTCTGGACATGTTTAAGTGTCTCAATGTCCTTCTTAAACTGAGGAGTTTCACATCAGTCTCTGCTTTCCAGCTTTTTATATTAAGATTTTTCTTTGCAACAAATTTGGGAGATGGTATCGATGTGTAGGGACTAAGTCACTATTCATTTGCATGACTTCATCACTGAATCTTTATGCTCTGTGCTTTTGGCAGTGCTGTGATGGCAATGTGTGTGAATACACTGGATAGCTTGAAACTGGAAAGTGCTGTCAGAGGGCTTGCCACTGTGCCACAGACCACAGCACAAATGCAAGGCCATTACCAGGACAGTAGGACCTTCATCTGTCCCTGATGGTATCTGGGATGGAGGGTTTGGCAGCATCATGAGTATCCCTGCATCTCACAGAATCACAGAATGTTAGGGGGCTGGAAGGGACCTCAAAAGGTCACCCAGTCCAACCCCTCTGCCAGAGCAGGTCACACAGGAACACATCCAGGTGGGGTTTGAATGTCTCCAGAGAAGAAGACTCCACAACCTCTCTGTGCAGCCTGCTCCAGTGTTCTGTCACCCTCAAGTAAAAAAGTTTTCCCTTCTGCTCACATGGAACCTCCTCTGCTCCAGCTTGCACCCACTGCCCCTTGTCCTGTTGTTGAACACCACTGAGCAGAGCCTGGCTCTGTTCTCCTGACACTGTCCTGCACATCTTTATCAACATGAATGAGGGCAGCCCTGCTCCGAGCTGAAGAGCCCTCAGCTCCCTCAGCCTGTCCTCAGCAGGGAGATGTTCCACTGCCTGCAGCATCATCGTGGCTCTGTGCTGGACTCTCTCAAGCAGTTCCCTGAGGTCCCTCTCGAACTGAGAGGCCCAGAACTGGACACAATATTCCAGATGTGGCCTCACCAGGGCAGAGTGTTCACATAGAGGGAGGAGAACCTCTATTGAACTACTTACCACACCCCTTCTAATCCACCCCAGGATACTCTTGTCCTTCTAGGGCACACAGTCATAGAGCTTCACTATAGACATGTTCTGGGTACCTCTTTTGTACTCTGTTCCCAAGCATGAAGAACAGAGACTTTATTATTTAAATGCTGAAATACATCCTCACATAAGAGCAACAGATGGGTGAGTGTGGGTCACAGTAATGAAAAGTTCCCCCACACCTCCTTCCTCTTGATGCTCTGCTGGTTGTATTGCATGTCACCTCTCCTTTCTGCAGCACACAGCTCTCCAGCTCCTTACAAACAGAGATCAGTGCTTTCCCAGCTCTTCTGCAAGAGCTGGGAAAATGCCAGGCACTTCCCATGAGAAGCTGTGAAACCATTGTAAAAGAAAAACAACAAATAGCAAATTTTGACAGCAGATGGAGAAAAAAATCTCCTGCTTTCCCATGAAACAAAAGAAATGCCATTTTATAGCCCACCATCCTTCATCAGATAACACTGCTGAGGTAAGAAGTCTTGCCAGCTGGCATGGGTCCCATCTTTCATGTCCACAAGGAAGTGGGGAGAGAGGAGGAAATGGCTGGGGTCCTCCAGGAGCATGCTGACATGCAGCCCCCTAGCACCTCTGTACGAGAGAGATGCTGCAATCACCTCTCCTAAGGTAATGCAGTGCCAGGAGAGATTTAAGCTGGATGTTAGGAAGAAATTCTTCCCAGCAAGAGAGATTGGCCATTGGAATGGGCTGCCCAGGGAGGTGGTGGAGTCACCACCACTGGAGGTGTTTAGAAAGAGCCTGGCTGAGGCACTTGGTGCCATGGTGTAGCTGATTAGATGGTGTTGGGTGATAGGTTGGACTTGATGATCTCAAAGGTCTTTTCCAACCTGGTTAATTCTGTATTCTGGGAAGAATTATCCACAAGGCCCAGAAATCCTGTAAGCTTTTGCTGCCCAGGTGGGGAGACATTTCCTTCTCTGATTAGCTTGCCTGTTATTTCCTCCTTCTGGCATTTATTAATCTGACTGCTTACCCGATGAGCCCAGCCTGAAAACAAATCTCATCACAAATCCTCTTCTCCTCAGTGGACGTGGAAAAGGCTCTGGCTGAACTAACTCACTTCCCCTCTCTTCCCTCTGAAGGGCAGAATTAAATACTGGACACAGATGAAGTCCACACGAAAGCTTTCCTGTGTGGAGCAGCCAATAATGCTGGAGACGCCAGGATTTCCATTTGCAAACAAGCTTTGTTTGGAGCCTTACAGGATTAGTGAAGAGTTTGGGTGCTTCTGGCTGTGCAAGATGCATTGAGACTCTTGAAGGTGTCCAGAGAAGGGCAACGAGGCTGGGGAGATGCCTTGAGCACAGCCCTGTGAGGAGAGGCTGAGGCAGCTGGGATTGCTTAGCCTGGAGAAGAGGAGGCTCAGGGGAGACCTCATTGCTGTCTATAACTACCTGGAGGGAGGCAGTAGCCAGGAGGGGGTTGGTCTCTTCTCCCAGGCCACCACCAGCAGAAAAGAGGACAACCTTTAAACCACCAGAAGGGACTAAAAAATCGGAAAGCAAGGCCCACTGGTGTGTCATGATGACAGCAGTTGAGCTCACCTGAGATGCTGAGCCACACAGCTGTCCTGGCTATAAAAGCTGGCAGGAGGAGCAGCCCACCTTGCTGCCAGGGAAGGGAGAATGAGGAGCTGGTGCTTTGAGGCAGGAAAGCTCCTTTGGGCTTGGGGATTTTCTGTCTTTGGCTGAAGTCCAGGAGAGTCTGTGTTAGGAATGAGAAGAGAGAAGGGAGCCTCTGAGATCAGACTTAGGGCAACAGAGAAGTGCTAATGAGGTGCTCCAAATAGAAAGCAGAGATAAACCCTTGTGGGTGGCATCTGGCCTAGGACTGACTCATGGGTGTCTGCAGAGATACAGAGCCTCTAGCTCGCTGCCCTCTCACACTGCAGGTCATCTGCTCCTAGAGAAGAGGCTCTGAGGAAGGTCTGGAGAAGGGGATGTGCTTGGATGAGAAGAGGCAGGGAGCTATCAAAGGCTTTCCTGAGCTGGCTGTGTTTGGGTGGGTGCATGCAGTCTCCATGCTCATCTGCCCTATCCTGCAAGGTGGCAGCATAGTAAATGTGACAGCTTTCACACTGCCCAGTGCAGAACGAGTGCTGACAGCTTTATGTCCCTTGCCTGTGTTTTAAAGCAACCTTCACTTCATGCTGCTAGCTTGATATGGGCCTGGCATGTTCTAAATTAGAACAAAACACCAGTATCTCCAGTATTAGGAGGGGCAGATTTAATAACTGAGTGGAGAAATCTGCAGCTGGAGTAAAGCCTAATTACCCTGTGATGAATCACTGTCTAGTACTTCATGCAAAGCTCTGGGTTTCCAACCAAGCCTAAGTGGAGAGGTCTGCAGTGTCTAGTGTTGCTCTCAGGTCACTGATGCACATTCTTATTTCAACCTGATTCTGGTGCTTTAGAGGAAAGGGAGGGTGGGGAATAATTTACTGTTCTGCAAAAGTGGCTGAAAATGATTTCACTCTCCACTAGAAAATGAGCCACTGTGTATTGTCCTCTTTGCCTGATGCAAACCAGAGGCTGTTCCAGGACTGCACTGGCTCTGAAAGCTTGGCTGCAAGTCTGGCTTGCTTGGCAAAAGCCAGAGCATTGCCAGGCAAGCTGGTTGAGTTGGTGACCTCAGCGCTGCAGGCTGCTCTTGCCAGAGGCAGTTCATTTCCCTGAGTGCCATTCCTCAAGGTATTTCTGAGGGGCTGGTTGTTAACGAGCTGCTGGCTGTGAAGCCCTGCCTCCAGCCAGCAGGTCAGAGGTTTCTCTGCAATGCCCCAAGGGTAAAGCTGAGGGCTGTCCTTGTTAAAGCTGGGAGAGGGGAAAGTGGCCCTGGACTTAGCCTGTTTGCTGGGGAAGGCAGATTGTGTTTTGCTGGGGGTTCCCATTAAATCTCTATCTCCTAATAAAATACTACAAGGAAAAAAAAATAAACCCATCATTGTTCCTGCCATATTGAACAGGAAATTGAGAATAAATCTTTCAGTCCAGCAAGCTTGCTTTTTAGCAGCCCAAGCTTCTCCTAGGGGTGGGTAGACGCCTGCTCGCTCTATCCTTTAAGCCACCCCTGGCAAAGCAACTCGCTGCAGGGGGCTGAGCCCTGCTTCAGGACCACACTGGAGCCAGGCTTTCTGGAGGGGATGCCACTCTGACTGCTGTCACACTTTCTCACTCACCTCCTGCAGGCCATAAATACAAAGAGAGGAACATGAGTTTTGCCTCCACAACGTGGAATCGGCTTTCTGTAATACCACTTCGGGGCAAGAAAAGGGGAGGGGGTTAGCCCTGGTTGTATTAGGAGAGACACAAAAGGCACTGCTGTGCTGTAGGAAAGGAGCTGAACAGGCAAGAGGGGGTAAACACGCTGACACAGGGCAGCAAAGGCAGTGTGGCATCTATTGATGAACCCAGGTCTAGGGAGACAGCTGTGAGAGGAGGGTCTCCACCGGGCTGCAGAATTGCTCAGGAAATGGCAGCACTCCTCATCTGTGTCCTGTTGTGCAGAGAGAAAGCAGCAGCCATTAAAAGGGGAAAGCCTAGATAATAGAGCAGGATCAAAACACCAATTTTCTGCTTCTGCCAGGGCAAAAAAAACAAAACCCAAACCAAGCCAATGGGCAGAAAACGACTTGTGCAGCCCAAAAGCAAGGGAGAAGGCAAGAGGTGCATAATGAAGTAAAGAAATTGTTCTGTAACAGCCTTGTTAAAGGAGCAAAGGGTGTTTTTCACATGTGGCTTTTCTTTTGCACAGTGGCCAGGAGGCTGGCTGGTACCTGGGAGGGCTCAGAAGCCTGCAGCCCAACCGTTCTCACAGCATGACCAGCACCCCTGGCTGGTCCCAGCTGCCTGAACAAAACCCATCCTTCCCACCTCCTGGGCAGGATGAAATGAAGTCCCTAAGGCTGTTTGGGCCCATCCAGCTCCTTTACAAACAAAAGGGGAAGAATATCAGAAAGAATAAAAAGCAAGGGATAGGAAGGATTTAGACCAAGGCACTGAAGGAGGCATCTTCCTCTAAGGGGGTTGGAAATCCAACTATCAGACAGACACCAAAGGAATCCTGTTGACTGTAAAGACCTGGTCTTTTTTGTTCCCTAACCTCATGCCAAAGATGATTCAGGCACTCCTCTAGAAGAGAGAAAATCCATTGGCAAATGCTAGTGAAACCCTGGATTTACAACATGCAGCTTGCAAATCTCCTTTTCCTGGCCAAGCATCCTAGGGATTTGCCCCTGTGAAGGAGAGTGGGAACACTGGGAAAAGTTGCTTGTAGAACTTTTCAGGTGGTTTCCATGGCTGGAAAACCATGGCTGGGTTCCCTGCCTTGTAAGTGGCCAAAGAAGCTGTTTCATTTAAAGCATGGCTAGAAGTCACAGGTATGCTATGGTACATCAGCACGGCAGGGAGAGAGAGAGATCCAAGATGCAGCTCTGTGGGCCTGCTTACTTTGCATGAGGGCCTTTGAAATGGGCAGAACTGAGAAATCTTGTTGCTGGTGGCCCTTTGTACACTGCAAGTTCCCAGAATGCTGGTAGGAAGCTGTGTGGGTGCCATACAGGTGATGTGCACACATGCTGCACTGGGATCTGAGCCGCCCTCCACACCGGCAGTTGCATCGCTGCTCAGTCCCACTAGCAGAGTCTGCTCTTGGCCACGCTCCCCTGACGCTGGTTTCCCCCCTTGCTCCTACCAGCTGTGTTTACAGCCTGATCGGTCCTGCTGAGTCCCTTCCATAAAGAAGCAGGAAGGGAAGAGGAGGCAGGAAGACACTTTTTACCCAGCTCTCAGACATGAAGTCATCAAGTTATTTGGCTACCTGAGTCCAGCTTTCTTAAGCTTGCTGGCAGCACAGGACACAGTCTTGACAGACTGGACTCATTATGCCTTAAGTAGAGCACAATGCCCCTTTGTGCAGGGCTCCTGAACCGGCCAGGTTAGGTTTTGTTTGACAAAGCCTCTTTAAACTTCTTCTTTTTTTTTCTTTTTTTCCTTTTTTTTTTTTTGCCTCCACAGAGCCATGAAGAAAAAGATTTCTTTCTTCTTTCACTCAAACCTTAGACCTGAGTTTGTGCAAAACAGGCCTGTGACCCTAAAGCCAAGTTTCAGGCTTGCAAATAAAGCTGTACCCAGGCACTAACCTGCACCCAGGCACTAACCTGCACCCAGGCACTAACCTGCACCCAGGCACTAACCTGTAACCAGGCACTAACCTGCACCCAGGCACTAACCTGCACCCAGGCAGTAACCTGCACCCAGGCACTAACCTGTAACCAGGCAGTAACCTGCACCCAGGCACTAACCTGCACCCAGGCACTAACCTGCACCCAGGCACTAACCTGTAACCAGGCACTAACCTGCACCCAGGCACTAACCTGCACCCAGGCAGTAACCTGCACCCAGGCACTAACCTGTAACCAGGCACTAACCTGCACCCAGGCACTAACCTGCACCCAGGCACTAACCTGTAACCAGGCACTAACCTGCACCCAGGCAGTAACCTGCACCCAGGCACTAACCTGCACCCAGGCACTAACCTGCACCCAGGCACTAACCTGCACCCAGGCACTAACCTGCACCCAGGCACTAACCTGTAACCAGGCAGTAACCTGCACCCAGGCACTAACCTGTAACCAGGCAGTAACCTGCACCCAGGCAGTAACCTGTAACCAGGCAGTAACCTGCACCCAGGCACTAACCTGTAACCAGGCAGTAACCTGCACCCAGGCAGTAACCTGCACCCAGGCAGTAACCTGCACCCAGGCACTAACCTGTAACCAGGCAGTAACCTGCACCCAGGCACTAACCTGCACCCAGGCACTAACCTGCACCCAGGCACTAACCTGTAACCAGGCAGTAACCTGCACCCAGGCACTAACCTGTAACCAGGCACTAACCTGTAACCAGGCACTAACCTGTAACCAGGCAGTAACCTGCACCCAGGCACTAACCTGTAACCAGGCAGTAACCTGCACCCAGGCAGTAACCTGTAACCAGGCAGTAACCTGCACCCAGGCACTAACCTGTAACCAGGCACTAACCTGTAACCAGGCAGTAACCTGCACCCAGGCACTAACCTGTAACCAGGCAGTAACCTGCACCCAGGCACTAACCTGCACCCAGGCAGTCTGGGCAGATTGCAATCAAGTTGGTTGACAATAAAAATGCTGTGATTTGAAACCTAGAGAAAAAGGATGGGAAGGCAGCAAACCAATCCCCCAGGGATCAGTACTGGGACCAATCCTGTTCAACATCTTCATCAATGACATTGTTGAGGGGACAGACAGACAGAGCCTGCACAGCAAGTTTGCTGACAATACCAAACTGGGAGGCTTGGCTGATACAGCTGAAGGCTGTGCAGCCATTCAGCAAGACCTGGACAGGCTCAGAGCTGGGCAGAGAGGAACCTAATGAGGTTCAGCAAGGATAAGGGCAGAGTCCTGCACCTGGGCAGGAAGAATAAACTGCAGCAGGACAGGCTGGGAGGTGATCTGCTGGAGAGCAGCCCTGTGGAGAAGGGCCTGGGAGTCCTGCTGGACAGCAAGTTCTGCATGGGACAGCAATGTGCCCTGGTGGCCAAGAAGGCCAATGGGATCCTGGGCTGCATTCAGAGGAGTGTGTCCAGCAGAGCCAGGGAGGTTCTCCTCCCCCTCTCCTCTGCCCTGGTGAGGCCACACCTAGAATACTGCATCCAGTTCTGGGCTCCCCAGTTCAAGAGGGACAGGGATCTGCTGGAGAGAGTCCAAGAGATGGTCCAAGGATGGTGAAGGGACTGGAGCACTGCCTTGTGAGGAGAGGCTGAGACCTGGGGCTGTTTAGTCTGGAGAGGAGAAGACTGAGAGGGGGTTTAATAAATGTCTATAAATATCTGAGGGCTGGGGGTCAGGAGGGAGGGGACAGGTTCTGCTCAGTTACACCCTGTGATAGGACAAGGGTAATGGATATAAACTACAGCACAGGAGGTTCCACCTCAACATGAGGAAGAACTTCACTGTGAGGGTCCCAGAGCACTGGAGCAGGCTGCCCAGAGCTGTTGTGGAGTCTCCTTCTCTGGAGACTTTCAAGCCCCATCTGGATGTGTTCCTGAGTGACCTGTGCTGGATTCTATGATCCTGCTCTGGCAGGGGGGTTGGACTCAGTGATCTTCAAGAGGTCCCCTCCAACCCCTAACATCCTGCAGCTCACTCCAGCATCTCCTGCTAAATGTGTGCAGAAAATGCCCTGCGTGCAGCTCCCTCGCACGTCAAGCTGCACCAAGCAGTCGGGAGCCAGCTCACGGGAACGGGCCAAAACCTCTCCCCAGGTTTCCAGAGTGCCTGAGGACCTCTTGTAAAGAGGATGAGAGAAGTGAGGGGGAATGGAAGGAGTCTCCTCTGAATGGGGGAATCCAGAATGAGAAACACATTTGGCCACTGCGAGCAGCAAACAGCACAGGCGCTTGGATTCCAGGAGCCGGGCGGTGCGTGCCTCAAGTGTGAGCTGCACAGATTTATGGGCTGCTAGCCTCTGAGGCAATTACTAGGGTTTGTTGTGGGGATCTGCATGAGTGATATGCAGGTTGCTCACACAGCCTGGCCCTCTGAGAAATGACATGATGCTCGCTCTGTCAGCGCTCGCCATGTGCTGCGGCCAGGAGCAGCTGTGCTGGAAAACCACCACGGAGGAAATCACAAGTTAGTGAGTCACTGAGCCTGCTGCCAGCCTGTCAGGAGTCTCTCCATAACTCAATTCTAGTGTGCTCTGAAGCAGGCTTAGATGCCACCTTGAGCAACAGAATGATGGCTAGCAGGTGAGGAAGAAACAGGAGGACCTGGGCAGATGGACCTGGCTTTCACGCTCAGAATCGACCAGGTTGGAAGAGACCTCCAAGATCATCAAGTCCAACCAATCAGCCAACCCTAACTAATCACCTAGACCATGGCACTAAGTGCCTCATCCAGTCTTAAACACCTCCAGGGATGTTGACCCCACCACCTCCTTGGGCAGCCTATTCCAATGGCAAATCTCTCTGTCTGTGAAGAACTTCTTTCTAAGATCAAGCCTAAACTTCCCCTGGCACAGCTTGAGACTGTGTCCTCTTGTTCTGGTGCTGGTTGTCTGGGAAAAGAAACCAACCCCCACCTGGCTACAACCTCCTTTCAGGTAGTTGTAGACAGCACTAAGGACTCCCCTGAGCCTTCTCTTCTCCATGCCAAACAACCCCAGCTCCCTCAGCCTCTCCAGACCCCTCACCAGCCTTGTTGCCCTTCTCAAAGGGAGGTAAGTGGAGGGATGCAGTTGGCCAAGAAGCCTCAGGTACCAGTTTTCACCCAGCCTGCAATGCACCCCTACTGCCCCCATCAAAGCTCAGCAGATGATGTCCCACACCCCTTCCCCCTGCCCAAGGAAGGTGCTACTCGGCTCAGGGCCAGGAGCAGAGTGCTGCCAGCAGACTTTTGGCCCAGCTGCAAGCATCAATATTGAGATCTTCCCAAAACTGTTTATGGCTTTGGTCCAACTATGAGGTCCAAGTGATTCAGGCTTTATCTGTGTGGGGGAGACCACTTGCAGCTGCTCTGGCCCCAGAACACACTCCTCTGCCTTTAGCTGGGCTGCATTTCTATCACTTGCATCGATGGGAAGCAGGAGAAAGCTGCTGGTGTGTGTTGAAGAGGCCTTCCCGTGGAAGGTGTGCAGCATGAAATGCTACACTTCTGGAGCATGAAACCAGCTGGCAGAGTGAAGGCCTTTCAAAGGAAAGGGGTCTGCCCCCCATGGCCCCAGGGCAGAGCTGCACACCCAGGGGGCTTCTGGAGACCAGGCTGGAGAAGAAACTCCTGGAATAAGGGGATGATGTTGTACTGAGGGACACAGAGCTGTCTCCTTGCTGTGCTGAAAAGCCAGGCTCTGCCCCTGGGGCTGCCTGCAGCCACTCCTGCCTGCTCCCCAGAGGCAGCCCCAACTCATCCCACAGCATTAGAGCAAAGCAGTTCCAAATGCCTGTGCTGGGGGCTCAGGGCTGGGTCTTTCTCACCTGAAAGGCAGCACAAAATTCACAGGAGGCACAGAGGTGCTAAGATACTCCCTGGCAGAGCATCTGATGCTGTTTCCCTTGGAATTGAGAGGGGGATCTGTGAAGTGCAGTTTTGTCAGTGAGCAAGACCAGGTATTTTCCACATCAGAGGAGACAAAAGAGTCAGAACCATTTGCTGTTAGAAACATAGCTGGGTGAAGCCTGCACCTGGGATTGGTGCACAGGAATGCTTTACAAAAAAAAAAACCCTGGGCCATAATTCTTCTTGCAGGGCTAGAAGCTTTGCAAGCAAAACCTCGGTTTTAAAGCAGCCCATCCCGCACTGAGCGCTTCAGCCACACTTCCTAGCCAGGTCTGTGCAGCACATGTTCCCCACAGCAGCAAGTGGAGGGATTGCTGCTCCTGCTGCCCGAGGGGGTGAGGAGGAGGGCTGGGTGATCTGCCTCCCCAGCCTTCCCCTTTTCCAGACTCCCCTGTGCTCGTGGCACTGGGATGAGCTCTACCCAGCAGCAGCGGGAGATCCCCGCTGCACTCTGCCTCTCCGCTAGCGACAGCCACGGCGAGAGCGCTCTGCCTGGGAGAGGTGCTGCAGAGGACACTTGACAGCAGGCTAAATTCTTAGCCAGGAGTAATGCTGCCTTGTGTTTGTGCTCTTTGATCAACCCCACTTTCAATTGACACTTGGACTTAACTTGCTTTAGCATCCATGTGCAAACTAGCTTGAAGCAGACAGGTCCCTTGGACTGCTCAAGGATGCCTCCAGATGAGCTTTGGTGAGCCTTGATGAGGCAAGCTCTGTGTTTTCTATCTGCTCCATCCCCTTCCAGGAAGCAGCCACCAGCAGGACCTGAGCTGCAGCAACACATGGCTGCTGGCTTGGCTGCCCTCACAGCCCCAGCTGGGGGATGTTCTCTTCAGCTGCCCAAACTCTATCCAAAAAGCCCAAGTTGTGACATTCAGGCTCAAAAAATGTGGTCTCACCTTGAAGAGAAGCATAGCCAGCAGGTCAAGGGTCAAGGTTCTCCCCCACTACTCTGCTCTGGTAAGACCTCACCTGGAGTACTGCATCCAGTTCTGGAGCCTCTATTATAGGAAGGATCTGGAGGTGCTGGAAGGTGTCCAGAGAAGGGCCACAAGGATGAGCAGAGGGCTGGAGCACCTTTGCTGTCAGGACAGACTGAGAGAGTTGGGGCTGTTCAGTCTGGAGAAGAGAAGGCTCCCAGGAGACCTTATTGTGGCCTTCCAGTATCTGAAGGGGGCTACAAGGAAGCTGGGAAGGGACTTTTTAGGATGTCAGGTAATGATAGGACTGGGGGGAATGGCTCAAAACTAGAAGTGGATAGATTCAGTTTGGATGTTAGGAAGAAATTCTTCCCCGTGAGGGTGGTGAGAGCCTGGCACAGGTTGCTCAGGAAGGTGGTGGAAGCCTCATGCCTGGAGGTTTTTGCAGCCAGGCTGGATGTGGCTGTGAGCAACCAGCTCTAGTGTGAGGTGTCCCTGCCCCATGGGACTGGCTGATCTTTGAGGTGCCTTCCAACCCTGACAATTCTATGATTCTATGCTATGGGAGAGTAATTCTCCAGCAGGTTCCATGTTGCCCAAGCTGTTGTGCCCTTCAGGTGCTGGGTGCAATCAGCTCTGTGCTAGCTGTCCCACCAGCTGTAGCTGCCTCTCTGCATTTTGGAAAGTTTTCCCTTAGGAGTTTGAATGGGAGCAGACCTGGCCTGAAAATCTGCTGCTTGGAGTAGACCAGCCATCTAATTTTCCAACTGGAAAAGTGTTTTACTTTCACCCCACTGATGAAAATTAATTGAAGACACATGTTCACAAGAGCCAGAGGACATCTGTGTAAGCATTCAGTAAGAAGATCAAGACTAAGTCACACAAAGAGGTCATGTGCATCCACCAGACATGTAGGAGGCAGCCTTGGGGTGCCAGGACACCCAGCTTTCATCTTCCCCATGTGGGGAATAGCCCTGATTGTCCCCAGGTATGCTGTCAGCTGCCACCTCTGTTGACTTGCAGCCAGCCCAGAGCAAGGAGTGGCCTTTGCTGAAGAGCAGAAGCAGCCACTGAGCAGAGAGGGAGCCCACAGCTACTGGAATAGGCAGGACTCAAAAGCAGGCAGCTAACACAAAAGGTGAGCAAAGCACGCAATGATTACAGCTATGCAGAGCTGCATCAGCTGGGAGATATTTTCAGGCTTGGTGTGGGCTGTGGGGAGGCCTTCAGAGGGATGAAACACAGCAAGCAGCTCCCTTTCTTCTGTCCTCACAGCCCAGCCATGTGCCCTGGAGAAGACAGCTGCAGCTGGGAGTGCCCTACAGCCCTGTGTTGGCTGGGGGAGTGCAGATACCCCCTGCGAGGTGGCAGCCATGTAAAGGGCTTGCTCCAGAAAGAAGGTCAGAGCAGGGACAGGTGGGAAATGGTCATCTTTTAGCTTGGAAAGCTTTACTTTTGGGGGTGAATGTAGCATAAAGGGAGTTGTATATGTGTGTTGTGTCCCTTCCCAGGACATGGCAGCAAACAGAACAAAACTCAAGTAAGAAAACCTGGTCAAACAGAACATTTAACTCAATCCAAGAGAAAAGATTTGGTTTCCTTCTCCTGTGTTTTACTTATGGTGGTTATAAAAAGAACTCCTAAGCTTATTCATTCATTCTAAAGTAGTAGATTGGACATTTCAGAGCAGAGCAGCAGCTCACCACAATGCACTGAACTTTCTCAAGTCAAAGTAACGTTTGTTCTACTCCTTAACCACCCCACCCCACCCCCCAAAACACAAACCCATATTTATTCTCCCATCCTTTCTCCTCCCAAAATCACCCATGGAATGTGATCCCAGTTCATAAACAGCTTCAGCCAGGGCAGGCTTTGGCTATGCTCCCTTTTCACTGAATCAATGACCAGCTCACAATGTCAGCCAGCATCACCACTGCCCCAGAGAAGAGGCAGCTTCTTGTACTGCAGGAGAATTCCTGACACCATCTGGGATAGTTGCACACTGCCATAGAATCACAGAGCTGTCAGGGTTGGAAGGGACCTCAAGGATCAGCCAGTTCCAACCTCCCTGGGCAGGGACACCTCACACTGCAGCAGGTTGCTCACAGCCACATCCAGCCTGGCTGCAAACACCTCCAGGGATGAGGCTTCCACCACCTCCCTGGGCAACCTGTGCCAGTGTCCCAGCACACTCATGGGGATGAACTTCTTCCTCACATCCAACCTGAATCTACCCACTTCTAGTTTTGCTCCATCCCCAAGTCCTATTACTCCTGACACCCTAAAAAGTCCCTCCCCAGCTTTCTTGTAACCCCCTTCAGATACTGGAAGGCCACAAGAAGGTCTCCTGGGAGCCTTCTCTTCTCCAGACTGAACAGCCCCAGCTCTTTCAGTCTGTCTCCTGGAAACTGTCTCAACAAAAGCCTTTGCAAATAATTTCTCTCTAGGAGTCCTGCATGGGTTCAGACACCCAGAGCTCTTTCTGCAGTCACCACCCACGTAGGCTTTCCTGTCACAAACAAGTTCAGCTGAGTCTTGGTGCCCAAGACATCACAGCATCCTCCTCTGTCCCCTGGATCTGCCTCGATGTCAGGGCAAAAGAAGAAATCCACTGTTTGCAGCCACGTAGGCTGTAAATCTTTCAAACCTAGGAGATGCCTTGAAGACATAGGAAATAGATGCCTCACAGCCTTGAGTCACTCCCTGCCAGTAATTCAGGTGGGGTCTGTGTGTGGTAGATTTTCTCACCTCCACATTTTGTGAGGCATTTTTCCCCTTCTGAAACATCTGAGCTGAGCTCTCAGAGGGGGAGCTGTGGGCCTGAGCTGCTTGGGAGATGTCTGCAAGCAGCAGGTAAAACCCATCGTCCAGGAAGCAGGAGGCTGGACGACTAACATTGGGCCATTTACATTACAGTCTCTTCTGATCATAACTAATTCTCAGGCAAAGAAAAAACAGGTCCAGGGGATAGTTCCTGCCCTGCTTCTCTGGCTGGGGTCACCCTGTCTCCCTGAGGAAAGGGCTGCAGCGTATTGGCGGTGCTTTGAGGCTGGAGATACGAGGGAAACTTGCAATCCCAAACACAGCACGGCTTTTGATCAGAAGCACCAAATTCTGGAGGGATTGCAGTGATGTGTCCCACTCCCAGGACACCTTCAGGATTTCATCATTTCTCTTTGAGCTAGAAAGCAACTCCAGCAGCTTTTGGAGACCGTGATTTAAATGGCAAGTCCACAAAGGCATAAAGCCCAACGGAGACTGAGTGAGAACGTAAACAGTTGCAATCTCCATCTCTCTCCTCCATACCCAGAGGCTGTGCTAGCATGAGAAACAAGCCCTTGTCATTTCCAGTGTGCTGTTTACTGCTGAAAATTGCTAAGAGCAGCGTGAGCAGGGAAGTTTTGCATGCCTGCTAACGCTGTCTGCGGCTGTTGCTCTGCTTCCTGACGGCTCTTTCCTGAGCTCTGCCTTCCCTGCAGCAAGGCAAACAGGAGGGCATACGAATTAGCAATTGAAAGGCATGAGCCAGCCAAGGCTGGCAGCCTGTTAATCAGCCTCGTTCAGCTGAAGGAGGCCAGTTGCACAAAAGCCAAAGCAGCATCCGTGATTTGAGGTCTCCCCGCACCAAACCCATCTTTTACTTGCTTTCTTGTACCCCGAGGATGGAAATCTCACTTGGAGTGACTTGTTTCACTCTGAGCAGATGCTGTGAAGTGTTGCCCTGTGATCCCACGGAGCAGTCACACAACAGCCCGACTCTGCTCAGCACAGCCCCCTCCGCCTCCTTGCCCAGCAAAGCCAGCAGTGGTGTGGAGATCAAAGCCAAACCTTCTCCTTCATGACTCTCCTGTTAACAATTTTTTTCCTCTCCTCTACCTCTTTTTTTTCTTTTTTTCCCCCCTCTAATCAGAGTCTTGACTCCTTTTTATTCCATATTCAGGCTCAAGATCAAACAGGCCAGACATCTGCTTTGGTATTTTTTATGTCATTTTAATGATTTAATAATTTCTAGGGGAAAGGGAAATGAAAACAGCGACAAAGCCAATAAAAATGACACCATTTCTTTAATCCAGGCACAGTCAGGAGTGCCTGTCTTCCCTCCTCTCCTTTAGAGTCATAGAATCATAGAAGCAACAAGGTTGGAAAAGACCTCAAAGATCATCAAGTCCAACCTGTCACCACAGACCTCATGACTAGACCATGGCACCAAGTGCCACATCCAATCCCCTCTTGAACACCTCCAGGGATGGGGACTCCACCACCTCCCTGGGCAGCACATTCTAAGGGCTAACAACTCTCTCTGGGAAGAACTTTCTCCTCATCTCCAGCCTAAACTTCCCCTGGTGCAGCTTGAGACTGTGTCCTCTTGTTCTGGTGCTGGTTCATCTTGAGGAAGTCATCATGGTGATTGTAGCTGCTGCACTTGGGCAAAACATGGGAGCAGACATGTGCCTGAAAGCATGAATCACGTCTCATTTCTCCTTCTTTGGAGGAAATATGTCCCAGCAATTGAGACTTCTGCATCTGGCAATGCAAAACACCTGCTGCAGACACCCCACCCTCGTGAGGCAGGTAGAGCTTGTGTGCTCCTGGTGGGTTGAAATTGCCCCCAGAAGACAATTTGCCAGAGCAGCTGAGTTGGAAAGCAAATGAAGCTATATTGGCAAGCACACTGATATCTAGAAGCATGAAATGCAAGGAATATGTACAAAACACACAATATTCACAGGGATTTATAAACAAGAACTCCCCCCTGGGGCAAAACCAGGGGGCTACTAATAGCTTCCCCCCTCCCTGCTCCCTTTCCCCCACCTTCTACAAGGTATAAGAAAGAGAGAGAAGAGCAGAGAGTAGCTTGTGAGTACTTAGCCACAAGAAGAACGCAGCCAAGGTCAGCAACCGCCAAGCAAAAGCCACCAGCTGGTATCTGCTAGAGCAAGGAGGCCCCAAAGAGGAAAGAATTAGTTTATACAACCAACTTCATGTTAGTAATTAGGCCAAAGTGATTATTTAGACCTTATTATTATTTTCCCTTTTGGATCCAGTGGTAATTTATTTACATTCTACCACTTTCCTACTCAACCTGTGGAAAATTTTCCTAGGCAGCAGCCTAAAACACAGGGCAACTGGAGGTGGAGAGTTTGGGCAGCTTTCCCAGTAGGACAGAGGGAATGACACACCAAAAAAAACCCCCCAACCAACCCACCCTCAACAAATCAGTCTCCTCTTTGAAGCTTGGCCCATGCTTTCCATTCCCAATCCATTCATTTCTATCCACTGCATCTTCTTTGGGGATGAATCACACAGAATTGGTAGTGGCTGGGTGTGGATGATCAAAAGATCATCCAGTCCAACCCCACTCCCAAAACAGGATCACCTACAGCAGATCACACTGGAATGCATCCAGGCAGGTTTTGAATAGCTCCAAAGAGAGAGATTCCACAACCCCCCTGGGCAGCCTGGTAGAATCATAGAATCAACCAGGTTGGAAAAGACCTCAGAGATCATCAAGTCCAACCTATTACCTAACACCTCCTGACAACTAAACCATGGCTCCAAGTGCCACATCCAATTCTTTTTTGAACACCTCCAGGGACAGGGACTCCACCACCTCCCTGGGCAGCACATTCCAATGGCTAACAACTCTCTTGGTGAAGAACTTTCTCCTCACCTCCACCCTAAACTTCCCCTGGTGCAGCTTGAGACTGTGTCCTGTTGTTCTGGTGCTGGTTGCCTGGGAGAAGAGACCAACCCCCACCTGGCTACAACCTCCCTTCAGGTAGTTGTAGACAGCAAGAAGGTCTCCCCTGAGCCTCCTCTTCTCCAGGCTGAACACCCCCAGCTCCCTCAGCCTCTCCTATTCCAGTGTTCCAAATTGCTGCCAGCACACAAAACATTCAGCAAAGCATGGTCTTATGCCAGGCTCCCCCTCCCCCTCTCACTTTTGGGAAGATCAGATCCAGATACTTCAGTCCTCGCAGGTTTAATGAGTCTCTGGGCTGGGGTTGTGAGAGGAGGAGCGCAGCCAGGAGTGGGGCAGCCCCCAAGCAGGGGAAGGAAGGGATGCAGTTGGCCTTATTCACAGATTATTTCTGTGTCACAGGGGATCCTTGGCTTGCCACGAGGTCTCATTTTTTTTCACCCAGTGTGACACCATTTGTGCTCTAAAAAGTTACAGGCACCTTTGAGCTCTGCATCAGCACCAGGCCAAAGGCTTATGTGCTAAGTCCCCCCGGTTCTGCTTGGTTTTGGAGGCGAGGCATTCAGCCTGCCAACTGTCTCTGGGAAGAGGTCCTCTGGCAAAGAGTAGTGGGTGCTGAGAAGTCAGGACAGCATTCTGGTTTTTCCCTTATTTGAACTTAAATCCATGCTGAATGTCTCGTGGTGGAGAGGTCACTCGACCCCACGCAGCAGCACCTTGCTCTTCACACTTCAGTGTGAAAGTTACAAACTTCAAGCAGAACAGTCGGCACAAACCCAGCATCCAAACGTGGTGTGGAACCCTCCCCTTGTCTGCATGCTGCTGCTCACAACAAATGCATTCATGCAGTTCATCTTTCGTGGCTGTGAGCTGTCCTGAGGATAATCAAATCCAAACCAAATGCACCTGCGGAAGATAAGGTCGCTGAGGCTGTTTCCCCTCCTTTCCCACTCTGGGTGCCAGTTTCACTGCAACTGCTGTTATTACTCTCTTGTAGTTTCTTTGATGATTTCTTCTCCATATGGATAGATTAAGTATAGGGAGTTTTAGGCTGTATCTTCTGGAGAAAGAAGGCTCACTGACAGAGCTGGCAGCTCTAGATCTGGTCCTGTGAGTGAGAAATAGCACGGACAAGTGGATTGCAGTCTCCCAAAAGGCAGGGAATCCCTCAGAGCACAGCCTATTGAAGTACCCTTGTCTCCACCTTGCCTGCCCCTTAATCAAGCAATCATATCAGCCCCCTGGCTCCTTTCAATGGGGGAGAATTTGCAGACAAATTCCTGCCAGCGGGATGTTGAGGCTCTCCTGGGTGGCAGGATAAAGATACCCATCACCTCCACCCAGCCCTGCTGCTGGCTCATGCCGGGAGCATGGCTGGGGAGCCAGCCCCGTGCTGGCTGTGGGGCTGGTCACTTCCAAATCCCTGTCAGAAAGTGAAATAAGACCCAGCTCCCCAACAGCTCAGCAGAGCCATTGACCAAGGCAAACAACTGTGTAAGTGGTCCCATATGCTGTGTGTACGTTAGAGGGACATAAATTGTGCTTGGCGCTCGCAGCGGTGGCAGCTTGCCCCTGCTGCGGAATCACCCTCACCTTTTATTCATTGGAGGGGCAGCTACTCTTCCCAAAAGATGATCCTGAAAACAGGACCTTCCCCAGCTGATCACCCAGGAGGCAATATTGGAAGGGACGCAACGCTCAGTGTTTTGGGTGGCGAGCGCTGCTGCCTCCGGGTACCTGCCGGGCAGCAGCGCTCTCCTCCAGTCTTTGTCCCTCTGCTGCTCCCCCGTCACCGAATGAAGACTGCATGGGCAAGGATAGACAAAGAGCCTGTTCATACAGGGGAAAGTTTTGGGGGCAGAAAGGCCTGAAAAGCTGGAGATACGGCAAGGCTTAATGCCGTAAATCTGATTAATTTACCTTGTGACAATCGTAACAAAACAGGCAGGGCTGGGAGCCGCGGCTGCCGCTGACCTCTCGCTCGCTCTGAAAGGCAGCACAATAGGGGCCGAGGCTGGGCAGGGGAATGACCCTGCCTTTCACTGCTACCTGCTGCTTCCGACAATGCAATTGGACACAGCTCTCAGGGTGATGAAAAACACCTTCCCGCCAAGGGCCCCTTTCCCCCCTGCCCTGGATGGGGCCAGCCTGAGGGTGTTTGGCTTGGGCAGAGCTGGCTCAGCTCGCTGCATAAATGGGCATCACTCACTAGCGTTAATATCCAGGAGGCACAACTCCCCCAGGGACTTCGGGGCTGGACACAAAGTGGCCACCTGTATGGCTGCTGCGTATGCAGGAGGCATGAGGCTGAGCTGCCTAGAAAACAAGGCAAGGCTTTGTAGGGCTCTCATCCTGCCACTGCGTGGTGCAGAGACAAAACACCGGCCCGTGGGGTGGGATGACCCTGTGTGCACAGGAGTTTGCTGCACTGGGGAGTGCCCTGGCCATATCTGAAGGCAGCAGCTGAGGGAAAGAGTTTTTCTGTGCATCTCCTGGAGAGCATCTTCCTTAGGTGCTCTCTCGGGATTTAGTCCTCTCTTGTCCCTTGCTAGCCATGCCCTAGGAAAGATGTTGAGTTGCTGGAACGTGTCCAGAGAAGGGCAACAAAGCTGGGGAGGGGTCTGGAGCACAGCCCTGTGAGGAGAGGCTGAGGGAGCTGGGGTTCCTTAGCCTGGAGAAGAGGAGGCTCAGGGGAGACCTTCTTGCTCTCTACAACTCCCTGAAGGGAGGTTGTAGCCAGGTCTCTTCTCCCAGGCACCCAGCACCAGAACAAGAGGACACAGTCTCAAGCTGGAAGGTTTAGGCTGGATGTTAGGAAGAAGTTCTTCACAGAAAGAGTGGTTGGCCACTGGAATGGGCTGCCCAGGGAGGTGGTGGAGTCACCATCACTGGAGGTGTTTAGGAAGAGACTTGATGGGGTGCTTGGTGCCATGGTTTAGTTGATTAGGTGGTGTTGGATGGTAGGTTAGACACGATGATCTCAAAGGTCTCTTCCAACCTGGTTAATTCTATTCTATTCTAAAGCATATGAGGAGGGCATGCACTACCTTCAGCAAGGAGCAGCACATACCTATGGGAAGATCTGGCCCAGAGGCACCCTAAAATAGGAAACAGGCTTCAATTTTGATCAGCAGAAATGTATTTATCTGAAGAATTAACCTTCATGTTCAATAGCTGTTCATCAGACTTAGCTTTCTTTCCAGCATCTCCTTTGCTCTGAGCAGCAACCCTTCTTCCCAGGTAAAACTTCTTGCTTGATTTGAAATGCAGGAGGGGAACAGAAACTCTGTGTGTCCCTGCAACCCAGGGCACAGCTGGGCACAGCTGTACCCAGCATCCTCCTGGCCCTGCTCCCTGTTGGGAAAGTGAGACCTTGTGGTCTCATGCCCCTTCACATTCCAAGCTCTCTGTTTTACCCTGTGACGGTTTGGTTGAAGTTCTTTTTGCAGAGTCACCACTGTGGGGAAAGTTTGGGGGGGGAGGGGGTTCCACAGTTTATTTCAGTTTTATCAGTATAAAAGTAGGTGAAAAATGACTACATCTTAATGGGATCATGTAGTAGACAGGAAAAACCTATTGTCTGCCTATAAATGCATTGGCCAGCATCTGCTGATGTGTATCCAAAATAAACAGTTAATAAAGGTGTTTTGACTGGAACATCTGCTGCAGTTCTTGATGGTGGGGGTTTAATTGCAGGCCAGAGTATCAAACTCTCAGAAGGTTGGGGGACAGAGATTGATTGGGGTCACCAGGTTATTTGGGATAAAATCCCAACCCTTATCTCTCAAACGCGGCGTCCAATTGATTTTCTCTGGACCATTACACACCACACACCGCCACAAAGCTGAGGAGGGAAGTGGCACAACATTGTGCTTCTCAAAATCCTTTGGAAGCAAACTACCACAGTCCTCTGGGGGCTCTCTGGGAGGCACAGCTTTTTCCCCATGAGGCCTGAAGATCCACTGATGAAACTACTCTGGCAAAGGCTCAGCTGTTTCCCAAACGTGGGCTGTACCCAGCAAGGTGTTACTACCCCCAGGACTGGGTTTACAAAGCACCCAGCCACATGTGGTGGGCCTGGGTGATTAGAAATGCCAACTGCTCTGCAGACAAATCAAGCATTTCCATACAAACTGCTGAATTCCATTTGTTCCAGCATGGGAAGAGCTTCAGTCTGTGAGCAGAGCTGGCAGAGATGGGAAAGCATGTGGTGCAATTTGCTTAACAGGAAAATACTTGAAGGTTAAGGAGAGCTCCTCACACCAAAGCTGTGGCTCATTATCTACCAAGTCCCAGGCAGCTTGGATTTGCCAATCAAATAGTTTTTAATGAAATTGCCAGCACCAAGCCTGGTTGTCCTGCCCCATGCTGCCCTGGGGAAAGTAGGCTTTGCCATTCCAACCAGCCCTATCCCCTCGCCGCTGAAGCTCAGGCTTCCTGTGAGGGTTCCCTTGTTTGGTCAACAAGTCATCCCCCTTTCTCCCAGTCTCTTGATGGGAGCAGGCTGGAGTGTAGCCTCCACCCAGATAGGTTTGTGCAGACCTGGGTAACGCCTAAGCTGGGCAAGGGGGTGGGCAGAGGGGATCCACTTGCTTGGAGTCCTCCCAGAGCGTTTTGTTCTGCGGCCCCTAATCCTTCCCGCTGTGCTTCTCATCTCTGTGGTCTTCAACGTACTTCAGGTTTGGGAGGAAACAGCTTTCCCTTGTGCCTCCATTGATTTACCAGCTCCAGGCTTTGGCTGTTGCCCTGGGTAATTGGCAGCAGCGGCATATTTGGGCTGAATTTCATTGTATGCGTTAGGGAAAGTCAGCAAACAGAGCTGAGTGCCACGTTAAGTATTGCCTTTGACTTTCTATTGCAGCCGTTTGGGCTCTGTTTTGTCTTTGGACTGAGAAAGCCTCTGTTCCTGTTGAGCCTTTGTCTAAGATGCTGGAGGTTAGTCTGAGGAGAGCCGTCTGAGAGACCCTGCTAATCCCTTTTTAGTTTTTGAACAAGAAAGTCAAGTGGGGTGTTTTTTTTTTATCTATAATAATAATAATTTGAGCTAATAAGTAACATGCTGGCTGGAGCTGCAGCTGCCTGGGGTGGAGCAGATTTGTTTTCTTCATCTAATTAGAAAGCCTTAGCTAATGTCACACATGTCTTCATTTGCAGGTTTTCTGGAGAGGTCTGGACTCCCAAAGCTAAATCTGCAGGGGCTCAGGGGCCAGGCAGCAGCATTGGCTTCCACCACCCCAGAGCCTCCCTCCCTCCCTTCGCTGATGCCATTCAAACTCTCTGCTCTGCCCTGGCCGCTGAGCAGTTTTAGGAGGACCCCAGGCTCTAGCATGGCCCAAAGGCAGGACACCCACCCACGAGCCAGCCAGAGGGTTCCTCTTTCTGTGGGTAGAAATGTTTATTTGATTATTCTTTTAATTCCTCCACGCTGCATTCCTGCCTCATCCCAACCGCATTAGCAAACTAAATCAGTTCGGGACTAAATCAAGTGAGGGAGGTCTCACTTCCTTTCAGGGATAACAACCCTTTAAGTCTGTGGGAAGATTAAAAGTGTGATGCCAAGTTAAAAAGTAAGTAAGTAAGTAAATAAATAAATAACTCACCCAGCTGGGGCAGGCAAATGCCCCTAACTGGGCTCATTAGCAACGTTGGATGTCATCTAAATGAAAGACAGGTTAAAGGCTTAATGATTTCCTTCTCACTTGATACAGACAGCTCAGTGCCAGCTCAGACAGCGAAGACCAACCTGTTTTACCTCTGGCCCTGCTTTGATGGCTGTTTTGCAAACACTTTAGGTAAGTGTCCAAATTCCCATAAAATTGATTTCCAGCGGAAACTGGGGGTGGGGGTGAGGGGGGGGTGGGGGTGGAATATTTTCTATTGAGTGATTTTTACAAGAAGATTAACTTGATGAGCCCTCAACTTTGGCCCTAGCTGGCCTTGACAATGCCTCCCTTTGACAAAGGTGATGCAGCTATCTGTAATTAGCCACGGCTGGTTAATAACTCATCGGTTAATGTCCAGGCCCACAAATGGAAGGCTTCAGTGTACAAGGAACGGAGGTTAGGCCAACAAGGACCAAACCACCTCTACTTTAGTTTAATGGATTCTGTTTCCATTGTTGCTGCCTTTTATCTGGACAGTCAGATGGATTAGCTGGGCTTTGGCACCACTTTCAGAAGGGTTACAGCTTCCTGCAGCGCAGCAGCAGCTTGGGCTGCCTCCACCACTTTCCCTTGCCATTATGTCATAGAATCACAGCATCCACCAGGTTGGAAGAGACCTCCAAGATCATCAAGTCCAACTGATCACCCAACCCTATCTAATCAACTAGACCATGCTAATGGCAATGTTCTGTGCTCTTCTAAGCTTGACTGCCAGACCTGCTCAAAGCTTTTTTAGTGGTGACTTGTCTGAGTACCACACTGTTGCTTTTAGAACCCCTGGAACTGATGAGAATGAACGGAATGGTGGTCTCTGACACTGAGCTGAGGCTCTGTGCCTCATGTGGGCTCTCACCTCAGAATAAAAGGGCCCTTCAGTCTGCATTCGGAGATTCATAGAATGGTTTGGATTGGAAGGGACCTTGAAGATCATTTAATTCCAACTCCCCTGGCACTGGCAGGGACACCTTCCACTAGCCCAGGTTTCTCAAGGCCTCATCCAACTTGGCCTTGACCAGCAACAGGGAGGGGGCATCCATGACCTCCCTGGGCAACTTATTGCAGTGTCACAGAATCACCAAGGTTGGAAGAGACCTCAGAGATCATCAAGTCCAACCTGTCACCACAGACCTCATGACTAAACCATGGCACCAAGTGCCACGTCCAATCCCCTCTTGAACACCTCCTGGGATGGGGACTCCACCACCTCCCTGGGCAGCACATTCCAATGGTGAACAATTCTCTGTGTGAAGAACTTTCTCCTCACCTCCAGCCTGAACCTCCCCTGGTGCAGCTTGAGACTGTGTCCTCTTGTTCTAGTGCTGGTTGCCTGGGAGAAGAGACCAACCCCCTCCTGGCTACAACCTCCCTGCAGGGAGTTGTAGACAGCAAGAAGGTCTCCCCTGAGCCTCCTCTTCTCCACCCTTACTGGCAATCACTTTGACAAAGTCTGGCCTACATCTCTACACAAGGTTTGAGTATCAGTCTATAATTTTAAGGTTTGTAAGCGTTGCTTAGCCTGGAGAAGAGGAGACTCAGGGGTGACCTTATTACTCTCTACAGCTACCTGAAGGGAGGTTGTAGACAGACGGATGTTGGTCTCTTCTCCCAGGCAAGCAGTACCAGAACAAGAGGACACAGTCTCAGGCTGCGCCAGGGGAGGTTCAGGCTGGATGTTAGAAAAAAGTTCTATACAGAAAGAGTGATTGCACATTGGAATGGGCTGCCTGGGGAGGTGGTGGAGTCGCCATCACTGGAGGTTTTTAGGAGAAGACTTGACGGGGTACTTGGTGCTGTGGGTTATTTGCTTGGGCGGTGTTGGATTGGTTGATGGGTTGGACGCGATGATCTTGAAGGTCTCTTCCAACCTGGTTTATTCTATGTATTCTATGTATTCTATGTATTCATAATCCATTTGATTTTTATTTGCCTGTGTCAGACAACTAACCTCCTGTCACCTCCTGGAAAGAAATTCTACTGTTATGAACTGCTTCTGCAGTGTTTAGTGGTAAACGTATTAGGCTCTGAACCTACAAAGACTTTTAACTACTTCTACCATGGCACAATTTACCAAAGTCATTGTAATAGCTGGACATTGACATGGATGCAAATTCCTCTTTATGGGATCAGCAATGTAATGGACAACTGGAAACCACAGGGTGATAATCCAACAGCACAAGCAGTGTCCTGGAGATGTGACATGTAATTCCCACCACTTTAGGTGGGGAACCTGCATAAACAGAAGCCAGGCTGCCGGCCCTGGAGGTGTTCAAGAGGGGATTGGACGTGGCACTTGGTGCCATGGTCTAGTAGGCATGAGGTCTTGGGTAACAGGTTGGACTTGATGATCTTTAAGGTCTTTTTCCAACCTTGTTGATTCTATGAGCATAAGTCCTTAACACACCACTCTGTGGTCCTGGTTATTAATTACTGCCTTTGCAAGCAAAGATAAAACCAAAGTCCTGGCATTAGTGTACCTTGGCCCTTGTCTATGGGATGATATTTGTCACCTGTCACTCACCTTCGAGGCAGGACAGCTGGACTTTGATTTACTTTGAATGACAGTGATTATTAGGCACATAAGCCAAGCAATGCTCTCTGCAACTACCTGAAGGGAGGTTGCAGCCAGGTGGGGGTTGGTCTCTTCTCCCAGGCAAGCAGCACCAGAACAAGAGGACACAGTCTCAAGCTGCACCAGGGGAGGTTTAGACTGGATGTTAGGAAGAAATTCTTCATAGAGAGAGAGATTGCCCTTTGGAATGTGCTGCCCAGGGTGGTGGTGGAGTCACCATCATTGGGGGTGTTTAGGAGACTTGATGGGGTGCTTGGTGCCATGGTTTAGTTGATTAGGTGGTGTTGGTTGATAGGTTGGACGTGATGATCTTGAAGCTCTCTCCCAACCTGGTTTGTTCTATTCTATTCTGTTCTGTTCTATTCTATTCTGTTCTGTTCTATATACAATCCTGGGGAATTGTATATTCTATATACAATTCTGTTCTGTTCTATTCTATTCTGTTCTGTTCTATTCTATTCTATTCTATATACAATCCCAAGTGGTGCTAGCACTGGTTCTAGCTAGCAGCAAGCATTCACAAGGATGCCTGCCTTGGTAAAGACCATGATATTTATTTGCATGACAACCACTAAATGCCAGAAGTGTGCACTTCCCCATTTGGAAAGTGACAATAAAAACCTACATGTACAATTCTATCCCACTGATCCTTTCCCTGAAACTTTCTGCTTTGACCTTCTGTTGGAAAAAAAAAATCCCACCCAGCTTTAGTCATGGGAAAGAATTTTCTCCTTAATGTTGTTTTGGTCAGGGAAGAAAAAAAACAAAGGAATAAAGAAAGACAATCTTTGTTTGCATGACTAGGTCTCAGTCATGAAAAACTGACTCCAGAAAAGCCCCTGCTCAGGCTGTCCTCTGGCTGTAGAGACTCAAAACAAGACAGGTTGTTTGAGAAGATATGTGCCTCAGAAAAGCGGGGACCAGGGTGGCCTGGGGAGGAAGGAACCCCATTGGAAGCTGCTTCTTTCTTACCAACTGTTTAGGGCAGAGCACTTGAATCAAGTGAGGCACTGGAGGCCAGAACCGTGTCGTGCGAGCCAGCCTGCGCAAGCCTGTCCTTGCAACACCGCACGTGGGGAGCTTTGGGAAACAAATCCTTTTCCAGCCCACACAGCCCTGGCTGGGCTGGAGCTGCTCCTTCCAACAGGAGCCAAGGCCATCTCAGGACAAGCAGTTCTGGGTCCTCTACAAGGACCAAGCTCCAGGTCATCCTATAACCCTGGTGTTCAACCTGTCCGTGAGTCAGGCAGGTGCTTATCGAGGCTTTAGATGACTCCTTGGTCTTACCCACACCTCTTGGGATTGTAAAGCCAGATAGGAAATCTTGTAGAAATAGGTTTTCCTGTCTGAATCCCAGCCAGGCTCACTTTGAGGGCTACCTGGAAATAGCTGGAAGACAGTCTTGGCAGAAAAAAATCCCCCAGATTAATTCCTGCCTAGGGACTGGAAGCTGGGTGAAGATGAAATCCATTTTTCTCACATTAGGAATTCCTGGGGTATGTAAGAGCATGAGGATATAAACAACAGCACCTCCCCACCCCCCTTTAGACTGTGCTTTCTGAAGGATGTGAGTGACAGATGAGCCCATCTCCCCCCTCCCTGGTTTTGGGGCATGAGAGCTGAACTCCATACTGCTCCTCTGGAAATCCCCTCACATCCCTAGGCTTCTGCAGGGCTTTCAAGCGCTGACTCCTGCTTCCCTCCCTCTGAAACCAGATTAATTCCCTAACATAATTGTACTTCTCCTGTCCTGGCCTCAGGCTTGTCAGTTCATCTCCTCCTCTGGCTGTGTGGTCAAAGCCGCTTCCCTCTCTGGGAAGGATGGAAAAATCGGTCTTTTCAACCCTACCAAGTCACAACAGCCTTCAGACTTGCTCCCAAACGTCATGCCTACAGTCAGACAACAAAAGCTAAATCTCATTACAAACCCAGCCAGCTCTTGGAGGCTGGTAGCTGTTGCTGGCTTTCCTTCTGGAAAATGCAACCAGTAGACAAAAACCAAAGAGGTTTTGGGCTTTTGGCTCTGGCAGGCCGAACCATTTGTTGCACCAAGTCCAAGATAAGCAAACTAAATTGCAGCTTCCGTGATTAATATTTGAAAGCCACAGGCAGGCAGGCAGAAACAGCAGTTCAGACCTGAGCAGTAAGGATCTGAACCCGAAAAAACACCCACCACTCAGCCTCCAAGAGCACTTTTAAAGCTGCCTGTGGGGAAAATAATTAAAGCTATGAAAGATACAGCGACTGATAGTAATAAATCACAGGCGGCTGTCTGCCCTCTCAGCAAACATAAATCATTTCTGCCTTTAAAATCCAGCAATGAGCATTCTTCCCAGAGCTCTTTGGATTTATTAGACAAGGTCATTAGAAATGTATTAGGGCAAAATCTGAATTTATTAACTGAGTTACTTAATAGCTTAATTGTTCAGCTAGTGATGGGTATGCACTCTGCCTGCTTTTTCTGGGGGGGAGGGAGAGAAGGGAGGCAGCCAGGAATGTAGGTTACTGTGCAGGAGATGCTGCCATCCCCAAAGGCAGGCTGCTGGGATTGTCCATTGGCAGCAGGGGTACAGATCTCTGCTGGCTCCTGGGCTCTGTGGCACGGGCACAGAGCATCTGAGATGGTGCCTAACTGGTAGAGTTTGCAGTCTCTTCTTCCTCTTTCTCACCATGCTGCTTCTGCTTTCCCAGCACAACCCAAGTATACCAGAGGCCAATATAAGACAGACTGGCTCTTGAGATCAATGGGTGGAATCAACCTGCTTTGTGGCAGACTTCATGTATGATTAGACTCCCAGGTTTTTCACCGTGGCATGTTTTCTCTTTCTCCCTCTCTCTCTCTCTAGCGTGAGGAAGAAGTTAAGAGCAGAAAACATGAATTTAATGACTGTAATGACAAACCTTATTGCATCAACTTTATGGGGGGGAAATGCCTCACAATCTCCTCTGCATAACAATGTCCTGACAGACATGAAGTCATTGCATCCTAAGAGGTGTTTGAGTTGGAAAGTCGTTTTGGCAGTGCTTTAAGGAGCTGCTTAAATGATCAATAAGGGTTTACCCAGGTGATTTATTATCTCAAAACAGAAATGTCCAATAGGCAGAAAATGCATTTGAAAGGGATGCCTGTGTTTATTAATGTTGCAGGTGTTAGACTGCCAGACATTATCAAAAGGAATATGCAGAACTGTAGGAGCAGAACGTAGCATCTGGTCAAACTTTATGCATCTCTGTTGCTTGTGCCCTGACAATTTCTGGCTCAGCACAGTATTGTTTAGGACCTTGTGTCATGGATCATAGAACTATTCAGGTTGGAAAAGACCCCTGGCATCATCAAGTCCAACCACTGACTCTAGTCTACAAAGTTCCCCCCTAGACCGTAACCCCGAGCACCGCATCCAAACCACCTTTAAACACCTCCAGGGTTGGTGACTCCACCACCTCCCTGGGCAGCACATCCCAATGCCTGACCACTCTTGCTGGGAAAAAATGTTTTCTAATGTCCAGTCTAAACCTCCCCTGTTGCAGTTTGAGGCCATTCCTCCTTCTTCTGTTGCTAAGTACCTGCAAGAAGAGTAATTATCCAGCACCAACCTCTCCTCAGTGTCCTTTCAGGTAGCTGTAGAGAGCAATGAGGTCTCCCCTTAGCCTCCTCTTCTTCAAACTAAATACCCCCAGCTCCTTCAGTCACTCTTCATCAGATTTATTCTACAGGCCCTTCACAGCTTCCTTGCCCACCTTTGCAGTGGCTCCAGCCCCTCCACATCTCTCATGTATTGAGGTGCCCAAAACTGGACACAACACTCAAGGTGTGGCCTCAGCAGAGCTGAGTACAAGGGGACAATCCCCTCCCTACTTCTGCTGGACACAGCATTTCTGATCCCAGCCAGGATGCCATTGGCTTTCTTGGCCACCTGGGCACATTGCTGGCTCCTATTCAGCTGCTTGTCCATTAGCACCCCCAGATCCCTTTCTGCCAGACAGCTTTCCAGCCACACTGCCCCAAGCTTTTAGGCTTGAAGTGAGGAGAAAGTTCTTCACAGAAAGAGTAATTGGCCTTTGGAATGTGCTGCCCAGGGAGGTGGTGGAGTCACCATCCCTGGGGGTATTCAAGAGGGGTTTGGACGTGGCACTTGAAGCCATGGTTTAGTTAGTCATGAGGTGTTGGGTGACAGGTTGGACTTGATGATCTCTGAGGTCTTTTCCAACCTTCCTGATTCTATGATTCTATAAGCCTGAAGTGTTGCTTGGAGTTGTTTTGGCCCAAGTGCAGGACCTGGCAGTTGGTCTTGTTGAAGCTCATCCTGTTAACGTTGTCCATGGATCCAATCTATCCAGGTCCCTCTGTAGAGCCTCCTTCTCCTCATGCAGATCAACACTCCCTCCTAACTTGGTGTCATCTGTGAACTGACTGCTGATCCTCTCTATGTCCTTATCAAGATCATCAATAAAGCCAACACTAAACAGAAATGGTCCCAGCACTGAGCCCTGAGAATGAAACAACACAAACACGAGATCCCCCTTCTTTGCCCTGCTTGTCAGAGGTACACCTAGGGTAGATGTGATGTATATTTTGATTAAGTACACCCATTCAAGCTATTTAATGGTGTTTATTATTGGACATCTGAGAATATTTACCTAATTGACAATATCTAAATTTCCTCCAAATGGGGCTCATTGAAGTTAAATTACTTGATGCTCCACAGGCACAGGGCAGGACAGCTGATTGGGGAGGGGGGAGGACAGCACATGACTGATACCCCAAATCAACCACAGTCAGCTGGTTTCAGCCTTCCAGTTGTTTCTCTTGGAAATTCCTCTTTCCCACATGTAGTTTCTGCCTGCAGGCAAAGCTGCAGCTTTGGCGAAATCTTTCTGAGCCAGAGCCCTGTATTCTGTCTTCAAAATTCAAAGAGCTGGCCTGCCTTTATTTCCCGTGGTAGTTTGCCTTACTGTGAAGTTTTCAGTGGCAAAATGGATTTGCTGGGGAAAAAAAAAAAAAAAACACCAAACCAGTTTATTTTGTAGATTTCTGAAGCACAGGAAATCAGCTGAGGTGGTTAGAAATGAGGAGACCCGGGGGCTGCTCACACGCTGGCTGCGTAAGAAGGTGTGTGATGGCTCCTTGCTCTCTTTCCTCAATAACTCTCTTCAGGTTGCAAAAGCCCAAGCAGATATTCTTATGTTCCATTCAAACACTGTGTGGCCCCTGCCACCAGAGCAAGGGGACTCTGTGGTGCCACACACCTCAACTGACGATGGCTGAGGGATGCCCAGGCTGGGCTGCAGCATCCTAAACCACAAGCTGACTTCATAATCTCAGGCTTCCCCAAGTCTCTCCTTCCTCCTGTGTGAACAGGGATGTTTCACACACTGATGGTGCTGAGATTACAGGACTAGGTGAGAAGTCCCATTTCCTCCCCAGGACTTATTTTCTTTGTGCTCTCCCACGGGACACCAGGATGTATGCCTCCTGCCTTCCTCCCATCTCCATCCTGGGTTCCCTAGAAAGTGCTGTTCTCAGCCCTGCTCTCAGCAGCTCAGAGAGCACCACTGCTGAGCATCATCACCGTGGCATCAGTCCCTGCACAGAGTCATTCCTAAAACTAAAAGTTGCCAGAGAAGCAGAACCTCTAAAGGAGGTTGGATCAGTTTAGGAAAGATGTTGAGTTGTGGGAAGGTGTCCAGAGAAGGGCAGCAAAGCTGGGGAGGGGTTTGGAGCACAGCCCTGTGAGGAGAGGCTGAGGGAGCTGGGGTTACTTAGCCTGGAGAAGAGGAGGCTCAGAGGAGACCTTATTGCTGTCTACAACTACCTGAAGGGAGGTTGTAGCCAGGTGGGGGCTGGTCTCTTCTTCCAGGTAACCAGCACCAGAACAAGAGGACACAGTCTCAAGCTGTGCCAGGGGAAGTTTAGGCTCGAGGTGAGGAGAAAGTGCCCAGGGAGGTAGTGGAGTCGCCATCCCTGGAGGTGTTCAAGAGGGGATTGGATGTGGCACTTGGTGCCATGGTTTAGTAGTCATGAGGTGTTGGGTGACAGGTTGGACTTGATGATCTGTAAGGTCTTTTCCAACCTTATTGATTCTGTGATTCTATCAAAAGCAACATAAAAGAAGCAAATGATGAATTTTGCCTTTCCAGGCAACCAGCACCAGAACAAGAGGACACAGTCTCAAGCTGCACCAGGGGAGGTTTAGGCTGGATGTGAGGAAGAAATTCTTCACAGAAAGAGAGATTGGCCATGGGAATGTGCTGCCCAGGGAGGTGGTGGGGTCACCATCACTGGAAGAGTTTAAAAAGAGACTGGATGGGGTGCTTGGTGCCATGGTTTAGTTGATCAGATGGTGTTGGGTGATAGGTTGGACTGGATGATCTGGAAGCTCTTTTCCAACCTGGTTAATTCTGTATTCCATAGTCTGTATTTATCTGGGAGTGTTCACTTCCAAAATGTTCTGCTTGGGCACCAGTGCTGAGCAGACAGTCGCTTGTGGCCAGAGGGCAGAGGTCCCCTCCAGCTGCCCCACACTGAGGGCCCTGCTCACATTGCCAGCGATGCAATTTGGGCATCTCCTGGCATCTCTACCTTTTATTAAAATAAACCCAAATGGAAATTGCACTCTGCCTCCTCTGGGGGTTTCCATGGAGCAGATCTAATTATCTTCCTTTAACAGCACTAATTGGCAGAGTTACAGCTCTGGCCACTCAGCCCGCTCCTCTGTGCTCCCTTTACCCCCTGCACTGCCCCAGCCTCTCGGGCGGGATAGGATTTAAGGCATGGTCTGATGGCTTGTGAAACCACTTTGACTTCTTGCCCTCATTTCGCTCCTGCTACCTGAGCTCCTCGACCTGTTGACAGAGGAGCTTTCCTTTGTCTTTGCCAATTGACACAGCTGCACACTTTGCAAATAGACTCAGATGTTGAGCTTTGGGCTGAATGGATCCTCCAGATTAGCACAGGGGAGAATTAGCTTTAAAAACGCTAAGCTGGAGCCGGCAGCAGGAGAATGGAGTGAAGCTCTTTATCAGGATTCACTGACATAGAAAGGGGCTCCCCGGCTCTTGCAGTGATATTTACTTCCCTTTGGGGAAGACATTCCTGGAGCCAATAGCTCCTCATGACCCTGTCCCACAGCCCGGAGTTAATTAGCCTACTGTATAATGGGGAGATTCACCCAGAGATTACACGTGGTGATCCCTCACCACACACGCTGTTTGCTGAGCGCTTTGGGACCCTTGGCAAGCACTAAAGCACAAATGCAAGCAGCAGAAAGTCTGGCGTGGGGAGGGGGTGGGGATGGCTGCCACGCTGCCAGCCCTGCCAGGTCTCCTCTCTCCCGGGGTCCCACCCTACCATCCTCACAACGTGCATGGACACAGCGTGCAGAAGCTCCCACAGGCCTCTATTTGCAAATGGCTTGGAAAGCTGGCCCTAGAGATGAGTTTGCCAAAACTGGAGCAGCAGAGTAGGAAAGGAAGCTGATGGTCAGCTCTGCTTTGCAGTAAAGCCAGGGTGTGACTGGGGAGAAAGCAGCTGTCCTGCGCCAGGGGAGGAAGCCATCTGCCTGCCCCACCTTGTCCGGAGGCAAGAGGACAAGATGGGCATAGGAGGCAGTTAAGACTGAACAACTTGTTAATGATTTTATGGCAGCTTAAAGAAAACACCTCAAATAAAACTACAGGAGCCCTTCTATAACTCTACATGGCTATAAATATGTATTAACTTAATTACTATCAGCAATTACAGCTCCGTTTGGGAACGGTCAGAGTGGGTGCACACAAAGAGGAATTGCTATCTTTGGAAAAGGAGCGTGAAGATAAAAGAGATTTAATTCACATTAGTTAATGAGCAGAGGCAGAGGTGCAGGAATGAGTCCCCCTCTGCTTCACAGTGCTCATAAATGGGATGGGGAGCAGCCAGGCTCAGTGTCCCAGGGCAAAAGGGGGCCGCACGTGTGTCCAACAAGTCAAAGAGGTGGCACTTCCAGGAGGGTAGAAGGGCACCAAGTGAACCTCTTGTCCCTCCAAGGGGACATGTGCCCACTGGAGTTACACCTTCACGTTCAATTTCTTCACCTTGTTGCAGGGGACTCGGGACCATTCTCCCATTACCTACCCATTCTGCTCCTGGGTGGTGTTTCTTTCATTTCCCTCCTGTGCCTACAAGTGAGCTTGTGCTGCTTGCAGTTGCAGGAGCTGGTTGGACTTGTTCAGCATGGAAGGTCTGTATTTCACAGGCATCAGGTTTTGCCCAGAAACGGCTAAGCTGACGCTGGGAAGAGCCAGAAAAGCATCTCTCCTTGGACTCAGCATCTGTCTCTCCTTGGACTCAGCATCTGTCTCTCCTTTTTCTGGCTTCTTACAGTGATTTCTACCCCTGCCTCTTGAAGATAAATACCTGATTTCCTGTACAGTGTGCCCTGATTCCCTTTCCTGGTTTTGAGTCCTATTATAACATTTTCCACTCAATTCAATATCCAACCCAATGCTGCACAGAATTGGTTGATCTCTGCAAGTCTCACTCCAGAATGCTCATTTCTGCTTTCAAATGATTTTTGTGACTCTCTTGGTACTCACCAGTGTTTCAGCACACTTTGCATTGTGAGCACCTTATAGAAGGTGCTGAGTTCCTTTCCTGTAACAGCTCTACACTAATCTGTCCCAGGAGCAACTTGGTGTTTAGCCATTCTGACCAGAATGTCCTCAATCTTTTCTCTGAGCCCTCTGCCACCAGCTGGGTCCTTCTCCCTGCCTCAATTCCCCACCTCTAGCCTATTAACATCGTCTTCAATGTTCATCCTCCACTCTTGCTGGCATGCTTGAAAGCTGAATTCACAGTTAAGCATTAACTCGTGTTTCAAGGCAAATAGTCAAAAGCATTGGAATCTTTTCCCTCTGCATCTGCTCCAGCAGCTGATTCCCCAAATAAACCAAGTATGGGTCACCAGTGGTGGCTGATGAGGTACAGAGCATTTCCTAAGGGCATCCTCCACTGTCTGCCCAGCTGCCTATGGCACATGTAGATGCCGGTTCCAGGACCCAGACCTGGGTTTCAGACTCCTTCAGGACAAGCTTGCCGGGGTGCCCTGGGGAACCTTAGGCTGAGCTTCTGCTCTTTGAAGTTGCAAAGTGCCCTCACTCACAATCCCCAGCCTTTGAGGCCGGGGAGCAGAGCTGGAAACCTGGTGAGATAAAGCTGCTTTGTGATAGCCACTGCTTTTGTCATGCACGGAGGCTAGCACTACAACTGCAATATCCCTTGTCAAGTGCTTGCCCGACCTGCCTGCTTGGGGCCAGAAGGCAGAAACGTGGCCTGGGAAAATAATACAGGGAGGTAGAGGACACATCTAACAGCCCACTCTGGAGCCCTGAAAATGAAAAGCCTAAAAGCAGGCAAACTTCAATAATGGGGAAAGGACAAGAGGCTCCTGAACCTCCTGGTTTAACCTGACTTTCTGAATGTGGATGCAGGAAACTTTTCAGGCTGGCTGCCACTCCAGGATCTGCCCTTTCTGAGACCCCTGGCTACCACTCACTGTGTTGTGGGCATCAGGACTCAGCTGAGCACCCAGAGATTTCCAGCTCTGAGTGAACTTACCAGTGCTTGTAAGCCATGGGCAGGAGTGTGGCAAGCTGGGGTTCTCCTGTGCCAGCAGAGATGTTGTTCTACTCTCTTGCAAAGCACTTTTTTTTTCACTATAGACTATGACTTTTGCACTTATCATCTGCTTTTGCTTCCTAATCTGCATCTTCTACCCCAAGCTCGCTTCACTTGTGTTCAGCACCGTTAATTACCCCTGCAAACGATCACATCTCTCAAAGACTACTGCCTGGTAAGAAACCTGTCAGGGAAGGAGCCCAGGTCTGGTCTCTGGAATGACACTTGGAGCAGTAGCAACCTTTGAAGGCAATGGCATTTCCTTCTGTGCATAAAAAACCCCCAAACCTTCAACTTGTTTTCTCTCCCCCACCCCCCCTTCTGGAGGAGATATTCGCCAAGACTCACAGATGGGATCGTTTACAGTTTCCTTTTGAGCTGCCTTGGCCCTTTCAGGTTTTGTTTATTCGAGCTGAGCTCTCAAACAGGGGAGGGTGGGACGGGGAAGGCCTCCCTTCCATATTCCAATTTGGATTGGGGTTGCTTGAATTCCCCCACCTGACAGAAGATGATTGATGAGAACAATGCTGGCTGTAAATTTGGAGGGTTTTGGAGACTGGGTGGCTCTGCTCTATGCAGGGCCTTCAATCCTGGTTGTCAGAGCAATGTGGAGAATGGCATCCTGGGCTAATTACAAACTGACAACAGGAAAAGCCACTGGAAATGGCAGGCACTCCAGCACTGCCGTTTGGTTTGCTTGTGAAAATGCACACATGGACCTGAGCTGAGGTCAGAATGTGCTTACAAAAAGCAGCATCTAGAGAGGATGTGGAGAGCCACAGCAGAAAACCACCTGGAAATCTCTGGAAGAGGTGGGGAGCACCCTAGAGAGGAGGAAGCGACTGCTTTTGTCAGTTATCCTGGGGGCAAAGGGATGACCACACACTTGTGAAGAGCACGAAACCAGATGCTGACAGTGCTGGTCCACCATGATGGCCAGAGCTTCCCACAGCCTCCTCTCCTGACAGCAGCTCTCATTGCACAAGTGCTTGATTTCTTCAGATCAGGGCTTGGAGGGAAAGGCTTGCAGGAGAGGGTAGGTCCCCATTTCACTCATGGGTCCAGGTAGCAAGGATGGCAAGCACGAGGGACTGCTATTGCATGTGAGTCAGAAAGGTGGCCCAGCTCAGGGTGCATGACCTGATCAGCAAAACTCTTGAGGGGAGGTTTACAGGGAATCCAGACCTTAATCTGGCTTAGCACACGTGCTGAGAGTGCCTTTCAGAGAAAAAGATTCAGCAGCATCTTTTGCCATGCTCTAGTCATGCAGCTTGGCACTCCAAGGCGCTGGGAAGCTGAGAGGTGTACAAGGACTGCATGAGATGAGGATGCCTGTGCCCATGCTGGTAGCTGCTACATAAGGTTCTGGGTCATCAGCTTCTCCTTTCCAAAGAGAGGATGGCTGGCACAGCCTGGAAGTGCTTTTAATTGCTGCTGAACAGACTTGTCCTAGTGTTAGACTGGCTGAACTACAGGGCGTGACACCTGGGCTGGGTCTCCAAGAGCTGTATTCAAAGCTGTAAGCACCCTGGAGCCTCCAGACTGGAAATTTAAGAAAACCAGGACAGCTGAGCTACCAGAAAGCAGCCAAGGGTGAAGCAATGCTCTAAACTCGATGCACTTAAAGTAGCTGCTCCAGTTAGACTAGATGATTCCACGGGGCTGGGATGGGAAGGAGGGGATTTCCCCTCCCTCTGCCTGTGCCGCTGGTTTAAATCCAACCACAACTGAGCAGTAAATAAGAGTTACCACCCGGCAGCTGCGGGATGACCTGTGTGCAGTGAGCGAGCTCTGGCCACACAGCCCTGCAGACAGCAGCAGCAGAGCAAGCCCAGGCTGAAAAGCACACATGCTTTGGGAACATGCTCTGGTTTGGGGGAGCCCTGAAGCACTCCCTGCACAGCAGTGCTGCAGATGGCTCCTGGGACGCAGTGATGTTGCACAGCAGCACTGCAGATGCATCCCAGGGTGCAGCTCTGCCACTCAGTGCGACAGCAAATGTCTGCATGTTGCAGCTCAGCAGTCAGGACAGCAGGGCCAGCAGCAGAGCAGCGTCAATGGGACTGTGTAACTGGACCAGCCGTGGTCAAAGGGGAGCTGTTGCCTTGTAACTTTGCTAAGCAATCTGTAACCAGCAAAAGTGAGTCACGGTGCTGCAGCTGAGCCTGTGGCAGCTTGGACATATTCACAACTGCCTCGGTCAGAGTGGAGCTGCTTATGTGGTACAGGGTAAATGTTTAAATACATGGGGGATGCTAAGTATCTGACAGATCCCCAGCGTCTCATGGACCTGACAAACAGAGGGGGGTTGAGCAGACATTTGAAGGGCAGAGCAGATTTTTTATAAGGAACTTCCTCTCCTGAGCAGATGGGACAAAAGGGGATAAAGCCAAGCAAGAACACACAGCTGCTTATTTATCACTTATATTCAGGAGAGCTGAGCCATACGCACCTCCCGCTGTGAAGGGGCTGCACAAGCACAGGAGGAGACTCAGGTCCTGCTCCAGAGTTTCCAGTCTAAGATGAAGAACTAAAAAAAAACCCCAACACAAAACAAAACCCCAAACTGCCAAACTCGGAGGAGCAGCAGCTCCCAAATCTCTCTGCTGATCTCCATCTGGTAAAAGAAGGGCAGACAGGGGCATGTTCTCCCCGCATCAGCTGCACAGCGAGAGCGGCTTAGATGAACTCTCCTGGCTGGTAATAAAATGATTTTACATATGTAGGAAGCAGGATGTGCAAAGCCCAGGAGTCTGATCTTGTTTCTGAGATCAAACAGAGTCTTATTGTACAGGGGTGTGGAGCTGATGTAACTGTCTAGTGTGCCGGACACAATCGCCGTGGTTACGCAGCTGGACCGGAATAAAGCAAGTCTGTATCTGAACTCATTAATTTTTACAACCAACTGAAGCGCCTTTTTCCTTTGCCTTTTCAGTGGCAGAGGACCGTCAGGCTACAGCAGAGGGGCTCCCTGCAGCCAGCAGCCCCTCACCTGAGGGGCTGGCACGGCGGCTGGCAGCCAGACCGCTGTGACCTCACGGCCCAGCCGCCCACCGTGTCCCCGGGGACGCTCAGCCGGCTGCACAGCTCCGCTTCTGAAACGAGCCAGGAGCTGGGGGAACTGGGGATGAAAACGCAGGCTTAACAAGAGAGGAGCTGTTGCTCTGTCAGCTACAGGTTATGTCAATGTTTCCATTAGAAACCCCCATTTGCAAGGTTTATAGCTTGGCTGTGAAAGTGCCCTCCGGGCTGGGCTCTGGCGGGCTGGGGAAACCTGCGGTTTTGTGCTGAGGCATTCGGCGCAGCTGCTGCCAGGGCACTCCGCAGCCGCACGCACGTCCAGGGGCCTCCTTCAGCCAACCTGCCGGCAGCGAGCCTGGCCAGCCCCCTGAGAACAGACCCTGCCTGCAGGGACAGTCCCCAGGGCAGGCAGGAGGCTGTGGGATACTGGGCTGCCCTGGAATGCAAACGCTGAGGTGAATTTACCAGAGCCGGGAACCAACGCTGCCGCTGAGCTGTGGCAGGGTGAAGGTGTGGGACTGGGACTTCTGGTTGCTCTGGCCACCAGCCCAGGACCAGGAAACCACCTCATGCTCCTCCATAAAAACCATCCCTATGTTTCCATCGTGGCCCTCTCCAGGAGCCCAGCCAAGAGCTGAGCATCCTGGTCCAGGTGCCTGAGATGGCGTGGCCTGGGGACAAGACAAGCCCAGCACTTGGCAGAGGGGTTACATGCAGCAGCCAGAGCTCTGTAGGAGCTTCCCCTGGCCAGCAGTGTGGTAAGACTGGGTCTGACCTTGCCTCAGCCACTTGCTCCCAGGAGGAACTGCCAAAACCAAACGCTCATCCAGGCCTCCTCCCTTCATCCCACGTTTTCCCACTCCTGGGAAGCTGCTCTTGACACAAACACATTTGCTTATTTTAAAGACTTGCCAAGAGCACTTGCAGGCAGGGATTTTGCTGTGAGCAGGACCTCCCGGGGCAGGCAAGACTGCTTTCTTCCTTTGCTCTTTCCACCTGGAAGGCTGGAAAAGAGTAGGAAGAGAGATGCCAGCAAGCCCTTTGGCATGACACCCAGATTCCCTTGCAGGGTGGTGCATGTATGTTCCCCTGCCTGACTGCAGGCATCCCTGGCCCCATGCAGAGGTGATGCAGGTGGGCAGCTTCACCTACCTCATGCCTCATATCCCCACCACTCTCACCCCCACCCCAGCACAGATAATGGTCAGGACAGTGCTCAGACATTGCCAAGACATGCTGCAAAACCACCCCTCTCTCCTAAGCAGGTAAATGGTGCCATCATCCCATAAGAAGGCAGATCCTGCAAAGAGCTCTGCTGAGCAAACTACATCAACTGATTTACATCTCTCCCCTGAGCCAAGATCCTGACCCAAATCTGTCTGAGCCCCTCAGGGCCTCTCCTGCATAACAGCAGCCACTACAAGATTGGCTGTCCTAGATGCATGCACCCTGTGCTTTCCCACCACCCATCCCACCGTAGTGGTTTGAGCCTTAACTGCAGTTTAAGAGCTCAGATGGTAGCTAACAGAATTCCTCCCCTGCCCCCCCCTCCTTTTCCCTGATAAGGAAAAAGGAGGGAAAGGGGAAAAAAAAGGGGGTGGGGGAAAAGAGAAGGAGGTAAATCTACCAAAAAATTAATCTGGAGTCGGTTTGGAAGTTGAAGAAGTAAATTTTTTAACACTATATATATATATATCAGTAACAGGGAGGGTTTGCAAGGGTGAGGAATAAGGATGAATGGGAAAATATACAAAACCAAGCTTGGGTGGCCTTTATTTCCCTGGCTGTATGTGGATTTCAGTCTTTGGATGCAGCAGGGAGAGGCCAGGCCTGACCACGTGGAAGAATCAGCAGCCTGGCTGCGGCTGTTGGTCCTTTCGAGCAGGCGAGGCAGAAGCCACGAGGGGCAAATGGCAGCAGTGTGGCAGCAGTGTGGCAGCAGTGTCCTCCTATAGGCTTGCTGGACAGCGAGGGGGAGTGGAATAGACCACCTTTGACCCAGGGGACCCCTCCTCCTGGGAGGGGGAAACCAAGTCCCTCTCTGTTCACCTGGATCAGGTTTCTTTTGTCCCCCAGGGGGAAGCAGTGCTGTCGCAGCCCTCCCCCCAGGATGGGTGCAACCCAGCACAGCCACAACCCTCCTTCCAGGGAATTGTCCCTCCAGCCATAGGGTGGCCTGTGGCTGGAAGACCAGAGCTGGCCATGGCCATGCCAGCCTGGCAAGGCCAGCCATCAGCGATGGCAGGAGTGGTAGCCTACCTGTGCAAGGTCACTTTGGCTCTTGCAAATAAGGGATGGGTCTTTGAGGAGTCCCTGAAATCCAGGGAATGCAGCAGGAGTGCCACAGCCCCAACCTTTGTGTGCAGGGATGCTGCTCTCCAAGCAGGTGCTCAGGGGCACTAGGAGGGGATGAAGATGGGGTAAAGTTGGTAAAACCAGCAGCACCCATCAGCCTCCCATAAGGACATTGCCCTTCTTCCATCACTGGGCTCAGTGACAGCATCTTGCCACTCAACTACACATCACCCCCACCAATCACAGAATCATTGTCAGGGTCGGAAGGGACCTCAGGGATCAGCCAGTTCCAACCCCCCTGCAATGGACAGGGACACCTCACACTAGATCAGGTTGCTCACAGCCACATCCAACCTGACCTTAAAAACCTCCAGGGAGGAGGCTTCCACCACCTCCCTGGGCAACCTGTGCCAGTGTCTCACTAACCTCATGGGGAAGAACTTCTTCCTAACATCCAAACTGTATCTAACCACTTCTAGTTTTGATCCATTCCCCCCAGACCTATCATTACCTGACATCCTAAAAAGTCCCTTCCCAGCTTTCTTGTAGCCCCCTTCAGATACTGGAAGGCCACAAGAAGGTCTCCTCAGAGTCTTCTCTTCTCCAGACTGAACAGTCCCAACTCTCTCAGTCTTTCCCCACAGGAGAGGAGCTCCAGCCCTCTGATCAACCTTGTGGCCCTTCTCTGGACACGCTCCAGCACATCCAGATCCTTCCTGTAATAGGGGCTCCAGAACTGGATGCAGTACAGTGATCACCCCACAGCCCTGCAATGCCAGCAGAGCTGCTGGGTCCATGCAGGAACTCCCCAGGAACCATGCCCGTGCCATGGGGCTGCTTTACCTCCCACAGTGCTGGGGTTGGTGTGCAGAGCTCTATTGGCAGTGGCAAAGTGAGAGCCAAGCACAGAGCTCAGCTCAGCCTGGGGTGGGCAGAAACTGGGCTCCAGGGATGAGAGCTTCAACACCAGCATGGGGTGGGCAGAAACTGGGCTCCAGGGGTGAGAGCTTCAACACCAGCATGGGGGCACAGAAAGGAATATAAAATATTAAGGACTAACTTTCAGCCTTATAAGCCACTTATAAGAAAAGAGAGCATCACCACTTAGTTTACAGCCAAGGTGAAGTGTGTCGTGCATTTCAGCACACAGAGTCGAGCTATTGCACTTCCCCAGCCAGGCAGGAGTGGTGCAGCTGGGATGGGCAGCATGAGCAGAGGGCAGGGAGCACCTTCTGGTGCCTGCTCAGACACAGCCTGTGCTCAGGGTTCTCCTCCAGAAGCATCCCACTGGAAGAGGCTCTTTGCTGGGGCCTGGCTTTGCCGCACCCCCGTGCCCATGCCTCCCTGAACCCCAGGGTTGCCCAACAACCAGTAGGGAGGGAAAATAAAAACAGAGGGGGGAAAATATAAAGCAAAGCCCACACAACTCCTTGCTGTTTTTCTGCTGCCTTTCCAGTATACTTGAGTTACCATGGTTAGTTTTCCACTGTTCTCCTTGACCCCTGCAGCTTTCCCTTATGAGTTAGTGTCCTGGAATGTCTCTTTACGAGGTGCCTAGAGAAGTAAAGCTGACCTGATGCCAGTGCCCCCACACTGAGGACTTTATTAGTTTTTTAATTTTCTGTCTGGGTGCTCTCACTTGCCTCAAACTTTCCACAGCTGCTAGGATTTATTAATGAAGGAGGCTCGTTTGTGTCCTGCCTCCCCTTCCCCTGCTCAGCGGATTGCTGGTGTTGCTTTGCCAGTTGTTATTTCTAATGGCTTGGGGAGGGGGTGGGAGGGGATGGGTAGGTTCAGGAAGATTTGCACAAGCAAAATCTTCCACCAGATCTCCTGAAAACCTAAACAAACAAAAAAATCCCCAAAGAAACGTGGGGTCCATGAAGGGGAGCAGCCATGATGGGGCCAGAACAGGGCAAGTGGAGGCCAACCGAGGAGACAGCACTGGGACTGGGAAAACCAAAACCAGCCACATCACTGCTACTGGGAGGCAGATCCAAAGAACTGTGAGGATCAAATTAGTTTGATTCCCTCCAAAGGCAAACATGATTACATATTGGGGTAGGAGGGAGCCTCCTTGTCTCCCATGCTGGAAGCTGCACTGAGCAGCAGGCTGGTGAAGAGGAGGAGGTGGCTGCAGGGTGATGAAGGACGTGCAGAGCTGCTGGAGAGGGACCTGATGCCTGCTTGGGCACCGTGCTAGTGGGAGTGGCTGGGCCTGCATGAGGGGCTGCCAGCCTTGCACAGGGCCACAGGCAGGGAATGAGGAGAAGATACCCCTTGGGGGGCAGTGGCCAGCCCCATCCCACTCCCTGGGTATGGCAGTGGGGTTATTTCCGTGGCAGGGGTGCGTGGAAGCTTTTACAGCTGTGCCTAGGGTGGGGCAGATGAGAGATGCACAATCCCAGCCGGGGTGAGGCAGGCAAGGGGGAAAGGATGCAGCACCACAAAACACTGGGAGCAGAAAGGGGCCATAGAGGGAGACTAAATGCTGGCGCTGCCCAAGGAGCAGCATGCAGCAGAACAGACCCTGACACGCCTGGTATGTGGCTCTGGGGTTACAGGGCACCTTGAATTCATTACTGAGCATCTCCTGGGTGGGTGCCAGCAATGGCAACACATCCCTGCTTTACAGCTGGGGCAAGCCCTTCACGGACCACACAAGCAGTGTCCCGCCCACCCCAGGAGGTGCAGGGGATTCCCCACGCTATCCCACCCCACAGGATGGGAGACATTCGACTGGGGCCTGATCCTGAAGGCTGGGTTCCACGGACAGCCCTCCCCAGGCTGCCTTCTACCTGCTGCTGTGCCACGTGAAATCAGCTGCTGCTTGACCCCAAAATATCTCAGCAGCAGCAGCAGCAGCATCAAGCACCTCTCCTGCAGCTTGTACTTAGACAAATGTCACTGCAAATAATTTGGCTCTAACCCCCAGGGACATAAATTCCATTATTTTGATGTCATCTGCACAATTTGTTCCTGTAACAAGGTGTTTTAACCTCGCTCCATATTCATTGTTCTGTTCGCTTTGATTTTACTGTAAATGACTGAATTCACTTTTGATGTGGTGCCAGAGTCCCATAAATCCTGACACTTGCCATAAGGAAGGAAGGAATGAGCCCTCCCCAGCGCTTGGTTTGCAGAGACTGCCGCTGGGGAGGACTGCTGGGGAGCCAGGGGGTCCGTGCAGGAATCTTGCACAACCCAAAGCAAGGTCGGGCTCAGAGCATCCACCTGATTTTTCCAGGCTGAGAAACAGTCCATAAGAAGGGAGAAGGCGTCAGGGAGGAGTTGCCTTTCTCTTGCAAACCACAGGCTACAAGCCAGCTTCATTCAGAGGCTCACAGCTCCTTTGAGGACCAAGCCGGCGCTTCAAGCTTGCAAGAAAATTCCAGACCAAGCACGATTTGTGTGGTTTGAGGTTTCATCCTGAGCTGCTTTTAAGTGTTTCAGTTCCCAGCACCTCTTCCAGAGTGTGCTGGAGGTGAAAAGGGGCAATAAAATCACCCCCCACAAAACCCACACTTAACTGAACATTTCCAAGCCCAGCAGCACTTGGGGGATGGAACCTCCCATTCCTGCCATTGCCCAAATTCCTCCCAACCCCAGCGGCAGTCAGATCAGACTCCTGTTTCCCAGCCAGGAACGCTGCCTAGGTTTTGTTCCTCGGCTGACTGAATGCCTCTGCCCTGCCTCTGCCCAGCCTGCTGCATTCTGGAGTCGTTACTTGCAGCAGCCTCTGCTCCCCGCAGCCCGCCTGCCCCGGAAAGCCTGAGCCCCCTGCCTACACCCAGCAGGGAGCGAGGTGCTGACCCCGGCCCTGACGCCAGGGTAAGGGTCGGGCTCGTGACCAGGAGGAAGCCATGGCCCTGCTGAAGCTGAACAATCGGCGGAAAGAGCCCGTGGCCTTGGCTGGCGTCCCAGGGGATGTCTGCCTGCCAATGAGGACAGGGACCGTGCCACCTCCACAGGGCACGGACCCAGCTGCGTCCTGGCCACATACCTTACCCTAGCACTGCCCCACATCTGTGGGCTCCTTCAAAGGGAAAGGCTGTAGCTCCTTCCTCAGATCCTAGGAGCGTGGGAACGCAGGGAACTGGGGTGGTGCCTGCTGTGGCATGCAAAGTGTGCCCTACAAAGGTGCCCAGTGAGCGTGGTGCTGTGTGTGGTGCGCAGTGTGCAGTGCCCAGTGACTGGTGCACCTGCTGTGGTGCATGGTGCAGTGCCTGGTGTCCACGGTGCAGTGCCCAGTGTGGGGTGCATAATGCCCAGTGGGTATGATGCAGCACACAGTGTGATGCACAGTACCTGGTGTGCACAACGTGGTGCCCAGGGCATGGTGCACAGCATACAGTGCCTGGTGCCTGGTCTTCATGGTGTGGTACCCAGTGTGGGGTGCACAGTGCAGAGTGTCTGGTGGGCATGATATGGTGCATGGTGCCCAGTGCACATGGCACAATGGTTAGCACAGGCTGTGTGCATGATGCTATGCCTGTGGGTGCCCAGCATGGTGCCTGGTGCCCAGCTTACAGTGTCTTGTGCTCACTGTGCCCAACACAGTGCCTGGTGTGTAGTGCCCAGCCTGCAGTGCCTTGTGCACAGCACACAGTGATTAGCACACGCTGTGTGCATGGTGTGATGCCCAGCATGGTGCCTGGTGCCCAGCCTGCCTTGTGCTCACTGTGCACAGCACACAGTGATTAGCACAGGCTGTGTGCATGGTGTGATGCCCAGCATGGTGCCTGGTGCCCAGCCTGCCTTGTGCTCACTGTGCACAGCACACAGTGATTAGCACGGGCTGTGTGCATGGTGTGATGCCCAGCATGGTGCCTGGTGCCCAGCCTGCCTTGTGCTCACTGTGCACAGCACACAGTGATTAGCACGGGCTGTGTGCATGGTGCGGTGCCCGGCGTGCCCAGCACGGTGCCTGGTGCGTGGCGCTCAGTGTGCAGCACAGGGTGTGCCCGGCGTGGTGCCCGCTGCATGCTGCACAGCCTGTTGACCTCTCGCTGCCTCTGGCCCCGAGCGGGGGCCAGGAAGGGAAGTGCTGCCGGTCCCACCGCTTTCATCAGAGATCTGGAGCTCTGCAGCCTGCCCTGATCCTAATCAGTGTGGGAAAGCACGGGCAGGGCCTGCTCTGGCCCCGGCCCGCTGGAGACGCCTTTTATTTCCATCACCTTTATCGCAGCGCGCAGCCCCCGCGCAGCCCCCGCCGGCCAGCGGCAGGCAGCGTGGCGCCCGGCCAGGGCCGCTCGCAGGCGCACGCCTGCGCTGCCGCCCCCGGCCCCGGGGGACGCTCTGTCACGCGACAGCCTCCGCAGCCTTCCTTTCCTTCCCCCGCTGCCGCCCGGCTCGGGGAAACCACATGGCCTCCGCCTTGGGGCACCGGCCGGCGTGCTCCTGCCCTGGCCGCCTCCGCCGACCCTGGCCGGTCGCCCAGCAGGGGTCCGGCTCCCAGCGCTCTGCGCAAGCCCCTGCAGAGCTGTGGTTGCGCAGGACGCAGCCGGCCCGCGCCCTGGGACCGGGGGAGAATAGTTTTGGGGTGGTGGCATTCTCCCCAGGTGGCAGGAAGGGGGCTGTGCTCTGCAGACGGCTGAACCGGCGGCAGGTCCCGGTGCCTCCCAGAGAGCTACCTGCTGCTGGCTGTCAGGAGCGCTGGGCTCCGCCGCGGAGTGGCTGCGTGGGCTGTGCTTTTATTTTTTTTCCTTTCCTCTTCCCCTTCCCTAAAAAAAAACAGTTTGGGTTTTGTTTAAAAAGGTTTACATTTTTGTGGGAGCGTGGAAAAAAAACAGGATCTGGGGGGTTGTTTCCACTCTGGCTCTGCAGGCTGACAAAGGCAAAAGTTAACCCTTTCCCAGCTCTGCCTGGAGCAGCTGAGGGTGAAAAGCAGCCCTGCCCATGCTGGCAGCTTCTCCACATCTCCTGATGGTTCCCCTCTGGGGGGTACCTGGCTTTCCCACAGCCTCATCTCCCCTTCAGCATCCTCCTCCCATCGCAGCCAGGGGCTGAGGGGGGGCACGATTGCTTGTGTCTCATTTTGCACCGTGACTCAAGGTAGCTAATTGGAAGCTGTAGCTTATCCCATCGCTTGCAGAAGGCAGCTTCCTGCAGCTGGGCACCAGGTCTTTCACTTCTCCACACCTTCTGCCTTGCTGCAGTGGGACATGCTGCCTGGCACTAGTGGAGGAGGGTTTCAGTTACCACTGGTTTATGCCCTGCCTGCTCTGCTATTTGTAAGGGAGGCTGTCCAGCTGGTGCTGGCAGCTTCTGCCATTAAACCAACTGGATTTGATACAGAATGGCTCAGCCTACGGTGCTGTGAATTAAAGGAATATAAATTGTATGTCATGTCGGGTGTGCCAGACTTTTTTGGCCAAGCACAGCTCAGCCAGTCCACTCCAGCCAAGATGCAGTGGGCATCTGTGGGTGACTGCCACCAGCGTTTGCCCAGGCATTGTGGGCTCCACAGAGCTGCACAGGGACCTCTCCTGTCTGCATTTTCACGGTCAGCAACATCTCTCTGGGTTCCCTTCACAGTTTCAGGGCTGCACAGAGGTGGCAGCAAGCAGCAGCCTGGGGCACATCTTCCTCTGTGCAAGACCCTTCTCACAAGGCCACACTGCAGTACCTTCTTCTCTCCTCCTTCAGCTTCCTGCTGGCTTTTCATCCCATTTCTGCAGCTTGCCACAATCCTTTTTCTGTCTGCAGCCCCAGCCTTGCATGGCATGCAAATGTAATAAATACACTCTCTGTTTCTCCATGCTGGCCATTAATGGCAGTGCTCAATGGCACTTTTCCAGCCCCACAGCGAGCCACTGAGAGCTGCTCACACAATTTCATCCTTCCACTCTCCCTGCACTCAGGCACCCAGCCCACAGCACCCTTCCTGGCCCCACACCCCCATCACCCTGTGGGCAGGGTGGGCAAAGCACCAAGTGCCTGCCTGCAGCTCCTGACCCACAGCCACTGGTACAGCTCTCTCTGCAGGCCCTGTTGCTGAAGGAGATCAGATTGGCCTAATGTGTCCCATTCTTGACAAAGCCATGGCAGGTACTGCTCATGCCTGTGCTAACTTCCAGATGCTCACAAAACTGCTTCAGATTATTCAAAGCAGCATTGAAAGATGTTGAGATGCTTGAACGTGTCCAGAGAAGGGCAACAAAGCTGGGGAGGGGTTTGGAGCACAGCCCTGTGAGGAGAGGCTGAGGGAGCTGGGGTTGTTTAGCCTGGAGAAGAGGAAGCTCAGGGGAGACCTTATTCCTCTCTACAACTACCTGAAGGGAGGTTGTAGACAGGTGGGGGTTGCTGTCTTCACCCAGGCAACCAGCACCAGAACAAGAGGACACAGTCTCAAGCTGTGCCAGGAGAGGTTTAGACTGGATGTTAGGAAGAAATTCTTCACAGAGAGATTGGCCATTGGAATGTGCTGCCCAGGGAGGTGGTGGAGTCACCATCCCTGGAGGTGTTTAAAAAGAGACTGGATGAGGCACTTAGTGCCATGGTTTTGTTGATTAGATGGTGTAGGGTGATAGCTTGGACTCGATGATCTTGAAGGTCTTTTCCAACCTGGTTAATTCTGTAACTGTTCTGGGATGGGAAGTGAGATGGCTGGGCTGGAGCCCCCTACTCCTCCTCTGTCCCTCTGCAATATGGGCACAGGGATTGATGGTCTTGGTGCAGAGCACAGGACAGCCTTTCTGCCTGTGCTTTCAGACACCTGGAACACCAAGCAAAGGTGCCAAATACCTCACAGGCTGGGACAGAGCTGCACTGTGGACACCTTCTAGTTTTATCCTGAGATGGTTCATGCCCAGTCAGTCCAGAAAAGCCAAACAAACACACCATGTACCCTTTCACAGTAAAAAAAACATTACATTGTGGAGGGGCTGAACCCTCCAACCAGAAGAAGAGTTTGCAAAGCCAAGCACACTGACACTCTGCAATGGTTTCCATTCTTGGAAGAACATCTTCTTCTGGCAGTAGGGATGACTTTACTGTTGGATGTTCTAATTCTGTTCCACACAGTCTTTCAGGCAAGGGTATTTCGATGCTCTGCTCCTCCCTGTGTGGTATTTTGGCTCCGAGTCTCAGCTCTGTCAAAAGCAAAGGAGTCTGAGGGCTTTGGGGTGTTTGGAGGGCTGGGCCCCTGGGGCAGCACGGGTGGACTACACCCAAAATGAAGATTATACTTATAAGAGTCCTTAGGAGGAACATTCTGGGGATCTGGGCAACATGGGATGCTGGTTCCTCTTGCAGTGAGGGTTCATACCAAGGTTGTGTCCACAACAGGAGACATCTCCATGTCCTCACCCCAGATCCCAAGGCACTCGAGCTTCTTTGGACAATCCAAGGCCCTTCTCCAGTGTCACAGAATCATAGAATCCACAAGGTTAGAAAATACCTCAAAGGTCATCAAGTCCAACCTGTCACCCAGCACCTCATGACTACTAAACCATGGCACCAAGTGCCACATCCAATCCCCTCTTGAACACCTCCAGGGATGGGGACTCCACCACCTCCCTGGGCAGCACATTCCAATGGTTAACAACTCTCTCAGTGAAGAACTTTCTCCTCACCTCCAGCCTAAACCTCCCCTGGCACAGCTTGAGACTGTGTCCTCTTGTTCTGCTGCTGGTTGCCTGGGAGAAGAGACCAACCCCCACCTGGCTCCAACCTCCCTTCAGGTAGTTGTAGAGAGCAATGAGGTCTCCCCTGAGCCTCCTCTTCTCCAGGCTAAACAACCCCAGCTCCCTCAGCCTCTCCTCACAGGGCTGTGCTCAAGGCCTCTCCCCAGCCTTGTTGCCCTTCTCTGGACACGTTCAAGAGTCTCAATGTCCTTCTTAAACTGAGGGGCCCAGAACTGGACACAGTACTCAAGGTGTGTCCTACCTGTCTGAGAGCCTCTAGAGATGTCCCAATGGGATGTGGAATCATCCCCACGACCACGGAGTCTCCTTGAACTTTCTTCCCCGAGGTTTTATTCTTTAAGGTGCTGGCAATGAGAAAACCCTTTCCATGCCCTTCCCCCACCTCAAAGCATCCTTTATAAAAATAAAGTGCCCAAAATAGCCCTAGACAGTGCTTGACATTTGCCAGACAGCTGCTCTCAAGAGTGCTACAAAGGCTATGGATTGCTCTCTGCTTCCCTCCTCCTCCTGCCCCACCACTGCCTGCGTGAACCTTGGAGCAGGGCCAGGTTTCATGGGAGTCTCATGGTTTGAAAAAGCCAGATATGAGAGGGAACAGGATGCAGGGAGGTGCTTGTGGGTCGCTGCCTCCCATCCCAGCTGGGCAGCTCAGAGCAGAGCCAGGGTGACCTCTGCAAGGAGAGCTGAAAACCCTTGTGTTAGCTCTGCCCATGCCTGAGCTGGCAGGATGCTGTTGCAGAAGCCTGGTGTTCACAGCACAGGGTTGTCCCCAGCTGTGAGGTGCTGGGCACCTCTGCTTGGTTTTCCAAGTGTCTGAAACCACAGGCAGAAGAACTTCCCTGTGGTGCACCCCCCTACCTTGTGCAGCCAGGAATGGGGTCACACCTGCCTGCAAGGTCATAGCCAGACCTAACAGGTCCCAAACTAATGCAGGGTCAGCCCAGGAGGCTGGGAGGCCAGCAGTGCCTGGGAATGTCATGACTCAAAGGAAGATTAGAAAATCATCATGGATTAAAGCTCCAGCTCAAGTGTAAGGAATCATGCAGCCTGGGAAAGGAGCAAGCTCAGTGGGAAAGCTTCAAGGACATGGCAGAGAAGGATGTGGGGTGAGGGTGTAAAAGAACAGCCTGGCCAGGCAAGCCTCGTGATGAGGGGGAAAAAGGACACACATAAGTGGAGAGAAGGTCAAAAGGCAATTTAAGTACCTGAAAGAGTCAGGAGGAGCTTTTGTTCTAAGGTGGTATTGGTCCTGTGCAGCCCACAGGGTTTATCATCCTTCTTGGGGAACACCTAAGAAGAGTTGCAGCTAGGAGCTGGCCATTAGCTGTGGTCAAAAGGGGACCTGAAATTGTGCAGAAAGCCCCCTCTCTGTGGAGCTTGGCTGCTGCATCTCACACTAGGACAAAGTCTCACCAGAGAGGAAGAGGAATCCTCCTTCTGATGTTTTATAGAGTGAACAGAAAGTCACAATCTGGGGCTGAATTGTGAAAGATCTCAGGCATGAACTTGTAAATGAACTGCCTATAGAAATATTTGGAGTCCCTGATCTTAATCAAAACGAGGAGTCAGCAGCAGAAAAGGCATGACCCAGTGTTTTCTGCAGTATCCAAATAAATTTGTACATGTATTGCGTGCAGGCAGGGAGGAATTTTATCACTTAGGACAGAACAGCATCTTAGAAATGATAAATGCAATAAAAATTGGGTTGATATTATACAAGAGGGGAATGGAGGTCTCAAAAAATCATCTAAGTCCCAGCAACTTCACCAGGATCATGTTGTACTGAGTGTGAGGCCAGGAGGCAACCAGAGGGCAGAAAAAAAAAAGAGCAGGATCACAGTCAGCTCATCTAGGACCTACCAAGTTTGGGAGGTATTAAATATTGGGAGGTCTCCAGTTACTTCCCCCCACACACACTTTCCACAACTCCAGAGCTCACTCCAGTGCAGGGCAGGGCTGTCCATGCTACCTGTGGAGCCCTCTGGGCTTTGCTGTGGCTGAAGGATGAGGATGGGAGAACAGTGGAGAAGCTGCCCGAGAGAACTGATGGGTCTGACAGAGAAAGGCAGTCCAGAGGAGCCTCCCAGATAACCTGGCTCGTTTGGCTTTTCTTTTAGCTTTTTCCTTTCCACTTTTATGTGTGTGCAAATTGAGGCTTCCAAGGAAGTGCCAGTACAGGCTGAGGCCACGCTGCTAGCTTCCTGCAGGATCTGTCTCCTTTCCTGGGACATGAGACTATTTTAAGGGCTCTTCAGATCTCCCAAAACAGTCATTTTTGAGATGTTTTTCCGTGCCTGTTTCTCCAGCCTGCACACAGATTTGTCCCTGCAGTTTCACCACCCCAACAGCTTTGATGTCTACAAGTCCACCAAGCTCACCTCTGAAGCATTTCCCATCACATGTCTGGCTGTTTATACCTTCAAGGCATGCAGCCACCCTTTTCTGTTTAAAGACTGTCTTAACCACATCAGTAGGATGAGAACTTCTAAAAATAGATGAGCTGGCAAGCTTCACAATCTGGAAGACGACATGCTTTTGAAATCCCTGGAAAAGAATGGATTCCTTAAAGGAGAGTTTACAAATACTGATTCCATTATTTATGGTAGCTGTAAAGCAGAGTGCATTCAGAAAGCATCGTCCCATTGAAGAAGTGTGTTACTCATTACCACAGCTTTAGCATTCCAGCATGTTCCTCAGCTGAAATTCAGCCAAGAGAACAAGCCAGAGGCATACACAGGGGCAGCCTGGGGGTGGGGGTAGGGGTAGGGGGGAAGCTGCTTCTCATTTTGTGTTGGAAAGGGGAGATGAATAGGAGGAGAGACTGAGGAGCTTCTGCTAGAGGCACTAGACCAAAAAAAACCAACCAAACAACCAAACAAAAAAACCCAAACCTAAAAAGTAGCAAATTCACAGCAGAAAATAGAAGAAAATAGATTGTTGATGGAGTGAACACTCAGCCTAAGCCACATGGAGGGCTTAGGATGGGTCTCGGTATCACAGGGGTAGGACACATCTCTGGGGATTGAAGGTTGGGCACAAATCCAGTCAGATTTGGAAAGAAACCCCTGTGTGGAGCACCCAGAGGATCTCAGATTAGTGGGTTTCCTCTGTGCTTGCACACTCTGCACCTTCTCTTCCCATCCTGCCTCCACACATCCAAAATTGCACCTCCTCTTTGCTGTTCTCCTGTCAGTATTTTGCTCAGGTGCAGCAGTCTGACATTTCACAGAATCATACAATCAAAGGATCACCCAGCTTGGAAGGGGCCTCTAAAGGTCACCTAGTCCAACACCCCTGCAGTCAGCAGGGTCATCCTCAACTAGATCAGGTTGCCCAGAGCCTGGTCAAGCCTCACCTTGAATATCTCCGGGGAAGAGGCCTCAACCACCTCCCTGCATAACCCGTTGCAGTGCTCAACCATCCTCATGGTAAAGAACTTTTTCCTAACATCCAGTCTAAACCTCCTCTTCTCTAATTCCTTTTCCTTACATGCTGTTCTAGACAGGGACTATCTCTCTTCCAGTTTAAAAGCACCCAGCTTGCCTAGGACTCCTTTTCAGCATGGCAGGATTTAAGTGTCTCTGCATCACCCTTTTTCCCCTGCTACTCTTTTGTCCCTCACACACTCCACTTTTTTCATTCCTCCAGTCACTGGTAGCTAAGGGAGCATGCAGGGGTTTTATGCCAGCTGCCCTGGCCTTATTGTTTCTTTTAAAAGATTTATTGCATCATTGCTCTCTGCTCCTCTCACTCTTTCCACTGGTGTATTTGTAGACGTGGCTATTGCAAGACTGCCTGCACCTGTTCCTCTGAGTCCTGCTCCTCCTCTGCATCTTGCCCTTCTGTGAAACCCTCCTGCAGGAATTCCTCTCTCAGGCTTGTGTTTCACCCCACCCCCCCCATCCCTCCACCCCTAGCTGTACCTTTGGAGCTCTGAGACCATGCTCTTGGTGCTGCAGAAGGGAGAAGTTTCTGCTGAATGTTCTCAAAGGATCCAGAGGCTGCTCCGACTGTTAGAGCCATGTATAGATGCATGGGGGTAAATACACACTGGGGAAATTTCTGACATCCCACCCCCAGCAGCAAGCCACTGGAGGGTAACATCTCAGCATTGAGGGTGGTGTCCCCAGCCCCCTCTGCCAGTGCTGGCCCTGTGCCAGTTGCATCGTGGTGGCTGGAATGGGGCACCTTCGGGGGGGTTTTCTGTCGCTCCTCCCATACATATTCACAGGGAGGTGCCTGAACACACCCATCCATGGTGCTCCACTCTGCAGCTGACATGGCATGTTCCACGTGCTGAGAAAATCCCTGCCATCAGAGAATTCTCCCCCTAAAACCTCGCAGGCTGGGTCCTCAGCTGCTGCCTCCCATAGCCAGGATGTGTTCTGCCCTTAGCTCTCACCTACCTAATCTTACAGTGGGGCAGCGACCAGCCTTCAACAGGGCAACGCAGATATCTAACCAGGGAGATTCAGCAAGGCACTGGATGGGGGTCTGAAACCCACTGCAAGCGCCAGCACTCACCCAAACCCCTGTCAGCAGCACTTACTGGGGAAGGGAGCTCACACACACTTGGGTCCCAGCCCCAGGCTGCTCTTGGCTCATCTCGCCGATGCTGGGAGCTTCCCGGGGAGGCAAGCAGCACTCCTCGAGCAAGGAGTTAATGCTGCACTGTAATTATTTGAGCTCTGATGTATTTCTACCTTTTACATCTATCTGACACGTCCAAGGGACAATTGCTTTCCGTTACTCCCTGTCATGAACTCTCATTCACAGCTTTTTTGCCTCCCTTTGACCTCATGTTTGAATGGCAGAGGTGGGGCTCTGGGGCTGGCCCCCACCGGCACAATCCAGGATGGCCCAAGAGCTGAATGAACAGATTGCCACCAGGGAGAGATGGACCTCACTTCCAGCCAGTTCCTTGGGTGAGGGGCTGCATCCACCTTGACCTCTTCCAGGATGGATTTTCTGCCAGTAACCTCCCCTTAAAGGTAGCAATAAATCCCATCCCAGAGAGGCCTGCTGCTGCAGCAGTCCCACGTTAGGCTGCATGGAAAATGGACAAGAAAAATCGCTGACAAAGGGGCAAAAGCAGCTTCCTTGGCCCACTTGTGAACAGAGACAGGTTCCTAGGGAAATGAGCACAGCTCTTTGAAGCAGAAGCTGCACACAGCACTCTCCTACCTGTACCCCCCTGCCTGCCTGACCCTCATACGTGGCCCCACAGACACTCCAGCTTCAGCGCTGCCTTCCAAGCTGGCAACCCCATCTCATGCCTCAGCTGACACAGGGACAGTGAGGACTTTGCACCATCTGGGCACAGGGAAAGTGTGACTGAGGGGCAAATGTCACCCATATGCTGATGGCACCAGACCCAGAGCATGCAGACGACTCTTCTGGCACCTGTGGCACAGCTGAGGGGGGAGGTAAGAGGACACTGACCTGTTGCCAACAGTTCCTGGCACCAACCCCAATCCTTTCTCCTCCTGACTGAAATTTTCCAGCATGTGGGTCCCACTGCAGCCAAGGCCAGGGTCAGACATCTCACTGCAATTGTACCCTGCAGAGCACTGGAGCAGAAGAATTCCTGCTCTGCTTCCAGACAGCATGACCCCAAAGACAGACCTGTCTGCCTCCCTTGTGCAACCTTGCCCCTGTACCCTCCAAGAGCAGCTGCATACTTCATGAAGGCCCCCCTGGGGACTGGTGACTCCTCAGACTCAGAGAAGCCAAGGTCCAGCCATTCTTGGCCCTGCCCTGGTGCTTGTGGACAGATGGAACTCTGCCCCATCTTTACCTCCAGCATTCCCCTCCTCCTTCTCCTCTCAAATGCCATCCACCTTCACGGATGTCTTGAGAATACCTGTTCCTCCTGCTTGGATTTGACCTGTGCCCATGTTTGAGCTGATATCCAGCAATTCCCCCAAGTCTGCCACCACAGTGACATGTGGAGACTGTCTTGTGGCCAGGGCAGCTTGCAGACATGCAGGGTTACAGCCTGCTGGTGTCCCCATGGGGTCTGGGATCCTGCCTGAGTCAGGTGCTGTGAGGAGTTGTGACACAGGCAGAGGAGCATCCTCGACCATGAGACATGCCCCTGCCTTTTGGGGCCACGCTGCTGTTGGGGCTCTGCTGTGCCCATGTGCATTACAAGATGACACACATGCCTGTGCACCTTCTGCCTTTGCTCTCAGAAATTGCTTTGCATTAAAGTTACTTCTCACAGATGCAAAGCTGCTGCTCCTGTTTCCCTATCACACCCCAGCCCTCCCCACCCCGTGCAGGGGGCTACATGCCTGAGTCCCAGCTACCCCAAGGAAGAGCTCATAAAACCAAAGGGGCTTCCCTGAGCTCACCTTGCAGAGCCTCTCAGCCACCCCCTGCTGCAGACAAGCAGGCTGTGTAAACACAGGAGCTGAGGGCCCCACTCAGCCCCCAGATGCCAGCAGCAGCTGGACAGGGAGGATGGAGCAGGGAGCTGTGGATTAAGGAGCACAGCCTACAGGGGTGCCAAGGCCCTTGATTTGGTGAGAGAGTCAAACTTGCCACCAAACCTGCTTCCTGAAGGCCTTGGTGTCTGTAGCATCACTCTGCAGCACGCTGCAGCTTCTGCTGTGCTGGCAGAGGTGAGGTGCAGGGACCCACTAGCAAGTCTGGGGTGCCCATTACCCCACCCTCCTGGCCCACGTTGCTCTTTCCACCTGGGGGATGGGGAACAGCAGATCCCCAAGGGTCTGTCCCTGGCAACTCAACAAAGTTGGGTGAGGCTGGGATGGTTTGTTCTCCCACCCCTGCCACCCACTCCTGTTGCCTTATCAGAAGGGTGCTGGAGTGCCCAGCATCCCCAGGGTGGGGCCATCTCCTGCCCTCCTCTGGCACTGATAAGAGCTTTAGCTGGTTGGAGGTTCCTCCCTGCAGCTATTGGGAGCAGGGCCTGGAGCCAACAGGGAAAAAGAAAGGGAAATAACTTCTCTCTTTGGAGGAGAGCTGCTGATGGGTGATTAATGGCCGTGGCCAGACCACTGTGCTTGTGCCATCTGATAAGAAGCCTTCTGACAAAACAGACCTGCTGCTGGGGCATTCATCACGCCTCACTCAGCAGCCATCTGATAAGAGCAGGGTTAGATAGGTCCCATTCATCCTCTTCATTCCCACTTCTCCACCCTCTCCTTTCACCCTGTTTGCCAGAGCGTTTCATCCTTAGAAGAAAACTGAAGTGTGCAGGGACACTGTGCCACAAGGCAGGGAGAAAGAACCAAGGCCAACCCTTTCCCAGGGGTTAGGGGCAGGGGCTTCCAGCCTTGTGCTTTTGATTGTTTGCCTTGTAGGATCTCATCCCTTTTTCCTCTCCTTCCATGACAATCACCCAGTTTTAAACCAAAGAGTCATGCTCACAGGGAGAGGGATGCCCTGTCTCTGGCAGTCTGATCATGGCTGATGCACCTTTCCTGGGTGGATGCTGCTGGGTGACAATGAGAACTACTTGTGTGTCGCTCTGCCCTTTCTTCAGGCTCTCACCCGAAAAAAAAAACCCAAACCAAACTTGTCACACTTCAGTTAGGGACTACCTTTTCAGCTCCTCCAGGGAGGAGAGGGCTTTTGGGATGCTGTGGAACCCCACTGGCACAAGGTCTCTGCTGCGGGGCTGCAGGCTGTGCACGCGTCTGTGCAAGCCAGACCTCCACGGTGGGGATGGATGCAGTCTCAGAGATCTGCATTGGAAAACCCCCTTCTACTTGGTGGGTCATGGGTGGAGTCCCCAGGGGCCATGAATGGACTCGGGAAGCTTTGGTGTATCCTGTGAAGAGGGGGCCGGGCGGGCGGCTGGGCTGCTGCTGCGAGCACAGGCTGAGCTGCTAACGCTGCAGGCTTCACTAGACTCTCAGCCTCTCGTCTGTTGCAGCGCAGGCTCGGGCAACCTGCTCCACCTCTGCTGGGTAAGGATGGGCTCCCCTGCACTCAGCCATCGCTGTCCACGCTGCCAAGGCTACCCAGGTTTCCAGCAAACCCAGTCCCACAGACACATCCTCATACACTCACACATATGTGCTGGGACACAGCAATGGGCAGGCACTATGTCCCCTGCCTTCACTGCACAGCACTGCAGGGATTGTGAATTTCCAGGTGACCAGTGGTGCCCACAACTTACTGGTGCAGGAGCACTGCCCACAGCAGCTGGAACTCAGTGAGCTCCTGCTGGGCTTGCATGGATGGCCCTTCATGTCTCGGGCAAGAGGAGTGGGGTGGGCAGTCCCTGGAGGCTGGTAGAGGTGTGGGTGTGCAGCTGGGTCCTGTTTGCACCCTCACGCTTGCCACTCCTCTCCATCCATCCCCTCCTGACTGGATCTAAACCACTCTGAGATTTTCTTCATGGGATTTATCCCACCACAAGGGCACTTAATGCCATCAGGGCTCTCCAGCAGCTCTGGGGTCATAGTTTCCTTCCCTACAGGATGGGGAATGAACCCTAGCCAGGGCAAGCGCCAGCCAGTACAGGCCACCACAGACCCATGCACCAGCCCCACACCGGGACACTTCCCACTGCTCTTCTTCAAAAGGGCTTTTGCAAGCAATGCCCTGAAGCAGATTGAATTAGAGCCTAATAAAGCAGCAGTAATTTGCAAACTGGAAATGCTCCAGAGAGCCCAGGACTAATTCATTAAAGTCTTCCTCCTTCCCCCCACCCTTCCCCCGGAGGTATCTGGTTGAAGGCAGCCGAGTTTTAGCCCTGCTGTCCTGCCCTGTCCCCCCAGCTCCTGCTCTTGCCACCACTCACATTTTTGGTTTTCTCCCATCCTGTTTGCAAATCGTTTGTTTGAACTCTTGCACATGAAAGACAAGGACCAAAGACTGGCCAAAACCAAAAGCTTTTAGCACCAAAGAGCTGGTTTGGGTTTGCATTTGTCTGGTATTAAATAATAATAATAATAATAGTAATAATAATAATAACAACAACAACAACAATAATAAAGCTGTTCCAGAAAGCCTTTGAATGTAGCCTTTGAATTTAAGCACAAAACAGCTCTTGGTTCTTATCACACTAGTATTTGACTAAAGCCAGGGTGGGTTTTTTAAGCTAACATTTTGGGGGGAGAGGGGGTTAATTGGTTTGTAAGGGTTTGGGTTTTTTTTTTTCCTCCTGAAAAAGGAAGGAGAAAATAGTGTGGGAAATATTTTTGGAGCTCAAAATTCTTGCTCAGTTCAGGCAAAGTCCTTCCTTTCCCAAAGAGGTGAGAGCTCCCAGGATTTGGAAGGGTTGGGGCCTTGTCGCAGCATCCCGCTCTCCCCTTGCCGTGGTGGGAGAGCCCCAGCCCTCTCCCCCGGGGCTAGAAGCTACAGGTGGCTCATGGCAACACAGTGTTGGCACTGTGGAAACATGGGGCTGTGATGGGGGCTCACAGTCCCTTCGTGCCTGCAGGGGGACAAGACCTGCGCCTTGGGGACAGCAGCACAGCATGGGAGCTGCAGAGCGAGGTGGCACCCCTGTCCCTGGGTGCAGGAGCTCCACTCTGAGCTGGACATCCATGACTGGCTCACCCCCCACCCGGGGGTTTTTTGCAGTTTTGGGGCAGACAGCAGGCTGCAGGCCCTGGTGTCCTGCTTGCCACCCCTTGCATGCGTGGCGTGCTGTGCATGGTGGTGCAGCAACTGCTTGCAGGGGATTGCAGCTCCCCCTCAGGGGTTCAAACCGTGACAGCCCCTTGGCTGGGTTTCCAGAGCTGCCTTATGGCAGCAGGTGCCTTGAATTTGAGCTGTGGGACAAACTGAGCTCGAGGTGGTTCTGCCATCCCAGCAATGTGCCCGCTAAGCAGGGATCAGCAGCTAGCAGAAACGTTATCCTGTCAGGCCCCACAAGTGCTCAGCAGCTAAGGTCAGAGCAGAGGGGAAGCTGCCGGACCCCTTGGCCCACTGGCAATTCCCTGTCGGCATTTTTGCTGCCCTGCCTGCCAAGACTGCTGCCTCCCAGCTGGCCAGCGGGACGAGAAGGGGCTGCGGAGATGTGCCGAGCGCGGCTGTGGCTGTGCCTTCGGCAGCAGGCACAAGCTGCAAGGGGGAAGCCCCAGCCTGGAGCGTGAGGAGGTGGCTGGGAGCCCCTCAGCATGCGCCCCTGCAGCAGGCAGTGGAGGGGAGCCACATCTGGCAGCCAGCTGTGGAACTCCTTACACAGTGCACTAGCGAGATGCAAAAGCCAGCCAGGGGACACTGTGGAGTGGGGGGGGAGGGACTGGGGCAGGCTGCAGGATCATTTTTCAGATATTTAGGGTAAAAAATGGGCTCACTCATACATGGCCAGCAGCTCCACCACACATCTGTGCTGTAACGCAGCTCTTGTGTGCACTGTGCACCATTTCTTACTTTGTGGGCAGGGGATGGGTATTTAGTTACTGCTAAGAAAGTATTTAGGTGTCCCCTGACAAAGACTTTTGAAATGTGGTGAATTCAATCTTTAGAGCTCCTGACAACCCATAGCATCCCCAAACTGCTGAGTTATGAAACTGCAAACTAGCCATCAGCTGCCTTCTCCTTGCTTTTGAGCCTTCTGCTGGCACAGGACATGGCTTGATAGAATGGTTTGGGTTGGAAGGGACCTTAAACATCATCCAGTTCCAACCACCTTGCCGTAGGCAGGGTCACCTTCCACTTAGACCAGGCTGCTCAAGGCACCTGAACAGCTCCAGGGAAGGAGCATCCACAACCTCCCTGGGTAACCTGTTCCAGTGTCTCACTACCCTCACTGTCAAGAATTTCTTCCTCATCTTCACTCTCAACCTCCCCTCTTCCAGCTCAAAGCCATGGCCCCTCATCCTGTCACTACAAGCCCTTAGAAAAGTCCCTCTCCAGCTCTCCTGTAGCCCCTTCAGGTACTGGAAGGCTGCTCCCAGGTCTCCCTGGAGCCTTTTCCAGGCTGAACAGTCCCAACTCAGCCTGTCCCCACAGGGGAGTTGTTCCAGCCCTCTGATCATCTTCATGGCCTCCTCTGTACCCACTCCAGCAGTACCCCAAGCCCTTCTCAAGTAACAGAAATGAATCATGTGGTACCTGTGATAAGCACTAAGCATAAATCTGTGAGAACCTTTCTCATGGGATAGCTGTGCCCAGCTTGGCCAGGCAGAGCCAGCTGCTGATGTCGGTGACCCTGCCTGTTGCTGGGCTCCTCCATAAGGCAGGAAAGGTTTAAGCAAACTAATTCACTCTTCTCACCTTTGCATCCCATGAGATCTCCAAATGTTGCCCGGCAAATACACCCAGGAAATTACCGTGGTCGTTAGCACTTCTATACACACATCTATGCTCCAGGGAATCGCCAAGGAGTGGCACAGCAGCCCTACCTGCCTTTAAAGAGGGAGCTGGCCCAGCACTAAAGAGCTGACATGCAGGTTAGAGGGCTGGTTAAAGCTCACACTCCACATTTCTCCCTCCTTCCAGCGCTATCAAACCTCTGCAGAATGTCAATAAGGCAAATGCTCATTTGAAACCGAGCTTGTGAGCCTTGGAAAAATGTGTCTGATCCTTCATGGATATTGTTTGGAAAGTGTAACAAAACCTCAACCAGAGAAGGGCTGCAAGAGCTGTTTGTTTTTCTTCCCTAGTCCTTGCAAAGAGAAGCTGCTGACCCCAAGCTTCCAAGTTCAGTTTCTCCTCATGCAAGCTGCCCTGCTTCAAGAGCTTTCAGGCAAGGAGTTGAGGTCTATGCCTAATGCCAACAGCAAACATTTCTCCTCTTGAGAGGCCACACAGGGATACTTCCAGGCAAGCAGCAAAGCGGCAGGCACAGCTTGCAAGCAGGATCTGCCTCTGCTTTGAGGGGGGGCACAGCCTGGCTCTGCAGCAGGTGACACACTGGGTGTTGTTCTTGCTGTGAGAAAGGCTGAGAGTCATCACAATGGTGGCCAAGCATCGAAAATCTGCCAGTGGGGTGCTAGAGCCACAGATTTTTCTCACTGTGCTGGAGCTCATCCACAGCTGGGGGCAGAGAGGCTGCGCTGCTGTACTTGGATTGCAGAGATAAACCCAAGCTACTCCAGTCAGTCAGTGCCTAGGCTAGAGTTTTCCTAGAGCCTGGAGGCATTCTCACCCAAAGTTTGGCTTGGTCTTTAACACCCCATGGCCTCATTTTGTACCCACTAATCTAATTGCCCATCTGCAGCAGATTCCCAAGCTGCAGGAAAGACTTCAAAAGAATTTTATTAAAGCTTTGGTTTGTTTGGGTTCAGACAACAGGTTTAGAAGGGGCTGAAAGCCTGAGCTATGCTTCTGCCTGGCCTTCTTTATTTGTGTACCTCTGACCAGGTCATCAGCACTGCTCTCCAGAGGGTTCTGAAATAGCAAAGGGTGTGCCACAGGCTGGCTGGAGCCAGGAAGCAGTCAATCGCATGGCAGTGTCAGGGATGACCCAGCTCTCCACTGGCTGCAGGGCATTCAGAGAACCTTTCTGGGCGGGGAAGGAGTGATTCTATCTCTCTTCCTACTCCTTAAAGGTGTCACAGCCAATGGACCCATCATAAACATTCCACAGCAAGAGCTGTGTTACCACATCTCAGGTGAATTGGGCATCTGAGCGTGGCTGTTGGCCATGCAGCATGTTCTGGGCACCATGGGGTCTGGGGAGCACTCTCTGCCTCCTGAGCACTGCTCTTACTTTAAGGGGACCAGGCAGGACAGGAGATGTTGTTTGAGGTCTGCAGGGACAAGCTCTGTGCTGAACCCAACAGGGAGCACTATGAGGTCATATAGGCACCTATTGGACAAAGTATCTAAAAAACAAAGCAACATTTCAGACTGCAGCTGTGCTACACAGCTAGTGAGTGCCTTTATAGATACCTTGGCTGCCCTGACAGGAGCTGTGTGGCTTCCTATGGAACAGGCTCTCAGCAACCTTGTTCTCTGAGAGCAAGGAGGACTGGTCAGTGGTGCTAACATGGGCCAAGAGCTATGGCAGAGAAGGACCTGGGGCTGGCAGCACACCTCCAGGACCATCATCTTCATTCTGCCTGGCCTGGGTAGTAGACAGGAGTAGGAGACAAGGCAGCGTTGCAGCAAAGCAGAGGGCAGAGAAGATAAGAAGCTTTATTTTTATTGATCTGAGTTTGCTGAGCCTTCCAAGTTAATGAGTCCCCAGCAAGCAGCTTTAACAAGAGCCCATGGCAGGCTTAAGAGAAGGAGATGAAAATTAGGGCAGAAATAGATGCTTGTCTGCAGAGCCTGATCAGCTGGGGCCAGCAGGGCAAGGAGAGGCCAGGGAGGGCTGGCAGCAGGAGCTGGGGACCAGCCAATTGCTGAAAGTGCCGCTTCAGTGCTTTGCCTTGCTGCCCTCCTGCCAAGCCCCAGCCCGGTTCTCCCGCTCCCCAGGCCAGCAATTAATCCCTTGGCAGGGGGCTGGGGGGTGTAGGGGGGAAGGGGATGGGCTGTTCCCCACCCTCTCTTCCACTTGGTCTTGCTTTTGTGCGAGTTTAGAGCTGGCAGCATGGGGTTCCCACAGCGAGGCAGCCAACGCCTCCAGCTCTGAGCCCCCCTGGGAGATGCCTCAAAGAGCAAGGAGGGTGCTGGAGAGGAGGAAGAGGCTGGCTTCTTCCCCAGATTCTGGACTGTGGCCTGAAAGGGCATCCCCCCCCTTCCCTGCCCGCCCCCAGCCAGTATCCACCATCTCCTGCCTCTCGCTTCCCCCTTGCAGCCAGGGCGAGGCACGGCTCCGTGCTGGAGCTGGGGCCGAGCCCCACGCCGGGAGGACTGACCACGGCCAGGGCCCCGGCCAGCTCCAGGCACCGCGGTCCTGAAAGGGGCCATTGTCTGCCCGGAGCTTTGAAGACTGAGAGTTTTGTACAAGTGCCAGGTGGTGCAAGCCGCGGTGTAGGGGCAGCTCCCAGCTCCCCAGGCTGCCGTTTCTGCTGTCAACACCCCACACAGCCCTCTTCGGGGGGAAGAAGGGTGGGAAAAGAGGGTGAAAAATGTTTTATAATGGGACCAAAAAAAAAAGGGGGGGGGGGGGGGGGGGGGGGGGCGGGAAAAAAGACAGAGGCTCTTCCGTCCCCATCGGTGGTGGCCGCAGCAGGCGCTGGGGCTCAGATGTTGTTTGTCAGCCGCGGGGCTGCGGGCTGGCAGCGGATCCGCCCGGGCAGGAGCGGCAGCGAGCCGCCGTTCCAAGGGCTGCAGCCTCGGCTCCTGTTTCTCCGGCGGGGCGGTCGTGCTGGGGCAGGGCAGCTGCTGTGAGTTCACTGGAGCAGCACTTTCCCACAGTCTGGAGAAGTGACACATGGCTCTCACACATTCCTGCGCCGGCAGGCTCGGCCGCGCTTGGCCAGGAGTCAAGGCAGAGGGAGGCTGCCGCTGCTGGGAGCTGCTGATTAGCAGGTTCCGACTTTGGCACCAGCCCGGCCCTCGGAGGGCGAAGGAGACGGAGGGGGCAGAGCAGAGCTGGGCTCCGGGGTGGTTTGTGCAACCGCTTAACCCTTCGGAGGCAGGCACCGAGCAAAGATTTCCCGCGGGGATTTTTCTCGGCGTGGCCTGCCCTGTCATTGCTGAGGCTGCAGCTCCCTGCTCAGCTGCCTGCACTCCCTGCCTGCAGTGCAGGCAGCTCCCGCGCTGCCCCTAGAACCCTCACATCCCTTGGCATTTGCCACCCGAGTGCAGGTGGGCCAGGGCTGGTGCTCAGAGTGTCTGAGCCTGGAGAGCAGCGGGGCTTGTCCTGCCAGACACCAGCCTTGAGTCCCACACGGGCTGGCCAGCCTGTCTGCAGAGCCTGGCAGGAGCAGCAGGGCTGGCAGTATCCCAGTGCACCAGTGGGTGCTGGGGCAGCCTGCTGGAGCACCAGGAGAGGTCTCAAATGAGCTCCTGGAGCGAGAAAGAAAGGATGTCCCTATGTCCTCCCCAGGATGGCATCGCAGCAGCTGCCCCGGGGGAGGGTCTTCCTTATAGGCAGAGTTTACCCTGTCAAGACCCATGCATGGGGTATTCTTTTCGGGCTCAGGGAGGTGTGCATGAATTTGTGCTGACTTCAGAGCCTCATCTCATGTCTGGGGGAATATTTGAGGTCACAAGTTCCTGAAAATTTGCAGGTTCCCAGGAGGCTTGGGTGAGTAACCTCCCAGGGTTTGCCCAGTGCCATCCTCAGCCCTGCCTGCAGCCAGGAGATCTGAGGGGGTTGTAGGAAATGGCTGAATTGTGCCCCAGGGAGAGAATTGGCTCTGCCATTGTCTGTGCCCCAGGGAGAGGATTGGCTCTGCCATTGTTTGTGCCCCAGGGAGAGGAGCAGCTCTGCCATTGTCATTGTTCAGGGAAAGATGGCCATGCTGGGAGGTGAGAGGTGTACCCAGTGCTGGCCCAGTCCTTGCTGCTGTGGGTGAAAGATCCAGCTGTACACCGGGGCTGGTGAGTCACAGTGTGGCATGACTGGTATCAGTCCTGTCTCCTGGAGCAGTCCAGGCGGTTCCCAGCCTGCCTCCATTGGGGCCTCCATCCTGGAGAGTTGGCAGAGGGCCCCATGCAGCAGCTGTGGGGCTGGCTGGGAGGGGGGCTGCTCCTCACCTCCGTGCAGAGGTGAACCCTCCCTTGTGATAACATCAATTTCCCAAGGCTGTGTAGGCTGTGATGCTCATTCCCATGGAGCACCCACAGCCCCAGCCCCTTTCCTTCAGGAGCCCAAAGTAAAGACATGTGCCTGCCAGTCACTGCTGCATCACACTGAGGCCCAGCTGGCTGGGAAGAAGCAGAGGCTGGGGATGGTCCTGCCTTTGCCAGCTTTAAGAACCACCACAATGCTTCATGTGCTGCAGTGCCCAGCTCTGCAGCAAGACCGAGAACACGGGCATCCGTTGTGAGTTGGTGGTGCTGCTGATTACTGCATTGGCTCTCTGTCCCTGCCCCACTGTCACATCTCAAAGCCCTACCAGGCTCCCATGGACGTGTCATGATGAGCTCCCAAGAGCTCCTCGGGCTGCACCAGCTCTTTCCCAAGTCCCCATGTATTTCTGCAGCTAAGCTCTGCCCCTGCCACCTGGGCGAAGCAGCTGGTAGGCACAGTCCTACCGAGAGGGTGGCAGCTCTGCCCTGCTCAGCCTGTGGGAAAGTCATGTCTTGCCCATTTCCACTCCTGTTTTGTGTATTCAGGCCATGAGTTCTCTCCAGAGCCTGGAGCAGCTCCAGCCGTAGGTGGGGTCTCTTGATACAGCCATGCAAAAGCTGTGGTAAGCACAGTGCTATACCGGCAGCAGCAGCAGCTGCATTTGTAAGTTTCCCACTCCTCTCAAAAGTCAAAACGAGCCTCTCAAAAGTCAAAACGAGCTGGTTTCATGCCTTCCTCCCGACCTGCTTGCCTTCGCTTGCTGGCATTGTTTGATTCCAGACCTCCTCAAAGGCTGGAAAAAGCTTTTTGCCAAACAGCTGGAGGCAAACCTGGGATGGCCAGGGGGTTCCAGACAATGCAAACGCTCTCTTTTATCTTACCTATGTATTTTTACTCCTTGCAATTAGCTGCCTGCTCTGTCTGCTTCTTATTTCCCTATGGTTCCTCCCAGCAGCCCTGCCTCAGAAACATTTAGACGGAGCAGCACATCCCCATGCCCTTTAGCTCTTCCAACAGCTCTGTGGGGGTTGTGGGTGTTGGCCCTGAATTCACACCCACCGCAGGCACCAGCCAAGCTCGGCAGCACGGGTACCAGCGTCACAGTTCACACCAGCCCCAGCTTTCAGGCACATCTTCTGCAGCGTTCCCTGCAGGAGCTTCTTCCCCTGCCCTCATTACAGGTGACAGCCAGAAACCAAACACTCAAGGCGTCTGGATGCTGCTTAGACACCTGTCAGACTGTCCACAATTGTTTGCTCCCAGACCTCTGTCTCCTCTTTCTGCTTGTCTTTATGAAGCCTCTGAGAGGGAACAAATTTGAGTGAAATTGTGTGCCCTTTGCTGTCGGAACATCTAGTCTCCAGCACCAAGCTTCAGGTCTGGGAGGCGCCTCCAAGGCTTGAGGGACACAGCCTGACTCTCTGCTTTCCTGCATCAGGAGGAAGGAGGCAAAAACTTCCACCTCTTCCCCCCAAAATAATATCAAATCATGAAGGCTTCCACTGGCACCACTAATTTGGCTTCAGAGAGGGTTCATTTGCTTGCCATCTGTGATCCCCAGGCCGGGAAAACCATGGCAAAAGGCACCACAGTTTCCAGTCCTTCCCTGAGTAGCGAAGGAAGCAGAACAACCCAAACCCCTTTACAATATTTTCTTTTGTAAGAAACCAGGTGGGTGGATTGCTACCCCAGGAGTGCTGCTTATATGTCCTGTCCCTGCCCTTGGCTGCTACCTGGCCACTTCAAATACTAGTTTTTGGAAAACCACTTCCATAAATCGACGAACAGAGCCCAGCTCCAGAGGAACAGCCCCCACAGCTGGTGAGCTGGTGGCCACAGCCAGCCACTGAAGTAGAACCAACTAGCAAGCAGGCAAAAGAAATGGGATTAATGAAAGACAGAGCAGAGAGCCTATACAAACACATTTCTTGCTTTTATTAGACCAAAGCAACTGTACAAATAGAGCACATGAGCCCGAGATGGCCGGACGAGAGGGTGAGGATTGCCACCACCCTGCCCTTCCTGCTGACTTCCACCCCACGGGCATGGGTCAGAGGAGGCTCCAGCGTGGCTTGCCTGGCATGCAGGGACACGCGTCCCTGACAGAGCCTGCTGGGACAGGGAGAAGGGATGGAGGGGAGAGGCACAGAGAGAGAAATGTGAGCTAATCATAGAGGTATGGCAGCGCTTGTGAAAGGATGGCTGTTGCTGGGTGCCCAGCACCACTGGGCTAGGGGAGGAGGATGCTGCAGTAGTTCAGGTTAGAGTCATTTGGCCTCCAACCTGCAGGGATGTTATTTTTGCCTCCCCAGGCATTTCTTTTCAAGCTAAAAATCAAATCTCCCAACAGTGGAAGAGAAATGTTTGTTGTCACACTACCCCATCCTCCCCCCCACCCCCACCCCCCCCCCGCCATCATTCAGCTTGGTGGAGACAGTAACAATGGTGGGAGATCAAGGAGGGGATCAGCACAGCACCCTCACTTCCCAGGGTAAATAAAAGCTACTCCCATTTTCTGCCATCAGCATGGCCTGGCCATAGATATTAAAAGAAAAAAGAAGACGAGGAGGAAAAAGAAAGCCCCTTTTTCCGCTCTTCAAGGCAAGATCCCCTCAGCAAGCTCTGGCAAAGAAAGGCATCTTGTTCAGGGGCTCTGAAAGGCAAGATGAAAGGGGAAACCTACATTTTTCAGCCCAGCCTGTTTCTGACATGGGAAAATAGCGCAGACAAGAATAGATAGCTTGTTGGCTCATTTTTTCCTTGACAGATAATCTGTGTGAATGCACCATATTAAGCCCCAAGTGAGACGCCAGGATCCCCCCCACCCACCCACCCACCCACACACCCTTACTCTCCCCCTTCCCCAGCTACCTTGAGAGCAGTGAGGAGTGAGGAGCTGTGATTTGTGAGCGTGTGGGGTGCTGAGGGTGGAGGGGGCAGCCATCCATCACCGGCCACCTCCTTTTGGCACCCCTCGTGTGCTCCGCAGGCTTCTGCCCCCGCACTCAGGCTCCTGCATGCCCTGAAAGCACAACCCAAACTGTGCCAAAAGTTAAGCTTAGGTTAGGAGGAGATGTGCTGAGATTAACTTAGCGATGCTCCCCACAAAACGTGTCCCAGCAGCACACGTGGGGGTGGTGGTTTCAGAGCGGGACATGCTGCCATGATGGAGCAGAAGAGGCTGATCCCATCCATCGGCAGCCCAGGGCCCCAGGCTGGGGCCAGCGCTGCTCTCGGCTGGCACTTGGCTCACCAGGGGAGCCCATTTTGGCTCAAAGCGCTGCCGCTGTTGCGGCTCCCTCCCACGGCGGCTTTCGCCGTGCCTTCGGTAGCTCTGCAGACGTCGTTTCTCTCCCGGCGCCGGCTGGAGCGTGGCTCATTAGCTGTGACTGCCTGCGTGACCCACCGCCACCGCCACCCGTGACGGCTGCTCTGCGCTGCCTGCTGCGGATCGCCGGGCACCAGGTTATTAAAACAAACGCACAGGTGCCACGCTTGGAGCTTGGGGCAGCCTCGCACCAGCCTCCTGCCTGACTGTGCCCCAGGCTGAATCAGGTTTTCACACCGCAAAAATCAAAGCCAAAACGGGTGAAGTGAGTCCCCTGCGGCTCCCTAGGGGGAAGGCAGCACTTCTCCCATGGACAGCAGGAACGGGGCACCATCAGCCCCACCACTACCGTCAGTGGGGTCATTCTCTTTGCTTTTGTTTAGAACTGAAGCCCTGTCAAAGGGAAGAACTTGTGGCTGCATTGCCCAGCCCCAGGCAGATGCCCCAAGCAACCTCATTTAGGCAAGAGGGACACACTAGCTTTAAAAAAAGAAAAAGCACTTAAAAGTCCTGGGGATTTGGGATCACATTTGTCCCTTTTTGAGACATTTGGGTCCTCTTGACAGGTTTTACCTCACAGTCAGAAGAAATAACTAGCAAACTGCTTCAGTGATGACTTTCCCCTCCTCACAGAGCTCTAGCACAGTCTGCAAGACACCCCCACCCCCAGCTGTGACAGGAACTCAGGCACCAGCAGCACCAAAATGCAGCCGCTGAGACGTGGCAGGATGATTAGGGAATATGCCTGGCTGGACTGTGGGTCACTGGGAAGCTTCTCCCTCCTTCAGCACCTGGGATGCTCACTGAGCTTAGAGCACAGAACCACAGAACCAACTAGGTTGGAAGAGACCTCCAAGATCATCAAGCCCAACCGATCATCCAACCCTATCTAATCAACTAGACCATGGCACTAAGTGCCCCATCCAGCCTCTTCTTGAACACCTCCAGGGACACTGACCCCCACCACCTCCCTGGGCAGCGCATTCCAACCGGCAATCTCTCTCTCTCTGTGAAGAACTTCTTCCTGAGATCTAAGCCTGAACTTCTCCCTGCACAGCTTGAGACTGCGTCCTCTTGCTCTGTCGGCGGTTTCCCGGGAGAGGAGACCAACCCCACCCATCCTGTGTCCCCTTGCGCCTCCCCTGCAGCCCCATGCCGCCATGCGTCTGCACGCGCAGGTGCATCTGCCTGGGCGTGCTGCAAGGTGCTGCAGCGTGTGTGTGTGTGTGTGTGTGTGTGTGTGTACCAGGAGGCCTGTTTGCATATGAAAGTGGCCGTGTGCTCCGGAGGGCTGTATCATTTATTGTATGATCTTATCTGGCGCGTGCCTCGGCCGCCCTTTCCCACACTCTGCATGCTCTGCTGCCAAGGCCCCGGGCTTAGCCTGTCAGCATTACCCGGGCTCAGCAGGCAGGCAGTAATTCCCTGAATAAAGAAAACATTTTAAGGTTTGACAAGTCCAGCATTTGCATGTCTGTTTTCAGAGAAATAACCATCTCAGGGGATTAAGCCCTATTTTTTTTTTTTCCCTTTTCTTTTCTTCCTTTTTTTTTTCCCCCCTCTTCTCATCCAGCCCAAAGTATGAAAACATTCTTGACATAGTTGCCTGGAAAAAAAAAAGAAAAAAGAAAGGGGTTTTCTACAGAGCAAAAAAAAAAAAACCCTTGCATCCTGTATGAGTCCAGTGATTTGCTTTGGGGAGAAGGAAGGGGGGGGGGCATAAAAAGGGGGGGGCAAAGGTGGGAAAAAAACCCAAAATAGAAAGGACAGAAAAAAAAGGAGAAGCTCCAGTGCAGTAAATTGTCGATTTTAAAGTGGGTGCCACAGATCCCAGGCAATGTGCACACCAGGAAGGATTTGCATCCCTCCATCCCTGCCCACCTCTTTGTGCTGTGCCAGCAAAATCTGTCGGCTGTGCTCCCCATGGGGCTCAGGCCCACGCTGGCTGACAGCATCGCTTGTGAGCGGGATGAATCCACAGCAGCTCAGAGAGGCAGGCAGCTTCCCTGAGGAGGAGGGCTTGGGGCTCCAGGGGGCTCCAGGGATCAGCTTGCTAGTGGTGTGCCCCAACATGGGGCCACCCACACCAGGCATGCACCAGAGGAGCACTTGCTCGCTGTGCAGCCAAGCTGGGGGATGTGCTGCCCCCGGAAAGCACCAGCCCTGGGACGCAACTGGCAGCAGGCTGTAGCAGAGCAGCATGGCAAGGTTTAGGGTGCTAAACACCTCTTTTATTTACTTGGAATAAATCAGACTCACAAAGGCCTCTCACCCTCTGACTTTGTCACACTTTGGCTCTCCAGTATTTGGCTCTTCGGTGCACTACTCAGAGGGGACTGGGAGAGCCCAGCCTTTGCCCCAGTACTATCTGGCAGTTGCTGCAGTGGCAGCTGCCTTCGGGGCCTTCAAGCAAGAAAGCACACATGGGAATTGCACACACACGGCCCCAGGCTGATGACAAGCATCCTTCACTCCTCCAGGCTCTCCAGCGTGGTGCTGCTCCGCACCAGCCGAGACGCTCCCAGCCGCCCCGGCTGCCAGCTCCCATCCCGGCGCAGCTGGCGGGGGAGCCTTGCACGGCTGTTTGCGATTTGTCAGGGTGCTTTGCCTTCCTTTCCCCACCCCCCTCCGGCCCCCCCCCCCCCCCCCCCCCCCCCCCCCCCCCCCCCCCCCCCCCCCCCCCCCCCCCGCCGGTACACTGGTTTTCTTCACAGCTAAATGAGGCTTTAAATTGGGGATAATACAGCTTTAACACGAAGAGGCTTAAAAAGCAAAAGTGAATAATTTCTCAGTTCTCCTTCCCGTAATCTCCCCCGGTAACATTCATTACGAGTTTGCGCAGAGCGCCCCGAGGCAAGCGCCGCTTTCCCAGGACAATTAAAGTTACTTAATTATTAAAAAACCGTGTGTGCTGTTCCTGTGCCTTCCCCAAAGCACCGTGAGGCAGGCAGGCCGCCGCGGCTCACACACTTTCTCAGGGCGGCGATTGAAGCATCTGTGGGAAAGTCTGCTCCTTTGTAATTCCTCCGGCATAATCTCCGCAAATCCCGCCCCCACCCCCCCAGGCCTCACCCCGGAGAGCCGGCGATGCTGGCGGCCAGGCCTCTGCCCCCTCTGACCCTCCCGTGTGGGACAGCAGCCAGGGTGGCAGCCAGGGCAGGTGCTGGGGTGTTGGGCGTGGTGCTGGCCCCGCTGGCTGCCGTGGGCAGGAGAAGCCCAGGGGGCTGCCCGCAGCTGGATGGTTGTGGGCTTCAGTGCTGGTGTTGAGCCATGGGGTAGGCTGATCTCTCCAGGTTCAGAGCAGCTTTGTAGGCAGCAAATGGCTTCACTCTAATAAAGAAAACAGCCTCCCAAAAGCCGTGCATTGCCCCAGCAGCCGAGCCCTGCTGCCCTGCTACCTCATTCTGCTTGCAGGTGCACCAGGCTCTGCATCCAGAACCTGCAGCCCCCACACCCAGGACAGCCCTGTCTGACACAGAGGCAGCTTTGGCTTCTCTTTCTCCTTGACTCAAGGTATGTTTCAGCCTTGCTTGCCAGCTGGTAGCATAGATGTCATCTTCCCAGACAGAGAAAATCTTGGTCAATTCTTACTCACTAAAGTGAAGAAGGGAGAGAGGGATGGAGGGGTGAAGGTGCTGTGCAGCAGAAGCAGTGGTGGCAGGCAGGGGGGGATTTCTGCCCGGCAGCTCAGAGCCAGAGCATGGCACATGGGAAGCAAAGCTCTGGGGTGCAGCTCCCTGCCTGACTCTTTACATACCAGAAGGTGCCTCTGTGTGCTCAGCTAGGCCTTATGCTCTGGTATTCTGGTTGCTTTACTCCTCTCCCAAGCCAAAGCCTGCAGTGCAGCAGGTGCCAAATACTCCTGCACTTTGTGGGAGCAGTGCCAGCCTCAGCTGCTTGTGACAGCAGCAGGTATGGGGCTGGTGGTGGATCAGGGTAAAGGGTGGATGCAAGTGAGCTCCATCCCAGCTGCTTGCAGTCAGTGTGTTAGGCTGACAGAGCATCAGTGGGCACAGCTTTCCCCACCTTGTGCACTTTTGGCTGCCACAACAGCCTGTGGCAGAGGGTTTCCTACTTGAGCAGTGCCAGGTGAAGGCAGAGACTTCCTCCTCTTCATTTCAGACTTGTTCTTTTCATGATTTCACTGTTCCCACTTTGATGCCAGCTCTCCTTCCACCTGCTACTCTGGCTCCTGGAACCTTTATCGCCTTCCTTCAGTTTTTCCAAGCTTATGTGACCTGGCCATCTGATCTTCTCTCATCATGCCTCCAGACTCTACTCCCAAGCATCCTTAAGGCCTTTCTTCATACTCCTTGATTCCTATTCAATCCTTTCTGAGAAAAAAAAAAAGAAAGAAGAGAAGAGCTGCCCATAATACTCAAGAGCAGGCTCTGTTTAGGTGTTCTCTCTTCCTTCCCTCCTCACACACAGATGCTTTCTGTCCTGACTCTCACTCAGCATCACTGAAGAGGAGGTCAGCATTTTGCATGGCTGCTCAGGTCTGCTTTTCTGTGCATGTGCTGCTTTGTATTTTATCAACACTGAATTCCATCTGCCACTTTTCTAGTCTGAAGTTTCATTCTCTGAGCTCCTGCTCATCGGTCAGCTTTACATTTGGTGACCCCAAGTCTTTTAACCAGTTGTTGTCCCCCTGCAGGCAAATATCCCTCCAGCCCACTGGGTGTTCAGGGGCCTTTGGAAGTGCTGCTGCACCATGATCCCTCTGTTCCCCACACTCAGTGACCTGGCTGATTGGTGAGGATTGGGTTCCTCCTGCAATGTGGTGGTGTTTTCCCCAAGCTCTGTATTGACCCAGGCTGTTACAGATGACATCTTCCAAATAGCCCATGACATTCCCTGAGCCCTTCTGGCTGTGGCTCATGCCACACCTTCCCCACCCTCTGCCCCAGATGGGCAGGAGCAGATGGGTACCAGCTCTGGCTGGGCTGGCATCACCTCATCCTGGACATGTGCAGGATGCCTTCTACAGCTCCTTACTTTGCTGACACACATCTCCAGCAGGCCCCTGCTATAGTCCAGGCTCACCTGGCACAGCCTTGCAGGAAGGCTGCCACAGGGCACTGCCTGAGCATCCTCCCCAACCTTCAAACCATTCCTTAGCTTTTCTGCCCAGGCTTCTCTTCCCTGGTTGATCTGTTGATACCTCCACCATCCATGACCTGCACTGGTTGGTTTTCTGCTCCTGGCACATACACAGACATGCTTATTTTCACCTTCTAATACTTTTATCCAGCTCTTCCCCCCCAAAAAAAAATTAAATCACCTTTGTTGTGACTTCACCTTTACCTTGCCAGGGTTTTGCTCTTTTCTGTTTCTCATGTTACATCTCCACGTCCATTTGTGAAAGTGCTCTCTGCCACTAACTGCCTCAGCTTCTCCTTAAAACTTCTGGGCTGCTTTCAGGCCTTTCTTGAGTCACTGAGAGGGCTGGGGGCTGCACAAGCCCCCACTGCTGCTCAAAGTTGCACTAGCAGAACAAGAGAGCTGGCCTCAGGGGAGCCCTCCTGCCCCATAAACACCCGGCCACCTCCTGCCTTTTGCCCCACATACAGTAGAGGCTCTTTCACCTTCCATCGCACACCCAGGCACTTCTTTCCTCCCCATGACAAAGCCAAACCCGAAACAAAGATTTTCTCCAGCGCTGCTGGCAGCCTGTTTGACTCCTTGAAGTAATCGCTGTAATTGACCCTTGCAGGCGCTGAGCGCCGAGGGAGTGGGGCCGTTCATCAGCCTGACAGGGTGTGAAAACCATCAGCTCTGTGGCTGGGCTGGCTCCGGGCCCCATCAGGCTGTGCCAAGCTGCTGGTGAGCCTCTGGGCTGTCCTCACCTGGTAGCCCCCACCCTACTTCAGTGATCAGCCTGGATGGGTCTCCAGGGTGCAGCCGGGGAGGAGGTGAGAAGCACCCTCGCCAGGCATCCTCACGGCATATGGGGGGCTGGAATGCCTTCACAGGTAGCCTGCTTTCATCCACAACCTGCCAAGCTTGAGTTGGCAGCTTCCTGGACCCCCAGGATGTGGGGATGGACCCAGCTCAGTGCTGCAGCTCTGCACTATCAGCAGAATCATGGTGTGGGGTGGCATTGCTAAGCATCATCCCTTCAGGGCAATTCATATCCCAATCCTGGGTCACTGCTGTTCATTCTCCAGAATATGGACCCTATAAGTGTCCTTAAGCAAGAGACATCTTCAAGGCAGAAAGCAGATGTCAGAACTGACAAGTGAGACATATAACCGGTGATAAACCCCATGGGACTGGTTGCTCCTCACTTCTGCCTCCAGCACCTCCTCTGCAGGTTCCCAGCAAGGAGCAAGCTTGTGGTCCTGCCCAAGCAGTGGTCAACAAGGCCATGGAGGTGTGTGGCAGGGGATGCCTGTCCCTTGCTAACCTATACTACCCCTCCTCACATGTGGTTCAGGCTCCAGCAAGCAATGACGTTATTTTCTGGCTGCTGCTGCTGCTGCTCCTGCTGGGAGTTGCTCCAGACCTTTCTGATCCCAGTGATCATTTCAGCCCCATCTGTCTTCCTGGCAGTTTTGTTGTCCCTTCTGCAGTTTTCCCCCTCTGACTCGGCTGCACGTGTGTAGCGAGCACGTTGTCCAGCCACCCGTCCTGGTGAGCTGTGCAGCAGCTCCAAGCCCCATGCCAGCCTCTACATCTCCATTTCTGAGCTGGGGAAACACATTTTTCAAGCAAATGCTCCCTCTTTGTGTCCAAGTTACTGGTGAAAGAAGACCAGAACCATTAGTGTGTGTCCCTAGCCCTCCAAGCACAGCTGGCTATTGTCCCTTGCTCATGGCTCTCCCTTGCTGTAGCCCCTGGGCTAAATTTTCACCTCTCCATTTCAAAAGAGCATCTTCCCATGGCACAGCCAGCACTGCCTTGCATTGCAGCCAGCTGCAGTCAACCAGCATTGCCAAGTCTAAAAATGGTGTGTTAAACCAGCAGATCTCGGATCAGTATGGCAGAACTCACTAGCCCTAACTGCCCATCAATCTTCTCCATTTACACCTCCTCCTTTAACCACCTTTCTTCCGAAAGGCATTGAACATGTCACACACTAGTGAGAGTAATTTCAGGAACTGACATGCTGTGGGCTGGGATTTCATGGGATAATGGCTTCCTCCCTCCCTCTATCTCCTGGTGACACAAGATTTGGGATGCCTGGCTGCTGTGTGACTGTGGGAAGGCTGCAAGAGACAGACTCCAAGTGGGATCTGCCTTTGCTGACCTGCAAGTGTGTTGTCTCCCAGGACAGCCCCAGCAAACACAGTGACTGGGGCCAGCCCAGTAATTTTGATGCCTGCTTTCCCCTGCTGCAAGCAACCTCTGCTCATGGCTGTTATCCTTGTGCAGATGTCCAAAGGAGGAGGTCACAGACCTCTGTAAACCTCTGAGCGTCCCAGATTCTCGTGCTGGTAGCAGCCAGCTGCAGTGCTGTGTTTGGGACTCCCAATCCAAAGGCAGATGTGTGTGTGTGTGTGTGTGCACTTCCCTTGGATGCCAACCACCAGCAAAAGGCTGTAGGGCACCAAGGGTGCTGGTCTGCTCCTCTGCTGTGACCCCAGAACAGACCTGCTCTTTCTGTTCTCCAGAGGCCTTTTGCTTTACGATCTGTGAACATCAGGAAGAAATGAAACAGCAGTGGAGAATTCCCTTCAGCAAAGCTTTGATGGTGAAAAATGTGCTGTTGGGTTGTCTGTTCCACAGAATTCAGGGGTGGGGGGAGGAATGAGGAAGGGAAGGAGGAAGTAAAGAGAGGAACCTTTTGCTTTTTTCAGAAGTTCCCTACCCACCCACTCCATTGCTGCTGCTCAGAATGGCCTTTTCTCCTTTCCTTGTCCACTCCTGTGCAAACAGATAGTCCCCAAACTGCCCCTGGGTTAATTGAAACCAGAAGCCACCGTCACTTCCAAGTGTTATGAGCACAGGGACCACGAGGAGCTCAGGTGTTTTGGCAAGGATGATGTCAGTAGGATCTGTGATGAAAGGCTCACTGACAGCCTGAGAGGCGATGCTGGGGGAACAGCCACAGGCAGGGGCTCAGCCTATCTACCCCTGTACCTGTGTGCCATGGCATCTACTCCATCAGCCCCGCGTGCACGGGGGCTGTGATCAGGACCACACTGCAGCAGCCACAGCAAGGCTGGAGACAAGCTTAGGGACTTTGCCCTGTTGACTTCCCATGCTTACCCCCATGCTGTTGTTTTTAGGGGGGGGGGATACATAAAAAATCAGAATTTTGTAAAGCAAAAAAGGCCAGAGTGAAAAGAAGCTACAGAGCCCTTCCCAGCAGGGGACAGATGGTGACGGCGTGTGCCCAGCCTCCCTTCAAAGTGTGAGTGGCTAGTCTTGCCTCATTAAACCTGCCTTGTACCAGGGTAATCAGGGGATGTCAATGCTTTAATGGCACTGCTACAGCCCCAGCGAGGTCCAAGGGTTATCCTGGCTGCATTGTAGTCCCATGGGAAAGGTAGATAGCCGGCTCCTTCCTTCGGGTACACAGCCGGTGGCTGCCATGTGCCGTGGGGCGCACGCAGCACTGACAGCACCTCCGCTGCAGCTCCATCTGGGGTAGTAGTGGGCTCTCTGCTGCTGGGTGGGATGGGATGAAATGGGATGGGATGGCATGGCATGGCATGGGATGTCTTGCTTGCCAGCCAGTAGCATAAGTGTCATCTCCCGAGGCAGGGCAGGTCTGTAACTCCCAGCAGCTTGATCTGCAGGCTCACATCTGCAGCAGGCAGAGTGACAGATCATGCTGTGTACACTGCCTGTGTAAACTGCTGTCAGGTGCTGCCCTGTGCCCCTTGCTGGGCACCAGTGAGTGCTCAAGCCTCTCTGCAGGGACCTGAGAGAGATTAGGGGGGGAGGGGAAGACCTGCCAGCGGCATGGCCTGCAGCAAGCCCAGCACACTCCCACATACCCATCACCTCAGCCTCAAGGGCAGGCCTCGAGGAGAGCAAGGGCTGGGGGGGGGTGAGGGTGGATTGATTTAAGATGTGAGAAGGTCAAAAGTTTTCTTGAGCAGAGTTGCTATCACAATGCTGAACACTTCATCCCCTTTTTATCTGCCCCAATATTTATTGTCCATGAGCAAATACTTGTGTTTTTATAAATTCCTTTGGAGTGAATCACCTCTCTCCTGTTTAAACCAGCAGAAGCCACATCAAACAGTACCACTCCATTTAGAATTAATCATTAATTTGAAGTATTTGACAATATTTTGCCAGCATTATTTCTTCCTCTCCCCAATTAATAAAGTCAAGCCTCGGCACCAGCACTTCTGCAGGATACTTGGTGCACAGTGGTGCTGCTGGAAGTTCACTGGCCCCAAACCTGCCCTGGGCAGCACAGCCGTGGAGATGCAGGTCCAGACCTGGCTTTCAAGTGGGTGGGAGCAGCTTCACTGCTGCCTGCTCTTGGAGTGGGCAGCTGAGCCACAGTGCTGCATGCTGCAGACCTGGGACCTTCCATTCTGCAGCCAGGGAGCTAACACATGCAGGGGCTGGTGTCAGAAGCATTTTCACTCTCAGGGAAGCACAGAAAGGCTGGTCTGGTCTAGAGATGGAGCCTCCCTTTGCTTGCTCTCACTGCAGCCTCCATGAGCACAGTTTCAAATCAGGCCAAAATCTGATCTCAGATGCATGCATGTGGCTTCTATTCACTTGAGACATAATCCAGCCTTTAAATGCCACATTTTGTACTTTGGTTTTGGTTTGTGTCTCAGGCATGTGTTTTGCTAGGACACTGCATTTTGTTTTAAAACTAATTTTGACAAGGCCTTATGGTTCACAAATTCCTGCACACCAGGTCCTACAACGTGCATCCCAGATCCTCTGGCCTCTTCAGAGGTACTAAATCAGGGTGGGTTTGCTTCCTGCTCACAAACAAGCCATGAAATGACCCTGACTTTTCCACTGTCTTTGTGGAAGATCATTTTGCTGACACTTTTCTGCCAGTGGGTGGTTTGCTTGGATGCTTTGCTATTTAGAGAGTGAGGCTGGTTGCTTAAATCATGTTGCATTGCTTCTTGCTTTCAAACAGAGGTTAAAAAGGTATAAACATACTATAGCACATGAGGAAGGTAGAACATGGCTCTCCCAGTTCGAGACAACAGCTTGCAGCCTAGAAATAACACACAGGAGAGGAAAAGCTCAGGCATGGTAAACTGGTCTTGCTGACACCACCTAGGCAGAGTGAGCGAGCTCTGGGTCCCTGGCATTTCAGGAGCGCATTAGGCCATTAATCTGATACTTAAGGCAGTTAAATAAGGGCAGGCTTGGGAGATTTTGGCACTCTTTGTACACTGCAGCACTTCACAAGGTCCCCTCCACCTCTCCTTGCTGAAACAAGCTGTTCTCCAGGTGCCTACAGCAGACACATTCCACATCCACAGGTGCCTTCAGCTCCGATGAGAAAGCAGGGATGCTCCTGGGCATGCAGCATGAGCAGCTTCTAGCTCTTTCCTCATCCTCTCCTGCCTGTGGCATCCAGTGCTTGTGGGACAGGGAAATCACCACTGTGTGCTGCACTCCTGGCTTCATCTTGTGCTGCTCAGGAGTGCGATGGGGATGGAGCCAGACAAGGCATGAGTGTTATTTTTCTTGCCACTCTCCAGCAGTGAGATTCCAAAGGCTGGTTTGCCCATTGCAAAGCCAGTGGCAAGGGTCACTGCTTGCATTGGAGGAAATCACCTGGCAAATTGTCCTTAGATTTACACCAGAAGAACCCCATTTAATTACAGGGCAGCCACAGAGAGAGCAGGACAAAGTGCTCCGTAACAATGGACTAGGCCACTGTTACATCCCTGCAGTGACCATCCTTGCCCAACTCTGATTGCTGGCATTTCTCCACTGGGTTTATCACTGCATCAGCCATGTGAATACACCTTTTTTATGGCATGAGCCTTTCACTGGACTTTCTGAAAGACAATGAAAGACAATGATGTGCCTTTGAGGTTTTGGCTGATCTTGTTTCCCGTATGCTCCTGAGCCTTGTATACATTTAAATTTGACTTGTTAACTTTATAAGGATACTTCAGGCTTGTATTGTACTGAAATTGGCTGGGATCTCAGTATCTCCCTTATTCCCACGTACTTTCCTCTTAGAAATGCTTTGTAGTCATGTTATTGCTGTTAGGAGGTTTGGCTTTAACAGCCTCCAATAAAGATATGAGCCTGTGAAAGGGCACCAGCAGCCCAAGATTACTCCAAGATTATTGTTATAGCAGCAACCGAAGTGCAGGTGCCTGCTGTTTGCAGGGCCTCTTATTCAGGGCAGTAGCAGTCAGCCCCGGCTCCAGCAGCCAGCTCCGGCAGCCAGCCCCGGCAGCCAGCCCCAGCAGCCAGCCCCGGCTCCAGCAGCCAGCCTCGGCTCCAGCAGCCAGCCCCAACAGCCAGCCCCAGCCCCAGCAGCCAGCCCCGGCTCCAGCAGCCAGCCCCAGCCCCAGCAGCCAGCCTCGGCTCCAGCAGCCAGCCCCGGCTCCAGCAGCCAGCCCCGGCTCCAGCAGCCAGCCCCGGCTCCAGCAGCCAGCCCCAACAGCCAGCCCCAGCTCCAGCAGCCAGCCTCGGCTCCAGCAGCCAGCCCCAACAGCCAGCCCCAGCTCCAGCAGCCAGCCTCGGCTCCAGCAGCCAGTCCCAGCTCCAGCAGTCAGCCCCAGCAGCCAGCCCCGGCTCCAGCAGCCAGTCCCAGCTCCAGCAGTCAGCCCCAGCAGCCAGCCCCAGCTCCAGCAGCCAGTCCCAGCTCCAGCAGTCAGCCCCAGCAGCCAGCCCCGGCTCCAGCAGCCAGCCCAGCTCCTCATGCCCTGCAGAATAGGACCCACCTGCCATGGACACAAAGTCCCACAGCTTCCTGAGGCATGAGCATGCATAGACATACATGGGCAGCAGTGGGCTTCAAAAACTCCCTTTGCTGGGTTTATTTGCTTCTGCTTCTGTTTACATCCTCAGCACAGAGCTGAGGCTCCACTTAATGCTCAGGCCATGGCAGCAACATTTCCCTTTTGTTGCCAGAGTACTCCCTGTTTACCTTAGAATCACAGAATGGTCTGAGTTGGAAGGGACCTCCGAAGGTCAACCCCCTCTGCAGTTAGCAGGGGCATCCTCAACTAGATCAGGTCACCCAGAGCCCTGTCGAGCATCACCTTGATTATCTCCAGAAATGGGGCCCCAACCACCTCCCTGGGCAGCCTGTTCCAGTGTTCCACCACCCCTCATGGTGTTTTCCACAGCCCCACAGTTCTCCTGCCATCAACTGGCACTGATGCAGATCCTCCCAGCCTATCACATATATCCCTGATTTTTGTCTCTATATTCTTTTTGCATTTTATAATCCATAATAAATACATAAATATGCACCTGCATGGCAGAGCTACTCTGCTCTGTCACTCCTGGAGGATTCCTGCTTTCTCCCATGCTCCCAGACAGCCTGAAGGCATTCAGAAGGAAGCTGATGAAAGTGCTGCCCTTCATTGCAGGGGAAGAAGGACAAGGCCTTTGAAATCTCATTTCAGGCTATTTCAACATTCAGATTGCCTGTGAAAAGAAACATCATCATTTTGGATCACTGATCAAGTAATGATCTGAATCCAAATGCCCAGACTGCTGGAACCCGTGCAAATGAAATGCTGCACTTGCAAATGTTATTTATTCATCATGCCAAGCAATTAACTCATGGTTTAAGTAATTGAGATGTAAATCCTCCCCCTTTGTTTGTAAAATAACAACATCCTCCAAGGGATAATATCTTCTATTACAACAATTAGTAACACATCAATTCTTGACTGTTATATAAAGGAGCTCTACTTTTTCTCCTTTCCTACCAGAAAAATGATTCTCCAGCACCAAGGCATGGCCCAAGCCCCGGACTAACACACATGTGGCCATCCATGACCAAAGTAAATGGAGAATGCACAGGAGTTGTCCAAAAATGCTAACACATGTCAGGGCCAAGTGGCTAATGGAGGGGCTTGGCTACGAGTCTGCAAGAGAAGGAAGAAGAGTAAGGAAGGAAAACACTTCATGCCAGCACACACTGTGCTCTGCTGTCAAGATGTGTTGAGGATTTCAAATCACCACCTCCCAAGACTGCAAGGTCTGACTACCTTGGACAGAGAAATAAACAACACCTCCCCCAACCCTTGTGTTCCCATGGCACGTCACTCCTGATTGCCTCACCTGTCACCATGGCTTACCTCTGGCATAATGCAGGTGGCTCACCAGGACCATGGCAAGCAGGAGCAGGGCAGGCTCAGACTCCCTGGAGCAGCGATGATGCTGAGGGTGTGCTGCTATGCAGCTTAGCACCGTGCCCCACTGCCCTACCCACGTGCATGAAGCTGTGTGTCTTCATAAGGTCACTAATCCCAGCCACATGCCATCAGCCTGATATTCTTGGGAGAGTCAGAGGACTAATTTCAGCTCTGCTATCACCTTGAATAATGAATATTGATTTTTGGAATGCAGCATTCAAATTATATATACATTAAAATATTAGTGAGATAGGCTAATTCTCTCCATAGTGCTTCCCAGCTCAAACAAGATTGAAGACACCAGGGAGATCAGGTGCCAAGGGCACACAATTCATCAGAGCCTGAATTTATCAGAGTCCATCTGCTTACCACATCAAGAAAGAAGCTGGCTGTGCAAAGACTCTGTTCTGCAGTAGCAAAGAATTGCATCTGAAGCATCCTGTGCTTTCTTGAATCAATAGCTGTGGGAATAATGGAAATGGGAGCAAGCTGTGACCAGTCCCATCAGTTAAGGGGAAATGCTTGATGTCCCAAAGGCTCCAGGACCATGTCAGACAAGGGGGCCTGAAAGCTCTGTCCCTGTCCTCAGCAGGACACACAGCCCCTGTGCTGGCCGTCCTGCCCGCCTGCCTGCACTGCCCTCAGCTGACCTGCCCAGCACCAGGCAAGGGTTGCCCACAGCAGCACCTGCCGTAGGTCCCAAATCATTCCCTGCTGCATTGCTGTGCTTGCCAGGGTTTGGTGGGTAAGGTGCACTTTACACATCGCTCTCCCTGCTGCTGATTCATGGCACCAGGAATAAGAGATGACGCTCAGTGTTGAATTTAACAGAAAGCTCCAGGGCAGTGATCAGTCCAGGCTGCTTTCTTGGGCTGATTAATGCCAAGGAGAAGGAGTTGTGCTGGGAAATGTGATTGATCGCTCTGCAGAGGAGCACAGACGCTGCGGTCAAGGGCTGGCCCCATGGGATTTATGAGCCTGCAGATGGTGAAGGTTGAGTCCCCAGGGACCTGCATGCCATGGCTCCCACCTGCCCTTGGCTGCAAGTGCCAGTGGGGCCAGGGCAAGAGGGCAGAGGGGGCACAGACAAGGGCTTGTGTGCCAGGACTCAGAGGGCACGCTGACGCACCCAAGCACAGTTCCCCTGCACCAAGGACAGCTGGCAAGGCTCCCATCCTGCCACGCTCCCGCCTGTGTCTTCCCACCCCCCAGCCATGTCGATGCAGCTGCTCACAGCTGGGCTGCCAACCACACTGCTGTTCTGATCTGACTGAACAGCCGTGTCTGGAACAGCCTGTGGGGCTTCCTGCAGCCATGGCACAGCAGGGATCATGCACGGCTCAGAACACAAGCGCTCAGTGTCCTGGCTGCGGGCTGCATATGCCGGAGGTGGAGCTGCTGCACATCCATCTTCACCTGGAGGCACTCCCACAGGTGAGGATGCCTCTTGCTCACTGTTTGGGACAGGGACATTTTCTGCATGCCTTCTTCAGCCTCACCATTGCCAAACTCGTGGTATTTTTATATACCTACCACAGCCTGAAAGGTCTCCCTGTGCCCTGCAAGAAAGCAGGCAACACAGCTCTGGCACAGAGACAGCAGCCTCAGGCAGCAACATGAGTGGGATCTTAATAAATAAATAACTCATTTTTCTCTGCCAACACCTCCCACCACACAGGAAGAGGCTGACAGCCAAGAGATGCTCCTTCTCCTCTCCAGAGCACAGCAATGACTGCGCATTTATTTCTGGTTCTCAGAGAGATGCAGGCTCAGCTGCGTGTCCCTCTGCCTGGAGCTGATGGAGCTTGCCAAAGATATTGGCTTCTGTGCTGGGGTGGGACTGCCCTGCCACGGCCAGCAGACTGCAGATTCGTGGTCTGGTGAACTTCACTCATGTCACATGGAAAGAACATCTCTAAGAGATGAGTATAAGGCAGCTTCCAGCTTCTGGCTGGCAATGGCAGTGACAGAGACAAGCCCAAGCCCTGTGAAAAATTCAGGCATGTTCTCAGTGCTTGTTCCCAGCTCAAGCAACCTGCCAGTACCCAGCCCTCACTGCCAGCAGAGGACCAGGCTGGAGCTGGGGCTCTGCAAGGATGCAAAGGAGAAAGCTGGGGTTGCACCGTCTTGTGCCCATTAGCATGTGCAGCTGCTCCATCCCAACCACCATCTCTGAAGCAATGCCACGAGTATCAGGACAGGAAGGGAATTCCCATCCACATGGGTGGCATTTCACAGCTGCCAAAATCCCCTCCCTGACAGCTCCCCAGCAGCATTTCCTTGGTTCAGCAGGATAGGAGCCTGCCAAGAAGAAACAGCTTAGCAAGAGATCCAGGTACCCTGGCTCTCATCCCAGTGCAATCCTTGGTGCTAAGCTGTGCTCCACCCTGTGCTCGGATGAGATAAGGAGATGAAAATGGCTCTTCAATGCCTGTCCTTAGTGACACCAGAGTTTCCTGGAGTCATACTTTACTACTCCAGTAAAGACTGGTTCACTTCTTTCCACAGCTTCTTGCACCATTCCTGGGAATGCCCACCTGATTGTGTCAGCAATAGAGGGAAGGGTACCAGTTCATGGAGCCCACAGATGCCTTCCCCAACACAGGAGGTGTCACTGCTGAACGCCTGGAGCTGCCCCACACCCAGCCTGACTCACCCAGCAGGGAGTAGAACGAATAAACACTTCAGCCTCTCCTCTGCAGTGGCAGCCAGGGACAAGTTGAAAGAGCCCAGCTCTCCCAATGCATGCACTCTCCAGGGGAGCAGTCACCATGCAGGCCCCCTGGGGCTCCCCTGCCAGCATTGGCATCCTGAGTCTCAGCAGGTCCTTGCAAAATGGGTCCCTAATGCAGAGGAGAGGGGAGGAGAGAGATTTGCCATAAAACAGGGCTACCATCCTACCCAGTGAGATGTTCCTGTCCCTGGGAGGCATGGGCAGTGACACTGCTGCAGGAAAGCTGCCTTCTTTACCAGAAGGACCTGGTGTATGGGGGAGCAATGTCCATGAAAGCTTTTAGTCATCTAGGGCACTTTGTCAGCAAGACAGTTTGAAAGTGACCTTGACCCAAGATCTGCCAAATGTTTATGGAGGAGAAATGAACCCTGAAACACACACCCAAAGCTTCTGAGATCACACCTCACGGGGGAGCTGGGTGGGATGGACTGCACAAAAGCTTCTGGGACACGGACATGCGTGTGTGCAGAGCTGGCCAGAAGAGACATCTGCGCCAGGGACGTGTCCCTGAGATACAGCACTTGTTTTCCAGCCTTCAGGGTACTGACGACTTTGAGCTGTGGCCAGGCTAGGTTTTCAGTCCGTGACCCAAAGGGGAAGGGCTTGATGTGCTATCCTGGGCACCAGCTTGTACCCTGGCTCTTAGAAGCAACTTGGCTTCTATTTTCTGTATTTCCTAGGATCCTGCAGACTTTGGATATTAGTTTTTTGGGATTACTAGAAGCACATTTTGCTCATCTTGGCTGCTTCCCAAAGTACTGGTGAGCAGGCACAGCCAGCCCTGCCACCTCCTTGCTTCCTGCGTGCTACACCAGAGGCTGCATCCTGTTTTATTCCACCTTCCTCCACTGGACCCATGCCACGGACTAGTCTACATTTTCTTGCCAATAGATTTTTCCTCCAAGATATTTCCCCAGTCAGTACTGCCCTAATGTGCTGTCTAAAGGTTCTTCCCAAATCTGGTTATGGACAATTCCCAGTTTGAAACACAAGATGACTACCGGAGCAAAGGAAAACAAAACAAAACATAGCTGAGGGACTGCAGGAAGAGGGACAACCCGGTCCCCGAGGGCAGCCCCTTATCTCGGGGCTTCATCTCCCCTTTGACAACTATTTCACACACACACACACACAAGAAAAAAAGGCAGGGTTGAAAATGCCCAGAAGATCTGTTCCTGGTCCCATCAACAGTTGCAACCCTCCTCACCACCTCCTTCCAGCATAGAGCTGGCCTCGGCTACTTCATTTCCAGAGACATCCTTCCATGCAAATCCTCCCTTCCTCTCCTGATCCCCGGGGAATTCACACGTATAAGCGCTTCCGCTTGGGGATCACAGCCCTTGCACGTGTAAGGCATTTCGCAGCGGCAGGCCGGCGGCGGCGGCGATGTGGAGCGGGGACAGCAGTGTCACTGCCTCCTTGCTGCCCCGTGCGGCACTTGGCTCCTGGATCCAAGGAGCCTCCACTGAAGTGGATGCCTTTGGCGGTCCAGTGCCCCACAGGCTGGCTCCATGCACACCCTGAAAGCAAAATCCTTCCCGTGGGCTCTGCAGCAGGCAGGGGCCGGGCTGTGGCAGGGTGAGAGCATGGGTAAGGGGAGCTGCCTCCAAGCATTTCTCAGGTCCCCGGCGTGGGCTAGTGCTGGCAACCCCTAATGACAGCCTGTTCTCGCTGCCCGCCCGGCTCTCATCCCCCAGAGACACCGAGCTGTTGCGGGCAATTACAGGCAGTTAGCAGATCCTCGGCTACCATCAACATGGACTTAATTGCAGCTTGTTCTCACTCCCGGCCGGGAGGGACTGGACTGCCCAGCCCTGCATCTCCTGAGCCCTTTGCAAATCCCCGCGGGGAGGAGAACACCAGCTCGGTAACTGTGGCAACTTTCTTTTGTTTTCACCCGAATACATATAAATATCAGCACTACAAAAAATGTTCGTCCACTGGAAAACTTTTAAGGCTCTCCGGCAGTGTGTTGTAGTTTTCCTTCTAATCGGTTGTCTCCGATTTCCCCATGAAGGTGACTGCGAAAAAGCTTTTTGGTAGTGAGTTCCTAGTGCGGTCTCGATCTTTTTGCCTCGCCCGAGTTTGTCCAAATGTCTGCCTAATTGAAGC